>NC_083571.1:85548887-86226887 GCF_027579695.1 Neoarius graeffei
CTAACAGACCTACCCCAGAGGACACACCTGGCCAATCCCTGTCTGTCAATTTTCTTAAAGACATCACCTATGTGAAATCAGGGGCGGATCTAGAAAAATATTTATGGGGTGGCAAGAGGGGGGCAGGAATTTTTGAGGGGTGGCAACGTATTACAGACGTGTATATATACTGAATTTAATCACAGTTATCACAGTTTGATGACAAATAGTATGCACACACTACAAAAGGGCACGGGCTGCCATTTACAAACTCATACAGACAAACTTAATCTCATGCTTTTATTGTTCATGAAGAACACACATTCTCAGATGAGGTCTATACCGTTTCTGGACAGTTTTATACTGTATATGCAAAAGAACAGACACTAAAAAACAACAACATGATTACCCAGCAAGTCTAATATAGAAAGAAAAACACCCTTTTTTCCAGAGTCAAGAGACTCCCTGTGACCCCGCTGTTATAGGTTTTCTGTGGCTGTTAGAACTAAAATTTCAGCTAATGTTTTAACGTAGTATTGATTTTAACAAAGTTATCACGTTTTTACAATACATCTATCATGTAATATAACATCATGTAATTTCATGATACAAAATTATTACGTTTTTCATGATATTTTCATGTAATAATGTGAAAACACCTTATCAAGAAATAACGTGAAAATATGGTTTAACGTCCTAGGCTAGGCTACTTCCATTAAAAGCAGCCAGCCTAGCCTACTGTAGAACTTGGATCGAGCAAAAACACCGAGCAAAAACATGGCTGAATCCTGAATGACTCCTATTTGTATAAATAGGGGACTACATAGGCGGCAAAACATAGTGTTTTTCCTGCCATGGAAGTGCACTTGTATACTGAAGAGGAAGCAATTTGCATTACAGCCTTGAATGAGGATTCAAAATGGCGCCTTGGCTTAGTTTTCCCTTCCTCCTTCAGTATATAAGTGCGCTTCCTTGTTTATGCAGGAGGGCTGATAGAAGTGGCGAAACATTTTACTTTTTATCGTTTCTTTCACAACTTGAATGCGTTGAAACAAAAAAATTATGACAAACTAACGCTGCTTACACTAAAATATCGAGGGAAAATTTGTAATAAAAACTTTACGGTCGGCAATTTCGACGCGGAAATTCTCGATCGGTCGGGTTACCGGAAACACACTTTTTTTGGCCTTACATGTATAGTTAGCTAAATAACGTTCTCCAACCTGATTTTTATCCTTTCAAAATCAGCATCGCAACTATGCTAGCACTGTTCATTCATTATAATTTCATTTCTTGATAGATAGTTAATCAGCTTTTACCTCTGTCCTCCCGTGTCTCCTTTCCTCGCGACTCCTGGCTCCCTCGCTTCGCGCCTCTCAGTTTTCCAAAACAACCAATCTCTGGCGTTATCTCGTGCTGCATTCGCCGCAGTCGGACATTGGAAATTCGTGCACGTAAATGTCAAATTGGCCGTAATTTTTCTTTGAATTCGTTGCTGCCAACTGGGGTGGCAAGGCTTTCTTTTAGAGTGGCATTTGCCACCCTATGCCACCCCGGTAGATCCGCCCATGGTTATTCACCCCCGAGCGCGCTGGAAACTGTTCCATTGGTATGTTCAGATCCAGTCACGAGATGAGGTTGCCAGATCTCTCTATAAAAAGGTGACTTTGCGGTCTGAATCTGTGGAATATTCATAAGCGAGGACTGGCAACCAGCAGTGGTTTGCACACCAGCTGATCAGAACTCCAATGGAAAAGAAGCGCGTGTTAGTAACTGTTTATCTCGATTGGCTGTAACCTTGTAAGTGAAATGTTTGGCAACAATAATGTTGTAGCCCCCCCCCCCCCAAAAAAAAAAAAAAAAAAAAAAAAAACTCTTCGGATCTACACGATTCACACAAGTGACCTATTTTGGGACCAAAATGGCGAATTTCGCTGAAAGGTGAGGAGTTTGCATGTGTGTTGGATGATGTCCATCGTGTGTAAAGTGGTACTGTAGTAGAAAATCAGTACAGCAGCACGGTCATTGCTCGCTATAGCCGTGGCCGAATTAAAGGCAATGATGCACAGTGAAAAAATGTCAAAACGCATAATGAATGTAAAAAAAAAAAAAAAAATCAATATTTTCTTGTACAGGCAAAAACAGGCTTTCACAAATGTAATACCTGCCCTTTAATCATATTAACTTGCAACACGTGCAATTGCAGTTCCCAAAGTGACTTTCAGGTGAAGTAACTTACACTGTGGATTGTCACTGCCTTGAATTTCACAGCTTTATGTTGAAACTGCACAGGAAAATAAAAATACATTTCTATTTGTATTATTGGAAAGATACAGTCATTTGTCAGGTCATATTAGTAAATCAGCTTGAACTTTTTTGTGGCTATTGCCTCATAGAGGCTGTAGCCACTGTGTCATTGTATTGTAAGAATGAGTGTAACAATAGCACACTGCACATACGCATACAGATGTTCCTATTAAAATGACCAGTGAGTGTATACAATTCGGTTCACCATTTGAAATAAATGGACTAGACTAAAGAAATCGCTTTCAGACATGTTTATGCTTATTACCAAGGGAAAGCGCGTTTGTATTATAAAATGTACCCCAGGTTGTCCCCCTTTCCTTGCCTTCTTCAGTCAGTGGTCCCATGTGTGATGTAGATGTTATGCACTTTAAGTTGTTACAGGAAATTGTCGAAAAGAGTATTGAGACCACTGAGCTCTAGCACCGGGCCATTTCCGGGAAATAAGAGTTTCGGTCATGGCGACAGCGTGTGTATGTCAGCCTCGGTTTGGAGGTTTCAGTTTCCAAAACTGTAAGAGGTAAGAGTAGAATAATATACAGACACTTGGTATATTTTACTTCTGTGATTTTTAAATTGTTCATTTTTGGATTATGCTTCATTTGTGTGGCTACTGCCACATAGAGTAAATCTATAGGCTATATTTACTGCATGGACATGGTATCAGAAAACAATGTTATTTATAAGCAGTAGCCACATGTACCCATAGGGTACCTATTTTTTTGTGGATGCTATTAAAAAAAAGGAAATCATGGCCTATTCTATATGTTTTCTGTTTCAGAGAGATAGAAGAATGCTTATAGTGATGAATTGCCATATGAGTACAACTTAGTGTTAATTCTTCTCTTTTTCTGTATAGATGGAAATTGAAGATAAAGCATTGGCCACAGCTGTATGTGTGAAGACACGTTTTAGTGCGCTGTCTCATGGCCTGAGGCTGTCTTTCCTCTGAAGGATACCGTTTGCGAGCTCACAAAGACCGAGATCTTTAAACCTTAAATGATACAGTCGGAATTATAGTGTGAGAAACTGTATCTTTGGTGAGACACAAAAACACTTGCAGGCAGTTGTGTGACTGCAGGCTGAGAGGTGTAACTTTCCACAGCTAACACTAACACAGCATTGTGTTTACTGGGACCAGTCGTTCGGTGTAAACTCAAACACTCGTTTTACTTTAAAACTTCAAAACCTAATTTTATCCACTGAACCTATGATGATCATAAAAAGTCCTGTTTATACATATCACATATGGAAGACTAAGGGTAGTTGTTAAGACAGTAAATAGACACGTGTGTGAAACATATATTTTTACAGAACACTTTCATGAACTGTTCAGTCAAGAATTAAACTCTAAATCTACCTAATTTCCTGTTGGAGATAGGACTACATTTTCAGGAAGGAAGAATTTAAGGGCTGTTTCACAGTCGGGGTAAACTTTTCAGGTCCACAATAGTCCAAAAATCAAACCTTGGATTTTTTTGTGTTTCTCTGCTTCCAAAAATGACCTTTTGAGATGGAAATTAACTGCACAGAATTTCAGAGCAACTGGTCTTATACTGGCCATGATACTTGTAGTGAGAAGACGGCATATAGTGTATATTCTAAAATTGACTCACTTTCTTATAGTCCACAAGAGTAAGGGATACAAAGTGAAAAACTGTTGAAATGGATGTGATTATAAGTACAAATTTTCAAGTACTGTGCAGCAATGTTTGTCCATGGTGGTGACTCTAACAACAACTGAAGTGGTGATGATCCTTGTGGTTTTCCAGAGAGGACACTTTTTGACAGACTCACATTTCAACCATGTGTGAAGCTCTGCTGAAAATGTGTCTGGCATCTGTTTCAAGTCCTGTTTTTTTTAATTTATTATTTTTATTTTACTGTGCAACAGAGTATTCTGCTTCAAAGGAGACTAATATTTTCTTAAAAAATCATTTACAACCTCACCATAGGGTGAGTTTTCCTGAGGTGGGGTTTACATTAGACCGTATCAGCGGATCATCAGATTAACGTTTTTAAAACGATTAGTGTGCACACAGCAACGCCAATACATGATTCGCGTGCACATAGCAACGCCTATACACGGATACGCTCGGCTCCGCAGGCATCCTGCGCTCCAAATCACTCCGCCCTGAACAGCGAGTGCCCTCTGGAGGGTGCGCACTCCGGCCCTGCGCAGCTCACAGAGCGCGCGAGTATAGCGCACGAGCAGTGATTTGGGACTGAGCCGCTGTGTGTGTGATCTCAGTGCATGTCGGGCATGCGCGTCACTTACCACTTGCAAGTGGAAGGATGGCAAGCCTAAAGACAATCATAACTACACAATGGGCAGGATTTGCATCAGTATTTGCAGTATTTTCATACTTATACTCTTTAATGAAAGGTGATACAAGGCGGAAGTCCGCGACGTTTTTCAGCAGTCGCGTCACATGACCAACGCCAGCGAATCAGGAAGGTGGATGTCACAGTGACGTTGTCCAATGACGACGCCAGCTAGAGCTCAGCACAGCGTATCCGCGTATTCTCAATGTTTACACAGCACTGGACCAGACACGATCTAGATTGAATACGTGGACCCTGGCGGATTCCCGTTTCCCAGTGTTTCCAGGCGTTTTAATGTAAACGGACAGTGCATCCGCAAAGAAAACGAGACAGATACGGTCTAATGTAAACTTGGCCAGAGAGGACATTTTTTGATGGACAGAGGATCCTCTCAGAGGCACTTGGTTTACAAAAAAAGTAACTTCCACTTATAGATCTTTCTGTTGTGAATGAAAGTATGCATCCCAAAGTAAAACCTAGTTTGTGCTAAAAATGTCATTTTGAACTTAACCAGAAAAATCTAAGTGTAATAATTAAAGTAGAATTATAGTTGTGGTCAGAAGTTTACATACCGTGACATGTCATCTTGGATTTGAATGTCGTAGTAATATTTGGGCTTTCAGTAATTTCTTTGAACTGTTCTTTTTCTGTGGCAGAATGATTGTACAGCATACATCTTTAAAAAATACCACTAGAATTTGGTGCACAAGTTTTAATTTTCTTTGGATTTTCTGAAATCAACACAGGGTCAAAAATTATACATACAGAGTCAAAAATATACATACAGTACACCTAATATTTGGGTAAAATGTTTCTTTGCAAGATTCACCTTGACCAAACATTTTTGTTCACCATGAACAAGCTTCTGGCAGAATTCTGGTTGGATATTTCACGACTCTTCATAGTAGAGTTCAATTAATTTTTTTTTCTTGGCATGGACTCAACTTATAAGCACGGTCCATATATTTTCAATAGGGTTGAAGTCAGGACTTGTTTTAAACTTAATGTTAGCCTGCTTTATCCTCCACAACCAGTTCTGATGTGTGTTTGGGTTCAATGTCCTGTTGTAACTCCCAAGTCGTGTTCAAGTTTCTGATGGTTTATGCTGAAGAATTCTGAGGTAGTCCTCCTTCTTCATTATTCCATCCACTTTGTGCAATGAACCAGTTCCACTGGCAGCAAAACTGCCCCAGAGCATGATGATCCTACCACCACCAGCAGCTGGTACAGTGTCCCTCTGTACATGGTGGTCATTGTGGCCAAACAACTCAATCTTTGTCTCATCTGACCATACAACTATCCTCCAGAAGGCTTTTTCTTTGTCCGTGTGGTCAGCTTCAAACTTTAGTTAAGCTTGAAGGTGTCAATTTTGAAGCAGGGGGTTATTTCTTGGATAACAGCCTCTTAGTCCATGGTGATGTAAAACTCATTGAACTGTAGACAGTGATCCATCAGCTTCCAGTTTATGGCAGGGCTGTGCCATGGTGGTTCCTGGGTTGTTCCTGGCCATCCAAACCAATTTCCCTTCAGCTGAGGGTGACAGTTTGGGTTTTCTTGAAGCAAAGTGGCTTGGCAAAGTGACTACACCTCACAATAACTTGCATACAATTGTTTGAATTGATCTTGGGATTTGCAGTTGTTTACAAATGGCTCCAAGAGACATTCTGGAGTTGTGTACATCTGCGATCCTCTTTCTCAGATCTGCACTGAGCTCCTTGGACTTTCCCATTGTATTGTGTGTTGGTCAATCCAATGAGTGCTGTAAACAAACCCTTTTTATGAAGGAACAGAGAAGCTAGCCGCTGTAGCCAATCATGATCACTAACAGGAAGTTAAGAGACCTCGGCTTTGGCAAGATAAAAAACATTTTGGAATGTATGTAAATTTTTGACCCTGTATGTATAATTTTGACCTTGTGTTGATTTCAGAAAACTCAAAGAAAATTAAAACTTGTGCACCAAATTCTAGTGTTTATTTTTATATTAAAGACGTATACTGTACAATCATTCTGCCACAGAAAAAGAACAGTTCAAAAAAATTACTGAAAGCCCAAATATTGCCATGACATTCATATCCAAGATGATATTCGTCACTGTATGTAAACTTCTGACCACAACTATAAATGAAATAACTACAAAGTCAAAACTGAGCTGCATTTGACTCTTACAAACACATTTATAAGAACTTATAAGAGACATTACTGCTGTAGGTAGGGCTGGTGTGTCCCTGTAAAATAGGATATAAGAAACTCCAGCATATACAGGATTAGCCAAAATTGTCAACACAAATGGATTATTTTTCTCCTTCAGATAGATGTATGCCATGGGTGACAGATTAAATGGTACTGTTGCTTGCTGGTTTTTGTGTGTTGAACACAATGGCGAACAGGTTGAGACCGTCCTGTAAATCATCTTGCACATATGATGTATGTTTTGTGAATAAATGGGTTCTACCATTTAAGTGTTCACATAATTTTGACTAACCCTGTATATACTGGCCTAGTTGCAGGAGTTAGCTGTTATTCAAAAAGGCAACCATGATTGTGAAACAGCCCTTAAGGTCATGTGTTACTAATGCAGTCAATGTACAACCCCGATTCCAAAAAAGTTGGGACAAAGTACAAATTGTCCAAAGTAGCTTATGCTGCACATGAGTCAAGTTAATTATGCTGCATTCAGTGAGAGGTTGTAACTTTTAATTCAAAACCTTCAAGAAGGAAAGAAAAAAAGTCTCTTCAGCTTGGAATTTCTACTCTGGAACTTGATGTGGTCTTCTGAACTCCACAAAAAATCAACATGGCTGCACATAGCATCAACAGTAAATACAAACCCGATTCCAAAAAAGTTGGGACAAAGTACAAATTGTAAATAAAAACGGAATGCAATAATTTACAAATCTCAAAAACTGATATTGTATTCACAATAGAACATAGACAACATATCAAATGTCGAAAGTGAGACATTTTGAAATTTCATGCCAAATATTGGCTCATTTGAAATTTCATGACAGCAACACATCTCAAAAAAGTTGGGACAGGGGCAATAAGAGGCTGGAAAAGTTAAAGGTACAAAAAAGGAACAGCTGGAGGACCAAATTGCAACTCATTAGGTCAATCGGCAATAAGTCATTAACATGACTGGGTATAAAAAGAGTGGCAGCAGCTCTCAGAAGTAAAGATGGGAAGAGGATCACCAATCCCCCTAATTCTGCGCCGACAAAAAGTGGAGCAATATCAGAAAGGAGTTCGACAGTGTAAAATTGCAAAGAATTTGAACATATCATCATCTACAGTGCATAATATCATCAAAAGATTCAGAGAATCTGGAAGAATCTCTGTGCGTAAGGGTCAAGGCCGGAAAACCATACTGGGTGCCCGTGATCTTCGGGCCCTTAGATGGCACTGCATCACATATAGGCATGCTTCTGTATTGGAAATCACAAAATGGGCTCAGGAATATTTCCAGAGAACATTATCTGTGAACACAATTCACCGTGCCATCTGCCGTTGCCAACTAAAACTCTATAGTTCAAAGAAGAAGCTGTATCTAAACATGATCCAGAAGCGCAGACGTCTTCTCTGGCCAAGGCTCATTTAAAATGGACTGTGGCAAAATGGAAAACTGTTCTGTGGTCAGACGAATCAAAATTTGAAGTTTTTTATGGAAATCAGGGACGCCGTGTCATTCGGGCTAAAGAGGAGAAGGACGACCCAAGTTGTTATCAGCGCTCAGTTCAGAAGCCTGCATCTCTGATGGTATGGGGTTGCATTAGTGCGTGTGGCATGGGCAGCTTACACATCTGGAAAGACACCATCAATGCTGAAAGGTATATCCAGGTTCTAGAGCAACATATGCTCTCATCCAGACGATGTCTCTTTTGGGGAAGACCTTGCATTTTCAAACATGACAATGCCAAACCACATACTGCATCAATTACAGCATCATGGCTGCGTAGAAGAAGGGTCCGGGTACTGAACTGGCCAGCCTGCAGTCCAGATCTTTCACCCATAGAAAACATTTGGCGCATCATAAAACGGAAGATACGACAAAAAAGACCTAAGACAGTTGAGCAACTAGAATCCTACATTAGACAAGAATGGGTTAACATTCCTATCCCTAAACTTGAGCAACTTGTCTCCTCAGCCCCCAGACGTTTACAGACTGTTGTAAAGAGAAAAGGGGATGTCTCACAGTGGTAAACATGGCCTTGTCCCAACTTTTTTGAGATGTGTCGTTGTCATGAAATTTAAAATCACCTAATTTTTCTCTTTAAATGATACATTTTCTCAGTTTAAACATTTGATATGTCATCTATGTTCTATTCTGAATAAAATATGGAATTTTGAAACTTCCACATCACTGCATTCCGTTTTTATTTACAGTTTTTGTACTTTGTCCCAACTTTTTTGGAATCGGGGTTGTATACAGAAGTGCGATTATTATTATTACACACCAAAACTGATAAACACACTTCTGTACAAATTGTCATAAATCTTGGACCCTACAGATATCTATGAAAGGAAAAAAATGTTGGGAAAGCATAAATAACAGTATTGTTCCAGGGGCAGAAAGTGAAATTAACCTACATTTACTCTTTTAGTAAGAATCTTTCAGATGTTTATTTTATCCTAAGGCTTTTGCTGTTCATGTGTTTAATGCATATTAGATATTAGAAGTACAGAAGCAAAACCGGGCTCTGCTCTGTTGCCTCATCGATACCTGCAACTGTTGATCAAGGTTAATCCTAGCAAATGTATAGTTGCTGGAATCTGTGGGATTATAAAAACACAGTTGTGTTTACATTACATCTTGAACCCTGCATATACCTGTGTTGAGGTACATCCCGATCTCACACAAGATGAGGAATTCTAATGAGTGAGCATGATTACACTGACTTTTACATAAGCCCAGTGGTTAGATCAGCTACAAAAATGAACCCTAAACCCTCAACCATTTATAAAGGTTTGTATGATTTTGCTTGTACACATTTTCCAGAATCCTTATACACTGTGGCATTTTAGATGAGCTCTAGCAAGCCAAATGTGATTACTGTCTGCACGTCCGTTTGAACTGTGCTATGCATATTGTTGCCTGCAATGATTTCTTCCCTTGCTATTATGATGATAAAATGTAGCTTCAACAGGAGCGTTTTTGAAAAGTCCACATGGATTTTCAAATTGTTACATCATGCATTTATAACCTTCATAACGACAATATGATTTTCTCATTTTCCACTGTAGTAACCTTTTGCCTAAGCCTTAACTAAATGCCAAGAGCAGAATGAATGAAAGTGATTTGTGCTGCTCACAGGTAAATGGAAAAAAAAATCCAACAGTCTAATAAACATATGTACTTGCACACACCTGTATCTCTGTAACACACACAGACCATGTTTAGTTCAGCTTAAATATTGGCATTTAAAAAAAAAAGAGAGAAAAAAACCCTACCAAAAGGCAACCATTTTGCGCACTCTATGAAGCCAACTTCCCATTTTTTGAGAACTTGTGCCTCCTTTAAACTACTTAAACTATTTCAGCGTATACACATAAAAACACACCCCATAGGTCATCCCATTTACTCAGGGCTTTTATTGCCTATTATTGTCTGGCTAATAAATTCAAATAAAATAAAATTGAACCACATGATAATACAGCAGACCTGCCAACTCCTGAAGAAGAACAATGCCTAGTCCTGCTGTAACTGTTTGAACGCACCTGAATTCAGGACAGCAAACAACAAAGTGTTTTTAATCACGGTCCAATTGTCATCATGTCATTATATGAAAGGTATTCGATTTCACACTTTTTGTTGTTGGCCAAAATTTTGGTAAAAATTTTCATTTTTGCTGTACTCAAGATTCCATTTACCTTGAAAGAAAGTGAGGATACCACTTCAATGCATCTTTCAAGCATTGTGAGCACCAGGCGAAATATTGCTGTTTCAGTCATGTGACTTTTCTTAGCGGTTTTACCAGAAGTGAAATAGCTGGTGGTCTAAACGGCTGCTGTAGTGCAAACGACCAGTGATAACTTATCAGAGTATGCTCGTAATCTAGAAGCCACTGCTGGCTTTAGATATATTCAGAAGATTATGTGCAATGGAATCGACCCCTACAGTCTGGGAAAGAAGGATTTGTCATACGATCTCGAAAACTACCCTTCAGTCGAGTTCCCCGACATCTCGAACTATCTGGTGTTGCAGACATCCTTCTACACCGCAAAACAGATGAAAGCGTGGAAGAGTATGGAGGCTTACAACTTTTTTGTATGTGGCTGGGTAAAGGACCTCGGTATCAAGTTGCTGCTGAATGAATCCTGTATTGTTTTTGCCTGTGTAAGTATGTGGTTAAAAAAAAAAAAAAAGCTTTTCATTCACGTCTTTACAATGAAGTGCTGCAAGTTGAAGTGTAAACAAACAACAGTTTGCTTGATTCTCACTTGTGTTGGCTCTTATCTCTTAGGTAAATCATTCACAAAGATCATCAGAAACCCCTTTAAAGACCTGGATCTTAGTTAAACAAGATGGAGAAGTGATCACGGCGCATTGTAACTGTATGGCTAGGTAAGAATTTTGTCGTGACCTTCATGCATATGGACTTTGTGAGGATTGAGGAGTAAACAAAGAAACAGCTGGGGACTTTAGCGCTTCGTGACAAAAAAAGTATCATAAAATAATGACACATAGCAAGAAAAGTACTTGGAAAACACTAAGGACATAGCTGAGAAGGATGTACAAACCTTTCACAAAGTCATCACCTCAAACTTGAGCATGCTTCGAATCGGCTCCCTTCGATTTCAGTGAGAGGTTCAAAAGACACCTTTCTCGACGTTTTTTTTGTGAAATCCTGTGTTCGTTCACCCTTTTTTATTAGTTCACGGGGAACCCTGAAGAAACTTTTATCAGTTTCACAGTTTGATCGATTTGAACAACCTAAAACAACACAAGCATAAGGCATTTTTCATGCGAACAATGCACCTTCTCTGTACAAACGCTTTGTCAACTGAGCTTTGGTAGACCACCAGCTAAAGTTTTGAATAACTAATGAGGCGGATGTGACATCACGTGAAACCCAGCAATTACTCATAGGAAACAGAGGAAAGGGAGCGGGGCTTCCATAGATCAGTTAATATTGGTGAGGTCAAAGCATCTGTCTAAATGTGTACTGGCTCATCTGCTTTTTTTTTTTCTTACCGTGATAAAAAAATAGGTCTTTTGTCATATTTTGGAGTATGTCCTAGGTTACGAATATTTATTTTTGATCATTTGATATGTCCTATTATGGAGGTACACCTCGTATTTGGAATACCTCAGGGAAAGAGGTTTATTTATTAAAGTGACTTTTCCATGGCACAGTTTACATTCACAGACCTACCCTTCATTCACATGTTGTCCAGAAACCTTGATATATGCTTGCAAGCCAGAAAGTCAGTCAGAAGGTGCTGCTGTTTCTCTAATGTCCTTTTTGCAGTTTATGCAAAGTTACTGGTACCAGATGCTCAGATTCCTGAAGCCACTGGTGAGCACCAACATCCCTGCCATGCGTTAATTATAACATGGAGAAGCAGGAGACATCCAGGAAGGAGGTTGTTTCGGCTGCTGTCCAGCTTTAATCTCCAAAGCCCAGAATATTAATTCAGTAAATTACAAGCTTTCACTTGCAGCGAATAAAACATTTAAAAAAGGATGTTATATTCTTTATTTTATTGTAACACCTGTGTACTGGAATTATATACAACATGCTAACACATTGGAAACAAGTATTGACAGGAATCTCAATGAAATGTAGATGTGTGTGCTTTCTGTCTGTTTTCATGTTTTTCTTGACAGTTGAAAGACACACTTAAAAGATTTTGCTACGATGGCTGAGGACTACAATCACCATGATAACTTTAGGAATGCAGTTGTCATGAATAGTTTTGCATGCAAGTCTCCATCAATGAACAGTTGATAACTTCAACAAAATAGACTTCATGCTATAACTATAATGAATTTCCCAGGTACACAATTGTACTTTGACTCAATAGGACAAAGTTATAGAAGCGAGTTATTTATAATCATGTTATCTGTTATCATCCAGATGAGGGTGGGTTCCCTTTTGAGTCTGGTTCCTCTCAAGGTTTCTTCCTCGTGTTGTCTGAGGGAGTTTTTCCTCACCACCGTCACCACAGGCTTGCTCATCAGGGGATAAATAAATTTACTAGGGATAAAATTAGCTCATATGTTTAAAGTCTTTATTTTTTGTAAAGCTACTTTGCAACAATGTCTGTTAAAAGCACTTTACAAATAAACTGATTTGACTTGACTATTTATGAGTATATCCTCGTATAAACATGCAGTAATTCATGTGTGAATATGCACATATTGTGAATGTTCAAAAATTTATGGGTGTGTCCAAGAGCATGATTAATTATCTTTCTTCAGTTGAATCTAGCCTGTGGGAGGACGGGGCCTCTGAGGTAAAGAAGTGCGTACCCTCCTCGGTGTGTGGCTGGATGACAGTTCTGGCAGTTGCTCACTGTCAAGTCAATATCATGGATAAATATTGCAAAGGGCTATTTTCCCAGCTCTATGAATAATTAATACCACCATTTTGGCACTCAGCGTGACTGTTGTTTGGCCAACTGTGTGGGACAACACACACTCTCTCTTGCTCTCTTTCCTTTATCTCTTCATCTCATAAACCCTCATAAACTTCTCATTATGAACTGACTGGCTCTGGAGGCAGGGCTTGAACCGCCACAGAATATGGAAAATTCACAATATTTTACTTGCTGCAACTGAAACGTAATAATTTGTGATTGTTCTGGTATGGATCTCTGTTACTATTACTCTGTTACTAGTAAGATCATTATTATTATTATTATTATTATTATTATTAGGTGAATAGACATGGAGGAAAAATTAGAAACACTTTTTTTTTCCATCCCCAGTTTGGTCATTTGCAAATTCCCACATGCTCGCTAGTTCACTCTATCAGCTACCAACCTATCAGCAGGGTGAAGGCTGACATGTATTTGGATGACTATGCTATCCACCCATTTCTGAATACATGAACTCATAGATACCTGTGATTCTGATTGACAAGGAAGTGAGACAGAGTGTCATCTCTCCCACCCAGAAATCGCAGCCAGTTTTACTCTCTGGATTCGCAGCCACAGATGGGATCATTGGGATTAAAACTTGCAATCTCCTGACAATAGGGTGAATGATTCTGTTGCACCACTCAGGACCTCAGAACCTTTTTATTTCTAACAGTGTATACATAAATGTAACAAGTTTCCTGGTATTTTAATGAGAATGGTACTTTCAAAAATGATATCCAACCGGGGTGGCATGGTGGTGCAGTGGTTAGCACTGTAACCTCACAGCAAGAAGGTTCTGGGTTCGAGCCTCATGACCGACTGAGGCCTTTCTGTGTGGAGTTTGCATGTTCTCCTCGTGCCTGCGTGGGTTTCCTCTAGGTTCTCTGGTTTCCTCCCAAAGTCCAAAGAGATGCAGATGAGGTCAACTGGCTCCTATTGCTGGATTTCACATGATGTCACATCTGCCTCATTAGTCCTTCAAAACTTTAGCTGGTGGTCTACCAAAGCTCAGTTGACAAAGCATTTGTATGGAAAAGGTACATTGCTCGCATGAAAAATGCCTTATGCTTGTGTTGTTTTAGGTTATTCAAATCGATCAAACTGTGAAACTGATAAAAGTTTCTTCAGGGTTCCCTGTGAACTAATAAAAAAGGGTGAACGAACACAGGATTTCACAAAAAGACATCGAGAAAGGTGGCTTTTGAACCTCTCACTGAAATTGAAGGGAGTCGAGTCGAAGCATGCTCGAGTTTGTGGTGATCACTTCGTGAAAAGTTTGTATATCCCTCTCAGCTATGTCCTTAGTGTTTTCCAAGTACTTTTCTTGCTGTGTTATTTTACAGTACTTTTTTTAGTCACAAAGCGCTAAGGTCCCCAGCTGTTTCTTTGTTTACTCCTCACAAAGTCCATGTGCATGAAGGTCATGACAAAATTCTTACCCAGCCATACAGTTCCAATGCGCCGTGATCACTTCTCCATCTTGTTTAACTAAGATCCAGGTCTTTAAAGGGGTTTCTGATGATCTTTGTGAATGATTTACCTGAGAGATGAGAGCCAACACAAGTGAGAATCAAGCGAACTGTTGTTTGTTTACACTTCAACTTGCAGCAGTTTGTTGTAAAGACGTGAACGAAAAGCTTAAAAAAAAAACATACTTACATGGGCAAAAACAATACAGGATTCATTCGGCAGTGACTTGATACTGAGGTCCTTTACCCAGCCACATACAAAAAAAGTTGTAAGCCTCCATACTCTTCCACGCTGTAACAGTTCAATAGGAGTGGGTGGAGCACAGAGGACGGCAGGACAGAGATCAGGTTTGTATGCAGGCTTTTTATTGCCACACTTTTCAGTCTAACAATGTTCCCTTCACACAATAGCGTCTCGTCCGGGGATGAGCTCCTCTGCTCTCACTCTCCCCCCCCCCCAAATAGGGCGCGGTCACTGGGAAGACACACACAAACACAGGTTAATTGCAGTCAGGTGTAGTGATTCTGCCACTTACCTTCCCTGACTCCGCCCTCCTGTCACAGACCGGCGCTTGACCACGCCCCCACTGCCACATACCCCCACCGCCCGACTCAGGCCGGGCGGCCATCCAGCCTGCAGCCGACCCCCCCCCCCCCGATGGGAGAGGAAGTCCGCCACGACCATCTGTGCCCCCGACCTGTGGACCACCTTAAAATTGAAGGGTTGGAGTGCCAGATACCAACGGGTGATCCGCGCGTTGGCATCTTTCATGCGGTGGAGCCACTGGAGGGGCATGTGGTCTGAACAGAGGGTGAAAGGGCACCCCAGCAGGTAGTAACGGAGGGCGAGGACCGCCCACTTGATCGCCAGACACTCTTTCTCGATCATGCTGTAGCGCCCCTCACGCACTGACAGCTTCCTGCTGATGTACAGGATGGGACGGTCCTCCCCCTCCACCTCCTGGGACAAAACCGCCCCCAGCCCTCTGTCCGATGCATCAGTCTGCAACACAAAGGGGAGAGAAAAGTCAGGGGAGTGTAGAAGTGGCCCCCCACACAGTGCAGCCTTTACCTCAGAAAAAGCCCGCTGGCATTGCTCCGTCCACTGGACCGGATCTGGTGCCCCCTTTTTAGTGAGATCAGTCAGCGGGCTGGTGATGTCCGAATAATTAGGTATAAACCTACGGTAATAGCCAGCCAGCCCCAGGAACTGTCTCACCCCCTTTTTGGTCTTGGGCCTCGGGCAGGCCGCAATCGCTGCCGTCTTATTAATTTGGGGATGCACCTGCCCGTTGCCCAAGTGGAAGCCCAGATACCGTACTTCCACCCGCCCAATCGCACACTTCTTTGGGTTGGCTGTGAGCCCCGCTCGTCTCAGCGACCTAAGGACGGCCCTTAGATGTTCGAGGTGCCTCTGCAGTCATTACTATAGATGATGATATCATCTAGATACGCCGCCGCGTAAGTTAGCGTGCGGGCGGAGGACTCTGTCCATCAGCCGCTGAAACGTAGCGGGCGCCCCAAACAGCCGAAACGGAAGGGTGACAAATTGGTGTAAACCAAACGGTGTGGAAAAGGCCGTTTTTTCTCGGGATAGTGGAGTCAAGGGGATCTGCCAATATCCCTTCGTCAAATCCAGTGTCGAATAAAAGCGAGCAGTGCCGAGTCGATCGAGCAGCTCATCAATACGAGGCATCGGGTACGCATCGAATTTAGACACCGCGTTGACTTTTCTATAGTCCACACAGAACTGGACCGACCCGTCAGCCTTGGGTACCAAGACCACTGGGCTGCTCCAGTCACTGTGGGACTCCTCGACGATGCCCATTTTGAGCATGGTCTCAAGTTCTTCCCGAACCACCTTTTTTTTTGTGTTTGGGTAACCTGTAAGGGCGGCTACGCACTACTACCCCCGGGGGCCTCTCTATGTGGTGCTCTATGAGGTTAGTGCGACCGGGCAGAGGCAAGAACACATCCGAAAACTCGGTCTGCAACTGGGCGACCTCCGTGAGTTGGGTCGGGGAGAGGTGGTCTCCACAGGGGACTGGAGAGGTACGTGATGGCAAAGTCCCTTTTTGAACCTCCGGCCCCAGCTCCGCCTTCTCTGGAACCACCGACACCAATGCCACGGGGACTCCCTCATTCCAGAGTTTAAGCAGGTTGAGGTGGTAAATTTGTAGTGCCCCACCCCTGTCCGTTCGCCTCACCTCATAGTCGACGTCCCCGACTCGCCGTGTGACCTCAAAGGGTCCTTGCCACTTGGCGATCAATTTGGAGCTCGATGTGGGCAACAGTACGAGTACTTTATCTCCCGGTGTGAACTCCCTAAAGCGCGTGCCCTTGTTGTACAGGCGGGCTTGCCGTTCTTGGGCCTGCCGCAAATTCTCCTGGGTTAGGTGAGTGAGCGTGTGGAGTTTTGCGCACAGGTCTATAACATATTGAATTTTGTTCTTACTTTGTGAAGGTCCCTCCTCCCAATTTTCCTGCAGCACGTCTAGGATGCCGCGCAGCTTACGCCCATATAATAATTCGAACGGGGAGAACCCTGTGGAGGCTTGGGGGACCTCTCGCACTGAAAACAACAAGGGCTCGAGCCACTTATCCCAGTTACGTGCGTCCTCACTTACGAATTTTTTAATAATATTTTTGAGGGTGCGATTGAACTGTTCCACTAAACCGTCCGTTTGTGGGTGATACACGCTGGTGCGGATCGGCTTAATCCCCAATAACCCATACAGTTCGCGCAGTGTCCGTGACACAAACGTGGTGCCTTGATCGGTCAGAATCTCTTTCGGGATTCCAACTCGGGAGATAACGCGGAAGAGTGCCTCCGCAATACTGCGTGCTGAGATATTGCGCAGAGGCACTGCTTCCGGGTATCGTGTTGCATAGTCCACCAGAACTAATATAAAGCGGTACCCTCGTGCTGACCGATCTAATGGCCCGATGAGATCTATCCCAATTCTCTCAAACGGGGTCTTGACTAATGGAAGGGGGCGCAAAGGCGCCTTTGGAATGGCCACTGGATTTACTAACTGGCATTCGCGGCATGCCGTACACCACCTACAAACATCGCCGCGAATCCCCGGCCAATAGAATCGGGCCATTATTTGGGCTAGTGTCTTATCCTGCCCTAAGTGTCCAGCCATGGGATTAAAGTGAGCCGCCTGGAATACCAATTCCCGGCGGCTCTTCGGAATTAAAAGCTGCGTGACTCGCTCTTTAGTTTGAGTGTCCTGCGTCACTTGGTATAACCTATCCTTCATAATCGCGAAGTAGGGGAAGGACGGGGTGGCGTTCGGCTGGAGCATTTGACCATCGATTACTCTCACTTGGTCAAACGCATGTCGCAGGGTCTCGTCTCACGATTGCTCTAATGGGAAATCTGCGAGGGATTCCCCAAGAGAGAGAGGAGGGGCCGGCGGCTCCTCACTCTGACGCGGAGATGACGTAGACGGCTCTGTGACAGCTGCTCCCGCCAAAGCGACACCGGGACCTCCCCCCGTTAAATGGCAGGACCCACTCTTGACTAAGTGCGTCATTAAATCCCGAAATCCCGGCCAATCAGTCCCCAAAATTAAAGAGTGGGTAAGGCGAGGATTAACCGCCGCCTTCACTATAACTTTTTCCCCTCTGAAAAAAATGTGGACCGACACCAAAGGGTAGCTGTGAACGTCCCTGTGCACACACAACACCTTCACCCCCTGTGCTCCCCCCAATGCCTCGTTTTGAACCAGGCTTTGGTGAACTGAGGTCTGATTACAGCCAGAATCCACCAACGCCTGATATGTATCCCCTTGGATACTCACCGGTATGCGATACGCTCCGGCCCGATCAAGGGCAGCCTCTGGCGCGTCAGGGATCTGAACCACCGCGCCCACTTCCATCGCCATGCACTGCTGTTGCAGGTGGCCCAGCTCCCCACAGCGCCAGCAAACCGGCCTGGGCTTTCCCTCTGCACCAGTGTTCTGGGGCTCACTCACCTGAGGGGGGGAGCACAGAGGACGGCAGGACAGAGATCAGGTTTGTATGCAGGCTTTTTATTGCCACACTTTTCAGTCTAACAATGTTCCCTTCACACAATAGAGATACAGACACATACACACACACACACTAGCGTCTCGTCCGGGGATGAGCTCCTCTGCTCTCGCTCTCCCCCCCCCAAATAGGGCGCGGTCACTGGGAAGACACACACAAACACAGGTTAATTGCAGTCAGGTGTAGTGATTCTGCCACTTACCTTCCCTGACTCCGCCCTCCTGTCACAGACCGGCGCTTGACCACGCCCCCGCTGCCACACACGCTTTCATCTGTTTTGCGGTGTAGAAGGATCTCTGCGACACCAGATAGTTCGAGATGTTGGAGAACTCGACTGAAGGGTAGTTTTCGAGATCGTATGACAAATCTTTCTTTCCCAGACTGTAGGGGTTGATTCCATTGCACATAGCAATCTTCTGAATATATCTAAAGCCAGCAGTGACTTCTAGATTACTAGCATACTCTGATAAGTTATTGCTAGTTTTTTGCACTACGGCAGCCGTTTAGACCACAAGCTATTTCACTTCCGGTAAAACCACTAAGAAAAGTCACGTGACTGAAACTCAGCAATAAATTGCTCAGAAGTGTGAATGTGAGTGTGAATAGTTGTCTATCTCTGTGTGAGCCCTGTAATAGATTGGCGTACCCCGCCTCTCGCCCCAAGTCAACTGGGATTGGCTCCAGCTTTCCCTGCATCTCTGATAGATAATGGATGGATGATTGTCCCACACTGATGACTCGCCTGTCTGCGGTCAGATCTATCTCAATGCTTGATTATAGACTGCAGCTGTACATTACCATATTTTCTCTCATTGCTTCACTTAATTTGTAATGAAGATGGAAAGAACTGTCTGCAATCTTCACTGCTGAAGAAAGAAAGAAAATGAAGAAAGGAAGGCTAGCTCATGACACAGCTTAGGATATTGTTTTTTAATACCAGTGTAGAAATTTAGACTGCATATTGGTGTTTAATTCTTAAAGGAAGCTGAAACTGAGCTTTCTTTTCCTCTGTCTGTTGCTAGCCTGGCACACCAGACCATCCATGCGTGCATGGCATACAGTCTCAGCATTAAGCTTTCTTCTGTCTTGCTGAACCCTATTACTAAATAAAATGTGAATTTTTGCAAGCTTATTTGTATGGAGTGAAAGATTAGTCTGTCACTCGATGAAAAATAAACATGCAAGCTCAATGACAGGCATTTCTCATAATAAGGCATGAAAAAGAGAGAAAATAAGAATTAAATTGGCCTCACATCATCCTACAAAAGGCCCTTCACTATCTAAACACAGCTACTTTATTATTTGCTCTGTATTTTTAGGCTTTGGTTGAACTGTATAAAGTATTATTCTACTGGAGTGATGTGTTACCTTTAGAAGTAAGGAAAATACATCACTCAAGGGAAGTGCTCATAAGACCTGAATTAACCTTGCATGAACACAGATTTTGGTAACCTACACTCAGCTTTCACAACACATTTATAAGCACTACATTTTTATTTTATAAAGCAGTACTGGATGATTTTGTTCGGCATGGTGGTGTAGTACCGTCGCCTCACAGCAAGAAGGTCCTGGATTCAAGCCCAGTGGCTGATAGGGGCCTTTCTGTGTGGAGTTTGCATGTTCTCCCCGTGTCTGCATGGGTTTCCTCCGGGTGCTCCGGTTTCCCCCACAGTCCAAAGACATGCAAGTTAGGTTAACTGGTGGCTCTAAATTGACTGTCGGTGTGAATGTAAAGCCCAGCGCACACGGGTGACTTCTCGTCGCAAGTGTATTGCGATTTTTGGATGCAAGTTTCCCCTCTCAGTTAGCTGCATGTGTGTATTATCTGTGACCAGTGGGCGATTTGGAGAGGGGGATGAAAGTCATGTGTTGGTCAATGCGTTTATCTTTTCTCATCTTGACTATTGCAGTTCTCTCTTTTATGGTCTCCCTGCCACATTGCTCAATCACCTGCAGTACATCCAAAACTCAGCAGCTAGAGTCCTCACACTTACCAAGCACACTGCTCACATCACTCCTGTTTTACAGCAACTGCACTGGTTGCCAATTATCTCCCGGATTAAATACAAAATCTTGCTTTTAACCTATAAAGCTCTTCATGGTCTTGCCCCTTCCTATCTCTGTGAGCTAATTCATTTGTTCTGTTCCTCCCGCTCCCTTAGATCTTCTGTTTCTGGACTTCTGACTGTCCCACGTTTTAAACTGGCATCTATGGGTGGCAGATCATTTAGTGTTGCTGCTCCTAAACTTTGGAACTCATTACCACAATCGCTTTGTGACTGTTCCACTCTCTCTTCCTTCAAAGCTAACTTGAAAACTTTCCTCTTTACCTCACACTACTCTTCCTAGTGTTTTTTTTTTGTGTGTGTAACTCCTGTGTAAAGCGTCCTTGGGTTTGTGAAAGGCGCGATATAAATTTATTATTATTATTATTATTATTATTATTATGTGGAAATCACATGACTACTTCGCGGGCGAGGATTGGCTTAGCCTTTGGAGGTGATCACTTTATCGCAAAGACACGCACGCGGCGATATCTCTGCAACAAGTCGGTGACTGGCTATTTTTTTTTTTTGCAGAATATCAAGCATATTTCATACCTGTGATCTGTCGCAAGCAACAAAAAATCACCGTCACAAATATCCACACACAAATCAATTTTTTGCTTGCATAAAAAAGTTGCATGACCAAGCGACATAAAATCTCCCGTGTGCGCCGGGCTTAAGTGTGAATGGTTGTTTGTCTCTATGTGTCAGCCCTGCGATGACCTGGCGACTTGTCCAGGGTGTACCCCACCTCTCACTCATAGTCAGCTGGGATAGCCTCCAGCTTGCCTGCGACCCTGCACAGGATAAGCGGTTACAGATAATAGATGGATGAACTATTTAATACTGTTTATCTTATGCATACTTACTACAATATCATCCACCATGTTCAATAACAGCAGCATCTCACCATGTCTCAACCCAAACAGGAACTTAATCAAATTGTGTAAATGACCCATAGCCATATAACAGTTTACCCAGTTCATGACTCGATTCGATTCATGATACTGGATTCACGATTTGATTTTTCACAATATTTGTGAAAGAATATTAAATGAAGAATCTTTTTTATTACCAAAAAAAGCAACATTTATTTTCCTATTCTTTATCAACTTAAATATTCATTTTGTTAAATAACCCCCCTGCTGTTTCATTTTCTTAATAACCAACAATAATTAATTTTCCCACATTTGTACAGGTTGTAGTAAAATATAATAGCCTATTAGCTAAAATATAGCCTATTAATGTCAGCTGTTTCCCATTTTAGATCTGTTTTTATGTGTATGGTTTTTCATGGCATTAGAGCTGTGTTACTTCCGCATACAGTTAAGCCATGTGCACTCCTGCTATTGTATGTTATAATGTTCTGACCTGATAAGTTTGTATGTCATAATAATATGAAAATGTCTTCTTAGATTGTGAAAAACATCTTGGTATAACAATAAAATTTTCACATTATAATTTGATACAGAAACGTGAATGTTTCTGGTGTGGCAGAAAAACGCTTCCATAAAATGTTATGATAACTGAGATCTACTTTCTTTAATGTAAATGCAAAGTAACATAGAACATAAAATTTACTTTTATAAAAGATTTATGCAATAGGTTATGAAGACCCTATATAGGTACTCCTTTAATTAAAGTTTTGCCCAGATTTTATTGCTATGAAGTTATTTTTGTTTACGTACATACAAAGAATTGCCATGACAATTGACTGTGCAACTCTGTGTATGTCTGGTGATAATGTGACATTCAAAACAATTGAATAAAAATATACAAAATTCTTTTATTACAGTAAAGTTTTCACTAAGTGTACCATTTCTTTTAAAGCTAGATGGTCTTTCAATTTCATAAAATTGATAATTTAATTCCCTCTGAAATTTGGTCACCGTGATGTATGTTTATTTCTGTAATATCTCATAAAAATATCAGGCCATTTTGTGGCAGGCGAGTTATTTAATTTGAGGGGATTCCCTGGCACATAATATGCATGAAATCGCTCGCTTTGCGCAATCAAGCAGACAGAGGAAGTCCGTGTGTGCATGTGCAGGTTAACATCGCGCACGCCTATTACTCCCCGCTCAACGATAAATTACAACTGTCTGCGAAAAGCTATCTGCGAAAGCCTTGTCGCAAGAGCATGCAGAGGCCCTCAGTATACAGTACATAACTATGTTGTTACAGTGTGATGATTTTCACTGTCAAAATCTTCCTTTTGTAAGGGAAGGGTACTTTACAGCATGTTTTCATGTTGACATTTTCACCAGGAGGCATTGTAGAGCATCTTTGTTCATTTGTCCAGTTATTGTGCTTGGCATCCTATGGCGCCACATCACTATTATGTGAGCTACAAGGTCAGTTGTGAGGTCATTTTAACGTAAGTCAGCTCAGAAAGTGCCATAACATGGAACACATATGAAGAACACATTAGGAGGGTTTTCTTAAGGTGATGATACACGGGGCAACTTTTTGGGCAAGGTTGCCGAGCAATGTTGCTGGCAACGGGCAAGTAGGTGAGAGACAGGGCAACTTTTCAGGGCAACTAACAATGGGCAACAACAGTTAGCAACGGCAGTTTACAGTTAGCTAAAAAAATTGATGTCTTAATTTTTGCTGTGACCATTTAATCAAGCTGTCTGTTGTTTTTTAGAGCTTTGGTGAGGTAAATTCCTCCATATACAATATTAAAATAACAACTTACCGGCGTAAAAACAGATGAGGAGTCTCTCCATCTCTTCACTCCACTGACACTGAGCAGCCGCCATATTTGTTTGAAATTTCTGATCCGAACCTCACCGGAGGTCACATGACTCGATACTCGCGTTCTGATTGGCTTATCTCAAAAAGTTGCCAGAGATTATCAAAACCATTCAGAAAGAAACAATGTTGCCCAATCTCAATAGAAAAGAGTCAAAACGCAATTGCCCAGCAACATTGCTCGGCAACATTGCCCAAAAAGTTGCCCCGTGTATCATCACCATTAGATCTTCATTATTTTAGGCCTGGTATAATTCTCTGCATGTGAAAGATGGTGTGTGTGTGTGTGTGTGTGTGTAAGGCCTCAGAGGCCCACAGTAACATCTTTATCTTTGTTATGACTTGAGTGTTATCGGAAATAGTTTTTTGCTATGAGAAGTTGTGAAGAAGAGAGAGTGAGTGGTGAACTAGCACTCAGAGAGAGGGAGAGAGAACAACACTGGTGTATGAACATGAAGCTTCAATAAAACCTTCTCTCTACATTTTGTGCCTGCTTGCATCTTTATTGAAGGGGAAAACAGAACATTTACTTCACAATCTGACAGTGTAACATTATATCAACAAAAATTCATTTAACTCCACTGTTATGGCATCTAGATGATGTCTATTGTAATAGGCCTTGATAAACATTTCCATATATTTATGTTGATTGTTATGAAAGGCTTATGTACTAGATGTCATGTTCCCACAGAAAAGTGACCATCTAAATAAAGTCTGAAATAAGACTTTCAAAAAGAAAAGAAAAAAAACCCCAAAGCCCACCAGTAATCCTTCTGTATATGCAGAGTAAAACTTTGAGAGTGATGGGAAAACATAAAAATATCTTACACCTCACACAATGTGATCAAATCCAATTCCTCTAAATGCTCAAATTATGGCATTCTGGAGCAAGCTAACATCACTAACATAGACACCAACAACTATCTCATCTAACAGATCGGTCTGTGTCCTTGAGTTGAGGGTAACTCTGCAAGTCTGGAACACTGGGGGTGAGAGGTTGTGGGGTGATTGACAGGGTGCTGCCATGGCGATGGGGAACAGTAGGTCAGAGAAGCTGCACGATCTCCTGATATTCTGGTTTGGACCTATACTACTGAGAGCCTGGCAGGAAATCAATGGCTTGTGTGGCACTGAGAGTGCTCACTGTCCGGAAAAGCAGGTGTGACCTTGAAGGACACAAAATTAGAGAGGGTGTCGGAGAGAAATGAGTTAGTAGCAGTCAGACACACGCTTGGCAGAACCATCTATTCAGTGGGAAAAGAGACAGCGGGAGGAGAAGGAGGCAGATAAAGAATATGGGAAAGAGAAAGAAGGATTACATGAGGTCTAGAAAAGAGAGGTAAATGGTTCTGTGGCAGGAGCAGTGTCTAGAGCAGAGGTGATATTTCTCTGAGCTGTGTGGTGATTCATCAGGTGAGTATGGGACGCGAGCAGGTTTTCTTCTGTACCGTGTACTCCACTGACACTGAACCCTCTTATTATGTGACTACAGGGATACATGTGCTCTGTCTACTAGTATGGCACTGATTATTGGCCTGTGAGTGTATTGACTGATATGTGTTCTTGTATGCTTCATTAGGCTAAGCTTTATTTCCTGTACAGTGCTTTATCATGTGTGTGTGTGTGTTCCTGTACATGTATTTTGCAGGGCTGCCAACTTTTTGAAATTCCTTGGAGTGAGATTTTTTTTTTGGGGGGGGTCGACGGCAAAATTTTTCCGTACACCATGCAGTAAGTGGGAATTTTGTATTCAGTTTGATATTCACTTGTCCCCCTGCATTCTGGTGTTTTGTTTGTGGGTCGTCCACCTGGAGATGGACAATGGGGGGGGGGGGGGGGGGGGGGGGGGGGGTGTTGAGATTTTGGATTTAGTAGATGTTCCTGCATTCTGGTGGATTTTTGGAGTGGCCTGCTGTGCCATACCTACATTCTTACACACCCTGACTTGCCAGGCCTTCAGCTTGTGGCCAACAAAAGCACCAAGTTTTGGCTTAAAAGCCCCCACACTAGAAAACTACAGATGACTGCCAATGTTCCTGTAGCCCTATAGACCTGTGTTTCAGATTTAAAGGCAAGTTCATGTTTGAAAATATTTCATCAGCTAAGCCTAAACACCTTCTGAATTGAAACTAAATGTTAAGTTTTTAATAACTGTTGCAAAAAATAAGCTTGTCCCTCACTGACTATTCATTATGCATTTAAGGGCTTTCCCTACCACTGGGTTCAGCAGAAGATTGGCATGGGGAAAAATATCAACAGCAAAAGAACAAATAAAATGCTTAAACAGTAAGCAAAATGTGCATGTGCTACAAGAAACATTAAAATGATTAAGTTTGAACAGTATTGAAACACAAAAAGCTGAACCTTGGCCATAGGTGGGACTGTGCACACAAAGTTGGGCTTAAAAATTTTGGTCATACTTAAATAAGCTATATTAATATATTTCTTATTAATGTATTTCTTATCTATGTTTCTTATTAGTAATAGAGCATTCATCAGGGCCTGTTATCTGACAAATATTCTCTACCTGTCTTGCCCTCTTTGAAACCCTGTCTCCTCAGTATATTGTTCTGTCTTTTTTTTTTATTATTCACAAGTTCAAGTTCTTTGATATTACAGGTGACCATGCTTTATTTACTTTAACTGAGCAATTACATACATCATAAATAATTAAAAATAAATACCCTGTAAATAAACAATAGGTATGGTGGCTAATGGCTCTTCTTGCATTTGTAATATTATCTCTTACTTGCTTTATTTTACAACATTTCCAGTATGGCTTCAAATAAAGTCATAAAATATGATAACATACAGTAAACAAACTAAAAATGCGCCTTAATAAACGTGTGCTAAGGAGGTGCTCTCCCGTGCTGCTTGTTGGGGAAGATAGGGGCTGTGGCACGGCAGGAGGCCTATAATGATTTAGCATGCCTAGTACACAGCTCTCGATATGGCATTAAATATTCTCACAACACTTATAGGCTAAAACGATTAAGAAACTTTATATAAGTTCATAATTACGCCAGTAACACCACACATTGGCGTGCATATGTACAAACCTGTCTGAGACACCCGTCTTCAACTCGGATACCTTCTTCTCTCTCCTCTTCCTCTAAATTGACGGTAGGCAATTATCCAACTTCCGGCGAGTGCAGCATCATTAGATGTGCCACCTACCATAGGGGAGTGTGTACAGAAGGGAACACCTCTCTGCCTGTTTAGCCGTGCGTAAGGCGTAATTGATCAATCGCAAGTGGTTGGCGCGACACAATGGGTAGCCTAGATTAGATAGATAAACTAGATTTTTTCTAGCGTGAGAAATTGGAGGTATGGCGTGTGAGTGTGTGAAGACAATCAAATGCGTGTGTCTCACGCTCATTGTGTGAGAGTTGGCAGCCCAGTGTTTTGGTAAATCAACAATGCTATTGCTAATCCTTATAGGTGCATATGTTCTAGGGGTTGACTGATAATCAGAGCCAATATTCCACACTTTTTCAATTATCAGAATAAATTTGTTTCTTAAACCTGTTTTCTTGCCAATAAAAGTGTTTTTTTAAATGTGTACGCATATCTGACGTAACCACACACACACAAAAAAAAACCCAAAACAAACCAACAAAAAAAAAACAATCTGAGTTCTGTGCTCTGACCCAGTGTCCCACCCACAGCTTTATTGGATTGCTTGAAATGTGGATGACACATTGCGTACAACCAACCAACCAACCCTTCTGTAGTCTGTCTCTATATCCCACCTGCAGTGCTATTGGATTAGTAGAAATGTGGACCACATGTTGAGTAAATCCAATCAAATTTTTTTCGGTGTTTGTGAGAAACATGAGAATGAAAACGTATATCTGTCAGAGAAACTCGCATGGGATTATCTCCATCCATCCATTATCCATAGCCGCTTATCCTGTGCAGAGTTGTGGGCAAGCTGGAGCCTATCCCAGCTGACTATGGGTGAGAGATGGGGTACACCCTGGACAAGTCACCAGGTCATCGCAGGGTTGACATATGGAGACAAACAACCATTCACACTCACATCTATGGTCAATTTAGAGCCACCAATTAGCCTAACCTGCATGTCTTTGGACTGTGGGGGGGGAAACTGGAGCACCCAGAGGAAATCCATGCAGACACGGGGAGAACATGCAAACTCCACACGGAAAGGCCCCCGTTGGCAACTGGGCTTGAACCCAAAACCTTCTTGCTGTGAGGCGACAGTGCTAACCACTACACCACTGTGCCGCCCATGGGATTATCTCTGCTCAGATTATACATGCGCTTAGTCTTCCATCTCTCTTGTTTTTGCACTGCACAAACTTTTCATCCATCCATTATCTGTAGCCGCTTATCCTGTGCAGGGTTGCAGGCAAGCTGGAGCCTATCCCAGCTGACTATGGGTGAGGCGGGTTACACCCTGGATGAGTTGCCAGGTCATCGCAGACAAACTTTTCATTTTTGAGCATATTTGTAAATTGGCTAATACAATTTAAAATTTAGAACCAATAACTGAATTGCAATCAAGGCCAACACCTGATGCGTTTCTGATGTGAATCTTTATTTTAGATGCAGATCTGACATCAAACACAGCAGATGGACATTGATTTTAACCAGCATTTCAGCCCTGTGAGATGCAACCGCACGTACAATTGTACCGTGACGCGTATGGATTTGCTGTAATTGTAGCTGGAACCTGTGGAAAATGTTGAGTAGTAAGTACTTCAGGGCCGCTTCAACATTAGATTGAAACATTACAATATTATCTCCAAACACCTTTCCAATCAGTCCTATGTTGGATTGTGGCATATGTTATCGAGGTGATATGTACTGCAAGAGGAGTGAAAAATAACAATAGATTCAACAATAGGACTCAGCACCAGTCCATTGAGAACCTGATGGGACGATTCCAGGGAAACAACATCTATGTGACCATGGTATTTATCACACGATTTTGAAAGGGTTAGCATGCACAAAGCAAAAAGCTATCCAGGTGATTTTCTCTGCCTCTGTCAGTTATCCAGTGTGCATAGAACCGACATTATATTAAATGCCTTGCATTTAGAAATCGAAATCTTACACAAGATATAATACTTTTAAGACATCGTTTATATTAATAAATTAGGATTGCTATGTTTTTTTTTCAGGTGAATATTAAGATATTGCATATTAGTATATTGTCTTCAGAAACAATATTACATTATGTTTATTGAAAGATTTAAATGCTTTGGCAATACTGTAACTTAATATAATCATACTAATAAACCAACTTCAAAATAAATCCAATTGAAGCGAATTGAATTGAGAATGAGAGACCGAGCACGAGAGAGAATTTAATCTAGTTTGGACTCACCGAGATGCACTGATTTATTGCCAGTGACCTTGGATGTCTGACTCACTGTGCCTGATGTGAAAAATAGTGAGGCTGTATGTGCCTCAGCGAAGGAATAGAGATTATATGGAGATCAAAAGAAGTGAATAAAGATTCATTTAGTAGTTGTTAGGACAGGTGGCATCGTGGGACAATTTTTAATTGGAGTTGTCAGCCATTTAATAAAACTCCTGTAAGCTGTTAATATTAATGTAACCACTCTTTTAGTACAGAATATATATAGTATATATACAGTAAAACTGAGAAAAAGTTGGGATGGTCTCATCTCATCTCATTATCTCTAGCCGCTTTATCCTGTTCTACAGGGTCGCAGGCAAGCTGGAGCCTATCCCAGCTGACTACGGGCGAAAGGCGGGGTACACCCTGGACAAGTTGCCAGGTCATCACAGGGCTGACACATAGACACAGATAACCATTCACATTCACACCTACGGTCAATTTAGAGTCACCAGTTAACCTAACCTGCATATCTTTGGACTGTGGGGGAAACCGGAGCACCCAGAGGAAACCCACGCGGACACAGGGAGAGCATGCAAACTCCGCACAGAAAGGCCCTCGTTGGCCACGGGGCTCGAACCCGGACCTTCTTGCTGTGAGGCGACAGTGCTAACCACTACACCACCGTGCCGCCTGTTGGGATGGTATGTTGAAATTAAAACTGAAAATAAATAATATTTGACCTGTATTGCATTCAAAATAATACAAACACATTATTTTATGGTTTTTTCCCCGTCATGCAACACATTTAAAAAAAAAGTTGGGATGTTAAAGCATTTACCACTTCATAATATTGCCATTCCTTCTCACAACACTTAAAAGATGTTTCGCGACTGAAGGCACCAAGTGATAAAGTGTTTCAGGTGTTGTTTTGTCCCATTTTCCTGCAAACAGGTCTTAAGGTGTGTAACAGTATGGGGTCATCGTTGTCTTATTTTTCCATTTCAAAATTTGCCACACATTCTCTGTTTGGGACAGATGGGACGGGCGCCCTCTTCTTCCATAGCCATGCCTTTGTAATGTGTGCAGAATGTGATTTTGCATTGTCTTGCTGAAATATTCCTGGAAAAGATTTCGTCTTCAAGGCAGCATATGTTGCTCCTAAATCTCAGTGTACGTTTCTGCATTAATGCTACCATCACAGAAGTGAAAGTTACCTTTGCCAAGGGCACTCAAACAACCCCATACCACGACAGACCCTGGCTTTTGGACTTGTTGCTGGTGACAGTCTTTTCTTTTTTGGTCTGGAGCACAAGGCAGCCATTTCTTCCCCAAAAAAAAAGACCCGGAATACTGATTCATCTGACCACAATACATGTTTTCACTGTGTGATGGTCCATCCCAGATGCCTCAGAGCCCAGAGAAGTTGATGGTGCTTCTGGATGCAGTTAACGTGAGGCTTTCTTTTTGCACAGTAAAGTTTTAACTGGTATTTGTGGATGTAACTCTGCATTGTAGTGTTTGACAAAGGTTTGCCAAAGGAATCCTGAGCCCATGTGGTTCTATCAGCTATAGATAAATGATGGTTCTTGATGTAGTGCCATCTGAGAGATCAGATATCACGGGTGTTCAGCTTAGGCTTGTGCCCTTGCTTTTTATACACCGAAATTCCTTTAGATTCCTTGAATCGTTTAATATTATTATGCACCATAAAGGGTGAAATATCCAAATCCCTTCCTACCTTTCTTTGAGGAACCTTGTTTTTAAGCATTTCAGTAACTTTCCCATGTATTTGTTGACAAATTCGAGATCCTCGGCCCATCTTTGCTCCTCAAAGACTAGGCCTTTCCTGGATACTGATTTTGTACCAAATCATGATTACAGTCACCTGTTGACATCACCTGTTTCAAATCACATCTTTATTTAATTGTTTTACGTCATTACTAGCACTAAATTGCCCTGTCCCAACTTTTTTTTCGAATGTGTTCCAGGTCTGAAACACAGGAACTGATGTAATGAAATGAAGTAAAATATGTAAAGATTATGTGTGTAATATGTAATAGGTAAAGATTTCAAGTCAAGTATGTAGTAAGAAAGAGGAGACACTGTGTATATACCTCTTTGTAACTCTTCTCACATCATTGCAATTCCAACTGTCCACTCAATGTCCTCCTCCTTGTTAGACCACCACAAAAGAGTGACATGTTCCTCATTAGGACCAAACAAGGGAAATGTCTCATTAAAGGTTATGTGTTAATTAACACAACAAGTAAGGGGCACGAGCTTGGAGCGAAGAGGCAGGCTTCTTATCACATCGGTTTTAACCTTTTCAACAGCCTCTCACTCCATACCTTCCACTGTTCCCTCTTGTACACGAATGGTGCCCATAATCTCTGAGGAAATATGTACACATGAACGATGTGCCATTAACGTGAGAAGCTATAGAGAAGTGGTTGTGAACTGGAAATGTCTGGCCATTTGAGGATTGGTCTAGGATAGAAAATATCCTACAGGGAGTTCAGTGGGAAATTTGGCTACGGATTCACCAAAGCAGAGGCATTCATTGAAGCCATGCATCAGTAATGCTGCGTATTACTATATTCATTTCTTTGTTTGGGTCTTATGTCAGGGAAGCCAGGTGTGAACAAGAAAGCAGTGGACCATACAGGACACATAATTTAGTCAAATACCTCTGACTTGTCCAAAGTAGCTTATGCTGCACATGAGTCAAGTTAATTATGCTGCATTCAGTGAGAGGTTGTAACTTTTAATTCAAAACCTCCAAGAAGGAAAGAAAAAAAAGTCTCTTCAGCTTGGAATTTCTACTCTGGAACTTGATGTGGTCTTCTGAACTCCACAAAAAATCAACATGGCTGCACATAGCATCAACAGTAAATACAAACCCGATTCCAAAAAAGTTGGGACAAAGTACAAATTGTAAATAAAAACGGAATGCAATAATTTACAAATCTCAAAAACTGATATTGTATTCACAATAGAACATAGACAACATATCAAATGTCGAAAGTGAGACATTTTGAAATTTCATGCCAAATATTGGCTCATTTGAAATTTCATGACAGCAACACATCTCAAAAAAGTTGGGACAGGGGCAATAAGAGGCTGGAAAAGTTAAAGGTACAAAAAAGGAACAGCTGGAGGACCAAATTGCAACTCATTAGGTCAATTGGCAATAGGTAATTAACATGACTGGGTATAAAAAGAGCATCTTGGAGTGGCAGCGGCTCTCAGAAGTAAAGATGGGAAGAGGATCACCAATCCCCCTAATTCTACGCCAACAAATAGTGGAGCAATATCAGAAAGGAGTTTGACAGTGTAAAATTGCAAAGAGTTTGAACATCATCTACAGTGCATAATATCATCAAAAGATTCAGAGAATCTGGAAGAATCTCTGTGCGTAAGGGTCAAGGCCGGAAAACCATACTGGGCGCCCGTGATCTTCGGGCCCTTAGACGGCACTGCATCACATACAGGCATGCTTCTGTATTGGAAATCACAAAATGGGCTCAGGAATATTTCCAGAGAACATTATCTGTGAACACAATTCACCGTGCCATCCGCTGTTGCCAACTAAAACTCTATAGTTCAAAGAAGAAGCTGTATGTAAACATGATCCAGAAGCGCAGACGTCTTCTCTGGCCAAGGCTCATTTAAAATGGACTGTGGCAAAGTGGAAAACTGTTCTGTGGTCAGACGAATCAAAATTTGAAGTTCTTTATGGAAATCAGGGACGCAGTGTCATTTGGACTAAAGAGGAGAAGGACGACCCAAGTTGTTATCAGCGCTCAGTTCAGAAGCCTGCATCTCTGATGGTATGGGGTTGCATTAGTGCATGTGGCATGGGCAGCTTACACATCTGGAAAGACACCATCAATGCTGAAAGGTATATCCAGGTTCTAGAGCAACATATGCTCCCATCCAGATGACGTCTCTTTCAGGAAAGACCTTGCATTTTCCAACATGACAATGCCAAACCACGTACTGCATCAATTACAGCATCATGGTTGCATAGAAGAAGGGTCCGGGTACTGAACTGGCCAGCCTACAGTCTAGACCTTTCACCCATAGAAAACATTTGGCGCATCATAAAACGGAAGATACAACAAAAAAGACCTAAGACAGTTGAGCAACTAGAATCCTACATTAGACAAGAATGGGTTAACATTCCTATCCCTAAACTTGAGCAACTTGTTTCCTCAGTCCTCAGACGTTTACAGACTGTTGTAAAGAGAAAAGGGGATGTCTCACAGTGGTAAACATGGCCTTGTCCCAACTTTTTTGAGATGTGTTGTCTCATCTCATTATCTCTAGCCGCTTTATCCTGTTCTACAGGGTCGCAGGCAAGCTGGAGCCTATCCCAGCTGACTACAGGCGAAAGGCGGGGTACACCCTGGACAAGTCGCCAGGTCATCACAGGGCTGACATATAGACACAGACAACCATTCACACCTATGGTCAGTTTAGAGCCACCAGTTAACCTAACCTGCATGTCTTTGGACTGTGGGGGAAACCGGAGCACCTGGGGGAAACTGGAGCACCTGGAGGAAACCCATGCGGACACGGGGAGAACATGCAAACTCCGCACAGAAGGGCCCTCGCTGGCCACAGGGCTCGAACCCGGACCTTCTTGCTGTGAGGCGACAGCGCTAACCACTACACCACCGTGCAGCCGAGATGTGTTGTTGTCATGAAATTTAAAATCACCTAATTTTTCTCTTTAAATGATACATTTACTGGGGGGGCCGTCGCTTGGGTGGCTGGGGCGCCGTGCCGGGGGCCCGGGTTCGGTTCCGGCCTGGGGTCGTTTCCCGGTCCCTCCCCGTCTCTCTCTCCCTCTCATTTCCCGTCCCGTCTCTGTCCTGTCCAGTGGAGGTGAAAAAAGCCCCCCAAAAAATCTTTAAAAAAAAGATACATTTTCTCAGTTTAAACATTTGATATGTCATCTATGTTCTATTCTGAATAAAATATGGAATTTTGAAACTTCCACATCACTGCATTCCATTTTTATTTACAATTTGTACTTTGTCCCAACTTTTTTGGAATTGGGGTTGTAGTAGCACTTCTCACATTTAAATGAGTTATACTGTGTATACACGTATTTGCTTTAAATGAATCACCAGGGTTGTACAAAATTCAGAATTGAATTGAGAATGACCCCTAAATTCCAATTCAATTCTTGAATTTGAATTTGCATTGAGATTTCAAACAGGAAGCAGAATTGCAATTCAAATTCGAATTGCAGGAAGTAGAATTGGAATTCCATGAAATTCAAAGAAATTCATGATACATAAGGTGTATTTAACAACAAAGCTTTACAGTATATATTACATATGATTACAATATGAATTTCATACAGATATTATTGTATGGACTTTGTGTGCACAATACTTTATTATAGTAAATAGGCCTTTTTTTTTTACTACTAATTAACATTAAAAACATACTCTATAGAACAGATCATTAAAATTGTAATAACTTTCAAATTGTGGAAAATGATAGGACAGCACTTCATTTCCCAGAATACCTTGCTTTATCCAAGTCTTCAAAATGGTCGTCCAAACATTTTGGACATTTTGTTTGGAGTATACTCTAGTGGAATAAGCTAATTGAGGGCCAGAGCTGGTTTGTACTTTTGATTTTTGTGATTACAGCAATATGTAAAGAAACAGCATGCGTAAAAGTACATCTGTGCTTGTTCATTTTGATGAGCCAATTCCCACAAGACATGGAAACCACAGAGCAATCTGCAATTACTGCAGTATGTGGTTCCATAAAGGCTACCTCAAATTTCAAACGGCACCTCCAGGTAAGTTTACAGATGTGTAATATGTCTTTTATTTTGATGACCATGGCATGTATTTGCATTGGGAACTGTGAATCAATCAGTAATACATTATACTTTACTCACCACTCAAAACATGTAAAGTATTACCTTATACCCTGCTCTCTTTGAAATACAATGACTATCTAATCACACTATTTCTCATTTGCTTGTGCAAGTCCAAATCATCCTGGCATATCATGTGAAAGCAAAGTAGCCTTGGGCATAGCATTATAGAGAGGCAGAGAATTCAATAATCTTTGCAGTACAAATGTAGTATAACATAAAAAACTTGCTGGCACTTTTATCCAAAGCATGAACAGTCTTTAGACTGAGAATATAGATTGGCTTTTCTGCTTACAGAAGAAACACCCTGAAATTTTGATGGAGTCTGGATCCAGCAGTGGCACAAGCCAACGAAATCAAGATGAAGACAGTCATCCTCCAACTTCAACTTCTAAATGGTCATCAACCAATACACATCAAGTGGCTCTGACAGATAGTATTGTTACATTCATTTCAAATGGTCTCCTCCCCCTCTCTACTGTTGAAAATAAGGATTTCATTAATATCTTGCAACTGGCCCAACCCTCATTCACAATGCCTACCTGAAGAGCTCTCAGAGAGATCCTTATTCCACAACGCTGTCAAGCAGAGAAAGCTGTCACATCAAGCTTGGTTATTCCTTGTGTTAGAGGACTGAGACATGCAATCAAAGATGCAAAGATGACTGGGAACAAGAAGTTTGTGTCCACCTTACAAACCTCACTTGAGAGACGACTAGTAAAATTCGAGGATATGGAATGCTTTCAGATGGCTGCAACGCTTGATCCAAGATTTAAACTAGACTGGTGTAATGGTGAAGAACTGCTCATAATCAAAAATCTTCTTGCTGCAAAAGTCGAGTCTGTATGTCCAAAAGTCAGTGCCACCTCTGACATTAGTACTCAAACAAGGAAACGCCCCAGACTCTCTTTTCCTACATGGAGACTCAAACAACTGCTGTCCCAATTGACACAGCCTCACATGAGCTCCCAGTTTACTTGAGCACACCATGTTTGGCTGAGGATGCCGATCCTTTATCGTTCTGGAAAGAAAACCAAAACAGTTTCCCAAACCTAGCTGTACTTGCATATAAATATCTGGCCATACCTGCTTCCTCTGCACCTGTTGAGTGGATATTTAGTGTTGCAGGTAAGATATTCAGACCAGAACGATGCCACCTCAATGACAAAACATTTGAGGAACTGTTGACCATTAGATGCAACACCGTTACTCTGTAAAGAACTTTAATAATTGATAATTGCATTTACCAAAACATTGTTTCACTTGATTACTTGGAAATGAAGATATTGCAAATTATTCAATATTAAGGGAATGTATGCTTAATGTTAGTGTCTCTACTTCCATTTGGAAGAAAAATAAAAGTATCACATTCTCACTGATATGTGAGAAGAATGAATTTCTCTGAATTGCAATGAATTCAATTCCACTTCCTGTAATTCCAATTCAAATTCAATTCAACATCCTGTAGGGCGGAGTCAATTCAAATTCTTTCCTTGAATTTAATTAAATTCTGAAATTCTGAATTTTGTACAACCCTGGAATCAACATGTCAATCCTGAGATCGAGATGCTGACCTCTTCTGCTCCTCGGACCTGCCTGATCCATCCTGATACCCTATGTCTGGTCGGAGTATCATCACATCGCTACTGTGGAGGACGGCCCCATATAGACAGTCGAAAGTCACACTTGGAAGACGCTCTGGACGCTTACAGTAATGCCTTTATGGCTGAGGACTACAGTTGACTTGCTAACTTTAGGACTGCAGTTGTCATGAACAGTTTTGCACTCAAGTTTCCATCAGTGAAGAGTTATAACATCAATGAAACTGACTTCATGTTAAAACTGTTAATGTGATAAACATGCTGTCTCTTGTTGCCCAAATGAGGATGGGTTCCCTTTTGAGTCTGGTTCCTCTCGAGGTTTCTTCCTCATGTCGTCTGAGGGAGTTTTTCCTTGCCACCGTCGCCACAGGCTTGCTCATTCGGGATAGGTTAGGGATAAAATTAGCTCATGTTTTAAGTCATTCAAATTCTGTAAAGCTGCTTTGCGACAGTGTTTATTGTTAAAAGCGCTATACAAATAAACTTGACTTGACATATAGATACAGTATATTCTCTTATTAGTGGAGCTCCCCATGTGCAAAGCACACAGAGCAGTGCGCCATACTTAAGAGAATGTGGTATTGCATCCACCTGATTTTTGACGGCTTTTGCGACTGTATGATGTCCGTATGTCCATACATACATGTCCGAGCGATGTATGTGTACCACCATGAGGAACCCGATCGTAAGTGTGAGGCAACATATCTCATAAACACTTCACCACCAGACAATGAAATTTGTATCCTTATTTACACAAGATATAGATGGGTTTTTATCCAGCGCTTATTTTTAATTTCCTAAAAAGTGGGATTATTTACTAACGCTCATCGGGAGCTTTGCATTTAGGCAGTGCCTAAATATCTCATCTCATCTCATTATCTCTAGCCGCTTTATCCTTCTACAGGGTCGCAGGCAAGCTGGAGCCTATCCCAGCTGACTACGGGCGAAAGGCGGGGTACACCCTGGACAAGTCGCCAGGTCATCACAGGGCTGACACATAGACACAGACAACCATTCACACTCACATTCACACCTACGGTCAATTTAGAGTCACCAGTTAACCTAACCTGCATGTCTTTGGACTGTGGGGGAAACCGGAGCACCCGGAGGAAACCCACGCGGACACAGGGAGAACATGCAAACTCCACACAGAAAGGCCCTCGCCGGCCATGGGGCTCGAACCCGGACCTTCTTGCTGTGAGGCGACAGCGCTAACCACTACACCACCGTGCCGCCCTGCGTGTTGAGGTGCAGATGTTAATTGCACATTAGTTATAGAAACTCAGTTCAGCTACAAAACTCAGGATATTGCACTGTATTGGGTATTGCATTGTATTGGGTATGGATGTAAAAGTGTAGAAATATAAAATATACAAAAGCTATAAAAACTAAAAAGTTGCTCTGTGAGGTTGCACTGTAATAAGTATTGCACTGTATCAGGTAAGTGTGAGAATATTGTCCTTTTAGGTCCTTGTTGGTGCATTGTTGCACCTGCCAGAAGTGGCATCAGTCAGTGCATGTAATTAGCCTTTTTCACATTACATCACTTGCAGAAGAACCTCACATCCATTTTCAGCCTTTTGAATGGAAGAAGAAGCGGCATGCTAATCTGCTGGCTAACAAGTAGCAACCATAGAAAGTCAGTAAACTTCCTTTCCAAAACAAGGCAGATAGGTGACTGGAATGGTCGCTAACAATACGTTATGATAAACAACAATGCGCAATATCATTATCAGTCTTATCTGTGAATGACACAGTTTTGTTAACATATGTTGCCGCCGTATACCTCTTCTTCCATTCAAAAGGCTGAAAACGGATATTAGTTCCCCTGCAAGTGATGTAATGTGAAAAAGGCTAATTGTTCAAGGTGGTTATGGCCTGTGGGAAAAAACTGTTTTTGAGTCTGTTGGTCCTTGCTTTGATGCACCTGTAACGCCTGCCTGAGGGCAGCAAGTCAAAGAACTCAGAGCCAGGGTGGGAGCTGTCCTTGATGATGATGTTAGCTCTGTTGAGCTCTGCTCTCTGTTTAGCTACTGTTTGTTCATTCATTCATTCGTTCATTCATTCATTCTCAATTGAATTTTGCGTTTCATGTGTTGGTGTGTCTAAGGTTTGCGCTGCAATAAACCTTTAAAATGAAAACCTACTTGTGCTTGTGCCCCCATTTTTTCCCCTGTGCTCCTAAAATTTTTAACTTAGGAGCACGTGTGCTCCTGAAAAAAAAAAGTTAGTGTAGAGCCCTGGCCGTAAATGTTTTGGACACACACGGGTCGCAGGGTTTGGTAGCTCGCACCCGTGCCGCAGGGTCGTGGTGAACCTGGGGGAAAGTTTGGGGGAGGAGTACGGGCAAAGTACTTGTCAAGTACAGGTTGCACACCTGACTTCCTCGAAGCGTGGGAAAAATTGCGCTGTTAGCCCGTGGAAAGCGTATATTTGACGTGCGTGTTCAGTGAGTGTGGAGTGTGTGAGACTTGCATTTTACCAGTTTCCTGCGCTATGAGTTTGGACCGCACTTGTGAAGCATGTGTGATGCATGTGATTAGCATGTTACAATCACTCATAACTTGTGTGTGATGCAAGCCAGGAGTGGGTATAAAGCCAGCATGTCTGCAGGATTCTGCATCTGTCTTTCGACTGAAGAACATTGGATATTTTGTGGGAAAAATTTTAAATTTTTCAGTTTAAAGTTTAGAAAATGGGACCCAAGAAGAAGTGAGCAAAAGTGAAGTAACTCAGCCTGAAATAGCAGAGGGGGAGGAGTAATAAATAAGTAATAAAATGCATTATTCCCTTATACTCATGTTTTATTATTTGATGTTTGCATGGTAAATTAACATATACTCAATTAAAAACAGCAAATGAAGTGGTCTTCTTCCCTTCTACAATGCTACACACTACATGATTGGTTCCTTGATTTCTCCCGGAGTCTTGCCCCTCGTGTCGCGTGCGGGTCGCGTGCGCTGCGTGCAGGTCGCGTGTGCTGTGTGCACACCACACATGGGGTAGAAAGTGAGATGTACTTCTGTCTTGCGTGCCGCACAAACAGCAAGTGTGGAATGCTTGTGTAGTACTTCTGAGGCACGTCACTCATACAATGACTGTGTGTCACTCATGCGTCTTACTGTCATCGCAAAAAGCCCCTACTAGCTGCGCTGCTGACTTGGTTCAGGTGTACAAAAGGAGTACGGGTCCCGTACGTAGTGTATGCGTTCTTGATTTGTCACAAGACCCATAGAATTTGCATGTGCAGGACCAAAAGTCTCCACGGGCAGTCTGTGACCTTCTACGGCGCTGAACACACGCAAGTGTCACGCAAGTCTCAAACATGGTTTTGTCAAATTTTTTTTACCGTAGACCGCCCATAGCAGCATGTACGACGGGTTGTGAGTGAGGCTTTTGCTGGGTAGCTTGTTGCTAACAAAAGATGAACAGAGGTGTCCATATTTTTCTCCTAACCTTGCAGCTAAAATGTATGGAGCCCACTAAGGGTCATGGTGGGGATTCAATTTTAGCTAATTATGCGTTCCCTCACAATACTTTTGTGTTAACCCAGGCTGCTCCCCTCTCTCTGTATCGCTCTGAAGTGGATGGCTCTGAGACATCTTCCCCAGACAATGCAATACTGGGATCCCCCATGATGTGTTACTGCAGGACCCGCCCACTACTACATACTCGATTAAACATTTAAACCCCAGACAATCCGTCCCCAGATTCAGTGGGTGGGTGAGGTGCGGGCTAACCGCCGCCTTGACACTACGTTTTGCTCCACGAAATTGGATGTGAACAGGCACTAGCAGATATGTGTGAACATCCCCATGTACATGTAAAACTTCACCAATCGTATTCCCCCAATGCCTCACCTTGAACCAGGCTTTGGTGGATTGAGGTCTTATTACAGCCAGAATCCTCCAACGCGTGATATGTATCTCCTTGAATACTCACTGGTATGCGATATGCTCCCGCTCAGTTGAGGGCAGTGTCTGGCACATCAGGGATCTGGACCATGGCCCCCACCTCCATCGTGTGGCACTAGTCCTGGAAATGCCCAGGCTCCTTGCAGTGCCAGCATACTGGCCAGGGCTTTACCTCTGCACTGGCGATCTGGGGAACACTCACCTGAGGGGGAGAAGACACAGATATGTAAGGGGAGGGGAAAAAGGTACACCATGGGCTTGGCAAGCCGGCTGCAGGGGGGTCAGACCCTGTTTCTGTTGTGTGGAGACAGGGTGGGGATGGGAAGAGGAGGAGGGGGCAGTGAGGGGGTGAGAGAGAGAGAGAGAGAGAGAGAGAGAGAGATAGAGAGAAGAGGCAGGATGTCCACCTGCTGCTGGAACTGCTTCCAGATGGTCCTCAGCCAACTTGATCGCACGATCCAGTGATGCCAGGCGGTGTCACTGAACTTACTCCACTGTCCCTTCTGGCAGCTGCGTGATGAACTGCTCCAATACATCGATGATCCCCTCGGCATCGCGGTCTTCTGCTCTCAGCCATTGCTGGAAGGCGTCCCAGAGATGTTGGCCAAAAGTGAACGGCCGGCCGACCTCCTCCAGAGTCAGCATGTGGAAACGCTGATGGTGTTGTTCTGGGGTGCAGCCAACATGCTGCAGGATGACTTGCTTCAGGTCAGCATAGTTGAGCCAGCTGTCAGCAGGGAGCTGGGCTTCTTCGGTCAGGAGTGGCAGAAGATGAGCCACTTGCTACTTGACCGGCCACCCCCACGCCTCCACTGCTTGCTTGAAGAGTGTGAGGAAGGCCTCTGGGTTGTCGTGAGGCCCCATCTTCATGAGGGTGATGTGGGGGAGGTCCATGGATGTAGCAGCCAAGGGCCCCGCTGACGTGAGCAGGTGCCTGAACACCTGATGATCTTCCTGATGAGCCTGCAGTGAGGCCTCAAATAATAATAATAATAAAGTTAAATTTATATAGAGCCTTTCAAGAAACCCAAGGACGCTTTACAATTATAGACAAATAAATTTAAAAAAAAATAAAATAAATAATAATAATAAAAAAAAAAAAAAAAGTAAAAAGTCCACCGAGTAGGGGTCAGGATGTAATTCCCTTGGTGTAGCAGCCACAGTCCCACCAAAAGGCGCACGAAAATGAGTCCCACATCTCCAGCACTGCCGCCGTGACGCCGTCAGCAACATCGCTCAACACCACGCCATGGATCCACAAAGCGAGCACAGAAGCTCCGCTACGCAGAGCGCTGGTGTGTCCCAAACCGCCTGCACAGCCGCTGCGACGCCACCGAGCAACATCGCTCGGAACATCACGCCAAGCATTAAAGCACAGAGCGCTGGACAACCACGAAGTAAAATGAGCAACAGGCTCACTGCAGTCCATAGCTGGGAGCACAGGCATCACCCACAGTGAACCAAGGCCTGGAGGGAACCGACGCCCAAAACTGGGTCTGGAGCTACACCACAACCAGCGGACAAAACACTCAAACAAACATCAAACTACACAAGCACACAGAAAAAAATAAATTAAAAAATGAAAATAGAAAAAGAAAGAAAATAAAAATAAAATAAAAAAAGCTCTGGTGAGAAGCGGCAGCCAGAACGCGCACGACGTACTCTCAACCGGAAACGGAAACGAAAGGGAAAAAAAAAGCACTGTTCCTGTTCCTTGCACAGGGTGATCAGTGCTTGGGGTTGACTTTGTTGGGCGGTGACGAGGGCATGAGGGCAAAGTCCTTCCCTTTGAAAGGGAAGGACTCTATGAGTGGTTCCCTTCAGTGTTCCCGAGTTTCGGCACCAGCGTTGTATGTCCCTGAGGGTGGGTGGAACATTGAGGAGCAGGTAGGCAGGAAATGATGTTAAACACAGTCCTTTTTATTACCAATGTTGCTTTTCAGCTTAACATTGCTTCTTTAGCACACACATACACGCATGCTCTGGGCAGGAGACAGCCACCTCTTTGCTCTCCCCCTCCTTTTCACTGCTCTGACATTACTGTGGAACACACACACACAAAACATCAATTGAGATCAGGTGTGATCACTTTGCCGCTCACCTTCCCTGGCCCTGCCCTCCATTCACAAACCGACACTTGACCACGCCGCCACTGCCACATGAGGTAATGCAAAAGTATTGTGAAAGAATGCAAAAGTAGCTAAAAAAGATCCCCACCATGACCCTTAGGGGGCTCTGTAAAAATGAACAGAAGTTGAAAATGTCATTCTGAGCTCTGACTTCTCATCGTCACTATAACATGGAAATTGAAAAATTTGACATTTAAGGTTATCAGTGGTGGCTGCTGGTAAGTTTTTTTTTTTGATGGGGGAACAGTGAATAATATAGATTACTAATATATAATTTAAAAGCTTATATAATGTGCACCATTTGGATCTGAACTATGTTTTGTCTGAATAACAAAAACAGCACACAGAAAAGTTCTAACCCTTTTGTTTAAGCGACAACCCCCCCAACCTATGGTTTTGTCATCTGTGCTTTTGTGTAATTTGCACAAAGTCTATCAACTTTCAGTTTCTCCTCCAAACATATTTTAGTGGAAAAATCATGATAGAGTAAATTATCCTCTTCGGTCACACTCATTACACCTGTGACTGCATCTGTAACACGCCTACTGGTGATGTATTATGGAAACTTCACAAAAATGGCCTTGAATATATTAGCCCATTGGAGCTCAAAACTTGGCGGGCGTATCACATTGTGTAGTCACATGACATGACTGTCGCTGATTGGCGGCATGAACCTACAGCAGAGAGTATCTCTGCCTATAGCACTGGGCTCGTTCCAGTTAGCCCACAGCCTTGCTTCACATCATTCCGTGTGTTTTTTTGTACGATCGCTAATGGTGCTGTTATATCATTGTGTGGTTTAAAAAGATCACACATAATCCTCTTTAAAACATTTCTTAACTGCACATAAGATGATGTGGATGCCCAAAATATGAAACCTTAGTTATATTGATTTTTCTTTACCTTTTAAAGACTTAGCCCTTCTAGTGCATTGATACGAGCCACTCTTGATGGTTATAGTCATGGATTTTCATGGAATCTAGAAGGGCTTCAGTCAAATTACCAATCTCTGAATGTATTTATCTTTAGGACCTTGTGCCAAAGCTAATCAATTTACCACATAGTTAAATACCTCAAAATACCTCTAAAATTCAGTGCTTGCGTGACAAAACTAAAAGGCAGTCCAGTTTAATTTGATGTTCAGCTACCTATTTCCATCAGGAGAATATTTCCACTGGCTGGAGATAAATATCACGTAATAAATTAAAAAGAGAGAAATTACACTGTAAGGACATCGTCCCTGATTTTGATGCAGTATTAAACAGTAAGCTGTTTTAACAAGTGAGGCTTTTATCTAAATGAGTTTAATGTCTGCTTATTTGGCCAACACAATAAAATGCTGTATTTATCTGGTTCATACACTGTAAAGACAGTAGAATGATCTCTTTCTTTCTGTCTCTGACTCTCACTCTCTCTCCATCTCTTTCAACACTTCTTTGCTTCTTTTAGACAACCCCTCTTTTTTTTGAAGATATAAATGCACCAGAAAAGAGCTCATTTATGCTCACAGAATCATACAGAAAACTAGCCTTGAATGAGAAGCTGTGAACAAATTCAACTCTATCCTGTTGTCCACATCAAAGGAATCACAGCACTGAAGAAAATTACAAAGCGCACAGTTCAAAGTACCCTGAGAAGAATGAGGGCAACTGCAATGTGCCCCTTAGAGATGAGATTAAAAAGACAATTTCTGAATAAGAGGCAAGATGGAAAGGTTCAAAAGTGGACAGATGTAACAAAAGGTGTGTGTGTGTGCGGGGGGGATTTGTGTAAATTGATTATTGCACACAACAGCACAACAGGGATCAGAGGCTATGTTAGTGTACTTTAAAAGTATTTGTGGGCAAGAATGTTGAGTATATATTAGAGAGAGAGAGAGAGAGAGAGATTGATTGAGTACAGGAAACGTTGCAGCAGCAGTTTGATCCATGTTGGTGTCAGTGGGTGCTGAGGCAGCAGAAAGCAGACATATTTACAAATCACTCACTGCTAATGTACTCCACACCATTAAACTGCTGCCTCTAGAGCAAGCAGAGCTGATTCCCAGGAGACCTTTTGCAACAACAGGCCCACTTTTGCCCATACAAGAATAGTATGCTGACTGTATGTATAGAAACAAGAGGCATTTAACACCTCTTACATACACACACACAGTGCCTCTTATGTACACACAGTGTTAAACAACTTGCTCATCTCATCTCATCTCATCTCATTATCTGTAGCCGCTTTATCCTGTTCTACAGGGTCGCAAGCAAGCTGGAGCCTATCCCAGCTGACTACGGGCGAAAGGCGGGGTACACCCTGGACAAGTCGCCAGGTCATCACAGGGCTGACACATAGACACAGACAACCATTCACACTCACATTCACACCTACGGTCAATTTAGAGTCACCAGTTAACCTAACCTGCATGTCTTTGGACTGTGGGGGAAACCGGAGCACCCGGAGGAAACCCACGTGGACACGGGGAGAACATGCAAACTCTGCACAGAAAGGCCCTCGCCGGCCACGGGGCTCGAACCCGGACCTTCTTGCTGTGAGGCGACAGCGCTAACCACTACACCACCGTGCCGCCCTAAACAACTTGCTGGTCAGGTAAAAGTGTGACATAATTGTGCTGCATTATTTGTTATTTGTATAGTCGCATTCAAATCAACAAGAGTTTAACATTCAATACATGTTCATGCACACTAATATTCCATGATTATTCTAAATATGAAGATAATCGGAATTTGATCCGGAACACGTATCAAACCGTACTATTCCGTTTGGATATTCCAAATTTGACCTCATTCCTTATTCAGCAAATCCCTTGACAGCAACACAATCCATAAAATCATGCAGATACAAATTAAGAGTTTCATTTAATGCTCACTTCAAGCATCAGTGTCAGTAATGGCGTTGTGAGTTGAAACTCGAACTGAACTACAAACATGGCTTCCCAAGACTACAACGCCCAAAGTTCACAGCGCCCCCTGTCTCCCTCTTATTATTTTCAGCTGACTGTCATTAACTGTTAAACAGCAGTGCTACTTAAGCCTCTCCCTCACACACCTTCAGTGTGAAGTATTGTTCTTTATTTTTTTCGCGGTCCGGTTTCCATCAAATCATGCGCTCTGATTGGCTCACGAGTGGTCCGGAATCCTACGATACGGACCCCGGTTATGGACCTTTAGCGACTTGCTCGTTCACAACAACAACATAGTAGCAATTTTTTTGTCAACATTTATTTTTGCATTTCTTGGTATAATAGCATTAATTTTACAGCATGGATAGCGATAATGACCGTGTTCACAGCGAAAGCGAGTTTTACTTCCCTGATGAAGACGAAGTAAAAGAAAACATTTCAGGAGAAAGCCGAAAACGAGCTTGTAGCAGGTTTGTTCTAAATATGGTTTCCCTTTTGAGGTCTCTTATTGATACGGACCTCCCAGCTGGTAAATAATATTTTTTTTTCGCAGTCCGGTTTCCATCAAATCCTGCACTCTGATTGGCTGGCGAGCAGGTCCGTATCCTACGATACAGACCCCAGTTACGGACCTTGGTTATGGACCTCTGGAGACTCGCTCGTTCACAACAACAAACATAGTAGCATTTTTTGTCAACATTTATCTTTTTTTAATAATATTTATTTATAAGATTGGCAAAAATCCTATATTTGCCAGAATTTCTCAGGAGAATAGTATTAATTTTACAGCATGGATAGTGATAATGACAGTCTTCACAGCGAAAGCGAGTTTTACTACCCTGAGGAAGAAGAAATAAAAGAAAAAATTTCAGGAGAAAGCTAAAAACCTGTAACTGTTGCTAACGCTGAGCAAAAACATGGCTGAATCCTGAATGACTCAATTTTGTATAAATAGGGGACTACATAGGCGGCAAAATGTAGTTTTTTTTTTTCCTGCCATGGAAGTGCACTTGTATACCGAGGAGGAAGCCATTTGCATTACAGCCATGAATGAGGATTCAAAATGGCGGCTCGCCTCGGCTCGGTTTTCCCTTTTGGGCACTTTCATTTTCTGTTAGAATTTGGTAAAGAAAAAAATAAATATATTATTTACCAGCTTAAGGTCAGTCCGTATGGTGAAATACCATGACCTCGGCCTTAAACTTTCAAGACCTCGGTCATGGTATTTCATGATATGGACCTCCCAGCTGGTAAATAACATATGTATTTACCCAGTCATACTGAGCCTTTCTTGCCCCCTCCTGAACCTTTGCTACGTTTACCCATTTAACTCTTTAGTCTGCTCTCTACTATTCTGTTTGCTGATCGACCGACCCCTGCATGCTTTCTGACTACAAGTTTGCTTACTGATTTGACTACGCTTCCTGTTTGCATCCCTGCTGTCCCCTGCACTTACATCTGTGAGTGCCTGCATTCTGACAATCAGAAAGGGAAAACCTATTATCTCTGTGACTTTCACTGTGGCATGGGTGTTGGTGCCAGATGGACTGGTTTGAGTATTTCAGAAACTGCTGATCTCCTGGGGGTTTTTACACACAGCAGTCTCTAGAGTTTACACAGACAGAATAGTGCGAAAAACAAAAAACACTGAGTGAGTGACAGTTCTGTGAGTGGAAACGCCTTGTTGATAAGAGAGGTCAGAGGAAAATGGCCAGATTGGTTTGAGCTACCAGGAAGGATATAGCAACTTTTTGCAACTGTGGTGAGCAGAAAAGCATCTCAGCATGCAATACCAGGAGACCACATTGGGTTCCACTCCTGCCAGCCAAGAACAGGAATCTTACAATCAAGAACGAGTTCCTATTAAAGTGGCCAGTGAGTGTATGCAGCGCATTTGGAACATGTGTCTCGATTACGATTTTTATAGCAATTTGCGACACAGCCTCTTGCCTGTTTTTATCCTCCATAGGGCAATAAAGTTAGAAAGGGTGTAGCGTATATTATGATGGCACTTTACCTTAATCGGAGTACGCATGGCTGAGTATTAGTGGAATTTTCATTAGCCATGTAAACAGCTTAATAGGAATATTGTCTTTTTTTAAATAACGGGGAAAAAAAACAAAACAGAATATTTTGTGCATGTAAACGTAGTGAGTGACATCTGGATCCCAAATTATACAATTTGGAGAAGGAAAGGTCAAAGATGGGGAGTCCTATTTTTTCAAAGGGTGGCAACAAAGCAATTTTTAAGACTGATATGACAGAAATGTGATTTCAAACAAATGTTTGATAAAAGCTACAATTTGGTGACCAGATCTTGAGATTTCAGTTAGTTTTGTCATCTGTATTATGTACATTACCATTATTCTTATTAACACAATCACTGTTATGATATGGTTTACATTTCCTTAAATGGGGGCAGCTTTGGCCTGAAGCTAAGAGAGGCAGCCTTGGACCCAAAGGGTTGCTGGTTTGATTCCTGGGACCAGCAGGAAAAATGTGAAGGGAGTTGAGTGAATGAACAGCACTCTCCCTTCCCTTTGCATCATGGCTGAAGTACCCTTGAGCAAGGCACCTACCCCCCAACTGCTCCCTGGGCACTGTAGCATAACTGCCCACTGCTCTGGGGATGTGTGTGTGTGCTCATTGCTCATGTGTGTTTGTGTGCATGCGTGTGTTCATTGCTTCAGTTGGGTTAAATGCAGTGAAGGAATTTCACTGTGCTTGAGTGTACATTTGACAAATAAAGACTACTTCTTCAAATTATCATACTTGGACTATAACTACACAGCTCTTGCCCCTCAGGCAACCACGTTTAAACATAGACAAATTGGTTCTGACCAAACTCTCACTCTCACTCCAGTCCTCATGCTAAGTACAGAGACAGGCCACAGTGCTGAAAGGCAAATGTCATGTTCTCTCTGTTCAATCCTCCTTCAGACAGCTTTCATCCTCATCCTTTCATATCACATTTGTGATCTCTAGTGATATCTGAAATGGCAGAGAGGTTTGGAAAGAACTGCAGCCAGAATTACATTTGGCCATGTAATAGGCACTGCCTAAAAACGGAGCTCCCATCTGTTTCTGGGTTGTAGAATTTTCTTATCATAGCCAGTCACTCTTGTTTTATTTCTTTACTGGCTAGCACTGGCCACTAGGCGGTGTGTATGAGTGGTAATTACTAACACTGGCCACGAGGCGGTGTGTATGACTGGTAATTACTAACACTGGCCACTAGGCGGTGTGTATGAGTGGTAATTATGAACACTGGCCACTAGGCGGTGTGTATGACTGGTAATTACTAACACTGGCCACTAGGTGGTGCGTCTCATCTCATTATCTCATCTCATCTCATCCCATTATCTCTAGCTTCTTTATCCTGTTCGACAGGGTCGCAGGCAAGCTGGAGCCTATCCCAGCTGACTACGGGTGAAAGGCGGGGTACACCCTGGACAAGTCACCAGGTCTGACACATAGACACAGACAACCATTCACACTTGCATTCACACCTGCGGTCAATTTAGAGTCACCAGTTAACCTAACCTGCATGCCTTTGGACTGTGGGGGAAACCGGAGCACCCGGAGGAAACCCACGCGGACATGGGGAGAACATGCAAACTCCGCACAGAAAGGCCTTCGCCGGCCATGGGGCTCAAACCCGGACCCTCTTGCTGTGAGGCGACAGCGCTAACCACTACACCACCGTGCCGCCCGGAATTATTATTATTGTTATTAGTAGTAATAGTAGTAGTACGATGGTAAAATGTGGAGCAGTTACTGTATAACCCAATGTAGAAGTTTGTAACATATCTGTTTTTTGCTTTTTCATGAAACCAATGATTAAACACAAAGACTAAAGCAAATGCATGCATGCATGCATGCATATTAAAAATCCACACTAACTAATGAAGACTAGGCAGACAGTGAACTGGATGAAACATACAAAAGTAGGAATAACACTACGGATATACTAGATCAAACAACTAGTGAACACTCAGATTCAGGGAAATATCAATATACCTGGACAAGAATCATTAACAAAATACATCGCAGCAAAAATACATAAGGCAAAAAGAAAGAATGTGGAGCCAGACTGACTGAATGGAAATTTTAAACAGTCCTTGATGAGTTGGGAGCTGGGCACAGGCCGTAAACACAGGTGAATCACAGCACTGGGAGCATACACTGCTGAAAATAGGGCTGTATATAGAAAAACATGAAATGCACTGATCAAAGCTGTGAAGAGATGATATCAGTGTCTGGCAGCTTTGGAACCAAAAGTATCTGTAGCAAAAAGATAACAGTATAATTAAATTTTTACACAAACAAAATAGAAGTGCGGGGCGGCACGGTGGTGTAGTGGTTAGCGCTGTCGCCTCACAGCAAGAAGGTCCTGGGTTCGAGCCCCGGGGCCGGCGAGGGCCTTTCTGTGCGGAGTTTGCATGTTCTCCCCGTGTCCGCGTGGGTTTCCTCCGGGTGCTCCGGTTTCCCCCACAGTCCAAAGACATGCAGGTTAGGTTAACTGGTGACTCTAAATTGACCGTAGGTGTGAATGTGAGTGTGAATGGTTGTCTGTGTCTATGTGTCAGCCCTGTGATGACCTGGCGACTTGTCCAGGGTGTACCCCGCCTTTCGCCCGTAGTCAGCTGGGATAGGCTCCAGCTTGCCTGCGACCCTGTAGAAGGATAAAGCGGCTAGAGATAATGAGATGAGATGAGATGAAAATAGAAGTGCATAAGAGGTTCGAAATGTGTAAGAGATGAGACGAAGTAAGGAATATGCTTGTATGGCAACAGCATCTTATGATCACTTTGTGACTGTTTTGACATTCATGCACATTCACACTCCTTCTGGCAGTTAGGGAGAGTGAAACAGAACATACTACACTACTGGTTGATATTTCTGTACTGTGTAGCAGAGGGGGCGTGGTCGAGTGCTGGCTGAGGCGGGGAACCTGTAGGTAATTCTCGATCATGGTCCCACTGCCACATTACTGTCTTAACTGCTTTCTACTAATTTATGTACTCATACATATAAAATAATTATTTAGACATTATTAACATAAAATTAAATATATGGAGCTTTATTTTCATTTAATTTGGCTAATGCTGGTATGATGCAATTTTTTGTCAGTCATACAAGTAGTCAAGCCAAGTTTATTTGTATAGCACTTTTAACAATAGACATTGTTGCAAAGCAGCTTTGCAGAAAATTAAAGGCTTTAAACATGAGCTAATTTTATCGCTAATTTATCCCAAATGAGTAAGGCTGTGGCGACGGTGGCAAGGAAAAAGTCACTCAGACAACACGAAGAAGAAACCTCGAGAGGAACCAGACTCAAAAGGAAGCCCATCCTTATTTGGGTGATAATAGTGTGATTATAAATAACTTGCTTCTATAACTGTGTCCTATATAGTCACAAAGTATAACTGTGAAAACAGGAAAATCATTATAGTTTTAAAGTAAAATTAAATCAACCATTAAGACCATAATACCTCCCAAAATATAAAGGTCTGGATACATAAAAAAGGGGGAAAAAAAGAAAAATTGGTTACAGAAGAGGTGGTGCAGTGGTATAGTGGTTAGCACTGTCGCCTCACAGCAAGAAGGTTCTGAGTTCAAGCCCAGTGGCTGATGAGGGCCTTTCTGTGTGGAGTTTGCATGTTCTCCCTGTGTCTGTGTGGGTTTCCTCCGGGTGCTCCGGTTTCCCCCACAGTCTAAAGACATGCAGGTTAGGTTAACTGGTGACTCTAAATTGATCGTAGGTGTGAATGTGAGTGTGAATGGTTGTTTGTCTCTCTGTGTCAGCCCTGCGATGATCTGGTGACTTGTCCAGGGTGTACCCCGCCTCTCACCCATAGTCAGCTGGGATAGGCTCCAGCTTGCCTGCGACCCTGCACAGGATAAGCGGCTATGGATAATGGAAGGATGGTTACAGAAGATAATCTGAAGAAACTTATGTCCTAAAATGTTGACCATTTCATCAGCAATCTTTTCAATGATGTGGCAAAAGCATGTTAGTGATATAACTATTCCTGTCTTCATCATTGTTTGTCATTTTAGTTGCGAGCCTCATGTTGCAAACTTCTCATATGTTCTGAATCTCTGAGCCTTTCATTAGTCTTTTGACATTTTCATGGTACAGTATGTAGAAAAAACAGCATTTAAAAAATTATAATAAAACAAAGTTAAATTGTTCAAATCAAACTACAAAAAGCACTCCAAGGAAGGTCATACAAATACACACACACACACACACACACACACACAGGCTGAAATATAAAGACCATGGTATTTAGGTTCATTATTTCTTAATAAAATCTTCTTCCTGAAATGTTTTTCTCACTTTGACCCTTGGTGCATGTAGTGAAAACACATTAAAATATATACGAAACCTAGAAGGGCGCTCAGTAGAGTGCATACCTGCACCAAGTCACATGTTATCAACATCAAAATCAGATCACTTGAACCTAGGATAATACTAAAACTGTGTACCAAATTTGATCAAAATCCGTTCACTACTTTTTGAGTTACGTTGGGAATAGAAAAAAAAAAAAGTCCTGGATCCCCATACATATCTGGATTTGGATCAAAATCTAATCAACTGTTCCTTGGCCCATGACTCACCTTTAATCAAAATTACATCAAAATCCGTTCACTACTTTCTGAGTTATGTTGGGAAAAGACAAACAAACAAATGAAGGCGAAAACATAACCTCCTCCAACAAAGTTGGCAGAGGTACACATGCACACATTTTCTTATAACAGATGTGAGCCACAGGGGTGCAACACTGGGTTGAGTAACGCCAGGGAACGGCAAATGTCATGGAAAACTCTCCATACATACAGTGTCTTGCAAAAGTATTCATCCCCCTTGGAAAGGAGCCCTGAATGAAGAGATTTCTGAATGCCAAATCCCTGTCTCTGATATCAGACCTGTTCTTTCTTCCTACATAAATGACAAATGGCAAGCCGATTGGACTAACTGTGCTGGCAACAAGCTGAAAGAAATATGCACTAATGTGAAACAAGTGACTATTCAATCTTTTTCATGTAGACATGACCAAGTTGTCTACACAAGGGGTAGAATTGGACACTCTAGACCAGGGGTGGCCAACCAGTTGGAGACCAAGAGCCACATTTTTTACTGTATTACCGCAAAGAGCCACATCATACACATGGGCACACGAACATCACCCATCCCTTCCTCTCTCTCTCTCTCTCACACACACACACACACACACCCCTCTGCTCAGCCAGATTAATAGTAAATGTCACACACCAACATATTTACTCCTACAGTACTAAGACCACAGGCTGAGGCCAGTCATTTTTAACAATGAACATTGTGTGCACTTACTATGCATGCTGCTTAGTGGGACTCATGGCATTACCAAAAAAAGGCCACACCATACACATGACCACACATGAACATCGCCCCCCTCGCTCTCTCTCTCTCTCTCTCTCTCTCTCTCACACACACACACATGCTCACGCACCTCTGCTCAGCCAGATTAATAGTAAATGTCACACACCAACATGAGAGAAATTTACTCCTTCAGTCAGTACTAATACCACAGGCCAGTCATTTACAGCAATCAATATTGTGTGCACTTACTATGCATGTTGCTTAGTGGGACTTCTGACATTCCTTGCCTTGAACAATCCTCTTCAAATCTGCCTTGTATTCCGTCGTTGCCACTCGAAGCAGTTCTTTCACATGGGTGTCAGTCAGAACAGAACGATGCTTTGACTTCACGTGTTTCATGGTAGAGAACACAGACTCGCAGACGTATGTTGACCCAAACATTGACAGTATCTTAAGCGCAGCCTGTTTCACATTCGGGTATTTTTTCCAATGGCACACTTTTCCAAAACTCAATGGTGCCTTCCCTCAAAACAGGTTTCAGTTGGTCTTCCTCACGAAGATCGATCATCTCCAACTCAGCCGCAGCCTCATCTGTGACAAGCGGGGCTTTCAAACAGTCCGTCTCCGCATCGAATGGGTCGACGAGGAACGTAATCTGTGGCCTTTTCAGTTGTATATCACGGAACCGGGTTACAAAGCTTTCGTGCAGGTTTTCAATTAGTGTTGCATATCTGGCTCCTTGCTTATTCAGGGAGGCGGGAAGCTTTGCAATGAGCTAATGACGACTGACATATAAGGCAGAATGGCTTGCCATTACGTTCAACAAAAAAGTATAAACTCTCCCACTCTGTTAAAAATGTCCTATGTTCGTCTTCATATTTTCGTTTTGCTGTGCATTTTTTCATTGCCATTTTGAGAGGCTACTTGACACAAGATACACCTTGCCCAAAAACTTAGCGATTATCTCACGCACATGCGCATTTGACATGACCTGAAAATACCGTAATATACCCAAGCAAAGCGAAGATGCATTTGACTAAAATACCATACTGAACTCAAGCAAAGCGCACACACACATTAAAAAAAACACAAACTTTGATATGAACGTAAGAGCCGCATGACACCGGGCAAAGAGCCGCATGGGGCTCGCGAGCCGCGGGTTGGCCAACCCCGCTCTAGACTAACACATGGTTTTCTGTTAACTGGAGGTGAACCTCCACGTTGCGATCTTTGTGGTGATCTCTTATCAATTAAGCACATTTTGTCTTGCCCTGCTTTTAGAATACAAAGGCAGAAGTTTTTTAAAGAAAGCACAATGCTAGATAATTTTAATAAGGTTTCACCGTTAAAGGTTTTAAACTTTTTGAAGTGCATTGATGTGTACAAACGTATTTGATGTATTTATTTATTTATTTATTTATTTATTTTATTATTGGTTTTAATTTTATGTGATATTTATTACCTGTATTGGCCATGAAATAGCCATAGATGCTTAAATGGCAATAAATATAAACAAACAAACAATCATCCCCCTTGGTGTTTATCCTGTTTTGTTGCATTACAAACTGGAATGAAAATAGATTTTTTGGGGGGTTAGCACTATTTGATTTACACAACATGCCTACCATTTTAAAGGTGCAAATTGTTGTTTTATTGTGACACAAACAATAATTAAGATAAAAAAAACAGAAATCTAGAGTGTACATAGGTATTCACCCCCAAAGTCAATACTTTGTAGAGCCACCTTTTGCTGCAATTACAGCTGCAAGTCTCTTGGGGTATGTCTCTATTAGCTTAGCACATCTAGCCACTGGGATTTTTGCCCATTCCCCAACGCAAAACTGCTCCAACTCCTTCAAGTTAGATGGGTTGCATTGGTGTACAGTAATCTTCAAGTTATCTCACAGATTCTCAGTTGGACTGAGATCTGGGCTTTGATTAGGCCATTCCAAGACATTTAAATATTTCCCTTTAAACCACTCCAGTGTAGCTTTCGCAGTATGTTTAGGGTCATTGTCTTGCTGGAATGTGAACCTTTGTCCCACTCAGACCTCTGGCTCACTCAAACAAGTTTTCCTCCAGAAATGCCCTGTATTTAGTGCCATCCATCTTTCCTTCACTCCTGACCAGCTTTCCTGTTCCTGCAGATGAAAAACATCCCCACATCATGATGCTGCCACCACTATTGCCGCTTTTCCAGTACCAACGCGGCTGAGTTGGGCTGAGCTGTGCCGTGCTGAGTTGGGCTGAGTCGAGCTGAGTGGGGCTGTTGGAGTTGCATTTCAACTACAACCGCGCTGAACCGTGCTGGCTGGAAGTGGGTGGACACATTGGGTGGAGTTAGCGAAAGTGGGTGGACGTCACGTGATGTCGTTAGGCGGCGCAAACAGTGACATCAGTGACCTTTTTAGCGGTAGTCTCACGACCCGGATAGTAAACAATAAACATGGAGGACATGGAGTCATTAGTGTTGCTGGTCTTGGTGCTGTGGCTTGTTGTCACCGACAACGCCAACAGATACTGGCAAGAGCGTATAGATGAGGCGAGGCGCATAAGGCTTCAGAAATTCTCGTAATTCGTAATTCTTCTTCTTCTGGGTTTACGGTGTTTACAGACCCAGCGTGCTCGCGGGGCGTGTGTGGGCATGTGAGGACACTCCTCCTCACCAATCAGTGCACAGGGGAGTGTCTCCTCACACCCCTAGCCCCACTTGGCTCAGTTTGGCTCGCTTCAGCCCCACTCCAAAACCGTGCGAGTTTTGGGTGCTGAGTAGGGCTGAAGCAAACCGAGTCGTGCTGCTCTGAGGTAGTCGAAACGCGAGCCGTGTCGGGCTGAAGTGAGCTGAAGTGAGCTGAAAAAGGGTAGTGGAAAAGGGCCATAAGCTTCACTGTAGGAATGGTGTTCTCAGGGTGTTGGGTTTTTGCCACACATGGCATTTCCCACGATGGCCAAAAAGATCAATTTTAGTCTCATCTGACCAGAGAATCTTCTTCCATGTGTTTGGGGAGTCTGCCACATGCTGTTGGGTAAACTCCAAACATGTTTTCTTCAGCAATGACTTTTTTTCTGGCCACTCTTTCATGGAACCCTGCTCTGTGGAGTGTACAGTTTAAAAAGTGGTCCTATGGACAGATCCTCCCATCTCTGCTGTGGATCTTTGCAGCTCCTTCAGTGTTATCTTTGGTGTTTTTGTTGCATCTCTGATTAATGCCCTCCTTGCCTGGTCTGTGAGTTTTGGTGGGCGGCCTTCTCTTGTCAGGTTTGTAGTGGTGCCATATTCTTTCTTTGCTGTAATGGATTTAATGGTGTTCCATGGGATATTCAAAGTTTGGGATATTTTTTATAATCCAATCCTGATCTATACTTCCCCACAACTTTGTCTCTGACCTGTTTGGAGTGCTCCTTGGTTTTCATGTTGCTTGTTTAGTAGTGTTGCAGAGTCAGGGTCCTTCCAGAACAGGTTGATTTATACAGACATCATGTGACAGATCATGTGACACTTTGATTGCATACAGGTGGATCTTAATCAAGTAATTATGTGACTTATGAAGTGAATTGGTTGGATCAGCTCTTATTTAAGGGTTACATACGAAAGGGATTGAATACCTATGCACACTCCAGATTTTTGTTTTTTCATCTTAATTACTGTTTGTGTCACCATCCATCCATCCATCCATCCATCCATCCATCCATCCATCCATTATGTGTAGCTGCTTATCCTGTGCAGGGTTGCAGGCAAGCAGGAGCCTATCCCAGCTGACTATGGGCGAGAGGCGGGGTACACCCTGGACAAGTCACCAGATCATCGCAGGGCTGTTTTTCATCTCATCTCATCTCATTATCTCTAGCCGCTTTATCCTTCTACAGGGTCGCAGGCAAGCTGGAGCCTATCCCAGCTGACTACGGGCGAAAGGCGGGGTACACCCTGGACAAGTCGCCAGGTCATCACAGGGCCGACACATAGACACAGACAACCATTCACACCTACGGTCAATTTAGAGTCACCAGTTAACCTAACCTGCATGTCTTTGGACTGTGGGGGAAACCGGAGCACCTGGAGGAAACCCACGCGGACACGGGGAGAACATGCAAACTCCGCACAGAAAGGCCCTCGCCGGCCACGGGGCTCGAACCCCGGACCTTCTTGCTGTGAGGCGACAGCGCTAACCACTACACCACCGTGCCGCCCAGGGCTGTTTTTGTCACCATAAAAAAAACCCCAAAAACAATTTGCACCTTAAAAGTGGTAGGCATGTTGTGTAAATCAAATGGTGCTAACCCCCCAAAATCCATTTTAATTCCAGCCTGTAATGCAACAAAACAGGACAAACACGAAGCGGGATGAATACTTTTGCAAGACACTGCAAATTGCAAGACTGCCAGCTGGTGAAGAAAATAAATAAGCTTGGCATAAAAGTCTAATTAACCTACATGAAGGTCACTATAAATTTGCCGCAAATTATGATGTTATTACTATGTCTGTTATTGCAATTCTTTTAGAGTGAGTCCTAGCAGCTTTCATATTATTTTCTTTTTGTGAGCACTCTGCTGTAAAGTAAGATTGTTTAGAATTTAGACTCCCTAAACTACGATTTTGGTTTTCATAATAAGATCTGTGCATTATCTATAGCCACTTATCCTGTGCAGGGTCACTGGCAAGCTGGAGCCTATCCCAGCTGACTATGGGTGGGGGGGGTGGGGGGGGTGGGGGTGGGGGTACACCCTGTACAAGTTGCCAGGTCATCGCAGGGCTGACACATACCGTAGACACACAACCATTCACACTCATATTCACACCTACGGTCAATTTAGAGCCACCAATTAGCCTAACCTGCATGTCTTTGGACTGTGGGGGAAACTGGAGCACCCAGAGGAAACCCATGCAGACACGGGGAGAACATGCAAACTCCACACAGAAAGGCCCTCGCCGGCCACTGGGCTTGAACCCAGAACCTCCTTGCTGTGAAGCAACAGTGCTAACCATTACACCACCGTGCCGCTCATAATATGATTATTATTAAATATTTTCCCTTCTTAGGTTATCAGGAAATTATCTATCAGCTTTCCGTATGAACTTTACAAAGCACTCATTATTTGATAAATAATTCTGACAGATAATACAATGAATTAATGTGCAGTATTATTAATTCAGTGCAGTTTGGTCTCTCACCTGTTTAGTGGTGCCTTTTATCCTTGCATCACTGCTGCTTTGTCCTGCCCAGGTAAGTACAGTACAGTATTGTATACATTGGCAGTACTTTTAGCACACCGTGATCACACCGTCCCACATGCATATGTTATAGTTATATGGCAACTCAGGAAGTCTGTCAATGGATGCTACCAGTGAAGGAGTGGAATTATAGATGCTCTCTATATTAAAGTGGAAGAAGGCAAAAAGTCAAAATCTGCTTTGTTTTTCCCTTATAAGAGGATCATTGTTATAGAGCAAATAAATTTATTGATGTGGGTAATATTAACATGTTCCTATGATTGGAGAGAATCATGACTTCTTCATCATAACACAAACATGCACCAGGAAAGTGAAACTTAAACCCCTGCAAAAATATTTCATTCCAATCCACTGGTATGTTGTACTGTAGAGTTTTAGCACCACTGTTTAAAAAAGAAAAATACAACATTTTTTAATACAAGAAACCATAATATTTCAAGAATATATTGTATTTTGGGGCGGCACAGTGGTGTCGTGGTTAGCACTATCGCCTCACAGCAAGAAGGTTCTGGATTCAAGCCTAGTGGCCAACAGGGGCCTTTCTATGTGGAGTTTGCATGTTCTGCCCATGCCTGTGTAGGTTTCCTCCGGATGCTCCGGTTTCCCCCACAGTTCAAAGACATGTGGTTAGGTTACCATGGCTACTCTAAATTGTCCATAGGTGTGAATAGTTGAGAGGAGAAAACCTCTATAATAATCCAGTAGAAGTCAAGTCAAGTTTATTTGTATCGCGCTTTTAACAATTAACATTGTCGCAAAGCAGCTTTACAAAGTTTGAATGACTTAAAACATGAGCTAATTTTATTACTAATCTATCCCCAATGAGCAAGCCTCTGGTGATGGTCCAAGGAAAAACTCCCTCAGACGACATGAGGAAGAAACCTCGAGAGGAACCAGACTCAAAAGGGAACCCGTCCTCATTTGGGCAACAACAGACAGCATGACTATAATATTAACAGTTTTAACATGAAGTCAGTTTCGTTGATGTTATAAACTCTTCACTGATGGAAACTTGAGTGCAAAACTGTTCATGACAACTGCAGTCCTAAAGTTAGCAAGTCAACTGTAGTCCTCAGCCATAAAAGCATTACTGTAAGAGTCCAGAGCGTCCTCCAGGTGTGACTTTCAACTGTCTTTATGGGGCCGTCTTCCACAGGAGCGATGCGATGAGACTCCAACCAGACACAGGGCACCAGGATGGATCAAGCAGGTCTGAGGAGCAGAAGAGGTCAGCATCTCGATCCCAGGACCAACATGTAACTCAGAGGGACAGATTTGGGGGGGAGGGGGACGGGGAGAGAGAGGGAGAGAAAACACAGGTTGTTAGGTATGCCCAATGTCACCTGAATAAGTAGGAACAGTATACATATTGCACTGAGTACAAGCAGGGACTCCGGCAACTAACTATGACAGCATAACTAAAAGGGGAGAGCCAGAAGATAACACAGGCATGAGGGAGCCCCAGGACATAAAGCAGCCAGCCACTACACCATCAACAAACTCGAGTGAGCAAGCGAGTGGGGACTAACAGCATCCATACATCCCAGTTTACCAAAACACTCTATGTCTGAGGACCCTCCAGATCTACACCTTTACCTCATAAACACCATTAACAAAAGGCTTGACTAAACAGATATGTTTTCAGCCTAGATATGTTTTCAGCCTCGACAGAAGGCCACTACTGTAATTCTTCCCAAGAAACTTTGATGACTAAAGCTGTCAGAGTGGGACCTGCCATCAGGCAGAACACTAAAGAAGACTGTATTTTGATAATATATTTTGATAATATTGATGTATCCATCAATGAGATTAAAAGAGACCACTGCAATTTCTCCTTTAACAAAAGCAACATTTTCTACTCTACGTACCATTTTGTCATAGTATTGTGACTTTTTTCTCAAAATATTGCATTTTTAATATCATACGATATCGTGATATCATGTATTATGTTTTTCTCACGTCATACGCTACGACTTACAGTGCCTTGCAAAAGTATTCATACCCCTTGAACTTTTTCACATTTTTCCACCTTACAACCACGAACTTAAAAGTTTTTATTGAGATTTTATGTGATAGACCAACACAGAGTAGCACATAATTGTGAAGTGAAACGAAAATGATAAATGGTCTTCAAAATTTTAAACAAATAAAAATCTGAAGAATGTGGTGTGCATTAGTATTCAGCCCCCTGTACTCTGATACCTCTAAATACAATCCAGTGCAATCAATTGTCTTCAGAAGTTATCTAATTAGTTAATAGAGTCCTACTGTGTGTAATTTACTCTCAGCATAAATTCACTTGTTCTGTGAAGGCCTCAGTGGTTTGTTAGAGAACACTGAAGAACAAACAGCATCATGAAGACCAAAGAACTCACCAGACAGGTCAGGGATAAAGTTCTGAAGAAGTTTAAAGCAGGGTTAGGTTATAAAAAAATAATATCCCAAGCTCTGAACATCTCAAGAAGCACTGTTCAATCCATCATTCAAAAATGGAAAAAGTATGGCACAACTGCAAACCTACCAAGACATGGCCGTCCACCTAAACTGACAGAGCGAGCAAGGAGAGCACTGGTCAGAGAAGCAGCCAAGAGGCCCATGATCACTCTGGAGGAGCTGCAGAAATCCACAGCTCAGGTGGGAGAATCTGTGCACAGGACAACTATAAGTCGTACACTCCACAAATCTGGCCTTTATGGAAGAGTTGCAAGAAGAAAGCCATTGTTGAAAGACAGGCATAAGAAATGTAGGGGACACAGCAAACATGTGGAAGAAGGTGCTTTGGTCAGATGAGACCAAAGTTGAACTTTTTGGCCTAAATGCAAAGCGCTATGTGTGGCGGAAAACTAACACTGCTCATCACCCTGCACACACCATCCCCACTGTGAAACATGGTGGTGGCAGTATCATGCTATGGGGATGCTTTTCTTCAGCAGGGACAGGGAAGCTGGTCAGAGTTGATGGAAAGATGGATGGAGCTAAATACAGGGCAATCCTGGAAGAAAACCTGTTGGAGGCTGCAAAAGACTTGAGACTGGGAAGGGGATTCACCTTCCAGCAAGACAATGACCCTAAACATACAGCCAGAGCTACAATGGAATGGTTTAGATCAAAGAATATTCACATGTTAGAATGGCCCAGTCAAAGTCCAGACCTAAATCTCATTGAGCATCTGTGGCAAGACTTGAAAATTGCTGTTCACAGACGCTTTCCATCCAATCTGGCTGAGCTTGAGCTATTTTGCAAAGAAGAATGGGCAAAAATTTCAGTGTCTCGATGTGCAAAGCTGGTAGAGACATACCACAAAAGACTTGCAGCTGTAATTGCAGCAAAAGGTGGCTCTACAAAGTATTGACGCAGGGGGGCTGAATACTAATGCACATCACATTTTTCAGATTTTTATTTGTTTACATTTTTGAAGACCATTTATCATTTTCATTTCACTTCACAATTATGTGCTACTCTGTGTTGGTCTATCACATAAAATCTCAATAAAAAAACTTTTAAGTTCGTGGTTGTAAGGTGGAAAAATGTGAAAAAGTTCAAGGGGTATGAATACTTTTGCAAGGCACTGTACTTCTTGAAATATCACAAGTTCGCAAATTCTTCAAATGTTATTCGATAATGATTATTTTCGAAACTTGCATTTTTTTTAAACAGTGGGCCTAAAATACTGACGAAGAAGAAGACTTTATTTGTCACATGGACACTTCAAGCACAGTAAAATTCATCTTCTGCATTTAACCCACCTGAAGCAGTGAACACACACACACACACACACACACACACACACACACACACACACACACACATACCCAGAGCAGTGGGCAGCTATGCTACAGCGCCCAGGAAGCAGTTGGGGACTCGGTGCCTTGCTTGAGGGAACTTCAGCCCAAGGCCACCCCATGTTAACCTAACTACATGTCTTTGAACTGTGGAAGAAACTGGAGCACCTGGAGGAAACCCATGCAGACACGGGGAGAACATGCAAACTCAACACAGAAACGCCCCCGTCGGCCACTGGGCTCAAACCCAGAACCTTCTTGCTGCGAGGCGACAGTGCTAACTACTACACCACTGTGCCGCCCACTGTGCCCTCACTATTGTACTATTGACCACGATTAAGCCCACTTAAGTGTGTTGTGCATTGTGCACTTCTGGCCTTTGACATGACAACATGGTTCCATGGTTACAGTCTGGTCACTGAGATTAAAGACAAACAGAACCTTGATTTGAGATTCTGTTTTCACTGTGGAGCTGTGAGGTAGCAACATTACTTGCTGCTGAATTTGCTGACGCAATTTCATCTCATTCTCTGCCTGTGACTTTGTCACATGATCGTTAGTCATAGGGTCTATATCCCTTTCACACAGCTACAGATTTCTGACTGGACTGAGCTGTTCACAATCACACACATTACCTTAATGACACTGGGGAAAAAAGTGTCGCTGCAGCATTTTGATTGTGAATATTACCAATACTTTTGTTTACTGTCAGTTTTTTCCTTGGTTTGTCCCTGTCTGTTTATCAGTCTCTCTTTTGCTTTGCTTATTTTAGGTCTTTTTCCCTCATCACTCGACTCATTGTCTATTGATCCGAGAATCTCCTGGCCCTCAGGGATTATTAATAAAAGCTATAACTGCACCTGCATCAATCTTTCAGCCTAAATTGTGACAGACACAATATTAAAATGGTATTTATGTCATAATACTATAACAAATGTTGCTTTAGGTACATTACAGCTTGCACCATTTTCAGTACTTTTTTTTCTTGGAAATAATTTTGATCAAATGTTCTTTTTACTAATCACAAAGAGGTAAATGGATTTTCTACACAACAAGTTGTTGTAGTGGGTAGAACGTATGCAGCTTGAATTGCACCTTGATTGGATCAGGTGGGCGCCGCTTGGCGCTGCCCTTTTAAATACAGCCATGTTTTCCGGTGTCTCATTAGTGCCTTTCGTTACACGGATTCTGGGAAGCTCTTTGTTGTGCGAGTGGACGTAAGTTTCTCATGCTTAAATGTCTTGTAGCCTCCTAACGAAATCATGGTTGGCATGTGTCTGGTTTGATTTGGACCATTGCATTGTTTCATAGCCTGGCCTGGTGTTTGTGTGCAGTCCTGCATTGGAGTGTGTGCGTCCAGCCTTTCGTCTTCACAAGCCCTTGCTGCTAAAACCGCTTCGTTTGCTGTGAACTGTGCCTGTGTGTTTCGACGAAAACGTAAGTTCCCTGCTTTTACACATGAGCAACCTTCAGCTCTTTAGCCATAGGCAGTTGCCCTATGAAGTCACGTTGATCCGCGTTTTGTTTATATTATAGTCACCTGGGTAGAGTGTGGTCATTACGAGCCTACTGAGTGCTGTTTGTTGTGCTGAGAATGTAAGTTCACCGGCTTCCTTTCTCCCTCACTTGTTTATCTTTATTGCGGAGCGCTTGTTCATGTGTGTGTTCATGCTGGTTTGATACTGTCTGTATTGTAGTTTTGCCTGCGAATGTATAAGTAAAAACGGGCCCACTACGAGATCGCTACGAAACCACAATAGTCTCCCGGCTCAGCACCGCGGCCTGCGTTTATACAGGAGGACCATCATCCGCTACCTTAGCCACTGTTTTTCCTGTGCCTTGATTTTATTGTTTAACTTTGGTGTGCGTGCGTGCGTGTGTGTATGGGGGGGAGCCCACCGGTTTACTTCATCAGTTTTCCCCGCTGTGTTTAATGTTTGTATGTTTATTGTATGTACTATTCGTGTCCTAGGCCATTGGGTTAGTGCAATATTCTGGAGGGGCAATGATCTTGCTGTGGCCACTGGTTTGCAGAGTATAAATGACTTTCTGTGTGACTTATGATGTGCCCTATTCATTGAGCATTTGCTTATCAAGTCTTACTGACATTTAACCATGTGTTATTTATTCAAACACCTTTATTGTGAAATTTATTGCCCGTCTTTGAATTGGTTGCCCCGAAGGCCTAATGCATGTCTTTCATGTGTGTTTCATTTTAAAAAGAGAATAATAAAGATTGTTTTTATTTTTATAATACTCCAGTCCCTCTCTCTCCATTTGTTTCCCTTTGTTGGGATAGCCTGCTTGGTTGTTTTAGTGGTTTTAAATTTAAATTGTTGTTTAAACTTATAGTTAACTAGAAAACTGCCCCTAGGGGTCACAAAGTGATAGACTTTCATTTCTCTATCCCTGCCATTTTCTTGACTCTTGAAAGGCTTATTAACTTGTGCTTTGAGGTACAGACTCCCTTCGCCATCATGTCTTAAAGCTGACCACGGGGACACCAATGTCAAGTTCATACAGCTATAAAACTGCTGATCACTCTCTTTTAAGATGACTTAAGATGACTCTCTCTCTCTTCCTCCCCCCGACTCACTGCCTTTATCCACGAACTGACCTACAGGCAGTGAATTCTAATGTCCCTCTGCTCCAGCTTTGGGCTCTGCAGGACGAGAGGAGAATATGTAATATGAATAAGCTATTCCTTCTCAGAAGCAGCCCCTTACTCTCCCTGGCTATCTCTCTTTGATATCTCCTGCTGAGATGTTAAAAGGAGGAGAAGAAAAGAGAAACACTTCTCTGCATGCAATATCTGTTCCGTGTTCACACTAGTTCCGTTGGCTTTTGACGTTTTGTCTTGCAACTAGTGTAGCCTAAGTGGCTCATACAGAACAGCTATTTCACAAAATGGCCTGGTGTAATTGAAATGACAGACTGCATGACTGGTGTTTCCTTGTGTGTTTTCTGTTCTTTCTCTTGTGAAGCAGAGTTCAGTTGAACCACAGAAATGAGGGATTAAGGCAGTATTTTAACTAGGGATAAAATGATGTGAAAAATTCACTATTTTTAAAAAACATAAAACCCAATTTTTGGGAGATTGCAGGTCAAATTCCAACAATGCCATAGCCATCTGTGGTCAAAAGTCCAATAGAGTGTAGTTGGTACTGATTTTTGGATGGGAAGGATGGCATTCATCTGTCATGCTGTCAATCACAGTGGCTCAAGCCATTCATGGGCATCTCATGTTGGCAGAACTGAACTCATATTTACTCCTGTCCAAGTGTACCATGAGCAGAAATTCACGTTTTGTAGGGAGCAAGTGTTAGTCCTTTTTCAGACAGATTGGCAGCTGTTGTGTGATAGTGTGATAACTATGCAGTAGGTTAGGATTGGCAATGACTAAAACAGGGAAAAATGTGAGGAATAAAACATTTCTGTAATTCATGTAGTCTAGTTTTCAAAGAAAATAATATTAAATTAACAATACTCCAGTGGTAGTGAAAGTATTAACATTTGTTGGTTATGGAAACTGTTAAAATATAAATGGATATGTTAACAACAGCATTTAACTTATCAGTACAAAATAGATTTTTTTTTTACTGCCTGATAATCATTTCAAATACTGACATGCTTAACATCAATATATTGCGTTCTTTGCACTGTTAAGGGTTTTTCGCTTTTTAAAGCACTTTCTGATAAGGAAAGACTCTATTGTATGTATTTTTATAGACTTTTTAAAGATTCCCTCAGACAAAGAACCATTAAGGAATCTGTTGTGTACTTCAGTAAACCTTTAAAAATAAATAATATCTGCTATCTCAGATTGAAATCTTTGCACCCTGTATTATATAGTTTATTATCTTTTACATCTGTGTTGTGGCATGAATCACCAGATGGCAGTAGGTACCATTTTTATGATGGGCTTTGGTATGACCCAGCCACAAGTAGAACTCACAAGCTCCTGGTTGAGAGGCGGACATGCTAACCACAAGGTCAACTCATGATCTGACTCTAACGCTAACTTTTGCAGTTACCAGAGGACCAGGCCCCCTACTGTAACCCTAGCTCTGTCATAGGCAAGAGGCCAAGGGCTATAGAAAGGGAGCTCGGTGCTGACCAGTATGCCTTAAGAGCCTGGTTAGTTCCTAGTTATCTTTTACATACTGCACAGATGCTATGAGTTTATTAACAACACCAGTGATAGTTAATGCTATCCATGCACTAGAAGACTTTGAAAAGACTCTAAAAAGACGTTTAAAAGACTAAAGTCTGACACCATCTCACATCTAAAGGCAATGTGTTACAAGTAGTCACAGAGTTTTTAGTCACACTATGATTTTGCAAAGACTGGGGATCTTATAAGCTCACTGTTTGCAAGACTGTAACTAGCTTCCTTTTGAGAGGTGTTCCGGTACTTGCTTTGCTGCTTCCTGTTTGGTGGTGTACAGAGAGAGAGCTCACCTATTAGTTGTCGACAATGTCCAAGTCACTATTTGCGTGAGCCAAGAGTAAAAGCTTGTGATGATATTAAACAGGATTGATTTTACTGGAATGTTAAGGCAAGAAAAAAATTGACTTAAAGTGCTGATGACACGTTTTTTACATCTTTGGCGATGTTTTATAACATAAAAAGTAATTCCCGATGATCCATATATTAATTCACGAAGGCGCCTATTTTACAAGTTGTGATAAAAAACGCGGCTATTTGGGCAAATTTGACGGGGCTGCAGCACCCAGGAGACGAAAGAGGAGGAGGAGCTATATGACGTCAGCGAAAGAACCTTCCTCCTAACTTATCAGTTTGTTGTTGATGCGGCAGGTGTTCAGTTTATCATTATTAGTATTTTTATTGTACATTATATATATATATTATGCCTTCGCGTTGTGTTGCCGGCTTTTGCTCCAAAACCCACAAGGATGGGGTAAGTTTATTCAAGTTTCCCAGAGATCCCGAGCTGCATGCGAAGTGGGTGAAGCAAGTCAGGCGCACTCGTGACAAGTGGGAGCCCTCACCAACATCCGTCCTGTGTTCTGAACACTTCGATTTGGATTGTTTTGACACCCTTCCCAGCTTAAAAGAATCTCTTGGGTGTTCAGTTCAGCACAAACGTGTGTTACTACCATCAGCAGTGCCTACACAGTGTTGCCAGATTGGGAGGTTTCCCGCCCAGTTGGGCGGTTTCAAGTGCATTTTGGTGGGTTTTGAACATATTTTGGGCTGGAAAACGTCAGCAGTATCTGGCAACAGATACATGTTCTGTATCTGTATACATGTTCTGACAGGAGGACTGTCTTTGGATCCGGCATAGCTACTAGTAGACCCCCTCCGGAATACTGGCAGTGTTGCCAGATTGGGAAGTTTCCCACCCAGTCGGGCGGTTTCAAGTGCATTTTGGTGGGTTTTGAACATATTTTGGGCTGGAAAACGTCAGCAGTATCTGGCAACAGATACATGTTCTGTATCTGTATACATGTTCTGACAGGAGGACTGTCTTTGGATCCGGCATAGCTACTAGTAGACCCCCTCCGGAATACTGGCAGTGTTGCCAGATTGGGAAGTTTCCCACCCAGTCGGGCGGTTTCAAGTGCATTTTGGTGGGTTTTGAACATATTTTGGGCTGGAAAACGTCAGCAGTATCTGGCAACAGATACTGCTGACGTTTTCCAGCCCAAAATATGTTCAAAACCCACCAAAATGCACTTGAAACCGCCCGACTGGGTGGGAAACTTCCCAATCTGGCAACACTGCCAGTATTCCGGAGGGGGTCTACTAGTAGCTATGCCGGATCCAAAGACAGTCCTCCTGTCAGAACATGTGTTGTGAAACGACATAAGATAAAGGTACGTAGAGCTATAGATTCTACATGATAATCATAAATGTAATCATAAAGTCGGCGTGATATCATTCATGTATTTGCTTGTGAAAGCTTGCGGCTTTCATGTAACTGCCGCCTAGCAACGAGAGGCAAAGGGTAAAGAGGGTAGGCTATCATAGATTCTATTCGGAAGAGATCAACACAATTCTAGACTCCCAGAAGAGGAAGAGCTAGCACTAGAGAGTTCACCGGCGTTTTCATGCGCCATTTCCATTGAGTAGAACCAGAGTAGAACAGCCAGTGAACCGCAGCGTGTTCTTCCGCTGACGTCACAGCATGGCCGCGAGCCACGGACCCAGTTTTCTTGCGCTGTGCAATTAAAAGTTGGATATTCATGTAACAACAGCTTCTTTTCACGTAATTATAACAGAAATCTAACATGTTTGCCATGTTGTATAGTTTATTTAAGAAATTGCATAGAGTCATGTTTGTGTCATCAGCCCTTTAAGACAGCTATCATGATCACCTTACACCAAATGATCGAGATGATGGGAGCATGCCACAACTCTCGCAAAACAGAAGAAGAAGAAACCTTTATTTGTCACATGCACACTTCAAGCACAGTGAAATTCATCCTCTGCATTTAACCCATCTGAAGCAGTGAACACGTGCGCGCGCACACACCCAAAGCAGTGGGCAGCCATACTACAGCGCCTGGGGAGCAGTCAGGGGTCAGGTACCTTGCTCAAGGGCACTTCAGCCCAAGGCTGCCCCACGTTAACCTAAGTGCATGTCTTTGGACTGTGGGGGAAACTGGAGCACCCAGAGGAAACCCACACAGACACGGGGAGAACATGCAAACTCCACACAGAAAGGCCCCTGCCGGCCACTGGGTTCGAACCCAGAACCTTCTTGCTGTGAGGCGACCGTGCTAACCACTACACCACCGTGCTGCCCCTTTCAAAACTTTCATGATTTGATTCCGACATTGGAAATTTGTCTGCAAGAGTGAAATCGCTTAAAGTCATTTGGTGTAAGGTCAGCATAAGTATTTCTCTACTTTCTGTATTTTGCTGAATGGTCTTTGCTGTGAGACATCAATAGGATTGGACTCATGCATGGAAATGGAAATTGCCTTCATGTCATTGACTTAGTCGTAGCTTAGAGTAGCCTAAAGCAAGCTGTTGACTTGTATACAGTGTACACACTCCTCAGCCACTTTTATAGGAACTCGTTCTTGATTCTAAGATTCCTGTTCTTGGCTGGCAGGAGTGGAACCCAATGTGGTTTTCTCCTGTTGCATGCTGAGATGCTTTTCTGCTCACCACGGTTGTAAAGAGTTGCTATGGGTTGCTATATCTTTCCTGGCAGCTCAAACCAATCTGGCCATTTTCCTTTGACCTCTCTTATCAACAAGGCCTTTCCACCCACAGCACTGTCACTCACCCAGTGTTTTTTGTTTTTCGCACCATTCTGTATAAACTCTAGAGACTATTATGTGTGAAAACCCCAGGAGATCAGCAGTTTCTGAAATACTCAAACCAGTCCATCTGGCACCAACACCCCTGCTGCAGTTAAAGTCACAGAAATGACAATTTTTCCCATTTTGATGTTTGAAATGAACATTAACTGAAGCTCTTGATTTGTATCTGCATGATTTTATCCATTGTGCTGCTGTCAAGGGATTGGCTGATTAGAAAACTGTATAAAACAGCAAGTGTATGGGTGTACCTAATAAAGTGGCCAGTGTGATTTATATTCTTTTGTTCTTATTATTGTGAATATTTTTTTATAGATGTAAGCAATGTGGTTACTCTTGTGGTGTAATTTAATTACATTACATTACTGGCATTTAACAGATGCTCTTATTCAGATTGACTTCCAACATACCCAGAGCAGCCTGGGGAGCAGTTGGGGGTTAGGTGCCTTGCTCAAGGGCACTTCAGCCATTCCTGCTGGTCCAGAGAATCAAACTTGCAGCCTTTTGGTCCCTAAGCTGCTTCTCTAACCATTAGGCTATGGCTTACCTACAATTATTTAAAAAACAAAAAAACAAACAAAAAAAACCCAAAACACTTGTCATTATGGAAACCTCTTATCAACACCTACATTGTTCATTTGCATAATGAGACAATTGCCGCTTTTCCACTACAAACGCGGCTGAGTCGGGCTGAGCCGTGCCGTGCTGAGTCGGGCTGAGCGGGGCTGTTGGAGTTGCATTTCGACTACAACCGCGCTGAACCGTGCTGGCTGGAAGTGGGTGGACACATTGGGTGGAGTTAGCGAAAGTGGGTGGACGTCAGGTGATGTCGTTCAGCAGCGCAAACAGTGACATCAGTGAGCTTTTAAGCGGTAGTCTCACGACCCGAATAGTAAACAATAAACATGGAGGACATGGAGTCGTTAGTGTTGCTGGTCTTGGTGCTGTGGCTTGTTGTCACCGACAACGCAGACAGATACTGGCAAGAGCGTATAGATGAGGCGAGGCGCATAAGGCTTCAGAAATTCTCGTAATTCTTCTTCTTCCGGGTTTGCGGTGTTTACAGATCCCAGCGCGCTCGCGGGGCGTGTGTGGGCATGTGAGGACACTCCTCCTCACCAATCAGTGCACAGGGGAGTGTCTGCTCACGCCCCCAGCCTCACTCGGCTCGCTTTGGCTCGCTTCAGCCCCACTCCAAAACGGTGCGAGTTTTAGGGGCTAAGCAGGGCTGAAACGAGCTGAGTCGTGCTGGTTTTTGGTAGTCGAAACGCGAGCCGTGTCGGGCTGAAGTGAGCTAAAGCGAGCTGAAGTGAGCTGAAAAAGGGTAGTGGAAAAGGGCCAAATGAGACAAGACTCCTAACTCTCAGCAGTGTGTATGAGGCAGTGTGATAGGGCAGATCTGCTGCACTGCTGCTTACTGAATATGTACTGTATGTACTTTAAAAAAAATGGAATATGTGGTCAGTCAGATTTAAGAAAACTTATATTACATATAGTTTACATAAAAATATTACATTTCTCATCAAAACATGGTTTCATTGCTGATACTGAACTTAATTTAAACTAATGTATAATTATGCAATTGAATTATTTATCAAATCAAAAGCAGTAATGTGGCTGGGCTCCCGAGTGGCACAACAGAAAAGCGTTCAACCTGTCATCTGTAAATTGAGTGTTCGATGATGCCAAAGCCATCCATGGCTGGATGAGAGCAAAATTGGGCTGTGTTCTCAGGGGAGGAGAGGTGGCATACTCTCTCTCCCCTGTCAATTACAGTGACACTAGTCAATCATGAGTGTCTATGAGCTCATGAGTGCTGAAGTGAGTGGATGGCACTTTTCTCTGAGTGTCTTACAGTGCCCCGATGTTGTATGAGCAGCAGTTTGAAAAGATTGGCTGATGTCATGTGCCTTGAAGGAAACACGTGATAGAGATACAGTTGTGGTCAGAAGTTTACATACAGTGATATGAATGTACAACATATTTCTTTAATAGAAAAAACCCATGAATTTGGTGCACAAGTTTTAATTTATTTTGGGTTTTCTGAAATCAACACAGGGTCAAAATTATACATACAGGGTCAAAAATGTACATACATTCACTTAGATTATTAATTCAGAGGTGCTGAGACTTCCAAAATGTCTCTTATCTTGCCAAGGCCTCTTAATTTCCTGTTAGTGATCATGATTGACTACAGCTGCTAGCTTCTCTGTTCCTTCATAAAAAGGGTTTGTTTACAGCACTCATTGGATTGATCAACACACAGTAAAATGGGAAAGTCCAAGAAGCTCAGTACAGAACTGAGAAAGAGGATCGCTAATGCACACAACTCAGGAATGTCTCTTAGAGCCGTTTCTAAACAACCGCAGATCCCAAGATCAGTTCAAACAATTGTATGCAAGTTACTGGGAGGTGTAGTCACTTTGCCAAGCTACTTTGCTTCAAGAAAACCCAAACTGTCACCCTCAGCTGAAAGGAAATTGGTTTGAATGGTCAGGAACAACCCAGGAACCACCATGGCACAGCCCTGCCATGAACTAGAAGTGGATGGATCACTGTCTACAGTTCAGTGAGTTTTATATCACCATGGACTAGGAGGCTGCTATCCAATAAATAATCCCCTGCTCCAAAATTGACACCTTCAAGCTTAACTAAAGTTTGCAACTGACCACATAGACAAAGAAAGTCTTGTGGAGGATAGCTGTATGGTCACATGAGACAAAGATTGAGTTGTTTGGCCACAGTGACCATGATGTACAGAGGAACACTGTACCAGCTGGTGGTGGTGGTAGGAACATGCTCTGGGGTGGTTTTACTGCCAGTGGAACTGGTTCATTGCACAAAGTGGATGGAATAATGAAGGAGGAGGACTACCTCAGAATTATTCAGCATAACCTTAAATCATTGGAAACTTGAACATAATTGGGAGTCCCAACAGGACATTGAACCCAAATACACATCAGAGCTGGTTGTGGAGGATAAAGCAGGCTAACGTTAAGCTTAAAACAAGTCCTGACTTCAACCCTATGGACTGTGCTTATAAGTCAAGTCCATGCCAAGAAAAAAACCCCCAAACAAATTTAATTGAACTCTACCAATTCTACCATGAAGAGTTGTGAAATATCCAACCAGATTTCTGGCAGAAGCTTGTTTATGGTAAACAAAAAATGTTTGGTCAAGGTGAATCATGTGAAGAGACATTTTACCCAAATATTAGGTGGGCTATATGTAAATTTTTGACCCTGTATATATACTTTTGACCCTGTGCTGATTTCAGAAAACCCAAAGAAAATTGTGTACCAAATTCTATTTTTTTAAAGATGTATGCTGTAAAATCATTCTGCCACAGAAAAAGAACAGTTCAGAGAAATCATTGAAAGTCCAAATATTGCCATGACATTCATATCCAAGATGACATTCATGTCACTGTATGTAAATTTCTGACCACAACTGTAGCTTTCACCCTGCTCCATGGTTGGTAGCTGTTGTGTGATAAGAGACATATATCTGGTGGGTGGGAACTAGCTATATGTAAATTAGGGAGAAAATTGTGTGTGAAGGGTGTAAAGGTAATGTCGCTCCAGTAAGTGCACTTGGTTGAATTTTATCCACGCTAATTTAGTCATGGCTTTGAAAATACATGATCAAATAATTTTGAAATAATTTCAATCATGTGGAACTGATGTACACATTTTAATTAAATGCATTCAAACAACTTTTTTCAAAATCTATTTGATTTATTAAACTGTAAAATGCCATGCAAAGGAAGGTAGAACAATAGAAGGTAGAATATAGAATAATACTTCATGAAACAATTTCAACCATAGGCAAAAAAATCATCACTGGCCAAAATACCACTTTATAACTTTGCTCCATTTACCATAAATGGCAATGAGTGGTTTGGGAGTGGGCGGCACGGTGGTTTGGTGGCTAGCACTGTCACCTCACAGCAATAAGGTTCTGGGTTCGAGCCCAGTGGTCGACAGGGGCCTTTCTTTGTGGAGTTTGCATGTTCTCCCTGTGTCTGTGTGGGTTTCCTCCGGGTGCTCCGGTTTCCCCCACAGTCCAAAGACATGCAGGTTAGGCTAACTGGTTGCTCTAAATTGACCGTAGGTGTGAATGTGAGCGTGAATGGTTGTTTGTCTCTATGTTTCAGCCCTGTGACGATCTGGTGACTTGTCCAGGGTGTACCCTGCCTCTCGCCTATAGTCAGCTGGGATAGGCTCCAGCTTGCCTGCGACCCTGCACAGGATAAGCAGTTACAGATAATAGATGGATGGATGGTTTAGGAGCTGAAAGAGTCTTATTGGCTCTTTTCACCGAATGAAAAGAGCCAGAATTCCCATCACTAGTTCCCAGAGCTGTATCTGTATCTCTCATAATAGAGAGATAGTGTTTTCTATATCTTGATCTACAGTATGTCCTAATATACCACACACAGACAAAATATCTTCTCTTATCTGCTGCTACTGGTACTGCAAGCCTCTCCTATATTTGCCTCTGTTCAGCCATGAAAATTCAAAATAACATATGCTATAGAATGTATAGTATATGTGAGACTGTGTAACCATTCAGTCAGAAGCTTTCAGGAAGTGATAAAACACACACAGTGATGTTATCCAGTTCCTCCGAGATCAGTTTGGTCGAAAACTGATTTGTGTGAAAAATTTATTTTTGATGTATGCACCAAAGGTTATTACTGGTTTATTGAGTAAAGGTGTAAAAGCAAGAAGACACTGTGGAAAATGAAAAGGTTGAGAAAAAAAGATACATAGAAAGGGACAATTTATTTGCTCGAACAAGGTCCCTTGCCTTTCTTTTCAATCATTTTTGCTAAATCATAATGAGGAAGTCACAGTGCTGCTATGGAAACAGTTTTAAGTAACATCCTGTCATAGCCATTCATCACAAACTCAGTGATTTTTGAAATCACCTGAAACTCACTGTACAGCCTGGTACCAGCAGCCATCTGGCAAAAGCAATTTATAAACATGTATAAGCTTTTAATGTGTAGTTTTCGCACAACTTGTCCTAAATAAGCACCAGCTGCCACTCCTTTAGGACAATTTATTTGTTTCAGAGTGAATTCTTGTTTGTCACTGGTGTGGCAAGGTGATGCTAGAACAAAGAGCAAATGTCAGCATTCAACCACAAATATACAATTTATAGTACAGTACACCTCTGTGCCTGAGGTACTTACAACTCAACTATCATTTTTCAACATCATACTGAACACAAATATTTTTGGAGGGGACAGATTCCAAGAATAGTGTGTACTGTATTTCTCTTGATAATATGCTGCAAACCACTGAACACCATTAATTCATTCATCCTCAGTAATCACTTTATCCTGGTCAGGGTGGTGGTGGATCTGGAACCTGTCCCCAGAACACTGGCTTCAATGCAGGAGAATTCACCCCAGATGGAACATCAGTCCATCACAAGCTCTTCCCCCCCCCCCCCCCCCCCCCCCATATATATATTTCACACCAATTTTTAGTGTAGCCAATCCACCTACAGTACCTGCATGTTTTTGGACGGGGTCATTCCTATGTTCCCCAGCTCTATATAGCACACAATGAGAATATTGTTCCCTAGAGATGTCTGGGGCTATTCTTGGGTTTCAGTCACATGACTTTTCTTAGCAATTTCACTTCTGGTAAAACTGCTGGTGGTGTAGCAAACCAAAACAGCTGCCGTAGTGCAAACAACTAGCGATAACTTGTCGTAATCTATGCTCGTAATCTAGAAGCCACTGCTCGCTTTAGATATATTCAGAAGATTGCTATGTGCAGTGGAATCGACCCCTACAGTCTGGGAAAGAAGGATTTGTCATATGATCTCGAAAACTACCCTTCAGTCAAGTTTCCCGACATCTCGAACTATTTGGTGTTGCAGACATCCTTCTACACCGCAAAACAGATGAAAGTGTGGAAGAGTATGGAGGCTTACAACTTTTTTGTATGTGTCTGGATAAAGGACCTCGGTATCAAGCTGCCGGATGAATCCTGTATTATTTTTTCCTGTGTAAGTATGTTTTTTAAGCTTTTCGTTCACATCTTTACAATGAAACGCTGCAAGTTGAAGCATAAACAAACAGTTCGCTTGATTCTCACTTGTGTTGGCTCTTATCTCTCAGGCAAATCATTCACAAAAATCATCAGAAACCCCTTTAAAGACCTGAATCTTAGTTAAACAAGATGGAGACGTGATCATGGCGCATTGTAACTATATGGCTGGGTAAGAATTTTGTCACGACCTTCATGCATATAGACTTTATTATTCGTGGTTGTTTTGATCGCGTGCACTTGCTGAAAGACTCATTGCAAAAACTGCTAGGACACCCTGTTAAAGAAAGTGAGACATGCATTGTTTTCAGTATGGCGGCCATCGAGTGAGGAGTAAACAAAGAAACAGCTGGGGACTTTAGCGCTTCGTGACTAAAAAAAAGTACCATAAAATAACACATAGCAAGAAAAGTACTTGGAAAACACTAAAGACATAGCTGAGAGGGATATACAAACTTTTCATAAAAAAAGTCGAGCATGCTTCGACTCGGCTCCCTTCGATTTCAGTGAGAGGTTCAAAAGCCACCTTTCTCGATGTCTTTTTGTAAAATCCTGTGTTTGTTCACCCTTTTTATTAGTTCACGAGGAATCCTGAAAACTTTTATCAGTTTCACGGTTTGATCGATTCAAACAACCTAAAACAACGCAAGCATAAGGCATTTTTCTTGCAAGCAATGCACCATCTCTGTACAAATGCTTTGTCAGCTGAGCTTTGGTGGACCACCAGCTAAAGTTCTGAATAACTAATGAGGTGGATGTGACATCATGCGAAACCCAAGAATTGTAAGAACTTGTCAAAGGGGTTTTCTGTTCCCCAGCACTGCCATATGGCTCTCAATACTGTACACTAGGCCTACATTTGAGGGAACTTAAAAAAATAAAATGTAAAAGGGCACATACCGGTAGCATGCACCAGGCATGTCTAGACTCTTCAAACATATGTGGAAAAAGAATGAGATACGGTATGCATGCACAATATGAACACCAATTTTGTTCTTGAACAATTAATTAACTAATTAATTAATATCATACACAAGCGTAACAGAAAATAGAATATGATTTTGTGAATAAAGTTGTAAACAACGTTTTCTTGATACGGTATATATATGATACACATTTATTTCACACATTAAGTGTGATTCCAAAATCAAGGGTTAGGGTTAGTTTCTTTTTTTTGTTCCAATTAAAAAAACCTTGATAATATTTATGAAATATTTTAACTTGAAATGGGTCAAATTTGACTCAAACACAAAAGGAGGGTTAATGTGTGTTACCAGAATATTGAACTGGGGAACATGGGACCCTGGGAACATAGATATTCCTCCTTTGACAGTGGGAGGAAACCCACATGAACATGGGGTAAACATGCAAAGCTCAGAACAATACCTACACGCTGAAAATAGACAGCCAGGAATACTCAGGCAATAACATACACTCTACAAACAGAGAATGCTAAAACATCTACTGATGTATTTATCTGCCTTTAATCACCTCTGCATTCCACAGAGGTCATAAACAAACTAAAAAAACCTTTTAAGTGCTATCAGATTACCAATAAAAGTCGACTGTCTTTCTTGATGCTTTGACTGAAATCAACCTTGAGTAGGTTTGTTGAATACAAATAAATTTCATTCATATATTCTGGCCTAATCGTACACAGCAAATTCCTCAGTGCTGTATTAACACTTTCAGAGTTAATTTGTGTCCAATTGGACCTATATAAACACAGTAGGGTGTTAAATCAACACTCTGGGAGTTAATTCAACACTGGGGATTTTGCTGTGTAGTGTTCTTCACAATCAGGCTTTTGCAACAGTGCAAGAACTTCATCTATCACACCTCAAAGGAAACGTTAAAGCACAGTATTTCTTGTCTCTTCCCCCGTCATCATGGAGCACAAGAAGCAGGCCTGGCTGTGTCTCTCTCTGCCTGAGCAGCTCTTGTACTGGATTCCTCTGAATCAAAGCTCCAGGCTGGAGGAGCAAGGCTTCCCCACGAGGCTTAGTCCTGCTGCTTCTGTTTGCCTTGAAGCTACAAAGGAGTAGGCTAAGCTGCTAGAGCCTGACAGTTGTGTACTTCATTCAAAGTCCATTTTTTCATGCGCATAGTATATGGTGTGGGATGAAATGTTTTGCTCCCAGGACAATATCCATTATAGAAGAGGGCCTTTTTGCAAAACAATATGAAATAAGAGCAACAATAAAAAACACGATAGGCACATATTACAAACTGTGCAGCCATGTGATATCATTAGAACTGTAATTGAGGTTTTTCACCCACGTGACCAAGTCATGTGATGCATCGTTAGGCTGCCATTTTGGACGTCACGGCTCGAATCAGTTTGAATGCGAGGAAGGCGACAAACGAAAAACATAAAAGAAAAAGGAGCGAGATGCAGAAAACACCTTCACTATCCAGCGACGTAGGGCATTTACAGGGTGAGCAGAGGGAGAGGTATTTGCAAAAATTGAGGTTAGCAGGCTTAGAAAACGACGTTTACCTGCTTCCACCAGGATTGTTCACTGACGTACGGAAGTACACGAAGCCCTTGTCTTTACCTGACTTCGGCCCACATGATCTGCATACCTATGTCGTTAAAAACCCATCGCCATACACAGGTATTGATCTGAAAGCGTATAAGAGTTTGGATGCCTACAAATATTTTGTGTCAGGCTGGGTAACATGCCTACATCAGTGGGTCGTCCCTGGAGCCGGTGGTCGCCATCTTATTACAGCTAAGGTTTGTTCACATTTTCATTTACTTTCAGTCCTCAGGATAAACAAAATGTTATTAAATGTCATTGAAATAACTTCTTAGTCTGTTGAGACATGGCCCGTTATAAATTTGCTGTTACCAGGCAATGACCAAGAACTGTATTATTAGGGTCGGTGTCTGTGTTGTAGCAGTGTACTAGCAGCTAGCTGTTAGCACTAGCTAATGTCAACAACATAGTAGCTAGTATGTTACTGTAGCAATGTTTACATTCAGTCATTTGGATGACTGTTAAAACCTTTCAGTCTCAAGTTTTTCCTTTACTGTATATGAGTTTACTGTAATTATGATCCGGCAGCTATTTACACCGGATCCAGTGTAAATAGCTGCTGGAGCGCGCTCCGGCTTGCTCCCCCTCAAATTAAGCAGCGCGCTCCGGCTTACTCCGGGAGCAAGCCGGAGCGCGCTGCTTAATTTGAGGGGGAGCAAGCCGGAGCGCGCCCCGGAACCTTGGCCGGAGCACTCCGGGAGCAAGCTGGAGCGCGCTGCTTAATTTGAGGGGGAGCAAGCCGGAGCGCGCTCCGGCAGCTATTTACACTGGATCTGGTGTAAATAGCTGCCGGATCATAATTACAGTAAACTAGTAAATACAGTAAAGGAAAAACTTGTGACTGAAAGGTTTTAACAGTCATCCAAATGACTGAACGTAAACATTGCTACAGTAACATACCAGCTACTATGTTGTTGACATTAGCTAGCTTGACCTTCAAAATGGCGGACACCGGGGCGTCACGTGACCCTGTGACGTCAGGTGAAAAACCTCAACAGAGTCAAGCAGAGCTTCCATCAACCCCTTTAATGTTACCTTTATGAAGAAATAAAATTATATCATTTCATAAAGTTTTGCTGAGAGAAGACATGTTGAAGGGTAAAAGACAGAATCAGGAATCTTCCATTTCATTAAAATCAAAGTTGTAATGTTTTTTCCTCTCACTATTTGGGTAGAAATATAGACAGGCATTTGTCATTGCTGCTTTAAGTACATTTTAACTGCAAGCAGCCTTAGATTGGCCTGTCTGCCACCATGTTTTCTCTTCTTTTGTAACTAATAAAGGTATTAAAATAATGCAGTCAAGTGTAATAAATATAATTCTTCTTCTTCCTCTTCTTCTTCTTCCCCTATCCAGCATGTTCAGGGTTGGATCCCTTTCCTCGGGTTTCTTGGCTAAGTAAGTACAGCCGGCTAGCCACTCCTCTGTGGCACTGTATATAATTCATGGGACCTTTATTTGATTACATTTAATTTTACATTATTTTTATTTTCCTCTTGTTCAGTGAAAGTGGAGCCTGTTCAGTAGTACTAAGAAATGCTTAAATATTTGTTAATAACCACTATGATTAGTATAATTCTTTAACTGAAAATACTAGATAGATAGATAGATAGATAGATAGATTTTTCTTTATTTTTATTAATTAAAAGACACTTCATGTCTGAAAGTAATAATGGATGTTGTGTCTCTTTATTTAGTTGAGCGATTCTTGACATAACATGGATTACTGCAGTTGTGGAGTAGGGCTATTTACTGTATTTTTATTATTTACTGTTTGATCTCAGGTACATTAAGAAGGCAAGAAATTGCATGAATTCACTTTTGACGAGGCACATCTGTTAACTGAAAAGCATTCCAGGTGACTACCTCATGAAGCTGGTTAAGATGATGTCAATAGTGTGCAAAGCATCATCAAGGTAAACGCTGGCTACTTTGGAGAATCTAAAATATCAAAGAAACATTGTTTTTTAACACTTTTTTTATTTACTACATAAGTCTATATATGTCCCATATGTTATTTCAAAGTTTTGATGTCTTCAGTATTGTTCTACAATGTAGAAAATAATCAAAATACAGAAAAAAACTCTGTGAATGAGTATGGGTGTCCGTCCATCCATCCATCCATCCATATATGCATACATAAATACATATGTACAGATTATCCAAATCTGGGATTGTAGCACTGCCAAGCTGCCACTGTTGGGCCCTTGAGTAAGGCCCTTAACCCTTTCTGTTGACACTGTGCTCAGACCCCAACTTCCTAACAAGCTGGGATATGTGAAGAAAAGAAATTCACCATGCTGTAATGTATATGTGACAAGTAAAGGCTTTCTCTTCTTTTTCTTCTTCAAAGAGAGGCATAACCTGTAGATTAAATGGTTATCACAATCAGTAAGAAGATATACATCAGGTATATCAGGCACATTTTGTATGATGGTACAAGACAGGTCCTAGAACAATGGTTATTCTCCCATTGTTATTCTCTCACTAGCATGTTCACTTAATATGCAGTGAAGGTGTGCTCACTAATCAGATTAGTGTATTTACTGAATCAGGAGAGCGAGAGAGAGAGAGAGAGAGAGAGATGAAAGGCAGAAATGTGATTTTCAGGACCTAAAACTAATTCTTGGTTGAACCTTAGGATAAACTGACTCATAAATATTTATGTGATCTGAAAATAAGACACCTCACTGATGAGAGGATGAATATGCAAATGAGGATGTTAACCACCCCATAAAAAAGAAAACATCATTAGGTTATACCTGCTGCAGATTACTTCCCATGAGTCCCTAATTCTAGCAAATCTTATGGCTTATAAATCTCCTGCACTGGCTTTCTCTGTTCTGAGTTAAGGACGACAAAGTGGACTCATTTAAATGCATTAGTGCAGTTGGCTTACGCCCCACTTATTATATATAAAAAAATAGAAAGATGAACACACACACACACACACCTTTCATTACATATCTGGATAACATGCCTTCTCCATTCAGTGTAATAGGTTTCCCTTACACCTCATTCTTGTGATGTGTGAAGAGGGATAGGGTTGGAGCACCTAATTCCAGCTGTCTTGTCCAAAAATAGCCCTCTATGGTCTGCTTTTGTGTATAAACTCTTCAACTCTGTCTCTTGTGAGATAACAGTTGAATTGTGGTAAAAAGACTATTTACACTGGTGAATCCCTCTTCCCTCTTCTATACAAGCACATCACAACTGAGTTCACAGCTGACTGCCACTGAGTTCACAACAACTGTCACTGTGGTTGGAATTCTGGAAAACTAAAAAATGGCGTGGAAAAAAAAACAGGGTTTGATCTAAACAAAATTGAGTTTTTATGACAATAATAAAGCTTGAAATCTTTAGGGCGGCACCGGAGGGCAGTGGTCAGCACTGTCACCTCACAGCAAGAAGATTCTGGGTTTGAACTTTCTGGCCATCTGGGGACTTTCTGTGCAGCATTTATACCGTATGTTCTCCCAGTGCCTATGTGAGTTTCTTCGGGGTGCTCTTGTTTCAGTCCAAAGACGTGGATGAGAAGAAGAAGCCTGTCATGTGTACACTCAAGCAGCGAACACACACATGCACACACAAGTGAGCAATGAGCACACACCCAGACCCAGAGCAGTGGGCAGCTATGCTACAGCACCCAGGGGTTGGGGGTTAGGTGCCTTGCATGCGTGTGACTTGAATAATGCTGTCAATTGGGAGGTATTATACAAGATGAGAGGTGTATGTTGGATATGTTAAAATGAAAGCAGTCACGTTTGGCAAATTTCTTTTTCAACAAGGTAAAAAACAAGTAAAAACAAAAAGTATATTCTGTCTCCCATATGGTATTATTAACCATCCATCCATCCATTATCCATAACCGCTTATCCTGTGCAGGGTCGCGTACAAGCTGGAGCCTATCCCAGCTGACTATGGGAGAGAAGCAGGGTACACCCTGGACAAGTCACCAGGTTATTGCAGAGCTAACACATAGAGACAAGCAACCATTCACATGTACGGTCAATTTAGAACTACCAATTAGCCTAACCTGCATGTCTTTGGACTGTGGGGGAAATCAAAGCACCTGGAGGAAACCCACGCAGACACAAGGAGAACATGCAAACTCCATATAGACCCTTTTCAGTCACGTGACCTTCGTAAACGCGACCGCCATTTTGGACATGTAGTGGACTTCGGCTCGAATCAGTTTGAATGCGAGGAAGGCGACAAACGAAAAACATAAAAGAAAAAGGAGCAAGATGCAGAAAACACCTTCACTATCCAGCGACGTAGGGCATTTACAGGGCGAGCAGAGGGAGAGGTATTTGCAAAAATTGAGGTTAGCAGGCTTAGAGAACGACGTTTACCTGCTTCCACCAGGATTGTTCACTGATGTATGGAAGTACACGAAGCCCTCGTCTTTACCTGACTTCGGCCCACATGATCTGTATACCTATGTCGTTAAAAACCTATCGCCATACACGCCAACGTCCGAGGTTCCGGAGCGCACTCCGGCTTGCTCCAGGAGTGCTCCGGCCGAGGTTCCGGAGCGCGCTCCGGCTTGCTCCCCCTCAAATTAAGCAGTGCTCTCTGGCTTGCTCCCCCTCAAATTAAGCAGCACGCTCCGGCTTGCTCCGGACCAAGCCGGAGCGTGCTGCTTAATTTGAGGGGGAGCAAGCCAGAGCGCGCTCCGGAACCTCGGCCGGAGCACTCCGGGAGCAAGCCGGAGCGCGCTGCTTAATTTGAGGGGGAGCAAGCCGGAGCGCGCTCCGGAACCTCGGCCGGAGCACTCCGGGAGCAAGCCGGAGCGCGCTGCTTAATTTGAGGGGGAGCAAGCCGGAGCGCGCTCCGGAACCTCGGCCGGAGCACTCCGGGAGCAAGCCGGAGCGCGCTGCTTAATTTGAGGGGGAGCAAGCCGGAGCGCGCTCCGGAACCTCGGCCGGAGCACTCCGGGAGCAAGCCGGAGCGCGCTGCTTAATTTGAGGGGGAGCAAGCCGGAGCGTGCTCCGGAACCTCGGACGTTGGTTCCGGCAGCTATTTACACTGGATCCGGTGTAAATAGCTGCCAGATCATAATTACCATAAACTAGTAAATACAGTAAAGGAAAAACTTGAGACTGAAAGGTTTTAACAGTCATCTAAATGACTGAACGTAAACATTGCTACAGTAACATACCAGCTACTATGTTGTTGACATTAGCTAGTCAACAATAGCTACTACAGAAGAACAAAGAGGTTACAATGGGTTATTTTAACCTATTTGGTTACACACTCGCCGCCACAGAATGTTAACAGCAATGTAATGCCTTTTCTGGCTAATTTTATTTGTCTTACCTCCAACAAAGTGGTCACTACACAAGCGTTGGTATGCCGAAGGCTGCCAATCTGTTAATGGCCGCTATCCATCTTCTCCTTCGGGATCTGATAAAATGATAAACCTTGCCTTGTTTGTTGATGGTTACTACATCCAGGTGCACAACAGTATAGTGGCATGATGGAAGTCTTGCTGAAAGTAAAAACTTTCTTTGCTGCCGTTCCTCAATGTTGGCTGTGGTAAACTATTGGTAGTACATGTCCAAAATGGCGGCCGCGTTTGTCGTGACGTCACGTGAAAAGGGTCCATAGAAAGGCCCCTGTCAGCCACTGGGCTCGAACCCAGAACCTTCTTGCTGTGAGGTGAGAGTGCTAACCACTATGCCACCCAGTATTATTAACTAATTTTTAAAAATTATTTTATTATTACAGTATAATTATTTAAATAATTATATTTAAAAAAATATATTTTTTATTAAGATATAAAATTCCAAATTACTTGTTTGCTTTGTGGCTCTTTTAAATAAAGTTTGAAATGTGAAGCATTCTGAATGACCTTAGAGTCGCCAATTTCCTCTATGCCACAGAGCGTCCAGGAACTTACCAGCATCATTGGCAGGGCAGCCAGAGTGAATTTTGACACTCTCACCACATTTGGTATGAACCTAGGGTTACACAGATGACAGCAGACAAGTTTTAAAATGATTTTAGAATATTTAAATGACCTAATAAATGGACAATAACAAGAATAATAATCAACAGATCAGCACTGAGTGAATTGATCAATTATTTCCTTATTAATGTTAGCATGATAGATCAGCTGAGTGAAAAGAGACTGGTATGGATTTTTTTTTTTTTACTTTTTATTTACTTTGATATTTTAACAGGATGCTTATTCACCAAAGTGATTTTCAAGAACATTACATTTCCCACTGTAAACTTAAAATTCTTTAAAATCTGGCAGTAATACTGTTTTTTATATCAGTGTATTTAGTTATAAATGTTGAGGTTGACAGAGCATTTGCTTACATCAGATCAGGTCAGTATAAATAACTAAGATAATATGGTGATGACAAGAGATTAAAGACTCTTAAAATAGTCTGTGCTCAATGCTGTTAGAGTTACAGTTTGATTGTTAATGACCACAGACACGATGCAAATATGAGGCTGTGCCAGCGCAGACCTCTGGTTCCATTCAATGTTCTCATGTTTTTTTTGAAAATATATTCTCAGATTTCTCACATTTCCCAAATGGCTCCTCGTAAATAAATCAGAAAAATCAAGGCTTGAGTATGAGGATATACAGTATGTGTGTATCTAAAGCACAATATATTTGCTCATGTTAGCCACTACACTATAAAATATGCCATTTTTTAAACACCTTTATCTCTAAACCAAAATTTAGCATGTCTGCTGTAATCCAAAGGAGGCTATGGGATGTTTTGCCCCAGTCTTTCTCTTGCAGTGTGATAAGGTAATGGATGCAGTAGGTCTTTCCTCCAGGCTCTTGCCTCAATCTCATTTTCTGATTAGAAGGTCCTTCTCTCTATCTGTCTGCTCCATGGCTTGGAGCCTAATTTATGAGTGTGTAATGCCAGCCAGAATGGGACAGACCAGGCTTTGGGGAGAACTGCAATTTGTATTGATTTGGCTTTTGGATGGAGAGATGGAGGACAAAGGCAGGAGAGAAAAGGGAGGAAAAGAGGAATGAAAGATGGGTTGGTTCAACAATGAAAAACCCATCAGTCTTTGTATGAGAAGGCACGATGAAAGATCAGATGATGTAGAGCTGGTGAAAATAGCATAGGCTTGTGTGCTTGTTTGTGTGTAATGTACATCTCAGGAGAATTAAGATGAATAGCAAAAGGGCTGATTGTATGCATTTGGGATTTTGCTTAACACTGGACCAGTCACCTCACCTGTCTCCAACAAACATGCGTACTGATGTATGTAGACAGAGAATACATAGTGTGGTCCAAAAGTCTGATTCTAAACTGAAAATCTGGGATTTTTTTTTCATTTAAAGTGGTAAGTAAACAGGTTTTAGAATTGTGAAATGTTTAAAACAAATAAAGTAAATGTTCACTATCTTGAATATTTAATATTCAAAATTCAGCACTATTTCTACAGTAGGTCCTTATTTAAATGTAAACATATGTGTGATATTGACCATGTTAACTGCTTTGTACAAAAGGTCAGATTTTCCTCATGTTTAATCTCTTCTATTGAATCGCATGTTCAGATGACAATCTGATGGATTTGATCTAAAATGGATCATAAAGTTTTGCACAAACTTACAACCAAATACTAGTGTTGAGTACTTGAGATCCGTCTCAAGACCACTTTTTGAAGGTCTCGGTCTTGTCTTGGAATCGACCACATTTTTATTCGGTCTTGTCTCGGTCTCAGATATAGCGCACTCAGGATTTTATTTCAAGACCGGTCAAGACCACAACTGGAGGGATTTCACTAAATTGCCTCTGCATTGTCTGATTTATTTGCTCACATCATTACTGTGACTGGATGTAAAATTTCCTGCTTCAAATGCAACCAATGATGTGACTCATTGCTAATTTAAAATTTTTCTTCCCGTTATGGCTGTCACCCCTCCCCGCCTCCCTTCACACACACTGGTCTGGTCCTGGTCTTGACTCAGTCTTGTCCTGCCTTGGTCTTGGTTTCAATACACTTTGGCCTTGCACATGACTTGGACTCGGTTTCAATGGTCTTGACTATAACGCTATCAAATATTAAGAAACTCTGAATTTCTGTAAATATTTCAAATATTCTACTTTTCACTCAAGCTGTTGTCAGTACTCCCCCCCCCCACACACACACACCCCACACACACACAATCCTGCCTGTTTGTATCTCATTCCTAGAGTGGCTGAGACTTCTGGAGCGATAAGGGCTCTCCCATACCAAAAGAATGGATGTTAAATCCTATTTACAGCACAACATAATTACATTTAACAACATGTTGCCTGTAGCTTTTCTCTCTATTTCACTCTTCATCCTTTAAACCAGACTGCAGACATTCAATTCAGCACCAATCAGCAAAAATGCTTGACACTGTTTAACCTCTAAAACCCTTGCTCATGTTTCTGTGACAGTCTCATCCCTAAAAATGCTGCTGCAAGCTTTCTCTCTCTCTCGCACACACATACACAGTATGAATGACATAATACACAAAGCATATGCTCTGCCTCATATACACAATCCCTATGCAATAAAACATACACACCACAACACACACACACACACACACAGTAGGCAGCCTTTTTCAATTACCGTAGCAATTTCCCATCGTCCAACTGCAAGCTAACCTGTGGTAATTAATGAGCCTTTATATTCCATAATCTGATCTTCGATCAGAATTGGACACAAGTGATAAGTGGAATGGAATGTGTGAAAGCTCATTTTGACTGGAAATGTAATTACCTTCGAGTGTGCACATACACACGCAGTCAGATGGCACCAGTCCCAGTGTGCACTCAGGTTAAACGGGTTCATCATCGAGTCCAAATAAAGCCTCACAAACGTATAACCGACAGAGCTATTTGTTTGGGCACGTCCCAGCTGCTTAGTTTCTCCTTTATTCAGTTTGGCTGAAGAGGTTTTAAAGCACAATCATTTAGGTTAATGTTCCAGCCCAGTGCATCTAATAAAAACTCAACATGGTGGAATAGCTGTCACTTTAAATGACTCTTATATTTAGAGACAGTTATTCATTTAGGTATTTGTTCATGTATTATTGTTGATCCTGAAGTTATCAATTACACACTCTGTTGGATATACACTGCCCGGCCAAAAAAAAAAAGCTTACAGTCTAGTATTTAATTGAACCGCCTTTACCTTACCTTTGATTAGGGCATGCATTCACTATGGCATTGTTTCAACAAACATATGCAATGTCACAACATTCATCTCCACCAAGATTTGCATTTGTTTTTCACCAAGATCTTGTATTGACAATGGAAGAGTTGAACCACTCTATAAAGTCTTCTCCAGCATGTCCCAAAGACTTTCAGTGGGGTTAAGGTCAGGACTCTGTGGTGGCCAATTCATGTGTGAAAATGATTCATCATGCTCCCTGAACCACTCTTTCACAATCTGAGCCCTAATTTTATGCCCGTGCCATCAGGGAAGAAAAAAAAACATTGCTGGGAATAACTGGTCATTCTGTACATTCAGGTTGTCAGCTGACTTAATTTTATTACCCCATAACATTGCTGAGCCTCAACTGAAGCAACCACAGATCATAACACTCCCTCCAGAGGTTTGTACATTGACCACTATGCATGATGGATGTATCGTTTTACAACCCCGATTCCAAAAAAGTTGGGACAAAGTACAAATTGTAAATAAAAACGGAATGCAATAATTTACAAATCTCAAAAACTGATATTGCATTCACAATAGAACATAGACAACATATCAAATGTCGAAAGTGAGGCATTTTGAAATTTCATGCCAAATATTGGCTCATTTGAAATTTCATGACAGCAACACATCTCAAAAAAGTTGGGACAGGGGCAATAAGAGGCTGGAAAAGTTAAAGGTACAAAAAAGGAACAGCTGGAGGACCAAATTGCAACTCATTAGGTCAATTGGCAATAGGTCATTAACATGACTGGGTATAAAAAGAGCATCTTGGAGTGGCAGCGGCTCTCAGAAGTAAAGATGGGAAGAGGATCACCAATCCCCCCAATTCTGCGCCGACAAATAGTGGAGCAATATCAGAAAGGAGTTCGACAGTGTAAAATTGCAAAGAGTTTGAACATGTCATCATCTACAGTGCATAATATCATCAAAAGATTCAGAGAATCTGGAAGAATCTCTGTGCGTAAGGGTCAAGGCCGGAAAACCATACTGGGTGCCCGTGATCTTCGGGCCCTTAGACACCACTGCATCACATACAGGCATGCTTCTGTATTGGAAATCACAAAATGGGCTCAGGAATATTTCCAGAGAACATTATCTGTGAACACAATTCACCGTGCCATCCGCCGTTGCCAGCTAAAACTCTACAGTTCAAAGAAGAAGCCGTATCTAAACATGATCCAGAAGCACAGACGTCTTCTCTGGGCCAAGGCTCATTTAAAATGGACTGTGGCAAAGTGGAAAACTGTTCTGTGGTCAGACGAATCAAAATTTGAAGTTCTTTATGGAAATCAGGGACGCCGTGTCATTCGGACTAAAGAGGAGAAGGACGACCCAAGTTGTTATCAGCGCTCAGTTCAGAAGCCTGCATCTCTGATGGTATGGGGTTGCATTAGTGCATGTGGCATGGGCAGCTTACACATCTGGAAAGACACCATCAATGCTGAAAGGTATATCCAGGTTCTAGAGCAACATAATTATGCTCCCATCCAGATGACGTCTCTTTCAGGAAAGACCTTGCATTTTCCAACATGACAATGCCAAACCACATACTGCATCAATTACAGCATCATGGCTGCGTAGAAGAAGGGTCCGGGTACTGAACTGGCCGGCCTGCAGTCCAGATCTTTCACCCATAGAAAACATTTGGTGCATCATAAAACGGAAGATATGACAAAAAAGACCTAAGACAGTTGAGCAACTAGAATCCTACATTAGACAAGAATGGCTTAACATTCCTATCCCTAAACTTGAGCAACTTGTCTCCTCGGTCCCCAGATGTTTACAGACTGTTGTAAAGAGAAAAGGGGATGTCTCACAGTGGTAAACATGGCCTTGTCCCAACTTTTTTGAGATGTGTTGTTGTCATGAAATTTAAAATCACCTAATTTTTCTCTTTAAATGATACATTTTCTCAGTTTAAACATTTGATATGTCATCTATGTTCTATTCTGAATAAAATATGGAATTTTGAAACTTCCACATCATTGCATTCCGTTTTTATTTACAATTTGTACTTTGTCCCAACTTTTTTGGAATCGGGGTTGTATATACTTCTCTTCTTGCCCTGCCACACCCATCACTCTGGAACAGGGTAAATCTGGATGCATCAGACCACATGACCTTTTTCTATTGCTCCAGAGTCAGAGTTAGTCAGATTAAGCTGGGCATACATTCAGTGCGTTTATATGCACATAGAGAAAAGCGAATTTCTGCCATTGCTCGACTGAAATCGAAGTTCTAAATGCCATGGAAAAACATTAGCTAGGCTGAAATTGAACCGAACTTGATTCCTCGCAATCGAGCTACACGACCTAGATTATGCGATTTTTGCCGAGCTACTTAGTGCATGTATACCCTATCGAGCTACGTAATCGAGCTGCTTACTTCAGCACTGCCCCTTCCGGAAGTGACGAGTGACGAGACAACAAGCGAGAAACGCAACAGCCTCGGTCGAAAAAAAAAAAAAACAGCCTCGGTCGGCATGACACTTCACCTTAGCCGCCACTTTATTAGGAACACTTGTGTCTGGGCATGTACGCACCCATTTCCAATTAGTTGGCAAGTTATTAGCAGGCTAACAGTTAATATGTTCACCATTACAGATCAACTTCAACTTAGTGGACATTTTATTAGGAACACTTCTGTTCGTACATACAAACTACAAACACTTCTTGTGAACACGGAACTGATAACTTTGTTTATACTCACAGTGTTGCCAGATTGGGCGGTTTTAAGTGCATTTTGGCGGGTTTTGAACATATTTTGGGCTGGAAAACGTCAGCAGTATCTGGCAATACTGCTCTTGAATAGCTCTTCTTCATGACAACAACCGGAAGTGTACCAACACGATGGGGCGTGTAGCGCCACCTGTGGCTCGGGTGCACAATGCACCTCACACAATAGCTCGATTTCCTTGTGTGCATGTAGGATTGGATTTCTCTGGCACCCCTGCTGGGACCCTCAGCTCGATTACCGACAGCAGCTCGATTTGGATGTGCATGTAAATGTACTGACTGTGCGATTTTTTTTCAATCGCGGTATTCAGCTGCTGCTCACACTGTACGAGTGAATTGCAGGGGTAAACAGCACGCAGCTTATGATCTCTGTTCTCACACTATACGATCCGATGCTCGGATGCGATCTGACTGCTCACACTGTACTTCCATACACGACTCGTCGGATTCTTGTATCCGGAACTGCAACGTGAAAAAGAAGAAGAGGAGACCGGAAGTGCTGCTCAGTGTTTGTTTTCTCTTCTGTATCTGTGTTCGCGCATGTGTAGTGTGACAGGTTGAGGTAAATCGACTCGTGACACTGCTTCAACAGTGCGATAGCCTCACGATGGGTGACCAGGATTTCAAACAGGTTTGATTTTCATCCGATCGATCGGGAGGAGGTCGTGAGGTGTTAATCGCTTGTCGTTACCCCATGTATACTACACGATCTGAGATGCATGATTGAGCCAAAACTCGGCCCGATATCCAAAATAGTCGCACGAGTGAAAATCGTGTCAAAATCGGGCCAAAAATCGCACAGTGTATGCCCAGCTTTAGTCTGACTAACAAGTGGTTTTCTTATGGCTGTGGGATACATCTTCCGACATGGTTGTTTAAGAAATGAGAAGCTACTCACTGCATCAGTTAGGGTTAAAATAATTGTTGCCAGCTGAAACACATTAATCACTGTAGTAATTATCCAATCAAAGGGAATTAAGTATTTGCGCATTTAAATCCAAATGACGACTTGTTTTTTTTTTTTTTTGGCCAGGCAGTGTAGTTAAATATATACAGTGGTGCTTGAAAGTTTATGAACCCTTTAGAATTTTCTCTATTTCTGCATAAATATGACCTAAAACATCATCAGATTGTCACACAAGTCCTAAAAGTAGATAAAGAGAACCCAGTTAAACAAATGAGACAAAACTATTATACTTGGACATTTATTTATTGAGGCGGCACGGTGGTGCAGTGGTTAGCGCTGTCGCCTCACAGCAAGAAGGTCCAGGTTCAAGCCCCGTGGCCGGCGAGGGCCTTTCTGTGCAGAGTTTGCATGTTCTCCCCGTGTCCGCGTGGGTTTCCTCCGGGTGCTCCGGTTCCCCCACAGTCCAAAGACATGCAGGTTAGGTTAACTGGTGACTCTAAATTGACTGTAGGTGTGAATGGTTGTCTGTGTCTATGTGTCAGCCCTGTGATGACCTGGCGACTTGTCCAGGGTGTACCCCGCCTTTCGCCCGTAGTCAGCTGGGATAGGCTCCAGCTTGCCTGCGACCCTGTAGAAGGATAAAGCGGCTAGAGATAATGAGATGAGATGAGACTTATTTATTGAGGGAAATGATCCAATATTACATATCTGTGAGTGGCAAAAGTATGTGAACCTCTAGGATTAGCAGTTAATTTGAAGGTGAAATTAGAGTCAGGCATTTTCAATCAATGGGATGATAATCAGGTGTGAGTGGGCACCCTGTTTTATTTAAAGAACAGGGATCTATTGAAGTCTGATCTTCACAACACATGTTTGTGGAAGTGTATGGCACAAACAAAAGAGATTTCTGAGGACCTCAGAGAAAGCATTGTTGATACTCATCAGGCTGGACAATGTTACAAAACCATCTCTAAAGAGTTTGGACTCCACCAATCCACAGTCAGACAGATTGTGTACAAATGGAGGAAATTCAAGACCATTGACCCCAGGAGTGGTCGACCAACAAAGATCACTTCAAGAGCAAGGCGTGTAATAGTCGGTGACGTCACAAAGGACCCCAGGGTAACTTCTAAGCAACTGAAGGCCTCTCTCACATTGGCTAATGTTAATGTTCATGAGTCCACCATCAGGAGAACACTGAACAACAATGGTGTGCATGGCAGGGTTGCAAGGAGAAAGCCACTGCTCTCCAAAAAGAACATTGCTGCTTGTCTGCAGTTTGCTAAAGATCACATGGACAAGCCAGAAGGCTATTGGAAAAATGTTTTGTGGACAGATGAGACCAAAGTATAACTTTTTGGTTTAAATGAGAAGCATTATAAGGAAAACACTGCATTCCAGCATAAGAACCTTATCCCATCTGTGAAACATGGTGGTTGTAGTATCATGGTTTGGGCCTGTTTTGCTGCATCTGGGCAAGGACAGCTTAACATAATTGACGGAACAATTAATTCTGAATTATACCAGCGAATTCTAAAGGAAAATGTCAGGACATCTGTCCATGAAATGAATCTCAAGAGAAGCTGGGTCATGCAGCAAGACAACGACCCTAAGCCCAGTAGTTGTTCCACCAAAGAATGGTTAAAGAAGAATAAAGTTAATGTTTTGGAATGGCAAAGCCAAAGTCCTGACCTTAATCCAATCAAAATGTTGTGGAAGGACCTCATCCCAGAGTTGAAGCTGTCCTGTACGGAGGAATGGGCTAAAATTCCTCCAAGCTGGTGTGCAGGACTGATCAACAATTACCGGAAACCTTTAGTTGCAGTTATTGCTGCACAAGGGGGTCACACCAGATACTGAAAGCAAAGATTCACATACTTTTGCCATTCACAGATGTATAATATTGGATCATTTTCCTCAATAAATAAATGACCAAGTATAATATTTTGTCTCATTTGTTTAACTGGGTTCTCTTTATCTACTTTTAGGACTTGTGTGAAAATCTGATGTTGTTTTAGGTCATATTTATGCAGAAATATAGAAAATTCTAAAGGGTTCACAAACTTTCAAGCACCACTATAGTTAGGGTCCAGCGAAACTCAAAGATTCAAAGATTCTTTATTGTCAGTTCCTTATATATCCAGGACATATAGGAGAATCGAAATGCTGTTTGTCTCTCACCTTACTTGTAAAAAACAGATCAAGATTACACACAAAAAAATTAAGAAAATTTTATATATATATATATATATATATATATATATATATATATATATATATACACACACACACACAGTGGGGCAAAAAAGTATTTAGTCAGCCACCAATTGTGCAAATTCTCCCACTTAAAAAGATGAGAGAGGCCTGTAATTTTCATCATAGGTACACTTCAACTATGAGAGACAGAATGGGGGGAAAGAATCCAGGAAATCACATTTGTAGGATTTTTAATGAATTAATTGGTAAATTCCTCGGTAAAATAAGTTGGTCACCTACAAACAAGCAAGATTTCTGGCTCTCACAGACCTGTAACTTCTTCTTTAAGAGGCTCCTCTGTCCTCCACTCGTTACCTGTATTAACGGCACCTGTTTGAACTCATTATCAGTATAAAAGACACCTGTCCACAACCTCAAACAGTCACACTCCAAACTCCACTATGGCCAAGACCAAAGAGCTGTCAAAGGACACCAGAAACAAAATTGTAGACCTGCACCAGGCTGGGAAGACTGAATCTGCAATAGGTAAGCAGCTTGGTGTGAAGAAATCAACTGTGGGAGCAATTATTAGGAAATGGAAGACATACAAGACCACTGATAATCTCCCTCGATCTGGGGCTCCACGCAAGATCTCACCCCGTGGGGTCAAAATGATCACAAGAATGGTGAGCAAAAATCCCAGAACCACACGGGGGGACCTAGTGAATGACCTGCCGAGAGCTGGGACCAAAGTAGCAAAGGCTACCATCAGTAACACGCTACGCCGCCAGGGACTCAAATCCTGCAGTGCCAGACGTGTCCCCCTGGTTAAGCCAGTACATGTCCAGGCCCGTCTGAAGTTTTCTAGAGAGCATTTGGATGATCCAGAAGAGGATTGGGAGAATGTAATATGGTCAGATGAAACCAAAATAGAACTTTTTGGTAAAAACTCAACTTGTCGTTTTTGGAGGAGAAAGAATGCTGAGTTGCATCCAAAGAACACCATACCTACTGTGAAGCATGGGGTTGAAACATCATGCTTTGGGGCTGTTTTTCTGCAAAGGGACCAGGACGACTGATCCGTGTAAAGGAAAGAATGAATGGGGCCATGTATCGTGAGATTTTGAGTGAAAACCACCTTCCATCAGCAAGGGCATTGAAGATGAAACATGGACGGGTCTTTCAGCATGACAATGATCCCAAACACACCACCCGGGCAATGAAGGAGTGGCTTCGTAAGAAGCATTTCAAGGTCCTGGAGTGGCCTAGCCAGTCTCCAGATCTCAACCCCATAGAAAATCTTTGGAGGGAGTTGAAAGTCCGTGTTGCCCAGCGACAGCCCCAAAACATCACTGCTCTAGAGGAGATCTGCATGGAGGAATGGGCCAAAATACCAGCAACAGTGTGTGAAAACCTTGTGAAGACTTACAGAAAACGTTTGACCTCTGTCATTGCCAACAAAGGGTATATAACAAAGTATTGAGATGAACTTTTGTTATTGACCAAATACTTATTTTCCACCATAATTTGCAAATAAATTCTTTAAAAATCAGATAATGTGATTTTCTGGATTTTTTTTTCTTCTCATTTTGTCTCTCATAGTTGCGGTATACCTATGATGAAAATTACAGGCCTCTCTCATCTTTTTAAGTGGGAGAACTTGCACAATTGGTGACTGACTAATACTTTTTTGCCCCACTATATATATATAAAATACACTCTAAAATCAATGTACAAAATAGCAGTAGTGCAAATACAGTACAATATCTAACGGAGAAGGTGCTAGAAGAGCAGCTTATGAGGTGTATATGAACAGTAGTGCAAATGAGCAGTAGCAGCAGATACAGCAGTAATGCTAATGTTTGTGGTGTGATGTGCAAACAGAAGAGGTAGTTTTCTTCTGTGAATGAATGTGTTACAGACCAGGGGTAGGTAGTGGACAGAGTTCAGCATCCTGACAGCCTGGTAGATGAAGCTGTGTAGCAGTCTTGTGGAGTGGGCCTGGAGGCTCTGGTACCTTTTCCCTGAGGGCAGGAGGCTGAAGAGTGAGTGTGAAGGGTGGGAGGTGTCACCAGCGATGCTGATGGCTCTGCGGGTGAGATGGGAGTGATAGATGTCTGTAAGGGAGGGCTGAGAGGTACCGATGATTTTGCTGGCCGTGTTCACTATGCATTGCAGAGTCTTCTGGCAGGAGGCACTGCAGCCTCCATACCACGCAGTGATGCAGCCAGTGAGGACACTCTCAATGGTGCCCCTGTAGAATGAGCACATAATGGGAGGTGGGACTCGTGCACTCCTCAGTTTGCGGAGGAAGTAGAGGTGAGTTTGAGCCTTCTTGGCCAGTGATGCAGTGTTGTTGGACCAGGAGAGGTCCTCAGTGATCTGCACCCCTAGGAATTTGGTGCTGCTCACCCTCTCCACTGCAGCACCATCTATGGTCAGAGGGGGTGACCTCTCCTGAAGTTGACTACAATCTCTTTGGTCTTCTCCACGTTCAGGAAGAGATTGTTGTCTTTACTCCACTCGACCAGTTGGCTCACCTCATTCCTGTAGTTGGCTTCATCGTTGTTAGCGATGAGGCCCACCACAGTCATGTCATCCGCAAACTTGATGATGTGGTTGGTGCTGTAGATTGGTACACAGTCATGGGTCAGCAGGGTGAAGAGCAGCAGGCTGAGCACACACCCATGTGGGGCCCCTGTGCTCAGCATGATGGTCCTGGAGGTGTTCCTGCCGACCCGCACATTCTGTGGCCTCCCTGTAAGAAAGTCCAGCACCCAGTTACAAAGAGAGGTGTTGAGTCCCAAATGTCCGAGTTTTTGTATTAGCTGCTGGGGAATGATTGTCTCATCTCATCTCATTATCTGTAGCCGCTTTATCCTGTTCTACAGGGTTGCAGGCAAGCTGGAGCCTATCCCAGCTGACTATGGGCGAAAGGCGGGGTACACCCTGGACAAGTTGCCAGGTCATCACAGGGCTGACACATAGACACAGACAACCATTCACACTCACATTCACACCTACGGTCAATTTAGAGCCACCAATTAACCTAACCTGCATGTCTTTGGACTGTAGGGGAAACCAGAGCACCCGGAGGAAACCCACGCGGACACGGGGAGAACATGCAAACTCTGCACAGAAAGGCCCTTGCCGGCCACGGGGCTCAAACCCAGGACCTTCTTGGTGTGAGGCGACAGCGCTAGCCATTACACCACCGTGCCGCCCGGGAATGATTGTGTTGAATGCCAAACTGTAATCCAAGAACAGCATTCGCACACAGGTGTTCTTTGAGTCCAGGTGAGTGAGGGCTGGGTGGAGAGCAGCGGAGATAGCATCCCCTATGGACCTGTTTGACCTATATGCAAACTGGAACGGGTCACGAGAGGGAGGGAGAATGGACTTGATGTTCTGCATGACCAGTCACTCCAAGCACTTCATGATGATGGAAGTCAGTGCTACAGGCTGATAATCGTTATAGCTAGATGGGAGGGGCTTCTTTGGCACTGGTATTATGGTTGTAGCTTCGAAACACATGGGGACAACAGCTTGGTTCAGGGAGATGTTAAAGATGTCAGCGAGGACATCCCTGAGCTCCATGACACAGTCCTTCAGAACACGACCAGGTATGTTGTCTGGTCCAGCTGCCTTACGTGGGTTGATCCTGGAGAGGGTCCTCTCCACACTGGCCTGTGAACCTCTCCTGTCAGCCAAGGCTTCTGGTTTGCACTAACAGTGATGCTTTTGCAGTGAGTGACATTATCAGTGCATTTAGAGATGTATGATGTGACGGCCTCAGTGTATTCCTCTAAGTCTATGTGGTCATTGTAAGTGGCTGCTTCTTTGAAAATGTCCTTTTGTGTTGGTCTGATGGCTCTCACTCTGGGGTGTGGTTTACATTAGACCGTATCAGCAGATCATCAGATTAACGTTTTTAAAACGATTAGTGTGCACACAGCAGCGCCAATACACGATTCGTGTGCACATAGCAACGCCAATACACGGATACGCTCGGCTCCGCAGGCATCCTGCGCTCCAAATCACTCCGCCCTGAACAGCGAGTGCCCTCTGGAGGGTGCGCACTCCGGCCCTGTGCAGCTCACAGAGCGCGCGAGTATAGCGCACGAGCAGTGATTTGGGACTGAGCCGCTGTGTGTGTGATCTCAGTGCATGTCGGGCATGCACGTCACTTACCACTTGCAAGTGGAAGCATGGCAAGCCTAAAGACAATCATAACTACACAATGGGCAGTATTTGCATCAGTATTTGCAGTATTTTCATACTTTTATACTCTTTAATGAAAGGTGATACAAGGCGGAAGTCCGCACCGTTTTTCAGCAGTGGCGTCACATGACCAACGCCAGCGAATCAGGAAGGTGGATGTCACAGTGACGTTGTCCAATGACGACGCCAGCTAGAGCTCAGCACAGCGTATCTGCGTATCCGCGTATTCTCAATGTTTACACAGCACCGGACCAGACACGATTTGGATTGAATACGTGGACCCTGGCGGATTCCCGTTTCCCGGCGTTTCCAGGCGTTTTAATGTAAACGGACAGTGCATCCGCGAAGAAAACGAGACAGATACGGTCTAATGTAAACTTGGCCTGGGTCTATATGCAGGTCTCAGCATGATGGTGATGTGATCAGAGAGACCCAGGTGGGGGAGGGGGGAGGCCTTGTAAGCTCCTTTGTGAGTTGTGTACACCAAGTCCAGTAAGTTATCACCTCTTGTTGGAAAGTCCACATGCTGATGTAATTTGGGCAGTTAAACCTTTAAATCTGGGTGATAGAAGTCACCTTCTGTGATGAGGAATCCATCTGGGTGCGCTGTCTGTTGTTCACTGATGACCTGGTAGAGTTCACGGAGTGCCTTGCTTCTAACGGTGTTAGCGGTGGGAGGGATGTAAACAGCGATGAGCAGAATCGATGTAAACTCCCTCGGTAGGTAGAAGGGTCGGCACTTGATAATGATAAACTCCGCCAGCGGAGAACAGTGTTTGTGCACAACAGTAGCATTCCGGCACCAAGCATCGCTGATGTAAACACACACTCCCCTGCCTCCTTCCATAAAGGCTTGGTCAGCGTGGTAGCATGTTAGCCCAGCTAGCTGGATAGCATATTCCGGGATGTTGTTATTCAACCAGGATTCCATAAAGATGAAAACACAGCAATCCCTCACATCACGTAGCACAGATCTCATGAGTTCGATGTGATCTATTTTGTTGTCTAGTGAGCATACATTGGCCAGAATGAGGGATGGTATTGCGGGTCTGTGCGGGCTAGCGGCTAGCCTAGCCTGGATACCTCCATGCTTGCCACGCTTCTGTTTCTTCTCACACCACTTCCGGCGCCTCCTCTCTGGGTGAGACACAGCAGGTGAGTCCGGTGATGTAGTAGTCCGGCAGAGAAGACCCAGGTCTCGAAGTTCCTCAATGACTTTCTGGTCCAAGACGAGATGTTTGGTCATATTTCCTACAGCTAGAAGGCAGTGGCAACAATATCTTGTGACCGACATTGTCAGTGCACTACTCGCACATTTTTACTAAAACAAATTTTCCAACATGAAAATTAATTTCCTTCTGGATGGTTTTCTAGCTGCAAATCGTTTTAAGTACAGGTGAATTCCTTTGGCTTCTTCAGCATCAGAAGAAGAATTGTATGCTCCAACATGATACCATATCAAGTAATCAAAGACCCCTACTGCCATGGCTTATCCCAATGATGACACGGCAGCATGCTCATAATGCAATGACAGAACTCGAGTCAGGACTCGAGTCTTTGAGTGTTTCCATCAAACTTACATCCCAATCCATTTTTTATCCCAAAATTTTTATCATCTTTTTCATTTCAATCCCCTTCATCAAATCATTCTCTGTAAGAATATAATCCTGAATACTCCTAAACCTACTCTTGTAAATGCGCGGCCCAAGGGTGACTGTCGTTTAGTGTAGCAGTTTAGGGTTTACTTTAGGCCAGCTACAATACAGTACGTGCTGCTCTGTACATTTTGCATTTCCACATGTTCTGTTCCCGTTTCATATCCTGATTTTGTCTATGTTTTTGTGTGAAACATCCTGTTGAACTGTGCATAACTCTTGTGTGACCTTGATACTGAGTGTGCAAAGCACATTCCGTAACTTTCCACTGCTGATACTCCCTACGAAGAGTATATAAAGCCCCGACGCAGCTGCGCGTTAGGGCACGACTGAGAATAAACCAGATTGATTTAACTCATGTGGTTTGCTCTCTTTTTGTCCTCGGAGTACTCCTTGTAACGCATCTGAACAGCACGCAGCACAATCCTAACAATTTGGTGACCCCGACGTGATACTCTCAATCAGGTAAGACATGTTTGATTGACTACCTGATTGGAAGTAGCTCCGTAGTGCCCTAAGGAGGGCTTTGTTTTCCCTGGTTCGAGTCCAGGAAGAGCGCGCTATAGAAATTTGTGTAGCGCCCTAAGGAGGGCTTGGTTTTCCCTGGTTCGAGTCCAGGAAGAGCGCGCTATAGAAATTTAGATAAATATCTGCTGTTTGTTTCTGTTCAGATCCGTTTGCTTTACTGTACGATGGGGGGCTCGTATCCTAAACCTGAGGTCACAGACACCCCGGCGGAATGGATGAATAAGTGCGGTTTAGGCTATTACGTTACGCCGTGGCTGGACAATTTGGCTGGGTGGACGGAGGCAAATCCTCAGATTCCATTGTATCCCCGTGATGGGACGTTTAATCCAGGTTTCCTTGCTTCAGCGCACCGTATGATTTACGAAAGAAATGGTTTGACATGAAGAAGGTATGGGATAAATCAAAGGGTGTTTACACCCCGAGACCTGTTTTAAAGGCTATTCCAAAACCAAAACTTTCTCAGTCAACCTCCCATGTAAAAGCGAGGGAGGAATAGTTACGTCCCACTCATTCCTCATCTCATATACATGTCCAGTAAATTTGTTAGCACATGATTTAATGTGCAAATTAGAAGTAAATCTCACATCCACTCCAGATGGACTAACTATTGAAGTAAGTGAAATGTGCGGTGTGCAGTATGGGTTTGGAAGCCCTCTGTATGTGTATGTCTGGCAGCTCTGTTCAGATCAGCTCGCACACTTGAACACCTCATCAGTTGACACAGATTATATGATGAGGAGCGTTTGCTCGAAAAAGTCGATGTGTTGCAACCTAGAAATGACGTCGCTGTGAATATAAAGGAAGAAATAGCTCCGGCTCAGGAAGGTGGCCGTCCGCGTCAACGCACCGTGTCGACATTTTTTTTTGGAGGGACACACCGAATGCTTTGCAGCTCCTGCGTGAGCAGTTAACTAGGTATTTCTCCGCCTGATGTTTTTGCCCTATCCAGTTCTGTGCTGCCACATAACATTCTGAACGCTGCTTGTACGTCCCAAGCTCCTTCCCCTGTTCTCTCTGCTCTTCCTAACACCCTGTGGGCGGATCATAAGGACGATGTGGGCTCTGTGAGCTGCTCTCCGTATGAAGCTGTTATTAAACACTCTACACCCGTTTATGTTAAACAATACCCTCTGTCTCCTAGTAAGCTCAATGGTATTGACAATATTCTAAAATCTCTTTTGCAGCAAGGTGTCGTGGTTCCTTGTGTCAGCCCGTATAACACCCCAGTGAACCCGGTCCCAAAACCGGATGGCACATGGCGCCTCACTCAAGACCTACGTAAAATAAATGAACTCATCGTTCCCGTGGCTCCAGTGGTCCCTGACGTTCCTTCTCTTATGTCTTCTATTCCGTGTGACCATGCTTATTTCTCTGTGATTGATTTGTGCTCTGCCTTTTTCAGTGTTCCTGTGGGCCATGAGACTCAGCCCCTGTTTGCTTTCACACACAGGGGAAGACAATACACGTGGACGCGGTTGCCACAGGGTTTCATTGACTCACCGGCGGTCTTCACTGCCGTATTGCGGGACGCGCTGGCTGATCTCTGTCTTCCCCGGGGCTCCACGGTGCTCCAGTACGCGGATGATCTCCTGGTAACGGCGGAGGATCAAGACGCTTGTGCTGCCGCCACATTGTCTCTCCTCACACTCCTGGCGCAGAAGGGTTTCAAGGTCTCCCGCACGAGGTTGCAGTTTTGCCTCACAACTGTTCGCTACTTGGGACATGACCTCTCCCAGGGTTCCAGGAGGCTTAGCCCGGAACGCGTTCAAGTCATTATGGACACTCAGGTGCCTGCAACTAAGCACGCTCTCATGGCATTTCTGGGCCTCATCAATTACTGTCGTCAATGGATCCCTGACTGTTCAATCTATGACAAGTGTTTGCGTTCAGCTATAAGTCACTCAGATCCTTTGACTTAGCCCCTGGTCTGGACTGAGGACATGTTAACGGCCTTCAAGGCTCTGAAGCAAGCTTTGTGCTCCGCCCCTGCTCTCGGGCTGCCGAACTATCGTTTGCCGTTTCACCTGTATGTGTGCAATCAGAAGGGGACCGCCTCTGGGGTGCTGGCTCAGGAGCACGGGGGGGGCATGCGACCTTGCGCGTTTCTGTCTAAAACTCTTGACGCTGTGGCACAAGGGCTTCCTGGCTGTCTTAGGGCTGTTGCTGCGTGTGCTCTCATGGTCACGGACGCTGAAAAACTTGTTTTGTCGCATCCGCTCATTTTACACACTTCATATGACGTCGTGTACATTCTGCGGAATCTTAGCACTCAGCATTTGTCTGCTCAGCGTCGCTCTGGCTATGAGTTTATTCTTTTGGCCACAGAGCATCTCACTGTTAAGCCCTCCTCGTCGTTTGATTCTGTCGCCCACGCTCTTCAGCGTCTTCTTAACTCACAGGATGACGATGTTGCGTTTGACTCACATGACTGTCTTTCTAATATCGTTTTTGAGACTAGCATCCGCCCAGACTTACACTCCACCCCTCTTTCCACAGGCGATTCTCTTTTTGTAGATGGTTCCTGTTCCCGCCCTGCGGATGGTGTGTTCCTGTGTGGTTACTCTGTTTGTCGCCTCCCTGATGAAATTGTTGAAGCTCATTCTTTGCCTTTTTCTTCTGCTCAGGCTGCGGAGCTCTATGCTTTGACTCGCGCGTGTATTTTGGCTCAAGACACAGACGTTACTATTTACACCGACTCACGCTACGCTTTCGGCGTGGCGCACGACTTCGGCCGCATTTGGGCGTCTCGGGGATTTACGACAGCCGACGGTAAGCCCATTTCTCATTCTTCACTTGTTACTGATTTAAATCACCGCCTGTCTCCTTCCGTGCACGTTGGCCATTGTTAAGACACGCGCGCACACAAGAGGGGACTCATTTGAAGTAAAGGGCAATTCATTCGCTGATCGACTCGCTAAAGCTGCAGCCGCATCCGGTGTCCTGCCTCCAGGCTTTAATTGCGCTTTAGTTTCTACTGATCGCATGGTTAGCGCTGTCTTACCTGACATAGATCTCATTTCTATCCAGGCCTCGGCCTCTGTGGCAGATACGCAGTTCTGGGACGCCCAGGGCGCGACAGAGAAGAGTGGCGTTTTGCTTGACGCACAGGGCCGTCTTTGTTTACCTCGTCACTGTACTCCCTTTCTCGTCCGCGAGTTCCATGGTCCCACTCATCGCGGCCGAAGAGGGGTAGTGGAGGATATGAACAGAACATTCTGCATCAATAATTTGCACACAGACGCACACAACATTCTGGACAAGTGTTTAACGTGCGCCCAGAATAATCTATCTAAACCAGGCGCGGTACATCAGCACCTTCCCATACCCGACACGCCTTTCCAAGAATGGCAGATCGACTTCACTCACATGCCAAAGCAGGGCCCGTTCAAATACCTTTTGGTCATGATTGACAAATTTTCACGGTGGATTGAGGCTTTCCCGTGTAGCAAAGAGAACGCCCGAACAGCAGTGAACAAACTTACACAGGAAATTATCCCACGTTACGGTCTTCCGGTAGGAATTGACTCTGATAAGGGAACGCCGTTCACCTCTAAGGTAACGCAGGAGCTATGTAAAGACCTCAAGATCAATTGGCGTTTTCATATCCCATACCATCCACAGTCCTCTGGCATTGTGGAGCGCGCGAATAGAACGATTAAGGGTAAGTTGCGTAAGGCTATGCAAGACGCAGGCACGAAAAATTGGGTCCAAGTTTTACCGTTGGTCCTCGCTGATATGCGCATGACTGCTCAGGTCGCTCTCGACAATTTATCTCCGTACGAGCTCGTCATGGGACGCCCCTTTCCTGTCCCTTGGCGTAGAGGCATGCAGGTTATAGGAACGGGTGATCTTGAAGTACATCTCAGCGAGTACGCGGTGGGTCTCATGCGGGTGCTGGATGAGTATTGGGCGAGAGTAAATTCCAAAAAGCTTCCCATTCCAGAGGCACACACTCACCCCTTTGAGGTAGGGGACAGAGTTTTAGTAAAGAGATTCGCTAAACTAAACGCTCCCATGGAGGAGTCACCCTACAGTGGGCCCACCGATGTACTCGCTGTAACTCGCACGGCTGTGCTAACGGACCTTTTTCCACAGTGGATCCATGCCAGCAGAATAAAGAAGGCTCCAATGTAATAGAAATCTATATTGATGATGCTTAACAGACTTTTGTGTTTCAGAAAGTTGCTGTGACAATAGCTGACGGCCTTTTCAGGGATCCCCTTCCAGCATCTGGAGCAATCCAGTTTCGGCTGATCTACAAAGAGGGGATGGTTGGTGAGTCTTGCAAAGTTCTGGGCTGAAGAGTCTGAAAAGCACGGGAGCCTGTGACATTTTTCGCCGTCTGCACCCTGTGAGCATTAGAGAACAAAGTCAGTGACCAGTATGACTTTCTTCATCATCGTGCTGATCTCAACGCTTGGGGCAGGGTTACCCGCACAAGCAATACACCGGGACCCAAGGGATAACGAGTTTTAGAAATATGTAAACTTCACTGTAAAAACATCAATGAATATGAGTAAACCCTGTTATGTGTGTTCTTTGTTACCCCATGACAGCAGCGCTCCTTTTCCGGTCCGAATAGCCCCGTCTAACTACTCTGAGGTTAATATGACATGGCTCAGCCTGTGGCCCGTTTCTTTTCCGTTGTTGCATGGATCGTATATATAATATGATGATCTCGCACACAGGTTATGTCCCTGTGTCGGCCAAGACTGGGGTGTGAATAATACTCTGGGCTTGCGTCAGAGTATTAAAGAGGGGATTGTAAGAATATAATCCTGAATACTCCTAAACCTACTCTTGTAAATGCGCGGCCCAAGGGTGACTGTCGTTTAGTGTAGCAGTTTAGGGTTTACTTTAGGCCAGCTACAATACAGTACGTGCTGCTCTGTACATTTTGCATTTCCACATGTTCTGTTCCCGTTTCATATCCTGATTTTGTCTATGTTTTTGTGTGAAACATCCTGTTGAACTGTGCATAACTCTTGTGTGACCTTGATACTGAGTGTGCAAAGCACATTCCGTAACTTTCCACTGCTGATACTCCCTACGAAGAGTATATAAAGCCCCGACGCAGCTGCGCGTTAGGGCACGACTGAGAATAAACCAGATTGATTTAACTCATGTGGTTTGCTCTCTTTTTGTCCTCGGAGTACTCCTTGTAACGCATCTGAACAGCACGCAGCACAATCCTAACATTCTCTTAATCACATTTCCATCCAACACATTTTCCCACCCAACTTCATGGGTGATCCACTAGACTAAATGTTACTTTCTTCACCTCCACTTAGCCCTGTCTTCAAGTGTCTACCTGAACATAATGTTTCTCTGCTTTCCCTAATCCAGCTCCAGCACACGGACAGTTTTGTGCTATCTTGGTGGACAGATGATCTTTGTAGTGTTGCTATGCCACTTCGGGCAAGTTGCTTCATGCCTTCTCTTATTACTGCCAGGCTTATTCTTGTTTCACATGTCTCCAACATCTCCTTCTGTCTGGTGTTACTTCACTACTCAAATTCCCATTTACACCACTGTTCTCACTCTAGCTGCTGCTCTTGCTCACCATCCTGATCTCATCTCATCTCATTATCTCTAGCCGCTTTATCCTTCTACAGGGTCGCAGGCAAGCTGGAGCCTATCCCAGCTGACTACAGGCGAAAGGCGGGGTACACCCTGGACAAGTCGCCAGGTCATCACAGGGCTGACACATAGACACAGACAACCATTCACACTCACATTCACACCTACGGTCAATTTAGAGTCACCAGTTAACCTAACCTGCATGTCTTTGGACTGTGGGGGAAACCGGAGCACCCGGAGGAAACCCACGCGGACACGGGGAGAACATGCAAACTCCGCACAGAAAGGCCCTCGCCGGCCGCGGGGCTCGAACCCGGACATTCTTGCTGTGAGGCAACAGCGCTAACCACTACACCACTGTGCCGCCATTCACGAGTCAATTTTCCCAAAATATTTTTAGAAAACTATTAAATGAAGAAAACGTTATTACCAAAAAAATTGCAGCATTTATTTTTTAATTGTTTATTAAATATTCCTTTTGTTAAATAAAAAAATAAATCAAACAATTTTTGTTTCATTTTCTTAATCAAAAAAGAAGAAGCCTTTGTCACATGCACACTCAAACAAAGTGAAATTCGTCCTCTGCATTTAACCCATCTGAAGCAGTGAACACATGCATGCACACAAGTGAGCAGACACACACATACCCAAGCAGTAGGCAGCTATGCTACAGCACCCGGGGAGCAGTTGGGGGGTAGGTACCTTGCTTGAGGGCACTTCAGCCCAAGGCTGCCCCATGTTAACCTAACTGCATGTCTTTGAGCTGTGGGGGAAACCAGAGCACCGGAGGAAACCCACACAGACATGGGGAGAACATGCAAACTCCACCTAGAAAGGCCCCCGTCGGCCACTGGGCTCAAACCCAGACCCTTCTTGCTGTGAGGTGACAGTGCTAACCCCTACACCACCATGCCGCCTGAGTATCTGTATCTTTATCAGGAAAGACAAAGAGATATTATGCCATCTCCAATTACATGATGTTTATTGTATTTTTAACAGATCATTATTTATGCTATCCATATACTAGAAGACTTTGGACTCTGAAAAGACTTTTAAAAGACTAAAGTCTGACACCCTCTCACATCTAAAGGCAGCATGTCATTAGTCACAGAGCTTTTAGTCACAGAGTATGATTTTGCAAAGACTGGGGATCTTGCAGGGCTACTGTTTGCAAGACTGTAAATAGCTTCCTTTTGAGAGATGTTCTTGTACCCACTTTGCTGCTTCCTGTTTGGTGCTGGAGCGAGAGAGAGGGAGATAGAGCTTGAAAGAGAGCTCACCTGTTTAGTTGTCAACAATGTTCAAGGCACTATTTGCATGAGCCAAGACAAAAAGCTTATGATAATATTAAACAGGGTTGATTTTATTGGAATGTCAAGATGAGAAAAAGACTGACCGCCTGACCACCTTAGACCAAATGATTGAGATGATGGGAGTGCACCACAACTCTAGCAAAACTCTCATGATTTTATTCTGACATTGGAAATTTGTCTGCGAGAGTGAACTTGTTTGAAAAGTCGTTTGGTGTAAGGTTGGAATTAATAAGCTAATAGTAGCAGATATCCATCCATCCATTATCCATAACCGCTTATCCTGTGCATGGTTGCGGGCAAGCTGGAGCCTATCCCAGCTGACTATGGGTGAGAAGTGGGGTACACCCTGGACAAGTCACCAGGTCATCACAGGGCTGACACATAGAGACAAACATCCATTCACACTCACATTCACACCTACGGTAAATTTCATCTCATCTCATTATCTCTAGCCGCTTTATCCTGTTCTACAGGTTCGCAGGCAAGCTGGAGCCTATCCCAGCTGACTATGGGCGAAAGGCGGGGTACACCCTGGACAAGTCGCCAGGTCATCACAGGGCTGACACATAGACACAGACAACCATTCACACTCACATTCACACCTACGGTCAATTTAGAGTCACCAGTTAACCTAACCTGCATGTCTTTGGACTGTGGGGGAAACCGGAGCACCCGGAGGAAACCCACGCGGACACAGGGAGAACATGCAAACTCCACACAGAAAGGCCCTCGCCGGCCGCGGGGCTCGAACCCGGACATTCTTGCTGTGAGGCAACAGCGCTAACCACTACACCACTGTGCCGCCATTCACGAGTCAATTTTCCCAAAATATTTTTAGAAAACTATTAAATGAAGAAAACGTTATTACCAAAAAAATTGCAGCATTTATTTTTTAATTGTTTATTAAATATTCCTTTTGTTAAATAAAAAAATAAATCAAACAATTTTTGTTTCATTTTCTTGCGACAGTGTTAATCACTACACCACTGTGCCACCCTTAGTGGCAGATAGTTTTTATAAATGTTTGGTCATTAATTACTTGAAGTGCTTTATTCATACAAAGTAGTATTATATGTAGTTAGTTGCCGGAGTCCCTGCTTGTACTCAGTGCAATATGTTTTCTGTTCCTACTTATTCAGGTGACATTGGGCATACCTACCAACCTGTGTTTTCTCTCTCTTCTTTCTTGCCCAAATGAGGATGGGTTCCCTTTTGAGTCTGGTTCCTCTCGAGGTTTCTTCCTCATGTCGTCTAAGGGAGTTTTTCCTTGCCACCGTCGCCGCAGGCTTCCTCATTCGGAATAGATTAGGGATAAAATTAGCTCATATTTTAAGTCGTTCAAATTCTGTAAAGTTGCTTTGCAACAATGTTTATTGTTAAAAGCGCTATACAAATAAACTTGACTTGACTTATATGAACCTGAGGTGACAGATTTGCTTTATTGACACTAAATGTATAATAAATTGATTCCTCCAGAGTGTTTAGTATCAACTCTGAATTGACATACATGCACCTAAAAATAAAGCCCAGAACTAATATCTGACTGTCAGAATATGTTTCCAGTAAGGCTGTGTTTGATAAATAGTCACTGAATCAGCTGGAGGTCAGATTGTTTAAGCAAGTCACAGAATTGGTGAAGTTCTCATTTCTGCGTAATGTAAACAGCATCAGGGCATATGCTGCACTCAACTGTGTTAGAAACACTAAACAGAGAGAAAGCCACAATCCCCAGTGTGCATCTTGGTATTATTATAACTTTCAGTTATACTAGTGAACTCTAGGCTCACTAGTGAAGAGAGAGAGAGAGAGAGTGATAGAGTAGAGTAGAGTAACTTTATTGATCCCTAGAGGGAAATTAAAGTGTCAAGTAGCTTTTACAAAAATACAAAAATGATGATGATGATAATGATGATGCAGCAAATAGGAATAAGTTAGCGATGACTATGGATTGTGTATGTGTGTGTGTGTGTGCTTGACTCTGCTGTTTCCTCTGTAGTCACCCCCGGTGTGCTGTTGAGTCAGCCAGGCTGCTCTCGCTGAAGAAAGGAGTGAGGATTTCTATCTACTCCCAGGATACCTGCATCCTCAGAGCCACAGACCAAAGGACATAAACACTTCTTTTGACATTTAGGGGGATCCTCATAAACAACAGATTGCTTCATTTTTTTTTTCAGATGAATGTAGGCAAAAGGGACAGGAAACTTATATCAGGTGTATGCAAAGGAAAAGGATTCTGCGAGAGGAAGACTGGGTGTCCGGCAGCAGTCTCAGATTGAGATAGCTGAGGTAGGGGCTGTTCCACTGCTTCTTCAACGTGTTACTCTGATATAATAGATGACACGAAGTATTTACAATATGCACGACTGTGACAGAGGCTGTATGGTGAGAGTTTTGAGAATTTATATCAGTATGATGATTGGATTGGTAGAAGTGGAAGAAGCATTGTTTTTAAACGATCTGGATGCCAGCTCTGAAAGCCATTTTCAATTAAAAAATGCTAATTCCCAAGATGCTGCTCTTTTCATTAGGCAGCCATGTACATTTATAGAGTAGCAAATGAAAAGGAAAAGCCCAGGGCCCTCATTTATCAATAGTGTGCACACACAAATATGTGCATAAATAGTTAACTTTTCAAAACAAATGCAGGATTTATTAACAACCAGCATTTGCTTAGATGTTATGCAAACATTAATGCACAACTTTGACCATGTGTATGCAGAGCACATAGGTGAGAAATAAAGCTGCAAGTGAAACGTGTTGACTCGGAACTGCTTGTTTATTTAATCATGGATCTGGATTGCAAATAATTTATCTTATCTATGAAACCCATTAAATGTAATTACTGTTAAATACATGTTTGAGGTTATGCTCTAATGGACAGTCAGTATACAACAGAAATAATTAACAGTTAATTCCATGAAATCGAGTCGTACATGAGCGCCAAGTCGGCTATAAGCCATGTACGATGAGATTGAGTGGAATAACTGTTTTATTATATCTACATTCACTGGATTTTGAGAAACAGATCATTTTTATTTTATTTTTATTTTACTTTTTTGCAAATTCGATAAATAAAACCTTTATACAAAACGTCTGACAAAATAATTTCCGCTTAGAATGTAAACAAATCGGTGAAATGCCAGTAGCAATTTGTGAAAAATGCTGTAATAATAATTTTTGAAAAATAAAAAAAGAGATGTTCTTACCATCAAATACTGTCATTCCATATTTTGTTGCTTTTTTTGTATTTTTTTGGAGGGGTTTTCAAGTAGAGTTTTTATTTTGTCCTGGTTCGGTTCAGCAACATGGTCCACCATTTTGTTTTTCTCTACTCATGGTATATGAGCTGATATCCTAGTAGTAGAGTAGCCAATCAGAGCACGTGATTGCTCATATCTAGTGAATGTGGATAGAATAATTGGATTTATCCTATTTCTTGTGAAAGAATAGAATTTTATTTTGACTGATTTTTTTTTTTTTTTGCTTGAGTGCTTTATCAGCAGACACCCATTTCTGAAACCACAACACATAAATATTTGCCATCAGTTTTGAGTCCAAGTTGGAGAGGGAAACAAAGCACACAAATGCAATAGCTGTGCAAGTTCATGTGCTTTCAATACAGTTGTATGGCTATACAGCCACATCACAGACAGAAACATGGCAGATATTTCCCAACCGTCATTGAGTAAGGTTGTGCTTGCAGTATCGGGTGCTATAATTTACACCTGTGAAATGGGACGTCCATGTTATCCATGGTTTTCCCAACATCTGTAGCTTGACTGCATTCTTTCTGTAGTTAAATCTTCACCAGAAAATGAATTCACTTAAAGTACCAGTCAAAAATTTGGACACACCTTCTAATTAAATGTTTTTTCTTTATTTCTATTCATTAAAAGACACTTCGTGTCTTAAAGTAATGATGGATGTTGTTTCTCTTTACTTAGTTGAGCGGTTCGTGACATAATATGGATTACTACAGTTGTGGAATAGGGCTATTTACTGTATTTTTATTATTTACTATTTATTGTTTGATCCCAAACGCATTAAGAAGGCAAGAAATTCCACTAATTAACTTTTGACAAGGCAAACAATGGCTACTTTGAATAATCTAAAATATGAATCATATTTTGTTTTGGGGCGGCACGGTGGTGTAGTGGTTAGCGCTGTCGCCTCACAGCAAGAAGGTCCGGGTTCAAGTCCCGTGGCCGGCGAGGGCCTTTCTATGAGGAGTTTGCATGTTCTCCCTGTGTCCGCGTGGGTTTCCTCCGGGTGCTCCGGTTTCCCCCACAGTCCAAAGACATGCAGGTTAGGTTAACTGGTAACTCTAAATTGACCGTAGGTGTGAATGCGAGTGTGAATGGTTGTCTGTGTCAGCCCTGTGATGACCTGGCGACTTGTCCAGGGTGTACCCCGCCTTTCGCCCGTAGTCAGCTGAGATAGGCTCCAGCTTGCCTGCGACCCTGTAGAACAGGATAAAGCGGCTATAGATAATGAGATGAGAATGAGATATTTTGTTTTGTTTTTAACACGTTTTTGTTTACCACATAATTCCATAAATGTTCCATATGTTATTTCATAGTTTTGATGTCTTCAGTAGAAAATAGTCAAAATACAGAAAAACCTATGAATGAATAGGGGTGTACAAACATTTCACTGGTACTGTACATTATACATACAAGAATTAATGATTAATTCCATAGCTACATTTCAATATTATACGCCATCAAATCATCACCTTGCTGGAAGTTTTGGATTAAAGTGAGTATTGTTCGCAATGCAAGCCATCAGTCTTTTGACTGATACTATATATTAATCCTAATGGAGTCAATTCTGTGAACTTGTAGATGTCATATTGTGTGGATTAATATGCAGAATTATGTTTATTTCATTAAAAATTACATAAAACTGTGCAAAATAATGTAGTATAAGTATCCAGTGTTGTAGTCGAGTCACTAAACCTCAAGTCTGAGTCCAGTCTCGAGTCCCCAGTGTTCAAGTCCGAGTCAAGTCCAAGTCATAAAAGAAAATTTCAAGTTGAGTCCGAGTCGAGTACACTATTGATCTGAGTCGAGTTCAAGTCGAGTCTGAGAACAACACTCCAACCGCACCATTTGACAATGACTGTTTTAGCGCTATTAACATTAGTTTGTTCCTGAACATGACGTATGAACAGGTGAGTGTGCATTCTCTTTGTCAGGGAGTGCGAAGTATTCTGTCAGAGATGGTTGGGAGATGGATGTAAGTGCAGAAGGTGTGTTTATTAATACAAGTGAAGACGGTAAACAATCCAGAACAGCAGGCAAAATCATAAAACGGTGAAACAGGCAATAGGTCGAGCAAGGCACAAACAGGCTATCATAGACGAGGCAGAATCAAAGACGAGAAACAGGAAATCAGGGATCAGGAAACCAAACAAGGAAATAAGGCTTGGTAATGTGTCAGCAACACAACTCAATACTTCGCAAAGTAAGTGCGTTTTCACAGTTTTTATATAGGCATGCTGATTGCGCCTTAATCCTGTGCAGGTGTGAGTCATTTACGGCGTGCACGCGAGAGTCCACTAGGTGTGTGCACTGTCTGGAGCGTGCCCAAGAGTCTATCTGATGCACGCACCAAGGTGCACAGGTGTGACACTCTTGCACGAAATTAGTACAAAAATTCATGTAAATATAAATATCTTATTCCAAATTATTATAGCATGTTAGAAAAAAATAAAGAAAAATCCGAATATTTGTCTTCAATTTACAAGTCCTAATGCAGTTAATGCACGAGTCCGAGTCCAAGTCTGAGTCACCAGTGCTCAAGTCCAAGTCGAATCACGATTCCTTAAAATTAGGGCACGAGTCAGATTCAAGTCTGAGTCAAATACTACAAGCCTGTAATTATCTAGGGTTTTTAGGTACCATATGAAACAGTTCACCATACCATACTTTAAAGAAGCGGTCATGGGCATGAACACACACGGAACCTATGAACAACTATTACTTATTAGGTTTCATTAATTTGCATTTGTACATAAAAATTGTATATGTAAGAAAAAAATTAGAGCCTTTTCTACACATACAGTATTGATAAATGAGGCCCCAGGAGTATATATGATTGTAAGTATGGAGTAAATGTTTTTGTTTATGTGTTTTACAACTGATGTTGTATGGAAGTTGTGTATGTGTGTATAAACACTGCATGTCTTACTGGAAGCTATAATTTGTGTGTGAGACAGAGACATAGTGATTTTTTGGCATTGAACATCAATCACTTTGACAGCAGAACTATCACTTGATGCTTCAGGATATGTGTGTGTGTGTGTGTATGTGTGTGTGGTAATGTGTGAATAATGTCAGGGTCTGTCTGTCTGTCTGTAGCTGTCTGTCTGTCTAGCTGTCTGTCTATCTATCTAGCTGCCTGTCTATCTATCTAGCTATCTGTCTGTCTGTCTATGGCTTTCTTTCTCAATGTAATGTGACACTTTTGGGGATGGTCCTAATAGACGACAGGTTCTGAATCAGTGGTGCAGAAAAACACTTAGGCCAAACAAAGAGATTAAATCTTGCAAGCCATTCCTTCTGCAGAGATGTGAGTGTGTTGTGCTTCTGCATAAGTGTCATTGCTTTGTGTGTGTGTGTGTGTGTGTGTGTGTGTGTGTGTGTGTGTGTGTGTGTGTGTAAAACTGATTTACCTTGCTTGTTCTGTGAAATGTTGACATGGCTGGCTTTACCGTATGTAACATATTTCCTTGATGCAACAATTAGTTTCTGTCACTATCATCTGTGTTAATGTACTGATGCACCGTGAGTTGTTCATGTAATGAATATGATGACACATCATACACAAACACTTTATATTTCCACTGTAGTGTGTTTTGGCTTTGTGTGCATCTGCTGATGCTTTCTAATTGTGCTCGGCATACGGAATCTGTCCACATCGTCAAGGTAACTGGAGTTCACCATAGCAACTCACTGACTCACCTATCATTAATGTCTGCATCCCAGATCAATTTTGCTGAAATATTCCTTGGACTTTATATTGCTTGCTGCACTAACTGACAGGTTATTACAGTGTCTTAAAGCAAAAGTATTTATCCCCCTTTGTGTTTGTCCTGTTTTGTCGCATTACAAGCTGGAATTAAAATGGATTTTTTGGGGGTTAGCACCATTTGATTTACACAACATGCCTACCACTTTAAAGGTGCAAATTGTTTTATTATGCCACAAACAATAATTAAGATGAAAAAACAGAAATCTGGAGTTTGCATAGGTATTCACCCCACAAAGTCAATACTTTGTAGAGCCACCTTTTGCTGCAATTACAGCTGCAAGTCTCTTGGGGTATGTCTCTATTAGCTTAGCACATGTAGCCACTGGGATTTTTGCCCATTCCTCAAGCCAAAACTGCTCCAATGCCTTCAAGTTAGATGGGTTGCATTGGTGTGCAGCAATCTTCAAGTTATGCCACAGTTTCTCAATTGGATTGAAGTCTGGGCTTTGACTAGGCCATTCCAAGACATATGAATGTTTCCCTTTAAACCACTTCAGTATAGCTTTCACAGTATGTTTAGCGTCATTGTCCTGCTGGAATGTGAACCGTTGTCCCACTCTCAGACCTCTGGCTGACTCAAACAGGTTTTCCTCCAGAATTGCCCTGTGTTTAGTGCCATCCAGCTTTCTTTCTGTCCTGACCAGCTTTCCTGTCCCCACAGCATGAAAAATATCCCCACAGTATGATGCTGCCGCCACCACCATGCTTCACTGTAGGAATGGTGTTCTCAGGGTGTTGGGTTTGCGCCACACATGGCATTTCCCATGATGGCCGAAAAGATAAATTTTAGTCTCATTTGACTAGAGAATCATCTTCCATGTGTTTGGGGAGTCTTGCTGTTGGGCAAACTCCAAACATGTTTTCTTAAGCCAGGGCTTTTCAAAGTGTGGGGCGCGCCTCCCCTGGGGGGCGCCAGAGTTCTTCAGGGGGGGTGCAACATGAGGAAACATAAACCAGAATAAGTTACTATTGCGGACATTTAGCGAACTTCAGCTAGCCTTTGCCAGAGACAAAATGGATCGATTTTTAGTACCTAAAGCTACAGTGAGTGAGGAGACAGAGTCTGGGCCAAGCAAAAAAACAGACCCTCCAGGATTTCGCGATGTTGCAATTCAACCAATCCCCGCGAATTCAGGGCGGTGTTGCAATTATATCCAATCACCGCAATGTTCCCGCAAATTTGACCAATCATTGGCGTCGTCTTGAGGTGATGTCGACAAACTACCTTCCGCCTTACTTCCGTGTATACGTTCAAGAGAAGCAGCATGCGCGCATTGTTGCCAGATTGGGCGGTTTTAAGTGCATTTTGAACATATTTTGGACTGGAAAACGTCAGCAGTATCTGGCAACACTGCATGTGCGAGTCAGTGTTTATATAGGCTTAAATTGTGTTACTGAAAGTGTGTTATGTTTACAGTGAAGGACTGTGTGCACTTTACATTATTTTTTTACTTAATACAAGAAATTAATGGCTGCCAACATTTTTGCCAAAATGGTATTTTATTTTCCATTGTTTAGGCAGCTTCAGCATCATGCTGTGAGATTCTGTTCAAATTGTGTTTTTTTCTTCTATGAAGCCTGAGCCATTTATTTTATTAGTTTATAATTATTGTTTAATTTAGTCTTCAGGAGAGACTGCCTGCACACAGTACTAGTATTAATAGGTTTTTTTTTCTTCCATGAAAGCTGAGGCATTTATATTATATTTTAAGGTAACTTCATGTTGTGCTGTGAGGTTCTATCTATGCACTTTAACTTTTGAACCAACAGGTGCATTTGGATAAGTAAAGCCTATTTTTCTGCATTTTTGTAGTCCTGGTCATCTTTTATATTAGTAAAGTTGTTTATAGGACCATTTCTCAGTGTCTGGTTTTTTAATCAATAGTTTTTCAGTAATAACTTAATATTTAACATATCACTCAATTTTAATCACAAAAAGAGAAAATTGCAACAATTTCTCGCAACTTTCACTTCCTCCCGCAATGTAATTGCATCAAAAACCTAAAAAAACACCACAACTTTCATCGCAATTTTTTGGAACCCCCCCGCAACATCAGACATTTTAGCCCACAACAATCACAAAAAAGGCCCGCGGAATCCTGGGGGGACTGAAAAAAGAAGGAAGTATGACCACGATTATTTAAAGTTTGGATTTTCATGGACTGGATCTGAAGATGCTCCACTACCATAGTGTGTTGTCTGCCAAGAGGTGCTAGCTAATGATGCTATGAGATGTTTAAAATGTGTAAAACAAGATGTTTTAAAAAGCACAGATGTTTAAAATGTGTAAAAGAAAAAAATAAAAATGTGTACAACCATTTTTTTAAAATATGAATGGAACATTAAGTATAGCAACAACAAAAATTGTGTGGGGGGGGGGGGCGCTGTTGTTTATTTGCTCTCTGGGGGGGGGGGGGGGGGGGGGGGGTGACTCTCCCACACTTTGAAAACCCCTGTCTTAAGCAATGACTTTTTTTTCTGGCCACTCTTCCATAAAGCCCCACTCTGTGGAATGTATGGCTTAAAGTGGTCCTATGGACAGATACTCCCATCTCTGCTGTGGATCTTTGCAGCTCCTTCAGTGTTATCTTTGGTGTCTTTGTTGCATCTCTGATTAATGCCCTTCTTGCTCAGTCTGTGAGTTTTGGTGGGCAGCCTTCTCTTGTCAGGTTTGTAGTGGTGCCATATTCTTTCCATTTTGCTATAATGGATTTAATGGTGCGTCGTGGGATATTCAAAGTTTGGGATATTTTTTATAACCCAACCCTGATCTATACTTCTCCATAACTTTGTCTCTGACCTGTTTGGAGGCTCCTTGGTTTTCATGTTGCTTGTTTAGTAGTGTTGCAGAGTCAGGGTCCTTCCAGAACAGGTTGATTTATACAGACATCATGTGACACTTTGATTGTACACAGGTGGATCTTAATCAAGTAATTATCTGACTTATGAAGTGAATTGGTTGGACCAGCTCTTATTTAGAGGTTTCATATGAAAGTGGGTGAATACCTATGTACACTCCACATTTCTGTTTTTTTCATCTTAATTATTGTTTGTGTCACAATAAAACAACAATTTTCACCTTTAAATGGTTGGCATGTTGTGTAAATCAAATGGTGCTAACCCCCCCCCCCAAAAAAAAAAAAAAAAAATCCATTTTAATTTCAGCTTGTAATGCGACAAAACAGGACAAACACAAAGGGTGATGAATACTTTTGCGAGACACTGTATTTCTAGCCCACACTCTTTGCACCATTGGTTATGGGACAAGCTAGTTTTACTTTCACCCCTGATGTAGGTGGAAGTGCATATTTTCCCATTGCTGTTTGGGGTTTAGTGAATAAAGACATATTTTTCATGCTCTGCAGTTGTATTGCCTTAACATTGTCAAGTTGTCAAGAGTCTGAAAAAATATGAAAGAGCACAAGAATTCAATTCATCTGTTTAGTGCCAATGCGCCAGGTTAGAATCTTGTCTTGCTATTTCAGCCTTCAGACAAATCTCTTTCAATCATCAGTCTGGAAAGTGTCCACTGCAGTACATACTCTGTCGTGTGTTATCCCTGCTTAGGAGCATGAAAGCTTTCTCTGTCCACCGTACTATCCCCTCAGACACTACTCTGGAGCTACAAGGGGCAGTGATTGAAATCTTTACCAAGGAAACAGGACACCACTCATTACATCATCAGTAGCCGAAGAAGGCACATCCATAATACACCAATGACAAGGCACTCTCATTCCAAACTGTTTCTTGCTACCATTATCAACTATTGTAGTGACAAATCTGACCAAGTTTTCAGATCAGAACAAGACAGATTAATTTATTGACAGTAGCCAGGAAGCATGTTTACATATCGGCTATTTCAGTGTAGTCCTGCCCATAGAAATTTCTGCCCTGCACTGATCTCAGATCAGTGGGGAAGTGCAGAAACTTTGCTTCTGGATCATTTTTCAAGCTTCGTCGAGGGGACATGAAAATAAATAACTGTACTGTCACTCACAAATTGTCATTTCGACAAAGTTCCACTGACATCAGGAATAGCGATTTTGCTGAAATGCTTGTTATAATGGTTCAGTTAGATATTCCTCTGCGTTTGCACTAAACTAAGATATTCTGATGGATTTTAAAAATTTCCATGAATATTTTTGAAGCTGCGGCATGGTGGTTAGCACTGTTGCCTCACAGCAAGAAGCCTCTGGGTTTGAGCCCAGCGACTGATGGGGGCCTTTCTATATGGAGTTTGCATGTTCTCCTCATGTCTGCGTGGGTTTCCTCCAGGTGCTTTGGTTTCCCCCACAGTCCAAAGACATGCAGGTTAGGCTAATTGGTGGCTCTAAATTGACCGTAGGTGTGAATGTGAGTGTGAATGGTTGTTTGTCTCTATGTGTCAGCCCTGCAATGATCTGGTGACTTCTCCAGGGTGTACCCCACCTCTTGTCCATAGTCAGCTGGGATAGGCTTCAGCCTGCCTGTGACCCTGCACAGGATAAGTGGTTACAGATAATGGATGGATTTCTGAAGCTATGCTACATTTACAGTATGGGCTTCTTTCAATACACTGATGGCCATGTTCCATGTTGCACTACCTCAGTTTGCAAAGTGTTCTGGGAATTTTCTTCTACCACTTCACTTGCAGGGCCGTTTGGAGGGCTAGATGACCATTGCTCCTTGATCCCCAAACACAGAACATTCAAACTGGAGGGGTGGGGAAAAGTAGTAGGGCGAAGGGGGAGGGGGGTTGGGATTGGGCCTATAATGAGATGTTTCTTTCAAGAAAATATCTCACAAATAAACAAATCGAGCTAATAGTTGGTCTTTATTTCTCTCCTTTATTAAAAAAGCTGCATTTTGAATTTCTTAACAATATAACCACTAAAGTGATGAAAATAGACAGGACTATTTTTTTTTTTTTGCCAGGGAGCCTGCCATAACTCCATTGTGTGTGATGTTATTTTCTGTGAACACAGTGGAGGTGGACAAGTGCATGCTACACTAGTGTCAGTGGGGCAAAGTATTCTGTTAGGGATGGTTGGAGACGGATGTAAGTGCAGAAGATCTTTATTATAAAGAAAAGTGCAAACAGTCAAACAGTCCAAATCGGCAGGCATATATCATCAATGGTCAAACAGGCAAAAGATCAAGCAAGGCACAAGCAGAATATTGTAGACAGAAGCAGAGTCAAAAACGAGGAACAGGAAACAGGAATCAGAAACCAGGAAATCAGTCAGGAAGCAAGGCTTGGTAATATGTCACAACAATGCAATACTTTGCAAAGTAGGTTTGCATTCTGAGTCCTTATTTAGGTGTGCTGATTGCACCTTAATCCCGTGCAGGTATGTGTCATTCGCGGTGCACGTGTGAGTCAGTTCAGAGCGCACACTGTCTGGAGTGTGCCTGAGAGTCCTTCTGTTGTGACAACTAGACTATAGTATAATATTATGGTCTAGCATGACTTCTCAGTCAATTTGTTTGCATTTCTTCACAAAAATTATGGTAATGCATTATTAGAAAAAGAATCAACATAAAGTAGTAGCTAGTTTATTGCCTGTTTATTAAAAAAAATCACCAGCATATCTTCCATCCGTTTGATGCATGACATGGTATACTGTCATGCGGAATCCTACGTCACGCAGCACCACCCTTGTTTTCGTCTCCTAATACATCCATGTATCTGGCTAATCCAGTATGGCTGCACCCAGGGAAATGGCCTAACAGACTGATGTTACAACTTGAACATGTTTTTTAAGCTAAAGTCAGCTTAATTTTTTTCATCGAGAACATCTTGTATTAATGTATGATGACAACATTTCATAGCCCCATAATTTCAAAATTTCCTGGTGAATTGCTTTAAGAGAAAAATATTTATGAATTATAATATTCTTACAGAAAAAAAAAACCTTAAGGCTGGAAATCAGTCTACACTGCAAAAAAAAAAAAAGAGACATCTTAGCAAATGAAAATATATTCAATATGGGACAAAATATCTAATATTTAAATAATATTGGCTGGCTTTGAGTGGTATATCAGATATATTCCATTCAGCTAGCATGATACTGAACGAATTGAAGATGAGTTCACCATCATGCTAGCTGAATGGAATATATCTGATAGACCACGATGAAAAAAGCCAGCCAATAATAATAATAATAATAATAATAATAATAATAATAATAATAATATTATTATTATTATTATTATTATTATTATTATTATTATTGTTGTTGTTGTTGTTGTTATTGTTATACATACACACTCTCTTCATATCAGCATCCTCGAAGGCCAACGCTAACTTACCTGTGACTTGGTGCTGTTAGCGTGGCAGTCCGGTCAGCTTTCACCCGGCATAGCAGTAGCATTAGTGAAGGCCAATGGTAGCTTACCTGCGACTCGGTGCTGTTAGTGCAGCAATCCAGTCAGTTTCCACCCTGCATAGCAGTAGCATTAGCGAAGGCCAATGCTAGCTGACCCACAACTTGATGCTGTTAGCACAGCAGTCCAGTTAACTTCCACCCAGCATAGCAGTAGCGTTCGCGAAGGCTAACGCTAGCTTACCTGCGACTCGGTGCTGTTAGCACGGCAGTCTAGTTTCCTTCCAGCCAGTGTAGTGTTAGTGAAGGCCAAAGCTAGTGCAGTCAAGCAGATTATTATTATTATTATTATTATTATTATTATTATTATTATTAATATTGTTTAGTTACTTTTAAAATCAACATTGACAACTACACACAACGGAGCAACCTGGCAGCCAAAATTCTCTTAAAATCTTCCATTTTTAATGAAGCAAACCTGGCAGCCATATTTGTTTACAAATGGTCACTGTTGCTCGCTAATGCGAAAGTTTTACATCTCTGATGTGTGACATCGTGTTGTCTTGAAAATGTGCAATATTGTAACAATATTGCACGCTCATTCCTCATTGGGGAGAGTGGTGTAATACATGGAGGATAAGCGATATGATAACAATATTGCATGCTATCCATAAACCCACTAGAAGGGAATAGAATACAGGTTTTTATTCCATGGAAAAAGTGGCCCGTATGTATAATATTTATTATTATGAGATTCTTATGAATCAAATATAAGATTATTTAGCTTTGTTTTAGATGCTTTTACTCATTTCAAGCTTTGAACTGTCAAACATAATTTTGCTTATTTCTAGAAATAAAGCAAATGCTTAAAAGATATATGCAGAACCTTTATTTTTAAATACATTTCTGAGTGGATAGTATCTCCATCCCTGACTCTTGTATGCTGCATAAATGGGATTAAAAAATATATATTTTTGAGAGTTAAAATCGACTGCCAGGTTGGCATTCGAGCTGCCCCCGCTGAGCCAGCCAGCCCTGAGTGCGTGACGTCACAGCACTAACCGGTTTTAAGGCTGAGGCCTTTGACAGCTATAGACCAATATATATAAATAAAAATAAATAAAATAATATAAATAAAAATTTATGGTGAAAGTAAGGAATACCGTTACCGACTTGCTCAACTAAGACTGATTTGACTTCATTGATTGTGGGTTGACTCTCATTAAAAGAGGATAGGTGTTATAACTTATGCAACATACATGAACATGCATGCATTTTCACTGATAAAATGCAAAAGGCTAATTAAATAATCAGATGGACTGAGATAATCACATTCTGAAGCAAATTAAATAATCTTATACCGGTAACTTAAACACACAATACAAGTTACATGTATTAATCTAAATGCAGGTAAACAACAAGTTGTTTTTGTTGTTTTGTATCCAAATGAGAGTCAGCGCTTACCTGTCTGTGTTCTCGCTTCTTGAAGGCCGATCTTGTGGTCGATTGTTTTGAAACAAACAATCTAACTTTCAGTTGTTTGTTCAGTTCTCCATTCATTCACTTCTTCCATGTAAGGGCGAGATATTGCTGCTGAGGCAAGCATATCCAGTGGAGAAATCAGATGGCTGGTCCACTTATTCTCCATTTTCTCCATACTGAGTACTCCACCATTACCGCTCGGCTCAGGCAATTACTAAAACCCGGGACGGAACGGGACGTCACCCCTTTTAGCAACAACTGTGGGGAGGTTACTGCCCGAGCGATAATATGTCACATCTCATTCCGTCCCGGGTTTTACCAACAACCCTCAGCTTACACTCCGGGAGAACTGATGCAACTGAACTTACTTTCCTTTTAAAAAAAAAATTTAAATAAAATAAATACTTTTTCTTGTAGTTTTATTTAATTGTTGGTACTGCACCCTCTTTCAATACAGGCTTATAGCCAACACTCCTCAACAGATCAGAGGTCTTGTATGAGTCTTCAGTAAAATGTGCAGAGCAGAGGAGACCACTTCATAGGCGCCCAATGTGCCCATGAACTTCTCGCAAAACGTGTCCAAATCTTTGCAGTTTGAACATTCTTGGGCCATGAATGCAATGTAAATCCACCTTCTGTCATGTTGCTGCACCCACCAGCAACACATCTATGTGGCATGGTGATAAATTAGCTCAAAATGGAGGATCGGCGTTGCAGTCAGCTCTGTGTTTTAGTGTAGCGGAAATGGCGGTGAGACCGATAGACTTCCTGCTGTGACGTTACGGACATCAAGGTCATTCACGCAGACTGCTACCTATATGAATCACTTTAATCATAAAAATTACGATATTATATTTATTGTTAACACTTAAAACTATTCCTGTGCCATTCTTGAGGTCTTCACAAAAGTGAGGCCATGGTTCGGCGTGTCTCCTTTAAAATTAGAACATTATCTGCCAATAGAACAAGACTATTTCAAACTTGGTATTAATTAAAAAAATGTATAGAAATAGACATACTCTTATATTTGGTTTATTGTAATCTAATATCAGGAAATACTGGATAAATATGATTATATCTAAGATATTTTCACTTGCTAAGTCATTTTCTTGCAATCTATCTTTCGTGTTCTTTTCTTTCTGTTTCTGAATCCATCCTAAGGCCAGACTGTGATGCACGACAGAAAGGAATGAGTGCGTGAGGGTGAAAAAGGAAAGCTACATTTCTTCATCAGTGATCAGCTCTGACAGTCTCTCAAGGCTTGTAATAATGAAGTCACATTTGTCTCAGACAGACCCAGATTCCATTAGCCCATGTGTAATTGTATTACCTCTTGACATGGCCTTAAATGGAGTATGGTTGTTATGTGTGTATTTGTGTGTGTGTGTTTAGATACAACGATATGGAATGATGTGTGTCAGTAATTTGTGTGCTCACATCACATACATTTAGCAGCCGTGGACCTTTTGGGTGAAGGTTGTAATGATCCCATTACTGAAGACAGAATGGACATGCAGTGATTGGCTTTATTTTGGTGCCAACAACCATTTTAAAATTCTGATGGATTTGAACTGCAGATGCATGACAAAAGCCTTTTCAGCAAGGTACGAAATGTGATTGTACATATTCAGTCAACGTTGTTGGAAAGGCTTAAAAAAAGTCTCGGTGTATGCATGTGTGTATTAGAAAGCACAGCTATCCTGAGGTCATGGTGAAATACAAGGACAGAAACTTAACCAAAGCATATAATGGATGAGTAAGGTTAATATATAGTACTGTGCAAAAGTCAAAGAAAGTACATGCAAAGAAATGCTGCAGAGCAAAGATGCCTTCAAAAATCTCATCTCATCTCATTATCTCTAGCCGCTTTATCCTTCTACAGGGTCGCAGGCAAGCTGGAGCCTATCCCAGCTGACTACAGGCGAAAGGCGGGGTACACCCTGGACAAGTCGCCAGGTCATCACAGGGCTGACACATAGACACAGACAACCATTCACACTCACACCTACGGTCAATTTAGAGTCACCAGTTAACCTAACCTGCATGTCTTTGGACTGTGGGGGAAACCGGAGCACCCGGAGGAAACCCACGCGGACACGGGGAGAACATGCAAACTCCACACAGAAAGGCCCTCGCCGGCCCCGGGGCTCGAACCCAGGACCTTCTTGCTGTGAGGCGACAGCGCTAACCACTACACCACCGTGCCGCCGCCTTCAAAAATAATTAAATAAAATGTTTCTACATTAAAAAATACTATAAACAGCAGTAAACAGTAATAAATGAAGCAAAGTCAATATTTGGTGTGAGATGACCCTTTGCTTTAAAAAAAAATAGTTGTCTCAGGTACAATGTGTGCAGTTTTACAGTATAAGGACATGAGCTGATAAGATTTACTGAGCATCTTACAGAACCAGCCACAGTTCTTCTGGAGACTTTAACCATCACGCTTCTTATTTTTGCAGCAAAACCCCTGGAAAGTGTCTCTTATGTAATCTGCTGCTTTCTTTACTGACTTACAAACATTTTTCTGTAGCATTTAACTTTGTTCTAGAAAACTAATGTTTGGAAATCTAAAATATTTTATACTAACTTGATAATGTAGAAGTCCATCCATCCATTATCCATAACTGCTTATCCTATGCAGGGTCGCGGGCAAGCTGGAGCCTATCCCAGCTGACTATGGGCGAGAGGCAGGGTACACCCTGTACAAGTCGCCAGGTCATCACAGGGCTGACACACAACCATTCACATCTACGGTCAATTTAGAGCCACCGCTTAAGCTAACCTGCATGTCTTTGGACTGTGGGGGAAACCGGAGCACCCGGAGGAAACCCATGCAGGGAGAACATGCAAACTCCACACTGAAAGGCCCCTGTCGGCCACTGGGCTCAAACCCAGAACCTTCTTGCTGTGAGGTGACAGTGCTAACCACTACATCACCATGCCGCCGAATGTAGAAGTCATAAAATAAAAATCTATAACAAAGTTTGTACTTATTTTTTAATAGTGTGCCTAAGACGTTTGCACAGCACTGTATGTTTTGTTAAGGTAATCTTTAAAGCCCTTTATGTCAAAGCAATGATGCTTTTAACATTTTACAATAAAAGCAAGACAATCTGTCAGTATTGCCATTCCACTTTTCTTTCAAATAAAAACAACATGATCTAACTACAGGTGCCTTGAAGGACAAGGTAAAACAGAATGTTCCTCAGATTTCCTCTTCATTTATTTCTGCCTTGGTTTAGGTTCGAGAAATCAGCTGGGCTGTGGTAATAATAACCTAGAAGGGCACTCGGTGGAGTGCATACTTCCACCAAGCCACATGTTATCAACATCAAAATCAAATCATTTGCACCTAGGATAATACTAAAGCTGTACACCAAATTTAATCAAAATCCCTTCACTACTTTTTGAGTTATGTTGGGAACAAACAAACAAAGAAACAAATGTAGGCAAAAACATAACCTCCACCATTATCCTCCTGTCATTATTACCTCACCTGCGACAGAGTAATCAGTGTGGTTTGTTTGTTTGTTTGTTTGTGTGTCTGTCTGTTAACAATCTAGCGTCTAGACGGTTGCACCGACTGAGCTCAAATTTTCAGGGTAGGTGGGCAATGGTCCGTAGATTACCTGATTAAATTTTGGGGGTAATTGGGTTAAGGTGAAGTTTAAGGTCACTGGAAAGGTCAACCTTTCGTTAAAAATAACATATTTTCCATTATAACTCAAAAACGGTTGCTGGTAGACAAATGTTTACTATTATGAGCATATACCGTAGGAACTCCCATATGGCCTTTCATTTGGCACCATGATCTTTGACCTTGAGTGACCTTGACAAGTCAACTCAAGGTCACAGATTTTCAGAGGGCTGTAACTTGAAAACAGTTGATGGTAGACAGATGCTTACCATTATCAACTTATAGGAAGTGCCAAACGGCCTTTCATTTGGCACCATGATCTTTGGCCTTGAATGACTTTGAAATGTCAAACTCAAGGTCATGGATTTTCAGAGTACTATAACCTGACAGCTGATGTTTGAGAAATATTACCATTATCAACAGATAGTTATAAAATAAGTGCTGCCAGGGGAGGTTTGTTTTCCCTGGCAACACTTGTTACTGTTATTAAAGTTATACCCAGTCAGAACCAGCCACAGTGCCAAAGCAATCATTCCTATTTCTCACTGTTATCTAATTCATTGCAATTCGTGCAAACACTAGCTCTCCATGGACCCACAGCATGGATCCAGGGACACGTGGACTACCCATTCATCGCATTCTCACGATCCCCATCATTTTCCTAGTTTCAATTTGGCCACTCAGTCATCTCAATGGGACGTGGAGCCCCTGGCACTCTTTCCCTCTTTGTGTTTAATTACCTGATTGAAGTCATCGCCTCTGTGCTTTCCCAGTTTATCAGCTACAGGGAGGGACCAATGAACAGGTTGTCCTAAGCTTTAGCTCAAGGACAAAGCCAGAACTGGATGGATCTCTCTCTCTCTCTCTCTCTCTCTCTCTCTCTCTCTCTCTGTCTGCATGATGTAGATTATCTCACTTTGTTGTGTCATGAAAGTGTACTGCAGGACCATATGTCATCCCACAAATATTGATTTTCACCATGCATCAAAACTGGATAGTGTTGACTCTGTCTCTAGGGGGAAAGCTTTGGCTATTTGGATAAATGTCCTCAGAAAGGACACAGTTGGTAGGGTTAGGAGATATCTGTACGTAAACCAGAAAGAAAAAAATTCTATCTAGGCTACTTTGAACCAGATTGGTGTGGGTGTGTGTGGGTGCACACTGGGTGAGTGGTGATGAGGGCTGAAATAGCTTGAGATAGTGTGTGTGTGTGTGTGTGTGTGCAGTGTGTGAAATTGGAAAAGCCTGGCTGGCGTTGTCACTTGCTGCATGTCCCATCACTCTGGCTAATTTGCTTTTGTCTGCATAATTTCCACACACGCAGGCATTTCAATGAAATTTCTGTCAGTGCTGTATTTTTTATTACCATCTCTTCAAAAGAGTCATGCACTCCAGCAAAATGTGAGTTCAAAACAAACAATTCCTTCCAGCTAGATGTGTAGTGGTGGATAGCGTGGGCTGACTGTATTGGTTATGAAAAAGAGGATGCATGCTTTTGCAGTGGGGCAGCATGGTGGTGTAGTGGCTAGCACTGTCGCCTCACAGCAAGAGGTTCTGGGTTCGAGCCCAGTGGCTGATGGGGGCCTTTCTGTGTGGAGTTTGCATGTTCTCCTTGTGTCTGCATGGGTTTCCTCTGGGTGCTCTGGTTTCCCCCACAGTCCAAAGACATGCAGGTTAGGCTAATTGGTGGTTCTAAATTGACCATAGGTGTGAGTGTGAATGGTTGTTTGTCTCTATATGTCAGCCCTGCGATGACCTAGTGACTTGTCCAGGGTGTACCCTGCCTCTCGCCCATAGTCAGCTGGGCTCCAGCTTGCCTGCTACCCTGCACAGGATAAGTGATTACGGATAATGGATGGATGGATGCTTTACAGTACTTACACTTGTGACTTGTAAGTGTTTAGCTATTTAACAATGTGGCCATGAGTCTGTGTATGCCCTTCTAAGGAACTACAAAGTACAATTGGCCAAAGTTGAATTAGTAAGGACTCTAAATTGACCGTAGGTGTGAATGTGAGTGTGAATGGTTGTCTGTGTCTATGTGTCAGCCCTGTGATGACCTGGCGACTTGTCCAGGGTGTACCCCGCCTTTCGCCCGTAGTCAGCTGGGATAGGCTCCAGCTTGCCTGCGACCCTGTAGAAGGATAAAGCGGCTAGAGATGAATGAATGAATTAGTAAGTACAGTGGTGCTTGAAAGTTTGTGAACCCTTTAGAATTTTCTATATTTCTTCATAAATATGACCTAAAACATCATCAGATTTTCACACAAGTCCTAAAAGTAGATAAAGAGAACCCAGTTAAACAAATGAGACAAAATTATTATACTTGGTCATTTATTTATTGAGGAAAATTATCCAATATTACATATGTGTGAGTGGCAAAAGTATGTGAACCTTTGCTTTCAGTCTCTGGTGTGACCCCCTTGTGCAGCAATAACTGCAGCTAAATGTTTCCGGTAACTGTTGATCAGTCCTGCACACCGGCTTGGAGGAATTTTAGCCCATTCCTCCGTACAGAAGAGCTTCAACTCGGGGATGTTGGTGGGTTTCCTCACATGAACTGCTGGCTTCAGGTCTTTCCACAACATTTCGATTGGATTAAGGTCAGGACTTTGACTTGGCCATTCCAAAGCATTAACTTTATTCTTCTTTAACCATTCTTTGGTAGAATGACTTGTGTGCTTAGGGTCGTTGTCTTGCTGCATGACCCACCTTCTCTTGAGATTCAGTTCATGGACAGATGTCCTAACATTTTCCTTTAGAATTTGCTGGTATAATTCGGAGTTCATTGCTCTATCAATGATGGCAAGCCGTCCTGGCCCAGATGCAGCAAAACAGACCCAAATCATAATACTACCACCACCATGTTTCACAGATGGGATAAGGTTCTTATGCTGGAATGCAGTGTTTTCCTTTCTCCAAACATAACGCTTCTCATTGAAACCAAAAAGTTCTATTTTGGTCTCATCCGTCCACAAAACATTTTTCCAACAGCCTTCTGGCTTGTCCACGTGATCTTTAGCAAACTGCAGATGAGCAGCAATGTTCTTTTTGGAGAGCAGTGGTGTTCTCCTTGCAACCCTGCCATGCACACCATTGTTGTTCAGTGTTCTCCTGATGGTGGACTCATGAACATTAACATTAGTCAATGTGAGAGAGGCCTTCAGTTGCTTAGAAGTTACCCTGGGGTCCTTTGTGGCCTCGCCGACTATTACACGCCTTGCTCTTGGAGTGATCTTTATTGGTTGACCACTCCTGGGGAGGGTAACAATGGTCTTGAATTTCCTCCATTTGTACCCAATCTGTCTGACTGTGGATTGATGGAGTCCAAACTCTTAAGAGATGGCTTTGTAACCTTTTCCAGCCTGATGAGCATCAACAACGCTTTTTCTGAGATCCTCAGAAATCTCCTTTGTTTGTGCCATGATACACTTCCACAAATGTGTTGTGAAGATCAGACTTTGATAGATCCCTGTTCTTTAAATAAAACAGGGTGCCCACTCACACCTGATTGTCATCCCATTGATTGAAAACGCCTGACTCTAATTTCACCTTCAAATTAACTGCTAATCCTAGAGGTTCACATACTTTTGCCACTCACAGATATGTAATATTGGATCATTTTCCTCAATAAATAAATGACCAAATATAATATTTTTGTCTCATTTGTTTAACTGGGTTCTCTTTATCTACTTTTAGGACTTGTGTGAAAATCTGATGATGTTTTAGGTCCTATTTATGCAGAAATATAGAAAAATTCTAAAGGGTTCACAAACTTTCAAGCACCACTGTACATATTTACAATAATATAGAATCTTATAGCCTGTTCACAGACAATTAATGTGTCCTAAAATGCTCAAGTCACATAATAGCATTATTCACATAGTTTTAAAACAGTGTTTCTCAACTACTGGGCCGCTGCCATCTAGTGTGCCACAAATTTTTTTTCAAGTTTGAAGCCAAATACTAAATAGTTCATAATGTCTTTTTGTCCCAAATCCGGTAGCTAGTTTGCTGAACACTTTTCAAGTGGAATAAATACAAATTAAATTAAATTAAGACAAATTAAAGTAAATTAAGACAAACAAGCCTTTATTTTGTCACATTCCTCCTTTACATTTAACCTGCGCGCGTGCGCACGCACAGAGAGAGAGAGAGAGAGAGAGAGAGAGAGCAGTAAATTATATGGATTTGTGATGCCTGCTGGACAACAAGAGCAGGGAGGATTGGGACTCGAGTAGCTGTCGTTTGTTTACACCTGATACCAAAACTTTTAGCGTCCTACCAACAATCGCAAAGATGTGTACAAAAAGCCCAGAAACTCCTATTTACCCAGGCAAAAACGATACAGGATTTATCTTGTAGTGTCCTGATCCCCAGATCTTTAACCCAGCCATATATAAAAAGTTGTACGCCTCCATGCTCTTACAGATTTTCATCTGTGTGTCTGTGTAGAATGATGTCTGCAGCACCAGGTAGTTTGAGATGTTGGGGAACTCAACGGATGTACAATTTTCCAACTCATAATGAATGAATGAATGAATGAATGAATGACTTTATTTAAAAATGATAAGTTGATCAGCAGAGCTGGTGGGGTCGTGCATGTACATATACAAATAATTACAAATACAAAAGGCTAAAAATTTAAACAATCTTTTAAAAAACTTAATCTGTTTATTATCTGTTAATTATCTTCACATTAAGTTAATAGTATGCATAACTATTGTCTTTGTATTTAGTTATGGCTACAATATGATAAAATTTTATTCTACTAATGCCAAATTTACGCCATCAGACTGTACAACTCCTCTCTGGGGGGGATGAGGGGTAACAGGAGGACTGAGGATGGGAAGAAGCAGTAGCCTAGCCTAACAATAAGCAATACTGAACAATGTGCAATATAATGTGCAATATCTCTCCTCCTGGCCCCCCTCCTCTCTTCCCCATATCTTATTCTTTTTATATTGTATATGTAAATACTTAATTTAATTTATCTAGAAGTTTTTTCTCTATTTTCTATTCTCTGTTTATCCTGTAATGATGCTGCTGGAATTTTAATTTCCCTGAGGGAACCCTCCCAAAGGGATCAATAAAGTTCTATTTTATCTAATCTAATCTAATCTAATCTAATCTAATCTAATCTAATCTAATCTAGCTAGTAATTTTTTCTTTCATAGGAAAAATCATTCTTTGTTAGTGTGTAAGGATCTTTCTCATTGAGTGGTTTCTATATCCACTTCTTTTGAGTGTATTTCTTGGTTTTAATAACTTGCTTGTTTGCTGTACACAAACATGGCAATAAGTTCTTGTGTTAATGGACCAGACTCCACTTTTGGATCATTAATCCCTTTTGAGTGAGAATGCCCTGCATGCATGGTTTAGCTTCTGGCACATCCATACAGTTTTAAATACAATACCTACAATCTAAAAATGTGTTTTTATTGCATTTATTTAATTCCCATCTGTAACAGGGAGTGATGTTGCATCCATGGGCGATTGCTCTAAGACAACGAGGGAGGCTCAGCCTCCTCTAAAAATGATGAACATCGTGTAGAATGAATTGCGCTAGGCTTATGTTCTAGCCGACCTTATAACATTGCTATTTCAGATCCAGAATCATAGAAATATATGTGCTCAACCCAACTACAGTGCAAAATCATTCCGTTATAACTTTCCCCAGTTCGCCTAATATGTGCGTAAGTTTTTCCCCCTCGTGACAGCGTGATGCAGCCCAGCCTCAGTGGACTTCAATGGCATTTGGGAGCTATGCGCTTTTCAATCTCAAAATGCAAGACGATTATTGGACAAATACTGCGAAAACGCCCGCCCACGGACTCCCAGCCTCACAGTGGGAGGGACATGGCAAAGCTTTCCGCGAGGAGACTGGTGATTGGTGAAAGCGGCCGGATATTTTCTTTGATTGACAGCTCGTTTTAAATAGACAGGCAGTGGTGAATCTCAGTTCAATCCCATGCAGATTCGTAAGAGATCAGCTTACATTTCGATTTCATTCATTACATACGGTTTCTACCAGCTTTAGTTTGTATATATTTTCATTGTAAATAAAGTGTAAATATAGTTTTGTCAAGTTTGCTATCTTAGTTCCAGAAATTTCGTTTATTTGAGTGACTGAACTTGAACTTGAGGGGGCTAGTCAGCTAGCAAGAAAGCTGCGCACGGATGCCAAGCATTGCTGATTTAATTTTGGTGAAGCCATTTGCCAGTCTTCCTTTTGAGGAAAAAATTAAAATTAAAGAGCAGGGTAGACCAACGCCTCAAACTGACTTGGTGAAAAAGGTAGGGAATAATACTCATTCCTTTCAGCTCTCCTGGTACGAGAAAGTGAATTGGCTAACAGCAAGTGAACCACATCAACAACAGTAAATAGGTTTCTTTAGTAATATGTCATGGATGGACCAAAAATATAGAATCTATTTAAAATGTTTATGCTGAGTATATTATATTGGAATATATATTTCTCTGGATATGAATTAAACACAGCTACAATTTGGAAAACATTTTTAAACAAAAACACAGCCGAGAACATTTCCCACTACAGACCTGGATTAAAAGTGAAGGGTTATCAAAATTGTCAATAAAACATTTCTCAGTCAAAATAAGTAAAATATAGGGAAAGTGTCATTGAATGAAATGTGTGGCACCCAGATCTATGTTTGGCTCCCCAAGGTCAGTGCTTGTGCCTATTCCAGAACACTCTGCTGTTACTGCTGAGGTTCCTGACAAAGAGCTGCTTTCAATAATGATCAATTTTTAAACAACATGCCACATGCCACAATTTTAAAATATAAAATGTTAAAATATACCCCCCAACACCACCATCATGTATACTGGACAGTAGGCTAATGGGCCAAAAGAACATGTTATTTCACAGTTTGTGACCCTGCCAACAATCAGCCAGATCAGAGGCAAGAGTATGGGCAAAATTGATGTGTTTTTTCTTTTTTCTTTTAAAATCTGGAAATATCGTAACCGACCAGCCTCCCCTGTTTGAAAGACTACCAGCCGCCACTGGTTGCATCCCATTAATACACATTACAATAGATTATTAGATTCTAATAGAATAGATGAGCCAAAATAATTGGGATCTTTTTTTATGGGCCCTAACTCAGTACAAGTATGAATAGGTGGGCCTCAAAGCAGAAAAGGTTGAGAAGCCCTGTTTTAAAATATTTGTATTTATAACTTATGATGGCTACATAAATTCAAAAGATATAGATAGGTGGAAAGGTTGTTCTTAGATAGATGGAAACCATCTTTCAAGTGAGAAAATCTAAACGGGGTGAGAGATTACTAATTTGAGATTGGGGAAGAGGCGGGGCTTAATATCAGAGAGGTCAAAACAACTATGCAACTGTCTGTCATTCCAGATTTACATGTCTGTTGGTTCATCAATCATTTTATAGGAATTCAGTTAGATTGTGCAATCTGTAATGATGGCCGTCTTCTTTTTAGCAAAAGTAAGGGAATTTTTAATGCTTTTATTTGTCACGTGTACATTAGAGCACAGTGTCATGTATTGTAGTTTATGTAGTTTAGTATTGTGTTCCTTACTGACACCCATAGTTGGTTGATGCATTGCATTAGGGGAGTCTCTGTGCACAGCATTGTATATAAAAAACATTAAGTGCTCCAGTAAAAAGATGCACAAACCTCAATGCTGACTGTGGCTAGTTGTTTGTCTGGTATATAGTGAGATAACACCACAACAGAAAAGACATTGAAATTCTTTCTCTGCATTTAACCCATCTGGGGATGTGGGCACAGTGGGCAGCTGTGCTGCAGCACTTGGGGAGCAGTTAGGGGTTAGGTGCCTTGCTCAAGGGCACCTCAGCCATTCCTGCTGGTCCAGGGAATCGGATCAGCAACCTTTTGGTCCCAAAGCTACTTCTCTAGCCTTTAGGCCATGGCTTCCCATGTAAGGTGGCTTTCCCAGTAAGGTGGGCACTACGTTCCAACCCAAGCAGCTGTTTGGTAAATCCAAAAGGGTTTTATGAGGGCTGAACTCTTCCTGGGTCACTCTCTGCTTCTTCACCTGTGCAACTCAGCTTGTCAAGGGTCATGAGTTCATTGAATTTAACCAGTGGCAGTTTCTCCTCTTTGCTTGATCTCTTGTACTGGCAATTCAGGCTCTGAAGACAAGCAACTGGTGTGTTTTGGCCGACCGCTGGCATTATGTAGGGGCCTTTGATGATTATCTGGGGTTGGATTTTAGTGTCACCCTTAGCTATTGCTTCTATGATTCTAATAGCATCTTCTTCAAATTGGTGCCAATAGCTCTGCCTGCTGGCTGGAGGCCACTTGACCCGCCGATGCTGCCTTACTCTGCATGATGAAGGAGCTTCTGGTGCATCGAGTTTCAGAGCTCTGTGGGGTGAATTTGGGCCATATCCCTTCTGCATCTCACCAGGAATTGATTCAGTGCGATGTATTGCTCTCTCCTTTGCCAAGCATTTTATTCTGGCTTGGTGTATCATGAGGCCATGTGGGTTTTGCAGAACTTGCTGCAAATTCATCTTGAGCTTGCTATCTTTCTGAACAAACAATATATTTACATGCAGTCTTACACACAGTATATGTTTATAGTCAGTATTTACATGCTCATGTAGCAGTTTTGAGACAATTCCATATGCGTATGTTGATGGAAGAACATGGAACAACAAGAGTACACTGTATCTATGTGTGTGTGCACGCGTGTGTGTGAGAATGTATAGTATGTCTGCTTGAGAGACAAGATAGCATGGTTGAAGCAATTGAAGAGTTTGGTTCCAAAACGTGATAAACGCCAAATTTGAAAAATTGAAACTCCTGTCACCAAACCATCAGCAATTATCATATCTTACTCATACCATATTCAGTTTTCACCAAAATGTCATGGTGCAGGCACTTATGGATGTATGCACAGAAGAGGAACGTGGCGCAAATGGTGAACAAGCCAAAATGTGAGACAAGAATCAGAGTCATAGAATTAGCGAGGGTCGGGTGATTGACAAACAGAGTAAACAGAAGAAAATAGAGTAAACGTGAAAGAGAGAGGCAAAGGTCAGAAGAACGAGAGTCAGTCAGAAACAACAAGGCTTGGTATGAACTGGGAATAGCAGAATGATACTTCCAATGAAGTGGTGTGAGAGTGGGGTTTAAATAGGCAGAGGGGCCAATTGGCGTGATGAGTGACAGCTGCGATTAATAGTCAGGAGACAGAGGGCGCTGTGAATTCTGGGAAGAGTAGTTCATAGTGTCCATGTTTGTAGTTTGGATGATTTCAGTAGGTTTACTGACAGAGCCCCCCCAAGGAGCTCCCACCAGGAGCTATAGAATTTCTCGGGTGCCCCCTACCTCTGGGTGCAGGTTTGTCTGGATGTGTGGCATGGAATTCTTGCTTGAGGAGCGGCTCTAGGATGTCTTTGACGGGAACCCAGGTCTGTTCTTTGGGTCCATAACCCTCCCAATCTACCAGGTATTCAATCTGCTCTCTTCTTCATCTAGAGTTAATGTTTACCTGGTAGATGGGTTCACCTTCAAGGTTGAGAGCTGGGTATTCCTGGCTTGGTGCATTTTCAGTGAGGGGGCCCGGGATGGCAGGTTTCCAATAAGATACCTGAAATGTGGGTGACAGTCTGCTGTGAGGAGGGAGCTCTAGCTGGTATGAAACTTCATTAATGCATTGATAATTTTAAAAGGGCTGATGTATCATGGTTGGAGCTTCCTGCAGGCGTTGGGTTCTCAGAGGTTTTTAGTGGCTATCCATACTCTGTCCCCTGGGTTGTATGTTGGTGTGTCTGCTTTGTGCTTATCTGCATACTTTTTGTATTTGACATTGATCATTTCAATATGTTGGTGTACCTCCTCCCAAACTGTCTGGCTGTGTGAGAACCACTCCTCTACGGCTTGAACTTGGTTGGGCATGTCGTCCCATGGGAACAGGGGTGGTTGGTAGCCAAGTATGCACTGAAATGGTGTTAATTGAGTTGCAGAGTGCTTGAGGGAATTTTTTGCATACTCAGCCCATGGAAGGACATGTGCCCAGTCCCCCTGGTTGTGTATACAGAAGATTCTCAAGAAGCAGCCAATTTCTTGATTGGCTCTTTTGACTTGGCCGTTGGACTGAGGGTGGTATCCGGATGTGAGGCTCACTGAAACCCCTAATCTCTCCATGAAGTTCCTCCAGAAACATGAAATGAATTGTGCACCCCGGTCACTGACAATGTCCTCAGGGAGACCATAGTAATGGAATACCTGCTGGAATAACAGTTCTGCCGTTTGGGATGCTGTGGGGATGCCAGGTAATGGAATGAGTCTGAGGGCTTTGGAGAAGCGGGCGAGAGTCACCATGATGGTGGTGTTGCCTAGTGGGGGGGGAGGTTGGTGATGAAATCAATGGCTATGTGGGACCAGGGTCTCTGAGGAACAGGGAGGGGACAAAGTTTGCTGGCAGGGGGTGTTCTGGGAACTTTGGCTTGGGTGCAGATGGAGCATGAGGTGATGGACTGGTTAATTTCTGTGAGCATATTCTCCCACCAGTAATTGCTCCTGATCACCTGATGGATGCGTTGGCTGCCAGGGTGTCCAGTAGCGGGTGATGCATGAGCCCACGCAATTAGTTTGCCTCCAAGATGCTTAGGCACATATAGTAGACCAGAAGGGAGATTGTCAGAAAGCGTTTGGGGTCAAGAGTCTCTGATTTCCTTATCTAGGTCCCAAGTAATGGATTGAAGAAAGCACTGAAGTCAAGTCAAGTCAACTTTATTGTCAAATATGCTATACATGCTCGACATACAGCACAGATGAAATTTCAGTCCTCTCTGACCCACGGTGCAAACAGGCAATGCAATAAATAAAAATAGAATAACTGAAATAAAACAATATAAACAGTATAAACACTCTAGATAAGAAATAGACATGGACTAACACACACACACACACACACACACACACACACATACACACACAAATTGGAGCAAAGGGACATAAAATAACAGTCAAGGGCACTTGAGGTATAGCAGGTAAACATGAAATAAGCAGTGTAAACAATAAACTAATAGCTGTTAAGGTGAGGTAGTGCGGAATAGTGCAAATGAGCGAGGTAAAGTGAAATGTGCAGTCCCTGAGTTCCTGAGTTTAGTGTGCAAATGAATGTTGAGAGTGTGTGTGTGTGTGTGTGTGTTGGGGGGGGACTGTGAGGGTGACGATGTCAGATGCTGAAGGGGGGGCAGGGGGGTGTACGGGCAGAATCTGTGGCAGGGGGCAGAACAGGGAGGGAGTTGAGCCTCCTGACCACCTGGTGAAAGAAACTGTCCTTGAGCCTGCTGGTTTTGACCCGGAGACTCCGCAGTCTCCTCCCTGATGGCAGCAGGCTGAAGAGGCTGTGAGATGGGTGGGTGGGGTCACCTGCAATCCTGATGGCTTTGCGGGTGAGGCGGGAGTTATAGATATCCATAAGAGAAGGGAGAGGGACACCAATGAGCCGTTCAGCTGCTCTCACAATGTGCTGCAGAGTCTTGCAGCAGGACACGGTGCAGGCGCTGTACCACACGGTGATGCAGCTGGTCAGGATGTTCTCGATGGTGCCTCTGTAGAATGTGTGCATGATGGGGGCCGGGGCTCTTGCTCTCCTCAGTTTGCGGAGGAAGTACAGACGCTGTTGGGCTTTTTTGGCCAGTGATGCGGTGTTGTTGCTCCAGGACAGGTCTTCAGAGATGTGCACACCCAGAAACTTGGTGCTGCTCACCCTCTCCACTGTCGATAGTTAGTGGAGCATGCTGGGTGTGCGCTCTCCTGAAGTCCACAACAATCTCCTTCGTCTTCTCCACGTTCAGGGGGAGATTGTTGTCCTTGCACCACATGGCCAAGTGGCTCACCTCACTCCTGTAGATTGTCTCATCGCCATTGTTGATGAGACCCACCACAGTCGTGTCATCTGCAAACTTAATGAAGAGGTTGGAGCTGGATGTTGGTGTACAGTCGTGGGTCAGCAGAGTGAAGAGGAGGGGGCTCAGCACACATCCTTGGGGGACCCCTGTGTTCAATGTGATGGTGCTGGAGGAGTTGCTGACAACCCGTACAGCCTGTGGTCTCCCAGTCAGGAAGTCCAGCAGCCAGTTGCATAGGGAGGTGTTGAGTCCCAGCTGGTCCAGTTTATGAATGAGCTGCTGAGGAATTATTGTGTTGCATGCTGAGCTAAAGTCTATGAACAGCATTCTGACGTACGAGTCTTTTGTCTCCAGGTGGGTGAGAGCTAAGTGGAGGGCAGTGGAGATGATGTCATTGGTCGAACAATTGGACTGATATGCAAACTGGAAAGGGTCCAGGGCAGGGGGGGAGGGCAGACTTGATATGCCGCATGACTAGCCGCTCAAAGCACTTCATGAGGATGGGAGTGAATGCGACCGGGTGGTAGTCATTGAAGCAGGACGGAGACGGCTTCTTCGGGACTGGGATGATGGTGGTGGCTTTGAGGCACGTGGGGACAACAGCCTGGCTCAATGAGATGTTGAAGATGTCTGTAAAGACATCTGTGAGCTCCTCGGCACAGTCTCTCAGGACACGACCAGGAATGTTATCAGGACCTGGGGCTTTCTGTGCATTTGTCATCCTGAGAGCTCTCCTCATGCTGTCTGGGGACAGCGTCAACACCTGGTCGCCGGGAGGTGGTGGGGTCTTCTGTGCCGTGGTGCTGTTGTCTGCCTCAAAGTGAATGAAGAGTCGTTCAACTGATTCAGCAGAGAGGTGGAGTTATCACAGGTCTGCAGCGAGGGCTTGTAGTCTGTGATGGTTTGAATCCCCCGCCACAGGTTCGTGGTGTCTCTGCTGTCATTGAAGTAGTCAGCAATGTTCCTGGAATACTGTCTCTTGGCCACCCTGATGCCTCGTGACAGGTTGGACCTAGCTGTCCTCAGGCCCACCTCGTCTCCAGCTCTGAAGACGGCGTTCCGAGCCCTCAGGAGCCTGTGGACTTCCCCTGTCAGCCATGGCTTCTGATTTGCCCGAATGGAGATGGTTCTGGTGACTGTAACATCGTCCATGCACTTCCTCATGTAGGCAGTGATGGTCTCCATGTACTCCTGGAGATCTGTAGTGTTGTTGTAGGTGCCCGCCTGTCTGAACATGCTCCAGTCAGTGGTGGAAAAACAGTTCTGGAGTGCCTCTGAGGACCCCTCTGGCCACACACGTACCTGCTTTGTAGCTGGTTTGGTGACTTTAACCAGCGGCCTGAATGCTGGCATTAGCATAACAGTGGAGTGATCTGAGGCCCCAAAGTGGGGGAGGGGGAGGGCTTTGTAGGCGCCTCTATGCATGGTGTAAACATTGTCCAGAGTATCGTTTCCACATATGGGAAAGTTGATATGTCCATAGAGTTTTGGAAACATGCTCTTGGGGTTTGCATGGTTGAAATCCCCAGCCAGGATGAGGAAAGCATCTGGGTGGGCTGTCTGCTGCTCACTGATGTGCTGATAGAGTTCATTCAGTGCTTCACTCCTGTTGTTATTGGAACCGGGAGGGATGTATATTGCTACCAGCAATATGGCTGTAAATTCCCTCGGCAGGTAAAATGGCCAGCACTTAATAATTATAAACTCCACCAGTGGTGAGCAGTGTTTGCAGACCACGACAGCATCGTGGCACCAGGCATCACTGATGTAAACACAGAGTCCTCCGCCGTGAGTCTTCCCCCCCCTCAACTAGCACTCTGTCTGACCGGTAGCATGTTAGCCAGGCTAGCTGAATGGCACAGTCCGGGACGCTGTCATTAAGCCATGTTTCCACAAACACAAGGACACAACACTCACTCACAGACTTAGATGAGCAGAGTAGGTGGACATAATCCAGCTTGTTGTCCAGCGAGCGTACGTTGGCCAGAGTGATGGTAGGGATAGCCGGCCAGTGAGGGCTAGCCGCTAGCCTAGCCCGGATACCTCTGCGCTTGCCCCTTTTCTGCTTCCGCATGTTCCGCCTGTAACACTTCCACTGTGGGCTGGATGCAGGAGTGGGGGTCGATGGTTGAGCAGGCCTCCGGAGCAAACCGTAGTCGCATAGCACTTCTGCGTCCGCTGGATTTATATCCGTGAATATGGTTCTGCGGATGTCGAGCAGAAACTTACGGGAGTATGTGCGCCTTAAGACTGATGGATGTGACAAAGACGAACAGATACACGCTGTTTTAAAACACAAAAAACACGAAAACACCATTCTGATGGGACGGAGAGGAGCCGCTGCGTGTGTACGCGCCGCCATCTTAACTCATAAACACTGAGACAGGAGTATGGGATGAGTGATGGGATCTTGGTGAGTGGGGGCAAAGATTCGCGATAGAGCATCGGCCTTGGTATTCTTGGAGCCAGGACGAAATGAGGTAGTGAAATTATATCTTGTAAAGAAAAGAGCCCACCTAACCTGGCGAGGATTTAGCCGCTTGGCTTTCCTGATATATTCGAGGTTCTTGTGGTCGGTGAGGATTACAAATGGGTGAGTAGCTCCCTCAAGCCAGTGTCGTCACTTTTCAAGAGCCAGTTTTATGGTGAGTAGTTCCTGGTTTCCCACATTGTAATTTCTTTCAGCAGAAGAGAGTTTCTTAGAAAAGAATGTTACTGGATGGAGTTTCTGTTTCTCCTTGAAACATTGTGATAGTACTGCCCCTACTCCCATGTCAGATGCATCGACCTCCAGAGTGAAAGGTTTGGAAAGATCCAGCTGCTGCAATATGGGAGCAGAGGTGAAGGCTTGCTTGAGATGACGAAATGCTTCTTCTGCTGTGGGGTTCCATTGAAGGCGTTTAGGTCCCTTCTTGAGTAGTGCAGTCAGAGGGACAGTGATCGAGCTAAAACCACAAATAAAACGGCGATAGAAGTTGCAAAACCCAGGAAACGTGGAAGCTCCTTAACAGATGTGGGCATGGGCCAAGATGTGACCGCAGAGACCTTAGATGGGTCCATACTGACTCCTTCGGCGCTGATGATGCATCCCAGGAAGGAGGTACAATGCTGATGGAACTCACATTTCTCTGCTTTGACATAGAGGTGATTAGACCATCTCCTATGGGTCCTCTGTCGATTGTGCGAATACTGAGCACACTTTGAAGAGGGGTTGTTGGCAAGTTCAACTTCTGGGTGACGGTGCTGCTGACAAAGTTCCCCTCTGCTCCAGAGTCTATGAAAGCAGAGAGGATGTGGATGGAAGAAGTCAACTTTAACAACACTGGAACCTTGAACGACTTGGAATTGAACCGGTGTGTGGGACTTACATGGTGTGGAGGACACTCTGCAGAAGATAGACAAGGAGGATGAATGGGGTAGCAGTTGAGCTGATGTTCAGAGCTTCCACAGTAGAAGCAGAGCCCCTCCCTTCTCCTCCTAGCACATTTGGAGCGAGTTAATTGGATGTGTGAGACGTCTATGGCGGAACTGTCCTCTGGGATCAGAGCTGGCTTTACACTCTCCTGCAGGGAGGGTTGATGAGTCAGGAGATTGCCCAGATGAATTGCGAGGTCAATGAGAGAATCCAGTGTTAATTGTTCATCTTGGCAGGTGAGTTCACTCAGTGTCTCAGGGCACAGCCCTTGGCAAAAGACAACCTTCAGAGCAGGATCATTCCATCCACTAGCAGCCGCTAGTGTTCTGAATTCCAGGGCATACTCTCCCACACTTCTGGAACCCTGCGACATGGTGAGTAAGCTTTCACCTACTTCGACACTCTCGGGTTCATGGTTGAAAACTCTTGAATTGAGCGAGAAACTGCTCATAAGACTTTGTTGGTTCGCCACCTTTGTTCTAAATGGCACTGGCCCATCAAATAACTACCCATGAGGAAGGAGAGGAATTTAGTGATCTTATGCTCATCAGACATGTTAGGCATAGCAGCGAAGTACATGGAGCATTGGAGAAGGAAACCTTTACAAGCGAGCAGGTCTCTGGCAAATTTCTCCGGAGCAGGAAGTTGTAGTGCTGGGCTTGGAGATGGCTCGGAGCGTGTTAGGAGGGCCTGCGACATCACAGTTGCTAGTTGAGACATCCTTGTGTTGAGGTCGGCTAGCATCTACTGATGATCTCTTAATAAGCATCCTTGAGTATTGAGAGCTGTCTGCTTCGCCTTTTCTGCTACATCCATGGTGGTGAAGTATCCTGTCACGGTGCAGGCACTTACGGATGTATGTGCAGAAGAGGAACGTAGAGCAAACAGTGAACAAGCCAAAATGTGAGATGAGAATCAGAGTCGTAGAACTAGTGAGGGTCGGGCGATCAGCAAACAGAGTAAACGTGAGAAGACAATAGAGTAAACATGAAAGAGAGAGGCAAAGGTCAGAACACGGAGAGTCAGCCAGAAACCACAAGGCTTAGCGTGAACTGGGGATAGCAGAACAATACTTCACAATGAAGTGGTGTGAGAGTGGGGTTTAAATAGGCAGAGGGGCTAATTGGAGTGATGAGTGACAGCTGCGGTTAATAGTCAGGAGACAGAGGGCGCTGTGAATTCTGGGAAGAGTAGTTCATAGTGTCCATGTTTGTAGTTTGGATGATTTCAGCAGGTTTACTGACACAAAACACGATATCTGCCACTGATTTACACACTGCATTACGGCCTTTCATTCCAAAATGCAACAAGCGCCATCACAGATTTTTCTCAAAGCCAGATGTGATGGGTGGGAGTGGGAGAAGCCTTCAAGCCATGTAATTAGTTACACCTAATCAGGAACACGGGTAGAAACGGAGTTTAGTGAGTCACCTGACGTTCAATTGTCTCACGTGAGGAGGAAATGCAGGTAGATTAGTTTAGCCTGTAATATGGGCCCACTCTTTGTCTGAAATCTAACAGCGCAGTAGTGGTGAGAGCACTGTTGGCGTGCAGCGTTTGCCGGCGGTGATATAACGTAGAGCGGGTAAGGGAAACATCTTTTAACACAGTTTATGCTACGTTAATCAACATAGAACGCAGGCTTACTTGTTTATTTACCTTGCAGTATTTAAGTAAGTCCGGCTGTTTTCCTGGCTTGTGATAGCAGTCCCTAGTAACAACACAGCACCAAAGGTATCAAAACATGTCCATTGCTGCTCATAATGCTTAGTGGAGCTCATTTGTTAATCATGAGCATTTTAGCTTGTAGTTCCCTGACCCACGCGACGTCTTAGTGAAAAAGGATAGTCTACTGGTATGCGTAGTGGGGATTGTAAGAAGGTAAATTTTATGTCTTAATAAAGTCTAACTATTTGAACAGAAATGGGGAAATGTATGAATGTTACGGTAGTGAACATGCAATTGTTGTTTTGTAGTTAATCATGCCAAAGACTGTTCCTGCTTGTATGGTATGACGCCAGCATAACAGTAACAGGTAGCCTAATGTTTACATGGGTTTTATGTATATTAACATATCTAAATGTAATCTGTGAATGTTGTCCTGATGAACAGGTGATTAATTGAGATCTCTTGTTAATTGCAGGAGTCACTGTTTTTCCCATTGTAAAGTTTATTTTAAAAACTAAGGTGGGCCTGTTTAATGCCCTTTAGGGTAGTCTAATCGCCATCAGCATAAGGCCCACTGTGAAATGCCTTGTTATAGTGTGTTGTAAACGTGTGTAAAACCACCACCTCCACTTTTGTTTAGTTTATTTGTTTATTTTTTTATAAGGCAATTCATATTAATAGTGGGGCTTTGACCCGTTGTAGTGTATTTGATAACATCTTATGGCTCATTGCTTAACTAAAAAAAAAAGATATCAGTCATTAAAGTGTTTTATTGTTGTACACAGCCTCTTGTTTTATTCATTCAGTTGAATAGCCATAGTGGGGGAATAGTGAGTCTTTGTACTCATGGGTTCAATTGATTCTGACCTAGGACAAACGTAAGGTTGTTCAGGTTACACAGACATATCCATTTGGCCAAATCAGAGGCCACCATTGGCGTGAAGTCTTCTAAGATGGCTTCACCCATGAAGTAGGAAATCGCTTTGTCACTTCTCACATTTATTGGACAATTTCACTGTGAATTATGAATTATTTCGATAAAATAATCTAAAAAAATAAAATAATCTATAAAATAAAATCATCTGTCATGAAAGAACATGGTTAAATGCACTTTAAATAGAAAGGGATATGTAGCATTTCGGGGAAAAATGCCGTGGCGTGGATATGTAGCGAATTGACAAAAAAATAATTACTTGGTTCAGTTAAAAGCTGTTAATTAGTTCTGGATTTCATTTTTGAAGTTTATTATCATTAAGGAGTTAGTCAATAAATGTTAAAACAGGATACAGTGGTTTTCCTTTTATCACTTCCTGTAATCAGAAAAAGTGATTTTTCTCAAAACAATGGAATTGGATATATAGCGTTTTAGAACCAAACTCTTCAATTATGTCATTATCAGAGGTACTTCCATCAAGAGCATTTACATGAGAAGCTTTTAATCCTTTCAGGTCTGCTGTCTAAACATGTACAATACAGATTCTGACATATGAACCGACTTTGACCTTTTCAGTCCAGTTCTGAATGGATTTGGATTGTATTGTTTATTTAATTATCTATCTAGGGTAAGCAAAAATAAATAGCTGCAAACCTACATACAGGGTGAAATAAAAGCTAATATGCCGTTTTAAAACTTCTGGGTTAGAATCCAGAAGTAATAAAAAACAGCTTGCATGCAAGCAAAGCAAATGTTATGACAGTGTACCTTTATGCTCAAGCAGAAAAAAAAATCCGGATGTGTAAATTTCCACTACTTTTACTGAAATAATCATAAACGGACGACATTATGGAATTAGGAAAGAGGAAGGTGCCAAATTTACCATTAGCCATATTTTAGTTCCTATTGTATGCAAAATAAAAGCAGTAATTAAAAAAATTTCAACAAAACACAATTGCAAATGGTTTCTGTTTCCACTGAGTGGTATTATGTGATCGAAGCTGGATGTGTCAGTTTCAGATTTGCTAAATATTGCTTTATCAAATCATTTGAAAAATCATCTCGTGAGCGTAAAAACATTTTTGCAAAATTTCAGTTTTTTTTTTCGAAATTCATGCATTTCCATTACTCATTTTTTTATTTCGCAGTTTCAAATTGTGCATTAAACAGGTTAATGGAAACAGATATTGTTTTGGCAATAATTTTATATGTATCCGGTCTTTGTTCCTTTATTCCTGACATAGCATGTATTTTTAAATTGCTGGGTGCGCATCAGCTAATCTGGTTGTAAAACAAATTTTTGCTAATGCCAATGTTATCCTGACTGTGTTTGGTCAGAGTCACATGAGTCTTAGCATCTCATAACTTCACTAGCTGATGCAGACCCAGTGATGCAGATGGTTCAAATACATGCCATGTGATGAATCAAGGCACCAGGAATAAACCACAAATAAAAACTGCATGTGTGCATGCGTGTGCATGCATGCACTTTCCATGTGTATTTGTGAACCATTTTTTTTAATTTGTGAATTTGTGTAACACAAAAATAATTGTGGATCTCATTTTATTTTTATGACTCACTATCAGTACCTCTACTTCCTATGGGATTCCACTTCATCTGTGGTAGTAAATTATAACGATTGTCTAAAAGACTAAAACAAATCAGATAGGAGCATAAGTCTGTCCTTAGAGACCATTATACAAGCACCTGATTACATTTCTGACTTAATGCCACAGATGCACATTAATATACAATGCCCTGCCAAAACAAAAAGTTGTACACTAATATTTGGTTGGACCACCTTTAGCTTTGATTACAGCATGCATTTGCCATGGCATTGTTTCAATAAACTTATGCAATGTCACAACATTTATTTCAGTCCAGAATTGTATTCATTTTTCACCAAGATCTTCTCCAGCACATCCTAAAGATTCTCAATGGGGTTAAGGACTCTGTGGTGGCCAATTCATGTGTGAAAATAATTCCTCATGCTCCCTGAACTACTCTTTCACTATCTGAGCCCTAATTTTATGCCCGTGCCATCAGGGAAGAAAAAACCCATTGATGTGATAACCTGGTCATTCAGTACATTCAGGTCATCAGCTGACTTAATTTTATTGCAACATAACGTTGCTGAGTTTCGACCTGACCAACTGAAGCAACCCCAGATCATAACACTGCCTCCAGAGGCTTGCACAGTGGCCACTATGCATGATTGATGCATTGCTTCATGTGCTTCCCTTCTTACCCTGACACACCCATCACTCAGTAATCGGGTAAATCTGGACTCATCAGACTGCATGACCTTTTTCCTTTGCTCCAGAGTCCAAGCTTTATGCTCCCTAGAAAACTGAAACCTTTTCTCCTGATTAGTCTCACTAACAAGTGCTTTTCTTATGGCCACACAGCTGCTTAATTCCAATCTTGTGAGCTCTTGTCACATTGTGAGTGTGGAAATGATCTTACTTTCACTATTAAACCTAGCCATGAGTTCCACTGTCAATTTTTTATGATTTGACTTCGTGTTTAAATTATCTTTGATCATACTCAGTTGAAGTTGATGGTTCACCATCATTCCAGGTTTTACTAATGTGTTGGACAGTTCTTAACCCAATTTCAGTCATTTCAGCAATCTTCTTAGTTGATTTCTTTGCTTGATGCATCTTCAGACATGTTTGTTTAAGAAATGAGAAGCTACTTATTGCATCAGTTAGGGTTAAAAGAATTGTTGCCAGCTGAAACACATTAATCACTGCAGTAATTATCCAATCAAAGGCACATATGTATTTGCTTATTTAAATCCAAATGGTGACCTTTTTTTTGGCTGGGCAGTGCACCTGAGACAGAAGCAAGTAGAATTGGCCCCAGTGGAAAATTACATGTTAACTGAGAGCTGATCTGCAGCTATGAGAATCTGGAAGGTTATCAGGGGCCTTCCATGTATTTACACTGCAAAAAGATAACAGTTCATGTGGAGGCGGTTGGGGCGGATAAGCCGTTATGGGAGCACCTTATGAAGTACCAGATGAAAAGTGTGTGTCCAGGGACAGACTAATACACACAAATACAAACCATGGTTCGGGGTTCTTCACCTGGAACGTCACAACTTACAATGAAAACACTGGGGAGTCCAGCAAGGCACTTCATTGTCATGGTAACAGGTGTAGAGCTAAAAATAACATGGCTTTTTCTGGATCATATGGTCCATGGGGAAAAGGAGAGAAATATCAGAAAGGTGGGGGGTTGGATTTGAGGGCAAGGATGGAGGGTTGAGGGGTGGGGTATGGGCTTTTGGAGACAAATGAGCTTTAAACACAAATATTAGCTTTGCACCCCATTTATCTCTTGGCTGCATCTGAGTGGAGCAGACTGGTGAGAGTGAAAGAATTTAATAGAAAGAGAAGAAATATTCAAGATCCGTTTGAATATATAGTACCAGTCAAAGGTTTGGACACACCTACTGATTCATATGTTTTTCTGTATTTTGATTATTTTCTACATTGTAGAACAATACTGAAGACATCAAAACTATGAAATAACATACGGAACATATATGGAATTATGTGATAAACAGAAAAGTGTCAAAAATATACGTTTAATATTTTAGATTCTTCAGAGTATGCAGTGTTTACCTTGACAATGTTTTGCACACTCAGAGTATGCAATGTTTACCTTGATGATGCTTTGCATTATCTTAACCAGCTTCATGAGGTAGTCACCTGGAATGCTTTTCAGTTTGCAGGTGTGCCTCATCAAAAGTTAATTAGTGCAATTTCTTGCCTTCTTAATGTGTTTGAGATCAAACAGTAAATAGGAAATAATAAAAATACAGTAGGGCGGCACGGTGGTGTAATGGTTAGCACTGTCACCTCACAGCAAGAAAGTTCTGGGTTCGAGCCCAGTGGCCGACAGGGTCTTTCTGTGCAGAGTTTGCATGTTCTCCCCGTGTCTGCGTGGGTTTCCTCCGGGTGCTCCGGTTTCCCCCACAGTCCAAAGACATGCAGGTTAGGCTAATTGGTGGCTCTAAATTAACTGTACATGTGAATGGTTGTTTGTCTCTATGTGTCAGCCCTACGATAATCTGGCGACTTGTCCAGGGTGTACCCCGCCTCTCACTCATAGTCAGCTGGGATAGGCTCCAACTTGCCCGCGACCCTGCACAGGATAAGCGGTTACGGATAATGGATGGATGAAAAATACAGTAAATCACCCTATTCCACAACTGTAGTAATCCATATTATGTCAAGAACTGCTCAACTAAATAAAGAGAAACGACATCCATCATTACTTTAAGACATGGTGTCTGTTAATTAATAAAAATAAAGAAAAAAAAACATTGAATTAGAAGGTGTGTCCAAACTTTTGACTGGTACTGTACTTTTTAGGAATTAAAAGAAGCTTACCTTTAGAGTTTGTCATTGTGACAACCTGCAATCACTGTATTATGGATGTTGTCTTTACGTATGCATTTTTAAATTTGTCAGACATTCTTATCCAGAGTGGCTTAGAAACCCTAGAAATAGTTGGAGGTGCAGCCTAGATAATCTGTAAGACTCGAGACTAAACTCATGGTTGTATTTGTTATACCTCACATTAATGATGTTGTAACACCAACTCAGCACCAATGTTTTTTTTTTTCATTGTTGTTGCTGAGCGAGCTCTATTTCCATCAAATGTTCTTGTGGCCTCCCCAAACTTCATTGCAGTCATCTGTTAGTTACACCAGTTGACTAACTTTTTAATATGCATTTTGTGTTGGCATTCTTAAAATTCTTACAAGAATTGGAAAAAAAAATCATGTGCCTTTAGATAAAGTACTTAAAAATGAAATTTTGACTTTGTAGATATGTGAGCTAAATCTAGCTCCATTAATAGTCCTTCAACAATTCTACTCTGACATGTCCTTTTAAATGCGCTCAGATCCAAAACTGAAAAAAACCTCTTTCAATCTATCTCAAATGAAATATTTAAGCACTTACACTGAAAACAAATTTACATTTACCATAATGGCCACACAATCTCATCTATGTAGTACTAAGGCCCTGTTCACACCTGGCATTAACATGCGCCCTGGGTGATCAGGTTGCAAGTGTTCAGCTCTAAGTATGGACCCTTTTCACGTGACATCACGACAAACGCGGCCGCCATTTTGGACGTGTACTACCAGTAGTTTACCACAGCCAACATTGAGGAACGGCAGCAAAGAAAGTGTTTATTTTCAGCAAGACTTCCATCATGCCACTATATTGTTGTGCACCTGGATGTAGTAACCATCAACAAACAAGGCAAGGGTTATCATTTTATCGGATCCCGGTAGATGCTGACCGACGGAGAAGATGGATAGCGGCATACCAGCGCTTGTGTAGTGACCACTTTATTGGAGGTAAGACGAATAAAATTAGCCAGAAAAGGCATTACATTGCTGTTAACATTCTGTGGCGGCGAGTGTGTAACCAAATAGGCTAAAATAACCCATTGTAACCTCTTTGTTCTTCTGTAGTAGCTATTAGTTAGCGTTGTGTTCCTTTGCTGTTGGTAGACTGTAGGACAGATCAGAGGCAGTGTCCTACAAACAGCGCTTAATTTGAGGGGAGCAAGCCGGAGCGCGCTCCGGAACCTCGGGCGTTGGCTCCAGCAGCTATTTACACTGGATCCGGTGATCCGACACCTCTTTTGACTATGTAACAAAAAAATAATAATAATTAAATAAAAAAAATGCAAGTTTATTTAGTGTTAATGTCTGATTTTGATATCTGTCTTGTTGGTGATTTCTCTCATGAAACGACATCCACAAAATATCTGCAGATGAACTTAATTTGCAGTGTTATTACAAAACATGCCCAGAAGCGCAGCGCAGAGCCCCCTCCCCTCTCCTCTTTTTTTCCGCACCAGAGCCGCTCATCCTCTGCGCTCCGGGACCTCCCACTTTACAAATTAAGCACTGCCTACAAATAAGTGTTCAAAATAGAGGAACATGTATTTGTCTCTTAAATCCAGGCCGTTCCCTGTAATCTGTCACAACGGTTGGAGAAAGTAATGGCAACTAGTGAGTGCACAAACCGTAGAAGGTAAACTGTACACAGTGCCAGGGCAGTGTGATGGTATGTCTACTTTTAGATTGTGTTAGCTTATCAATGAACACACTCGTCACTCGACGAGTTTCACGTCTTTACGATGGATACTTAAATGTGTGTTAAGTATTATTGTTGCAGTCTAAGCAGTCATTGTAGCAGCTAGATGAGCGAGAACTGAAAGGGTCTGTGCCATAAACCGTTATTTCTGTACGGCGTTGCTAATGTGTCGTTACTGTTGTTATTTCTCCCTCTGCTCGCCCTATAAATGCCCTACGTCGCTGGATAGCGAAGGTGTTTTCTGCATCTCGCTCCTTTTTCTTGTATGTTCTCCGTTTGTCGCCTTTCTCGCATTCAAACCAATTCGAGCCGAAGTCCGCTACATGTCCAAAATGGTGGTCGCGTTTACGAAGGTCACGTGACTGAAAAGGGTCTATAGGTGTGAACAGTGAAAAATCACTGAGTCACACTGTTATCCAGTCACTCAGACCACATTCAGAGGTTTCCTAGGCTGCATATGGCCACATTGACGTCCACTGTGTAAGCGGACGTGTTGGTATGAGTAAGTATCACATACTTACTCATTCGCATGCCAATGGCGTCATATTGAAATTGTGACTTTTGAAGTGTGATACTAAGTTTTCTTTTCTTCTTCTTTTAATTTCCAGGAGGCTAAGCATGAGAAGTTCATTGCTGTATTCCACCTGTTAAAAACATCGAAGTATTTGGTCTTTGCAAAACTAAATGATGTAGACTACATATTTATTTGCATATAGAACAGGGAAGTGAGATCTGAACACAGTTGGTCACTTGAGATGCATGTGGAGACAGATTCGAATGGTAGGTGTGAACTGATGTACTGTACGTAGAGCTTGTGACCACTTGTGAAACTGTGGCTGTTGATATTAATATTTTCCACCTGTAAGACATTTACATACTGCACTGAAATATTTAGATACCCCATACATACAGTACAAGTGTGTGTGTGTGAGAAAGCGAGAGAGAGAGAGATGGGGGTATTGTTTACCTGAGCCAGTGGATGAGACTTTGGTAGTGACACACACAGATAGGACAGCATGCTTGGAAACTCATTTTATAGATAGTGCTTTTGGCATGGGACTCAGGGACATAGACGCACCCTGAAGTGCAATAAATTACAGAAGAAATTATCCCGACTGATAGTGTGGGTAAGCGGACTGAAAAAGCCCTTTGGCTTCTTCTTCTTTCTCTCTTTCTCTCTCTGATTGCAGTCTGAGAGAAATGCTTTGTCAGTCTGAAGCTTTCCTCTGCATTTAGTAATTTTTTTTCTTATTCAGCCCTTCTTCTTATGCATCATTCTCTTTTTTGCCTCTGCTCTCTCTTTCCCTATCACCAATCTTTATCTATTCACATAAATTCTTCCGCTTTCCGGTGTATTTTTTGCTTGCCCTGGATTTTCTTTTGTTCCTAGTTTGTCAATCATGTTCCGCACTTCATCATCTTTCAATTTATTTCTGTAATACTTAAATCGTCATGTGTTATTCTTCTTTATCCCCCTCCCTCCTATAATAGTCAGTTCATCAGTATGGAGGAAACCTCCTCCTCAATGAGTGTGTGCTCTTTGTGTAAAACGCTGACATGAGATAATATTCACACTGGCAATCTGGATTTGACTGCATGGATTTGCATTTCATTTGGAATTCAATAAACCAAATGGAACCTCACCCACATCGATGACAAAGTTCATAAAAATTATAATAATAATGCTATTCCTGATTGATTTGTGCTTGGTGTTCTGGTAGGGATTCTCAAAAAAGGTCCTTAATCGTTAGAGTATTTTAATTCAGGTAATGTTATTTATTTACCTGATATCTCCTGGCAGGACTTGTGCATTTTCTGTATTGATGACCTTGTACTTGAGATGACACAGTAATCTCAGACTGTGATTTAAACCAAAACAAACTGCTTAGAAATGCAGCAGGGATCCTGATGGAGAGTGGGGTGGGTGGGGGTAGGGGCAGTCTGACTACATCCAACATCCGGGCCAAATGATGCATGACAAGCTGTAAATGAAAGAGCTTTTTTTTGGGGGGGGGGGGGGGGTCTGCTTGTGTTTTTTTTTTTTCATTTCAGTATTGCACCACAGAGACCTTTTCCTGTGTTGCTTTCAGCTGTGATTATTTTTATGACATGACCAGATGTTTTTGATTATGGGTTTTGCACCATGTGACAGCTGACCTGTACCACAATTCTACTGTTACTGTTTGATAAACTTTCTAATTTCACACTTGCTAAATTTTTGTGCATAACCCGCCCTTTTGAGGAGTAATTGCAATGATCCAGGGAGTCTGGTGCTTAGGGGGCTAGTGGTAGGTTGGGTTGGCTGGGTTATTTGGGGGAGGAGTAAGTACTGAAGTGACAGATCTGATGGTATGTGGTGGATTACTCCTCCACCCTTTGCTCAGCCTATTTCATGTCATTAACCACTCATTTTGCTTTGTGTCTGACTTCTTCAGGGTGACAAATGTTTAGGAGATGCTGATTTTACATCTGTGTCTGTGCTAAAATGCATAATTTCGTGTTTATAAGCACATCAGCTGAGGTACTAACTTACTAACTCCCATTCTTCCCCAAATATCCAAATGAGAATTTAGGGCAGACGTTAGAAAAGGTTGCTCCATAGTTGGCACCTGGAGTATTTACAGTTGTGGTCAGAAGTTTACATCCAGTGACATGAATGTCATGTTGGATATGAATGTCATGGCAATATTTGGGCTTTCAGTAATTTCTTTGAACTGTTCTTTTTCTGTGGCAGAATGATTGTACAGCATACATCTTTAATATAAAAAAAACACACTTGAATTTGGTGCACAAGTTTTAATTTTCTTTGGGTTTTCTGAAATCAACACAGGGTCAAAATTATACATACAGGGCCAAAAATTTACATACGTTCACTTACATTATTAATTCAGAGGTGCTGAAACTTCCAAAATGTGTCTTATCTTGCCGAGGTCCTTAACTTCCTGTTAGTGATCATGATTGACTATAGCTGCTAGCTTCTCTGTGCCTTCATAAAAAGGGTTTGTTTACAGCACTCACTGGATTGACCAACACAGGGTAAAATGGGAAAGTCCAAGGAGCTTAGTGCAGATCTGAAAAAGAGGATTGCAGATATACACAACTCTGGAATGTCTTTTGAAGCCATTTCTAAACAACTGCAAATTCCAAGATCAGTTCAAACAATTGTATGCAAGTTATTGTGAGGTGTAGTCACTTTGCCAAGCCACTTTGTTTCAAGAAAACCCAGCTGAAAGGAAATTGGTTTGGATGGTCAGGAACAACCTGGGAACCACCATGGCATGGCCCTGCCGTGAACTGGAAGCTGATGGATCACTGTCTACAGTTCAGATCACCATGGACTAAGAGGCTGCTATCCAAGAAATAACCCCCTGCTCCAAAATTGACACCTTCAAGCTTAAGTAAAGTTTGAAACTGACCACACAGACAAAGAAAAAAGCCTTCTGGAGGATAGCTGTATGGTCACATGAGACAGAGATTGAGTTGTTTGGCCACAATGACCACCATGTACAGAGGAACACTGTACCAGCTGCTGGTGGTGGTAGGATCATCATGTTCTGGGGCTGTTTTGCTGCCAGTGGAACTGGTTCATTGCACAAAGTGGATGGAATAATGAAGAAGGAGGACTACCTCAGAATTCCTCAGCATAAACCATCAGAAACTTGAACATGACTTGAGAGTTACAACAGGACAATGAACCCAAACACACATCAGAGCTGGTTGTGGAGGAAAAAGCAGGCTAATATTAAGCTTAAAACAAGCCTTGACTTCAACCCTATTGAAAATATGTGGACTATGCTTGCAAGTAGTCCATCCATCCATCCATCCATCATGTGTAGCCGCTTATCCTGTTCTACAGGGTCGCAGGCAAGCTGGAGCCTATCCCAGCTGACTATGGACAAGAGGCGGGGTACACCCTGGACAAGTTGCCAGGTTATTGCAGGGCTGACACAGAGACAAACAACCATTCACACTCACATTCACACCTACAGTCAATTTAGAGCCACCAGTTAACCTAACCTGCATGTCTTTGGACTGTGGGGGAAACCAGAGCACCCAGAGGAATCCCACGCAGACATGGGGAGAACATGCAAACTCCACACAGAAAGGCCCTCATCAGCCACTGGGCTTGAACCCAGGACCTTCTTGCTGTGAGGCAACAGTGCTAACCACTACACCACCATGCCACCTAAGATGAGTCCATGCCAAGAAAAAAAAAATTAATTGAACTCTACCAATTCTACCATGAAGAGTCGTGAAATATCCAACCAGAATTCTGCCAGAAGCTTGTTCATGGTAAAAAAAAAAAAAAAAAAATTGGTCAAGGTGAATCTTGCGAAGAGACATTTTACTCAAATATTAGGTGTTCTATCTGTATATTTTTGACCCTGTATGTATAATTTTGACCCTGTGTTGATTTCAGAAAACCCAAAGAAAATTAAAACTTGTGCACCAAATTCTCGTTTTTTTTTTTTTATTAAGGATGTATGCTGTACATTCTGCCACAGAAAAAGAACAGTTCAAAGAAATTACTGAAAGCCCAAATATTGCCATGACATTCATATCCAATATGACATTCATGTCACTTCTGGCCACAACTGTATCTACATAATTGTACTTACCGTATACACTATAGTTATAATAGTTATAATAGAAACCTGCACAGCAACACTTATCAATAATTCACCATTTAGAGTTTCACACTCCATTCAGGAAGCACTGGAACCAACAATGAGTGCTTGAAGTGGGGATGAAAGTGCCAGTTGTAACATCAATCATAGACATGTCCCCACCAAGCCACCAGAGTTTACCCTCCCGTGAATTTTGCATGGCTTCTTTTGTTATCCTGTTCATTTCCAGTTTGCCAGGAAAGCAAACTTTCCAAAAAGCACATGGACTATTGTGCTGAGAGGAAGTTTTACATTTTCCTGCCATTCCTTGTGAGTTCTGAATTGAGTTTATTTCTGCCATCTTTTGTCTATGACCTTGCCTTGGGTCAGGTTTTTTTTTTTAATACCTGCACCCATATGACCCATTATGAGAGCCAATCTGCAAAAATATGTGTTCATCAACCACCTGAACCTGATCTGACCCTCAAACTGCCAACTTTAGCCTGTATACTGATGCCATTCACATCTTAGAGTAACAGAAAACATTTTCTTATGTAGTGCATGTTTTAGAAACAAGGACAACAGATAACAAGGAATTTTGCATGAGCCACCATAGGCTACAGGAACACACAATGTTTCTATAAGTTATTTGAACGCTGCTTTGACACTTTTGATCCGACCTGCCTGAACCTGTCATATTTTCTAGTAAGCTTACTTGAAGCTGGTCGACATGTGCATCATTCTTGCCTTGCCTTGCCTTGGCACCCCTTTGATTATGGCTTACCCTTTGGATTTATCTGCCTGCCTGGTTTATGGCGTTGTGACCCTCTTCTGCCCTCTGGTTTTGGTATTGGACTGTCTTTGGGATTTGTTGTCTACTGTTTTAGATAGCAGGCACTTTGTCCTGAACGCTGTTTCTATATCCATTCTCTTAATAACCTCCTGCAGATGGATCAGTATACTGCCTCTGTGAGCCCTCTGTTACACCAGCACTCCCCCTTTCAGATGTTAATTCCAGTTTTAGGAACCATTAAATAATTTTAAAGCTCTGTTGGGCCAAGTGGCACAACAGAAAAGCATTTGAGGAAAATTGTGAGTTTGACACTAAGCTGCTGATGTTGGAAACCTACTATGTATAACTTTTAACAATGACATAATGAAGAAGACAACATATACAATCATTCAAAAATTTAAACTGTCAAATTATTTATAAAAATGGGCAGCACAGTGGCTCACACACTGGGTTTACAGGTTCAGGGTCCACAGGTGAGTTTGGATTAATGTCTGTGTTGATGTTCCCATGTTCTCCATGTGGTTGTGTGGGTTTTGACAGCTGCTGTACATGAGTGCTGCACTGTGCTTATTGTTGCTTTTCCCCCACACTCACCTGGTTAAGTGAATCTTAAACTCCATATTAATTCATTGAAGTCCCACACTTTCTATACAATTTGATCTTGATTTTTACTTAGTCAGAATTCACAAAAGTGTCATGGGTGCATCCCTGGAGATGTGTGTAGCGACTCATCTCATCTCATCTCATTATCTCAAGCCGCTTTATCCTTCTACAGGGTCGCAGGCAAGCTGGAGCCTATCCCAGCTGACTACGGGCGAAAGGCGGGGTACACCCTGGACAAGTCGCCAGGTCATCACAGGGCTGTGTGTAGCGACTGGCTGCCTAATTCAAATTGTTTACTTTCACAATGGTATGCTTCATTGCTACCAAGGAAACGAACATCTAAATGCATATACAAATGTGCCAATGAAACATGGGATGTGCAGCCAAGCTGGGATAGCTGTAATTACAGCACAGCTCAATTAAAACATACTCCAAGACAGTGGAACAGTGAATAAACAGCCTATTCATCTTCTTTCTGGCTATCCAGGAGTTTTACTACCATGCACGATTCTCATCTCATTATCTCTAGCCGCTTTATCCTGTTCTACAGGGTCGCAGGCAAGCTGGAGCCTATCCCAGCTGACTACGGGCGAAAGGCGGGGTACATCCTGGACAAGTCACCAGGTCATCACAGGGCTGACACATAGACACAGACAACCATTCACACTCACACCTACGGTCAATTTAGAGTCACCAGTTAACCTAACCTGCATGTCTTTGGACTGTGGGGGAAACCGGAGCACCCGGAGGAAACCCACGCGGACACAGGGAGAACATGCAAACTCCACACAGAAAGGCCCTCGCCGGTCACAGGGCTCGAACCCGGACCTTCTTGCTGTGAGGTGACAGCGCTAACCACTACACCACCGTGCCGCCCATGCACGATTCTATGAAATGATAAATAAATAAACAAACGATATTACAATAATAAAAAAAAATTACTGTGTATAGACCAGCATAATTGTGTGATTTCAGACTTGATCTGGATAGTGTGGACACTAATCTTAAAGGTATACTGCCTTTCAGATTTATCAAGTTTAGGTCATAAAAAGAATTTTCCCTCATACCCAATTATTTTTGTTTAGTGGCCCGAAAGCTACTGAATTCGAATCACAGACTTCCAATTTTATTAGTTTTTTTTTAATTGAACAATTAATGAATTTAGGGCCACATGGCCCTAAATTCTTCACTATTTTTTCCTGCTTCACCATGACCCAATTCAAGATACTACATCATGCATCATGTGGTGGGCTTTCCCCATTCGCACAAGGCATTGTGGGATACAAATTTGAAACAGGAGAGAAAAATGGAGGATGTGAGTGTGCGAATGAAATGTGAAAGACTGACTACAGTAATGGAAAGAGAGAAGAAAAGATGTTATGTTGTGAAGGAAAGGAAACGCAGGACCAAACTAAAAAATATTGGCAGTCAGAGAGTACCTGGGTGTGATCAGCTGTTCGTTTAGCGACAGAATGATGGAACTGTCAGTGCATGGTCAAGGTAAACCTGTAGATGGCAGTAATGCAACACTGTGGATGCCAGCTGCTGTAAAACCCAAAAGAAGAAGAAGGTCAACCTGGGCAGCACGGTGATGTAGTGGTTAGCGCTGTCGACTCACAGCAAGAAGGTCTGGGTTTGAGCCCCGTGGCTGGCGAGGGCCTTTCTGTGCGGAGTTTGCATGTTGTCCGCATGGGTTTCCTCCGGGTGCTCCAGTTTCCCCCACAGTCCAAAGACATGCAGGTTAGGTTAACTGGTGACTCTAAATTGGCCGTAGGTGTGAATGAGAGTGTGAATGGTTGTCTGTGTCTGTGTCAGCCCTGTGATGACCTGGCGACTTGTCTAGGGTGTACCCCGCCTTTCGCCCGTAGTCAGCTGGGATAGGCTCCAGCTTGCCTGCGACCCTGTAGAACAGGATAAAGCGGCTAGAGATAATGAGATGAGAAGGTAAACCTGCGCATGCATACACGGACTTCTTCTGTCTGCTTGACTGCGCAAAGTGAGCGATTTCATGTACATTATTTGCTCAGGAATCCTCTCAAATTAAATAACTTCCCAGTCACAGAATGGCCTGTTTTTTTTTTTTTTGAGATATTACAGAAATAAACATATATCATGATGGCCAAATTTCAGAAGGAACTAAATTTCCCTGATTTTATGAAATCGCAAAGGCAGTCTGGCTTTAACCATCTATACACTGTCATCAATCAACTACTTCTGAACAATATGGTAAGAGTTTGTGTTTATTAATGTTCCTTGGATAATCTATATGCACACTATAGACCATCAATTTATGGTATTTTATTTGCATATAATTTGGATGGTGGAAGTTGTAACTTCCTTTAGAAATTGGCCTTTGGGTGTGCAGCCAAAATACTGTTAGTGTTTGCTCTTATGGAACTCAAAAGAGAGTGATAGATAAATAAAGTGCAAAAAGTTTCCTTCCCTCCATCCATTTTGATGTAGAAGTGTGGTCTCCTGTGCAGTTGATATGGCCAATTCCCAGGCTTGTGGGCTAAGATATATATATATATATATATATATATATATATATATATATATATAATTTTTTTTTGTGTGTGTGCGCACCTGTTTGCTTGTGCACACTTGTATCTTTTTGAAGTACAGCATGGCCTGAGGCTACCTCGCTCTATCTTTGTATGTTTTTTTAAAAAAACCCATCTCTTTTTGTCATCCTATGGAGGGGCATCAGGTGAAGCAAACATGGCACCAACAGTATATCTTTTGTATAAGACCTCCTCCTGTAGCAAGGTTGCACATGTCTTTGTCTGTTACATACACACATTTTGTATTCACTTTCTCTCTGCCATTTGTCTTCTTCCATACATATACTATCACGCACTCCCTTCGTCTTCTTCCCCCTATCCTCACCCAGCCTGTGCTGCATCGATTCATTACACTTTCCAGAACTGATACTGTACTCGTTACTTCACTGCAGTGGTAACGAAGCCTACTTTCACTATAAACAGTTTTTTCCAGCTGTCCTTGAACATCACCGAATTCCCACATCTGTTATACATTCAGAGAGCCGCTTGAGCAGCACACGGTATTTTAAAAGCTGTGACATTTTTGAATCATTGTGTTGTGTCGTTGAATTGTGCATGTGCTTTAATATTTGTCTGAAAATACAAGGAACATAATCCACTGTATATATGTATGCATGACTGAGTGTGTCGGTGTGTGAGAGTGAATTTTTGTGTGATAAAACCAATGCTTCTCTTTTTTTGGGGAGGTAAAAAAATATTACGTGAAAAAGATCAGAAGTCACTCGTAGTCATGCCTGTCAGTCATCTGTCAAGTGTGGAAACATAATCCCCAACAAGAGAGAGATTGTTTGAAAGAGAGCATGCATATTCAGTGTTGGTGAACAAGTGTAAAAGCCAAAAGCAAAAACATGAATAGTTCCTTACCTCTTTTGCATGTATTTAAATATTTAAATTAATAATTAAACTATGCATTTAACCAATACAAGTATCCCCCCCCCCCCCCGCCCTTTTTTTTTAAAATATAAATGTCATAAAGAAGGTTCTGGATATGAACCTCATGGCCAACTGGGGCCTTTCTGTGTGGAGTTTGCATGTTCTCCCCATGCATGTGTTTCCTCCAGGTGTTTCGGTTTCCTTCTCACAGTCCAAATACATGCGGATTAGGCCAACTGGCTACTCTAAATTGCCCATCAGTGTGAATGTGAGTGTGAATCTTTGTTTGTCTCTGTGTTAGCCCTGTGATAGATTGGTGGCCTGCCCAGGGTGTACTCTGCCTCTGCTGGGATTGGCTCCGGCTTCCCCCAACCTTGCTGGGTAAGCAGTATAGATAGTTTTCACTGATGTCACGGCATTCCGGGAAACGCCCTCCAGCCGCCATCTTGTGGGGCAAACAAAACGGACCATCGCCATTACCTGCTACGTTATCTCGGACGAATTTATGAAGTTATATAGTCAGTTTTCTAAAATAAAGATCAATGTCGGCAAAATCAAGGAAACAGAAGTATATAGATACATTAGACGACATCTCACGACAACGGTATGCAGCCAAACTGGCCTTGATTGGGGGAATTGACCCCTACGAAGTGGACAAAGATGCATTTTCAAGTGACTATGCAGGGCTGCCAAAGCCTGAAACTGCCAAAGCCTGCTCCAAAGCCTGAAACTGACTTCATCAAACTTTAAAGGGCTGATGACACGTTTTTGACATCTTTGGCGATGTTTTCTCATCTCATCTCATTATCTCTAGCCGCTTTATCCTTCTACAGGGTTGCAGGCAAGCTGGAGCCTATCCCAGCTGACTACGGGCGAAAGGCAGGGTACACCCTGGACAAGTCGCCAGGTCATCACAGGGCTGACACATAGACACAGACAACCATTCACACTCACATTCACACCTACGGTCAATTTAGAGTCACCAGTTAACCTAACCTGCATGTCTTTGGACTGTGGGGGAAACCGGAGCACCCGGAGGAAACCCACGCGGACACGGGGAGAACATGCAAACTCCACACAGAAAGGCCCTCGCCAGCCCCGGGGCTCGAACCCAGGACCTTCTTGCTGTGAGGCGACAGCGCTAACCACTACACCACCGTGCCGCCTGGCGATGTTTTATAACATAAAAAGTAATTCCCAATGATCCATATATTAATTCACGAAGGCGCCTATTTTACAAGTTATGATAAAAAACGCGGCTATTTGGGCAAATTTGACGGGGCTGCAGCACCCAGGAGACGAATGAGGAGGAGGGGCTATATGACGTCAGCGAAAGAATCTTCCTCCTAACTTACCAGTTTGTTGTTGATGCGACAGGTGTTCAGTTTATCATTATTATATATATATATATATATATATATATATATATATATATATATATATATATATATATATATATAGTTATTATGCCTTCGCGTTGTGTTTTTGCTCCAAAACCCACAAGGATGGGGTAAGTTTATTCAAGTTTCCCAGAGATCCCGAGCTGCATGCGAAGTGGGTGAAGCAAGTCAGGTGCACTCGTGACAAGTGGGAGCCCTCACCAACATCCGTCCTGTGCTCTGAACACTTCGATTTGGATTGTTTTGACACCCTTCCCAGCTTAAAAGAATCTCTTGGGTGTTCAGTTCAGCACAAACGTGTGTTGCTACCATCAGCAGTGCCTACAGTATTCCGGAGGGGGTCTGCTAGTAGCTATGCCAGATCCAGCAGTCGCCTGGGACAAGGCAACTCCTCCAAAGACAGTCCTCCTGTCAGAACATGTGTTGAGAAACGACATAAGATAAAGGTACGTAGAGCTATAGAGTGCTCCGACATGATGCTAAAAATAGTAACACTGCGGTCTGCATGGCCATCTTGGAAGTGACTCGCTCCAGAGCACTCATAGAGTACACATTCATGATAATCATAAATGTAATCATAAAGTCGGCGTGATATCAGTCATGTATTTGCTTGTGAAAGCTTGCGGCTTTCATGTAACTGCCGCCTAGCAACGAGAGGCAAAGGGTAAAGAGGGTAGGCTATCATAGATTCTATTCGGAAGAGATCAACACATGATTGCTTAAAAATTAGGTATTTTAACAATTTGCATCTGTTTTGTGATTATCGTGACACTTGTGTGTTATATAGAACTGTATGTCTTATCAGCACATCGAGGATCTTCCACCGGAGGCTTTAGCAAGTACTCGTAGCAACACTACACTTTACCCTTTGCCATGCGTTGTTAGGGAACGGTAGCAAGTACCCCGATGACCGACTTCAAGAATATGTAGAAAAAATTTAGAAATTATACTTTCCAAAAGTCATTTGAGCTTAGTGTATTGCATTTCCATTTATATTGTAGGTTCTTGCTGATGTTTTTGCGGAGTATGACGCAGCTGCTGAATCAGAAGCTGCAGAGTTTGTATGTACTAGTTGTGAACATTCACATTATTATCAATCTCATTTATTTAAAATCAGATAAAATCATGCCATCATGATCACTGCTTAAAGTACCAGTATTTGGTTGTTCTTTTGTTCAGAGGAAGAGCTAGCACTAGAGAGTTCACCGGCGTTTTCATGCGCCATTTCCATTGAGTAGAACAGCCAGTGAACCGCAGCGTGTTCTTCCGCTGACATCACAGCATGGCCGCGAGCCACGGACCCAGTTTTCTTGCGCTGTGCAATTAAAAGTTGGATATTCGCGTAACAACAGCTTCTTTTCACGTAATTATAACAGAACTCTAACATGTTTGCCATGTTGTATAGTTTATTTAAGAAATTGCATAGTCATGTTCGTGTCATCAGTCCTTTAAAGGCTATCTGATATATACAACTTTATATATTCATAGCGTGCCTTTTGTCGGATGCCGCCTTTTTCACGGCTGAATCGCGCAGATCGGATTTTTTTTTTTTTTAGGGGGGGGCGTTGGAGCGTCTGATTATAATTTCAAAGTAAATTCTGTATTAAAATTACTAAATAAGCAAATCCATTACAGTCCATGAAACAGGAAGTATAAGGATGAGAAAAAAACAGTTTAACTCGGAAAGCTGCGCACATTTGCGCAGTCCTCCACACCGCTCGGGCTGCGCAAATGTGCGCAGCTTTCCGAGTTAAACTGTTTTTTTTCTCATCCTTATACTTCCTGTTTCATAGACTGTAACGGATTTGCTTATTTAGTAATTTTAATACAGAATTTACTTTGAAATTATAATCAGACACTCCAACGTCCCCCCCCCAAAAAAAAATCGGATCTGCGCGATTCAGGTGGCATCCGCCAAAAGGCGCGCTGTTTGCATCCCAAACACAAATCAAATCATACAGAATAGACCTAAAATGTTTTTCAAAAATGACCCTTGCATGAGTGAAGTGATAAGTTTCAAACAGAAACGTGACAAATGAGCAATATTAAGTGTACATTACAATGTAAACGTACACTCAGCGGTTCCAGTTAGGCATTCTCCAGAGATTGTTCACATGATGTTTTGGTTTCCAAAAACAAACTTAAACACAATTGATTGTTTATTTAAACAACTTACCACTTATAAAATGATCAGAGCAGTCTTTGCTGTGTTTGGAAGGCTGATAATCCTTGCGGTTGATTCTCGCAAGCCATAGATTTCTCCTTTGTATGCTGAGTTTCTTTGTTTGCTCGCCTTCGTGCTCCCGTACAGTGGGAATTCCATAAAAGCTCCGCTTGACTTCATCATTTGACCTATTACGACAGCCGTGAATACAACAGGTGTGCACCATTGCTAGCTTTAAATAGCCTGCTTGGGTTCTTTTGAAGACTTTGTACTTGTGCGTTACAATGTGTGCTCAGTCACCCGTACGGTAAGCTTGACCCGCAAGATGGCCGCCACTAGGGAATCCCCGACTCTGTGACGTCATCTGAAAACTATCTATAGATGGATGGATTAATGTGTCCATGTAATGGTGTACAACAACACTCTATTCCATCTAGTTAATGATCTAGTCTGTGGTTTTAGTGAAGGTTATCTGAAGCTCTTATGAAACTCAGAATCCATTGTTTCCTCCAAAACCACGTCTTCTAAATATGCAGGCTAAGCTCAAATGACTGATTGCTAGTTTCAAAGGGGTAGCTTTCTGAATTAACAGGATACATAACTGATACAATATTGATGCCTTTTTCATCTGTCTTTTTTTTCCACCCAGTGATACAGTTTGGGGTCTGAGGGGTAAAGAGGTGCAGGCTGACATCTTCATTGTTAGATATAGCATACACTTTTCTTAACTATTACGTGATAATTCCACATGCTACTCCTGAGATACTGGTGGTCCTGACTGCTTTTGCTTTCTGAATCTGCTTGATCCATCCTAATGCCCTACTTCTGGCTAAGTCTTCATCACTTCACTCCTGCTGAGAATGGCCCCATAGAGACAGCCTAAAAATGCACTTAGAAACTGTGAAGATGGCTTTGGACTGCAGTTGATAGTTTTGCTATGATAGCTTAGGACTACAATTGCCATGATAACTTTGTTCATGGCAATTGCAGTCCTAGTTTTTCACTCAAGTCTCTATCAGTGAACAGTTAATAACTTTAACAAAATAGATTTCATGTTCAAACTACAGTGAATTTGCTTGTTACACAATTATACTCTGACCATATAGTACACAGTAATAGAAGTGAGTTATATATAATCACACGGTGTCATCCAGATGAGGATGGGTTCCCTGTTGAGTCTATTTCCTCTCAAGGTTTTTTTCCTCTTGTTGTCTCAGGGAGTTTTTCCTTGCCACTGTCGCCTCTGGCTTGCTCACTAGGGATACATTTATAAATTCATATTTGTAAAATTGTATATATGTAATTTATATATTTGAGTAAAACAGCTTACAATTAAACAGTGTTGGAGAACCACTGTAATGTTTTCCTATATGACTGTGCATTACAAAACCAATAACATGGGTCAGATTTTCAAATTGCGTTATTGTGTTTTCATGAAAGAGCATTAAAAAAGCTTTCCAATGATGTAAGCCAAGAAATCCGACCAATATCCCACTGAGATATGGGCATTTTAAATAGTCAGTTGTTACTTTTGATGAAAAGTCAGAAATGGAGAAATCTGCTCGTAAAGTTTACTACATAAACTCCTTAGTATTGCATATTTAAAAAAAAATATTAAAATGAAATTTGGGGTACATATTTATGGTTTCAAGGAATGTACACACCAAACATTTTCACTGCACCTTTTTAAGAACAAGTGATTAACATATTTACAAAAAGTAGATTTTTTAACAGGATTTTCCCACTTTGTATCCTGTATGTATTTCCCCCCTCAGTCTACAGTTCAAAAATTCCAAAATTCTAAAGTTCATTGAAAATGTTGTCTTTAATTCATGTATAACAACAAAAGGCTCTTCTGCTTCAACCCCTCTGCCATGGCCACAGCCATACCCATGACCACTCCTACTTCTGCAGCCACACCCACATCTATTACCTCAATTCTGTCCTTGTCATTCATCTACCTGCACCTATACCTCGTCATCTGGAGGCAGCACATCTGGTTTAGGACACATTATGCCCTTGTAGCGCTCAGGAAGAAAGGCTCAGATGTGTTTGTAGAGATACTGTTGCCGAGCTAGTGGAAGTCCGGGTGAGGGAAGTGTGACTGGGAGACCACCTGGACCATTTCTTTGGGTACAAAAAGGTGATTGCATGGTTTTCCACATGGCCCGATCTGGCATGTGCAGCTGGAAAAAAAGAGAAGTTAATTGAGCTGTAGGAAACCAATACAACAAAAGATATTAGGCCTGTTTCATTAAATTTAGTCTTGTCTGTCATGTGTAACCACTGTAGGCACTCAGCATCACAACCCATGCTTGTTAATTTACAAATAAAAGTGCATGAAAAAGTAAGGCCTATCTGTGTCTGTGCACATCAATTACATGTCAGTTCTTTCTCAAATTCTGGGAATTGAATGTGTCTGAAACTTCTCATCCTGCTTTATGGTTGCTTACTTTTCTATGTGTCTTCAGTGCTATGCGTTGTCCACACAGTGCATATTAATGTAAGGCTGTCATGTTGTGCTGCTGTAAGATTCAAAATGTACACTCGTACTCATGAAATTTGTTGATTCCCATCATGATTATGATGCCCTTTGCAATAACAACTTCCATAACACACTACAAAAAGATCATAATAACTGTCCACAAGATATAAAAAAGTGACTCACGTATATTTTTAAGCATTGTACCACTGGCATCGGCAGCGTATTCACCACAAGCAGCACTTTCCATGATGAAGTGAAAATCAGTCTTTTTTGGGTCAAAGTCATCATTGAATTAATCTACATTGTTACAGATATTGCATGTTCTCCCCGTGTCTGCGTGGGTTTCCTCCGGGTGCTCCGGTTTCCCCCACAGTCCAAAGACATGCAGGTTAGGCTAATTGGTGGCTCTAAATTGACCGTAGATGTGAATGTGAGTGTGAATGGTTGTTTGTCTCTGTGTCAGCCCTGCGATAACCTGGCGACTTGTCCAGGGTGTACCCCGCCTCTCGCCCATGGTCAGCTGGGATAGGCTCCAGATTGCCTGCGACCTTATAGAACAGGATAAGCGGCTACAGATGATGGATGGATGGATGTTACAGATATCAGTTATAATATCCTCTCCCAGGGTTGAGTGAAAAAATCTGTAACTAAAGTACTCAATGTTTAACTATCGTTATGATTTTAAATTTAAGAGTTTTGCGATTTCTCCCACTATGGTTCATACAGGAACTATGCTATGCATGATCTATATGAAGGCTTCTGATTGGCTGCACTTCTTTTTGCATGTGCAGTTTGCAACACACAGCCAATCAGAGGCCTTCTTATAGATCATGCATAGCAACAAGGAGATTTTGTTTACAAAAAAAAGTCAGTTTTATACCATTTTATTGGCTAGTTGTTGGAATTATGTCAAAATGAATACTGAATCTAGTGAGTGGGAAATCTCCACTGAATTTTCTTACCAACCATGAAGGGTTAGTCTCTGAAATTATTTTTCTGGTTACAGTTATACTCTGTGACTATATAAGACACTATTATAGAAGCAAATTATTTATTATCATGCTATCTGTTCTCACCCAGATGAGGATGGGTTCCCTTTTGAGTCTGGATCCTCTCAAGGTTTCTTCCTCATGTTGTCTGAGGGAGCTTTTCCTTGCCACCGTCACCACAGGCTTGTTCATCAGGGATAAATTAGGGATAAAATTAGCTCATATGTTTAAAGTCTTTCATTTTCTGTAAAGCTGATTTGTGACAATGTCTCTTGTTAAAAGTGATATACAAATAAACTTGACTTGAAATACATGATCACTGGTACAGAGTATGAAGGGCATTTTTAAAAAAATTATTATTTTCTTATGAATTTCTACCAGGATTTGAATACAGCATCTCAATAAAATCAGGTCTTAAAGGCCATACAATATGAATTCCTGCAAAATTCTCTCAAAATATGAAAGTGGAGTCACTATACTCTGATATTATGCCAAACTCTAAAATTCTACTATTTTAGCCCATACAATGTATTTCCCCATGCATTTCAAAATCATGACTTGCGACTTTCAACTGGTTTTGTAATGGCGTGTCACATACAGACAACTGACACAATCTTCAGAAGGCGGAGGAAAAAAAAGGACAAAACCCTTATGGTACAAAAAAAAAAGTAACATTTGCATCCATGGTATGGTTTTGGCATGATGGACTTTAGAGCCTATCTTGGGATCACTGGGCATGAGGTGAGAATATACCCTGGATGGGATGCCCTGAGGAAACGCATGGAGTCACAGGGGAATACCTGCAAAACCTGCAGCTGTGAGGTGGCAGCAATACCTGTTCAACCACTGTGCCACCCTCAATGCATTGTACTGTACTGGCAATGTAAGCAAATAACAACATTATTCTGAATTGGGCAGATACGAAGCATGTGGGGAAAAACAAATGTTCATTAATATTCAACACTTACAGCATTCATTCTTTCTTCCATAGTAACTGACTGTTTAGGGTTACAGTGGTTTAAAATAGGCTACTAGTTTATTAATATTTTTAGGAAAGAGAACTGACTAAATTAATTAGAAAATATTGCTGGCAGAAGCAAATAGAAATAACTGCGTAGAAAAGGGATTTAAAAAAATAAAAATCAGATCTGTGCACATCCACAGAAGAGACTTGAGTGATGTCGCTGAGGTTGAGGAACGGTCAGAGTCAGAATTTACACAGTGTGCTGGCTCTCAGTTTGTCTGAGGATGTAATTAGTCAGTCATATATATCTCAGTGGCGAACCGTTACTATTAGAGCTGGGACTTCAGCTCAGTCAAAACTTAGCTAAATACACCAAAAAAACAAAAGGGCAGAGGATTTTGCAAGGGATTAGTGGCAAGGTGCCAGGTTGCTTCATTGTATGTAGTTGTCGATATTGATTTTAAAAGTAACTAAGTAAATTGCATCTGGAAATGAATACTTAAGTCTGAGTGAAAAATACTGTAGCGAGTGTGCATGGAAGAAGAGTCTGGAGACAGAAATCTTAGTTTCTCAGTCATTAGCCTGTGCTACTTGCTCTCAATAGCACTGGCTTGACCGCTTTATTAGCATTCACTAACACTACTGATGAACGCTACACCGTCTGGAAGGTGACTTCACTGCTGCGCTGACGGCACCGATTCACAGTTAAGCTCGCATTGGCCTTCAAGTAGGCCTAGGGTGATAAACTTTTGGTCCCTCCCACTATAAATCAAACTCTGATTGGTTAATTCATCTGTCACTTTGTACATAAACATACACTGCCATGGCCTTCTGTCCTGGCAATGAAGTCCTAACCAATGAGTGAATCAGCTCTAAATCCTTCTCTGCCTAGAGACAACATACTAAAAAAATCTCAGTGGATAGCTCTATTTTAATGCTTTCAGGACAGTAACCCAGGGCTGCCAACTTTTCGAAATTCCTTGGAGTGGGATTTTTTTTTGGGGGGGGGAGTCGATGGCAAAATTTTTCCGCACACCATGCAGTAAGTGGGGAATTTTGTATTCAGTTTGATATTCACTTGTCCCCCTGCATTCTGGTGTTTTGTTTGTGGGTCGTCCAGCTGGAGATGGACAATGTGTGTGTGTGTGTGTGTGTGTGGGGGGGGGGGGGGTTGAGATTTTGGATTTAGTAGATGTTCCTGCATTCTGGTGGATTTTTGGAGTGGCCTGCTGTGCCATACCTACATTCTTACACACCCTGACTTGCCAGGCCTTCAGCTTGTGGCCAACAAAAGCACCAAGTTTTGGCTTAAAAGCCCCCACACTAGAAAACTACAGATGACTGCCAATGTTCCTGTAGCCCTATAGACCTGTGTTTCAGATTTAAAGGCAAGTTCATGTTTGAAAATATTTCATCAGCTAAGCCTAAACACCTTCTGAATTGAAACTAAATGTTAAGTTTTTAATAACTGTTGCAAAAAATAAGGTTGTCCCTCACTGACTATTCATTATGCATTTAAGGGCTTTCCCCACCACTGGGTTCAGCAGAAGATTGGCATGGGGAAAAATATCAACAGCAAAAGAACAAATAAAATGCTTAAACAGTAAGCAAAATGTGCATGTGCTACAAGAAACATTAAAATGATTAAGTTTGAACAGTATTGAAACACAAAAAGCTGAACCTTGGCCATAGGTGGGAATGTGCACACAAAGTTGGGCTTAAAAATTTGTCATACTTAAATAAGCTATCTCATCTCATTCTCATCTCATTATCTCTAGCCGCTTTATCCTGTTCTACAGGGTCGCAGGCAAACTGGAGCCTATCCCAGCTGACTACGGGCGAAAGGCAGGGTACACCCTGGACAAGTCGCCAGGTCATCACAGGGCTGACACATAGACAACCATTCACACTCACACCTACGGTCAATTTAGAGTCACCAGTTAACCTAACCTGCATGTCTTTGGACTGTGGGGGAAACCGGAGCACCCAGAGGAAACCCACGCGGACACGGGGAGAACATGCAAACTCCGCACAGAAAGGCCCTCGCCGGCCACGGGGCTCGAACCCGGACCTTCTTGCTGTGAGGCGACAGCGCTAACCACTACACCACCGTGCCGCCCTAAATAAGCTATATTAATATATTTCTTATTAATTTATTTCTTATCTATGTTTCTTATTAGTAATAGAGCATTCGTCAGGGCCTGTTATCTGACAAATATTCTCTACCTGTCTTGCCCTCTTTGAAACCCTGTCTCCTCAGTATATTGTTCTGTCTTTTTTTTTAATTATTCACAAGTTCAAGTTCTTTGATATTACAGGTGACCATGCTTTATTTACTTCAACTGAGCAATTACATACATCATAAATAATTAAAAATAAATACCCTGTAAATAAACAATGGGTATGGTGGCTAATGGCTCTTCTTGCATTTGTAATATTATCTCTTACTTGCTTTATTTTACAACATTTCCAGTATGGCTTCAAATAAAGTCATAAAGTATGATAACATACAGTAAACAAACTAAAAATGTGCCTTAATAAACGTGTGCTAAGGAGGTGCTCTCCCATGCTGCTTGTTGGGGAAGATAGAGGCTGTGGCATGGCAGGAGGCCTATAATGATTTAGCATGCCTAGTACACAGCTCTCGATATGGCATTAAATATTCTCACAACACTTATAGGCTAAAACGATTAAGAAACTTTATATAAGTTCATAATTACGCCAGTAACACCACACATTGGCGTGCATATGTACAAACCTGTCTGAGACACCCGTCTTCAACTCGGATACCTTCTCTCTCCTCTTCCTCTAAATTGACGGTAGGCAATTATCCAACTTCCAGTGAGTGCAGCATCATTAGATGCGCCACCTACCATAGGGGAGTGTGTACAGAAGGGAACACCTCTCTGCCTGTTTAGCCGTGCGTAAGGCGTAATTGATCAATCGCAAGTGGTTGGCGCGACGCAATGGGTAGCCTAGATTAGATAGATAAACTAGATTTTTTTCTAGCGTGAGAAATCGGAGGTATGGCATGTGAGCGTGTGAAGACAATCAAATGTGTGTGTCTCACGCTCATTGCGTGAGAGTTGGCAGCCCAGGTAACCCTTTCATTACTGAGGCAAATTTGATTGAAAATGAGGCCGAATTAGAAGAGAATAATTATAATGAAATTATGAAAGAATGAAAGCAATTAAATATAACATTTGAAATGATATGTCTGGGCCGAGTAAAACGCACAAGCTCCTGGTTGAGAGTCAGACACGCTAACCACTAGATCAACTTATAATCTGAGTAGGGAGTCAAACTCTTGTGGTAACCAGAGGTCCAGGCCCCCCACTGTAACCCTTGCTCTGTAATAGGCGAGAGGCCGAGGGCTATAATAATGGAGATCTGCACCACCCGTGCCTTAAGGGTCTGGTTAGTACCTGGCTATCTTTTACATACTGTACAGATGCTATGAGTTTATTAACAACACCAGTGATAGTTAATGCTATCCATGCAATAGAAGACTTTGAAAAGACTCTAAAAAGACATTTAAAAGACTAAAGTCTGACACCATCTCACATCTAAAGGCAATGTGTTACAAGTAGTCACAGAGTTTTTAGTCACACTATGATTTTGCAAAGACTGGGGATCTTATAAGCTCACTGTTTGCAAGACTGTAACTCGCTTCCTTTTAAGAGATGTTCCTGTACCTGCTTTGCTGCTTCCTGTTTGGTGGTGCACAGAAAGAGAGAGAGAAAGAGCTCACCTATTAGTTGTTGACAATGTCCAAGTCACTATTTGCGTGAGCCAAGAGTAAAAGCTTATGATGATATTAAACAGGGTTGATTTTACTGGAATGTCAAGGCGAGAAAAAGACTGACTTAAGACAGCTATCGTGGCCACCAAATGATTGAGATGATGGGAATAGATAGATAGATAGATAGATAGATAGATAGATAGATAGATAGATAGATAGGTTTATTAAGGTAAAAATTACATGCAAGTAGAACAATATACTAATGTACAATTGAACTAAATACATGAACCTATGAATGTGCCACAACTCTCTCAGAACTCTCATGATTTGATTCGGACACATGCAAATTTGTTTGCGAGAGTGAAATCGCTTGATAAGTCATTTGGTGTAAGGTCAGCATAAGTATTTCTCTACTTTCTGTATTTTGCTTAATGGTCTTTGCTGTGAGACATCAATAGGATTGGACTCGTGCATGGAAATGGAAAGTGTCTTCATGTCCCTGACTTAGTCGTAGCTTAGAGCAGCCTAGGGCAAGCTAACTGCAGATAATGGATCCTGCACCTCTTACACACCGTGGTACATGTAGTACATGTCTCATGTGGCCAGAAGTTCTTCTGCATGTTTCCTGTACATCAGATAAGTGGGATGAGTTCATGGCAGTGATGTATTGTTGCAAATAAATAGGCTCTTTGACCTGTCTATTTTAGGTGAATGTTAACTTGTATACAGTGTACACACTCCTCGGCCACTTTTACCGTACAGGAACTCGTTCTTGATTCTAAGATTCCTGTTCTTGGCTGCAGGAGTGGAACCCAATGTGGTCTTCTGCTGTTGCATGCTGAGATGCTTTTCTGCTCACCACAGTTGTAAAGAGTGATTATATGAGTTAGTATATCCTTCCTGGCAGCTCGAACCAATCTGGCCATTTCCCTCTGACCTCTCTTATCAACAAAGTGTTTCCACCCACAGAACTGTTACTCACTCAATGTTTTTTTTTGTTTTTCACACCATTCTGTGTAAACTCTAGAGACTGTTGTGTGTGAAAACCCCAGGAGATCAGCAGTTTCTGAAATACTCAAACCAGTCCATCTGGCATCAACATCCATGCCAAAGTGAAAGTCACAGAAATCACAATTTTTCCCATTCTGATGTTCGAAGTGAACATTAACTGAAGCTCTTGATTTGTATCTGCATGATTTTATGCCTTGTACTGCTGTCAAGGGATTGGCTGATTAGAGAACTGCATAAAACAGCAGGTGTATGGGTGTATCTAATAAAGTGGCTGGTGGGTGTGTATAAATTAATACACATAAATTAATCTGCATAGGTATAGGGATATTTGGAGCATGAAACAGATATACGTACAGATCGTGATGTACGGTACAGAATTTTTAAAGCATGTTTAATAGAACTAGCAGTTTCGAATAATCAGATGGATTCCCTTTTCCCACATGAGTATAGAATACGAGGTGTGGCTATTAAATAACAAGACTAATGGTGTAATTCAGTTTTAATGACGGAAACTTGCATTTCAATCCCTTTTCCATTCAATATATTTCTCTTCTGCAGCTACACACTGCTGCATTCTGGTCTTTGATCAAAGCACTGCAGAAGTCTTCTGTTAGTTGTTTCAGAAGCTCTGTTGGCTTCTTCTTCACTTCAGGAACGGAACTGAAACGGGTTCCCTTGAGTGCAGACTTGATTTTAGGGAAAAGAAAAAAGTTGCATGGTGCTCAATCAGGTGAATAAGGAGGGTGGTCAATACTGTAATGCATTTCTCACATGTGAACCATTTCGCTGAGTGTGCTTGTACACTGTTTTGTCAATTTCACCAAAAACTTCAAATGAATGCAGTGCTTGATTTTCAAACTGACCATTTTTATGACACATGAGAAAAATGCATCTACTACAAGCAATGCATCAAAATCAAATCAAATCAAGTTTATTTGTATAGCGCTTTTAACAGTAAACATTGTCGCAAAGCAGCTTTACAGAATTTGAACGACTTAAAACATGAGCTAATTTTATCCCTAATCTATCCCCAATGAGCAAGCCTGTGGCGACGGTGGCAAGGAAAAACTCCCTCAGACGACATGAGGAAGAAACCTCGAGAGGAACCAGACTCAAAAGGGAACCCATCCTCATTTGGGCAACAACAGACAGCCTGACTATAATATTAACAGTTTTAACAGGTATAACCCTCAACTGTCCTCATAGGGCCGTCCTTCACAGGAGCGGTGTGATAAAACTCCGACCAGACACAGGGCACCAGGATGGATCAAGCAGGTCCGAGGGGCAGAAGACGCCAGCATCTCAATCCCAGGATCAACATGTAACTCAGAGGGACAGATTGGGGGGGGAAGAGAGAGAGAAAGAAAACACAGGTTGTTAGGTATGCCCTAAAAATGACAAGTATTAAATCTGTGTGGTAGACTCGCAGAGACGAGAGTCTTTACATCAGGCATAACACACAACAATGGCATGTTAATATGGTAAAAAATATCATGACCTGCTCTGGCTGGATGCTTGATTGGGTGATGGGAGCACACTCCTCAGCAATGATGAGATGCAGATGGGACCCTTAGGGCTGGCCAAGACAATTCAGTTACATTTCACCGGGTCTGGGACATGCGACAGAATGTCTGACGGCCGATTCCCTGCAGGCTACGATAGCCAGTCGAGGTCTCCACCCTCTCCACCAAAAGATTTCCTGTTGACTCCATGTAACTCAGAGGGACAGATTTGGGGTGGGGGGAGGGAAAGAAAACACAGGTTGTTAGGTATGCCCAATGTCACCTGAATAAGTAGGAGCAGTATACATATTGCACCGAGTACAAGCAGGGACTCCGGCAACTGACTATGACAGCATAACTAAAAGGAGAGAGCCAGAAGGTAACACAGGCATGAGGGAGCCCCGGGACATAAAGCAGCCAGCCACTACACCGTCAACAAACTCGAGTGAGCAAGCGAGTGGGGACTGACAGCATCCATACATCCCAGTTTACCAAAACACTCTATGTCTGAGGACCCTCCAGATCTACACCTTTACCTCATAAACACCATTAACAAAAGGCATGCTCTCATACTTTCGCTTTCAGGGGTTGTTTCTGCTTGCCCATTGGTCAGTGTATAGCATGTGGCTCACCCCAGTCTCATTATTTAATAGCCAAACTTTGTATAGCTAAAAGAAAAAGCATTTCACCCACAACAGAAGAAATACACACACACTACACAGAAACACACATACAGTACGACTCAAAAGTTTGGACACCTAGTTCAATGTTTTCCTTTATTTTTATTCATTAAAAGACACTTCATGTCTTAAAGTAATGATGCACTAAGAGGAGCGCAGGCAATTAGGACAGATGGTAGTGTGATGTGTTTCCGCACTTTCAGGATCTTGCCTTCATGTTTGATCTCATATTCATATTTGCTTCTCTGTATGCTTGTTTGTGAAAAAACAAATTTGAAGACAAAATGTTTGTGTGCATGTCTGAGTAAACACTGTGTGAATACAACACAGGGATAGACAATGTAATAAGATGCATTGCGAATTATATCCTCAGTATAACCTTCTGTATAACCACAAAGCCTGTGATGAGTCAGAAAAAAACTGTCAAATACAGAGCAGTTCTATACAAGAGGCAATACAATAAGAATCACAACATAAAAATGGCAGTATGAAGCTTCAGTATGTAATTTATCATTTTAATAAAAGACTGTTTTCAGATGGTGGGTTCAGTCAAGGACACTGCTACTGTCCCGATCGCTGATACTTATAACCATCATTACTTTTTCTCATTATTATGCGGGTGGAAATTATTTACAGATGAGAGAGTTCACAATGAATTTAGGAACTACTTTGGGTGGAACAAAAGGTTCTCACAATGTGGTTTCCTTGTTTTAAAAAATGCCTTTTTGCACAATTCAGCTTTCCCTTGGAAGAAACTGATTTCCTTTTGGTCACCGTTAAAACCAGGTTCAGGTGTAGGCAAAATCCACCATTGAACTTAACACTTGGATCTCTCTCTCTCTGTCTCAACTTCATAGCCAGTTCTGAGGAGAGAGAGAGATGCAAAGAGAGGAAAAAAGGAGCAGGACAGGCTCTAATGCCCGGGGGGGGGGGGGGGGTAAATCTGGCGTAATTGAGTTTGCCAATGAAGTGTGCTGTCAGCTTTATGATAAAGCCCACGTTTCCCACTTTTCATATCCTCTCCACTTTTCCCCCACTACAATTACTCCCTTCTCCATCTGCCTATCCCCTGCTTCTTATTTCTCCTTCATTTTCCCTGTCCTCTGTATGAAGTGATTGCAGCACCTGATGCCATTTGACATTTCCTCTGTAGTTATACAGTTAGTGATTGTGTGTGTGTGTGTGTGTGTGTGTGTGTGTGTGTGTGTGTGTGTGTGTGTGTGAATTATTAAGCTAGCCTTTTGAGAATGATATTTCCTGAAAATGAACACATCTGACATGTACCTGTAGTTCATGAACTAAAGTGAATTGTGTGTGTGTGTGTGTGTGTGTGTGTGTTAGATTTATTTAGTTCTACAATGTATTTATTCTAAGCATCCTCCTCAAGTAATATGCACTCTAAATTTTGCAATATGCACTTTTAAGATGTCATTCAAGTCCAAAATTATTGGCACCCTTCATTTAAATGTCCCAAAATGAATACTGTATTTACACTGAATAACACAAACAATAATGTATTGTAAAATCACCGCAGGTGGGTGAAGCACAGAAGCACGGCAGGCCAGAACTGAGTTCTTACAAAACTCTTTATTTACTTGCTTTTCAGTGTTTCAACATTCATTCTCCCCGCCACACGCATGCACACCAGTGTTCGGGTTGGGGAGAGTTCCCTTTCTCTGCTCTCCCTCTCCTCTTATAGGGCGTGGTCATTGGGGAAGACACACAAACAGGTTAATTCCCATCAGGTGCAGTGATTCTACCACTTTCTTTCCCTGACTCCGCCCTCCATTCACAGACCGATGCTTGACCATGCCCCCGCTGCCACATACCCCCACCACCCGACTCAGGCCGGGGAGCCATCCGGCCTGCAGCTGACTCCCCCCCCCCCCCTTGACGGGAGAGGAAATCCGCCACGACCATCTGTGCCCCTGGCCTGTGGACCACCTCGAACTTAAACGGCTGGAGTGCCAGATACCAACGGATGATCCGCGCGTTGGCATCCTTCATGCGGTGAGCCACTGCAGGGGCTCGTGGTCCGAACAGAGGGTGAAAGGGCGCCCCAGCAGGTAGTAGCTGAGGGCAAGGACCGTCCACTTGATGGCGAGGCATTCCTTTTCTATTGTGCTGTACCTGCCCTCGCGCACCGACAGCTTCCGGCTGATGTACAGCATGGGACGTTCCTCCCCCTCTACCTCTTGGGACAGAACAGCCCCCAGCCCTCAGTCCGATGCGTCCGTCTGCAAAATAAAGGGGAGAGAAAAGTCAGGGGAGTGTAACAGTGGCCCCCCACACAGTGCAGCCTTTACTTCAGAGAAAGCCTGCTGGCATTGCTCCGTCCACTGGACCAGATCTGGTGCTCTCTTTTTAGTGAGATCAGTCAGCGGGCTGGTGATGTCCGAATAATTAGGTATAAACCTATGATAGTAGCCAGCCAGCCCCAGGAACTGTCTCACCCCCTTTTTGGTCTTGGGCCTCAGGCAGGCCACAATCATTGCTGTCTTATTAATTTGGGGACGCACCTGCCCATTGCCCAAGTGGAAAGCCCAGATACCGTACTTCCACCTGCCCAATCACACACTTATTCGGGTTGGTTGTGAGACCCGCTCGCCTCAGCGACCTAAGAACAGCCCTTAGGTGTTCTAGGTGCCACGGCCAGTCATTACTGTAAATAATGATATCGTCTAAGTAGGTGGCCGCATAGGTGGCATGGGGGCAGAGGACCCTGTCCATAAGCCGCTGGAACATAGCAGACGCCCCAAACAACCCAAAAGGAAGTGTGATGAACTGGTGTAAGCCAAACGGTGTGGAAAAGGCCGTTTTCTCTCGGGATAGAGAAGTCAAGGGGATCTGCCAATATCCCTTTGTCAAATCCAGTGTCAAATAAAAATGAGCCGTGCCTAGTCAATCGAGCAGCTCATCAATACGAGGCATTGGGTATGCGTCGAATTTAGACATCGCATTGACTTTTCTATAGTCCACACAGAACCGGACCGACCCATCAGCCTTGGGAACCAAGACCACCGGGCTGCTCCAGTCACTGTGGGACTCCTCGATGATGCCCATTTCGAGCATGGCCTCGAGCTCTTCCTGAACCACCTTTTTTTTGTGTTCAGGCAGTCAGTGAGGGCAGCTGCACACTACTACCCCCGGGGGCGTCTCAATGTGGTGTTCTATGAGGTGGGTGCGGCCGGGCAGGGGTGAGAACACGTGAGAAAATTCTGTCTGCAACTGGGCGACCTCTGTGAGCTGGGTCGTGGAGAGGTGGTCTCCACAGGGGACTGGAGTGGCGGGCGATGTCAATTTTCTCTTTTGAACCTCCAGCCCCAGCTCCACCTTCTCCGGAACCACTGACACCAACGCCCTGGGGACCTCCTCGTTCCAGCGTTTTAGCAGATTGGGGTGGTAAATATGTAATGCCCCACCCCTGTCCATTCGCCTCACCTCATAGTCGACGTCCCTGACTCGCCGTGTGACCTCAAAGGGTCCTTGCCACCTGGCGATCAATTTGGAGCTCAACGTGGGCAACAACACGAGTACCTTATCTCCCAGTGTGAACTCCCTAAGGCGCGTGCCCCTGTCGTACAGACGGACTTGACGTTCTTGGGCCTGCCGCAAATTCTCCTGGGTTAGGTGCGTGAGGGTGTGGAGTTTGGCATGCAGGTTGATAATGTATTGAATTTTGTTTTTACTGGTTGAAGGTCCCTCCTCCCAGTTTTCCCTTAGCACATCCAAAATGCCATGCAGCTTTCGCCCGTATAATAATTCGAACGGGGAGAACCCCGTGGAGGCTTGTGGGACCTCTCGCACTGCGAATAACAGGGGCTCGAGCCATTTATCCCAGTTATGTGCGTCTTCATTTACAAATTTTCTAATTATATTCTTGAGGGTGAGATGAAACCATTCAACTAAACCATCTGTTTGTGGGTGATAAACGCTGGTGCGGATAGGATTAATTCCCAGTAACCCATACAGTTTGCGCAGTGTGCGTGACATAAATGTAGTGCCTTGATCAGTCAGAATCTCTGGGGATTCTGACTCGGGAGATGATGCGGAAGAGCGCTTCTGCAATACTACGTGCTGAGATATTGCGAAGAGTCACTGCTTCTGGATATCGCGTTGCATAGTTCACCAGAACTAAAATAAAGCGATATCCTCATGCTGACCAATCTAATGGCCCGACGAGATCCATCCCGATTCTTTCGAACAGGGTCTCGATTAGTGGCAGAGGGCGCAAAGGCGCTTTTGGAATGGCCGCGGGATTTACTAACTGGCATTCGTGGCATGCCATACACCACCTACGGACATCGCCGCGAATCCCTGGCCAATAGAACCGGGCCATTATTCGGGCTAGTGTCTTATCCTGCCCCAAGTGTCCGGCCATGGGATTAAAGTGAGCCACCTGGAATATGAATTCCTGCCGGCTCTTTGGGATTAAAAGCTGTGTTATTGGTTCCTTAGTCTGAGTGTCGTGCGTCACTTGGTATAATCTATCCTTAATAATGGAAAAATAGGGGAAGGACGGTGTGGCATTTGGCTGGAGAGTTTGACCATCAATTACTCTCACTTGGTCAAATGCATGCCACAGAGTCTCATCTCGCGACTGCTCTAACGGGAAATCCGCAAGGGAATCCCTGAGAGAGGGAGGAGAAGCAGGCTGCTCCTCACTCTGACGCGGTGATGACGTAGATGGCTCTGTGACGGCTGCTCCTGCCAATGCCACTCCGGGACCTCCCCTCGCTAAACTATGGCAGGCCCCACTCTTCACTAGATGCGCCATTAATTCGCTAAAACCCGGCCAATCAGTCCCCAAAATTATCGAGTGGGTAAGGCGAGGATTAACCACCACCTTTACTCTAACTTTTTCCCCTCGAAAAAGAATGTGGACCGACACTAAAGGGTAGTTGTGAACATCCCCATGCATGCACAACACCTTCACCAATTGTGCTTTCCCCAATGCCTCGTCTTGCACCAGGCTTTGGTGGATTGAGGTCTGATTACAGCCAGAGTCCACCAAAGCCTGATACGTATCCCTTTGGATACTCACCGGTATGCGATACGCTTCGGCCTGATCGAAGGCGGTCCCTGGTGCATCGGGGATCCAGACCACCACGCCCACCTCCATCGCCGAGCACTGATGCTGGAGGTGCCCCGGTTCCCTGCAGCGCCAGCATACCGGCCCAGGCTCTCCCTCTGCGCCGGTGTTCCGGACATCACTCACCTGAGGGGGAGAAGACACAGACAAGGAAGTAGGAAATGGTAGGGCACCGCGGGTGCGGTGGGCCGGCTGGGGTGGAGCCGGCCCCCGCCTCCACGGTTGGGGAATGGGGCGAGGACGGGGAGCAGAGAGGGAGAGAGAGAAGAGAGGGGAGAAGAGGAGACATGCTGTCCTGCCCTCAAAACGGCTGCCATATGGTCATCCGCCAGCTCGATTGCCTGATCCAGTGATGCCAGGCAATGGCACTGGACCCACTCCACTGTTCCTTCTGGAAGTTGGGTGATTAATTGTTTCAGTGCCACCAGGTCGACGATTCCCTCGGCGTCGCGGTTGTCGGCCCTCAGCCACCGCCGGCAGGCGTCCCGAAGTTGCTGGCCAAACGTGAACGGCCGACCGACCTCCTCTAGGCCCAGCACGCAGAAGCGTTGTCATTGCTGTTCCGGGGTGCGACCAATGCATTGGAGGACGGCCCTGCGGAGGTCCACATAGACCAGCCGGCTGTCGGCGGGGAGCTGCAGCGTGGCCAGCTGTGCCTTGCCCATTAGCAGGGGGAGGAGGCGCGCTGCGTGCTGTTCCACCAGCCAACCCCATGCCTCTGCTGCCTGCTCAAAGAGCACGAGGAAGGCTTCGGGGTCATCATGCAGACCCATCTTCGTTAGGATGAGGTGGGGAGGGTCCGCGGTAGTGGTGGGGGTGGACCCCGCCGACGCGAGCAGGTGCCAGAATGCCTGGCGATCTTCCTGCTGCATCAGCACCAGGGCTTCGAACCATTGTTCCTGCTCCTTCCGGAGGGCAATCAGCGCCTGGTGCTGGCTCTGCTGGGCCATGACGAGGGCATGGACCAGGTCCTTGAAGGGGGAGGACTCCATGGGGCTGTTCCCTTCTGCACTCCGATTCTCCTGGGTTTCAGCACCACTGTAAAATCCCCACAGGTGGGTGGAGCACAGAAGCACGGCAGGCCAGAACTGAGTTCTTACAAAACTCTTTATTTACTCGCTTTTCAGTGTTTCAACATTCACTCTCCCAGCCACACGCATGCACACCAGTGTTCGGGTTGGGGAGAGCTCCCTTCCTCTGCTCTCCCTCTCCTCTTATAGGGCGTGGTCACTGGGGAAGACACACAAACACAGGTTAATTCCCATCAGGTGCAGTGATTCTAACACTTACCATCCCTGACTCCGCCCTCCATTCACAGACCGCCACTTGACCACGCCCCCGTTGCCACACGTATGTTTTCAGCTTAGACATATTAGCCAATCTTTAGTTTTATTTGAACACAAAATACTGCTTTCAGAATTACTGGCACCCTTAGAATTAAGAGATAACGACGACGACCCATTTCCAATTTTTGTTGAACACAGACCATTTGAAGCTGTACTTCTAGACCGCCTTTTTCCATTAGGATGAAATTAAAAGGCAAAACATTAGCAAATAAGCAATTACAGACCACAAAGAAACACTCTCTGGTCAGCAGCCATGATAAACAGAGTTCAAGCACATTCATTCATTACACACTCAATACAGCATGAGGCATGGACAGATTGAAACTGTTCTCCACCTTGTTTTCATGTGACCAGGTGGCCAAAATATGGAGAAAAAGATAATGCTTCATAAGTATCTATATACATGTGGCCCTGCAATAATTTCAGTGTTGTTTCGGGTCTTTGTCTGTGGTCATTATATCACCTGATGGCTGTTCACAACTCTTGATTCAGCTGAATAATTGGCAGTCGTTTGAGTGTGGTTGAACATTTTAGTGTCATAATCACAAGATTAATTAAACACAAATAAACCCACAAATTCTGTATATTCAGCAGAAAGATGCGGGCTTGCCCCCCCCCCCCCCAAAAAAAAAAAAAAAAGATCAAAGTTCATTATTACCCCAATGTTCTCTACTCAATAATAAAGTAATTAATAGAGTGGTGGTTATTATATTCATAATAATAATAATAATAATAATAATAATAATAATAATAATATTATTATTATTAGTCCATCACTTATTCTCCACTGCTGTAAAAGTCAGGCTCACTCAGGCTAATGCATTGCAATGTGCAGGCACTGTGGCACGCACGCACACACACACACACACAAAACCTCTCTACCGACTCAGAGCTGTAAATTCTGCCCTGTAAATGAAAAGGGCTTGTTTTCTGGGGGGGGGGAAAGACAGCTTCTACTTCTGACCAAAATTCTGCATTGTGCTTTTTTTCTTTTATCTTTTTTAAAACTTTATTTATTTTTTGCTCTCTTGGGTATAAAGGCGGGTTTGTTTGTTTGTTTGTTTGTTTGTTTTTTTAAATATGGGTGCACATGCAAAAGAGCCACCAGTACTTTATAACACACAGAGGTATATACTAATGAGTGTACTGTGAGAGTTATTTTTTAGTAAAGAATTATTCCTCCTTATTTGTTCATTTCTCTTGGCAATTAGCAGTGATAGTCATGCCTGTGCCCTTATATTTATGTATGTGTGCAAATATGTATGAGCCTGCATCACCGCTTCATCATAGATGCCATGATAATGATACCCTAATTTAATCCTATATCATTTTCCCTGCATGCACATGCGTCCTAGTTGTTTCGTCTCATTTCTCCGATCGACATTATCATATATATGGGCCAATGGCGCAGTTAAAATTCAAAAAGCTTTTAAGAGCTCACCACCCCATTCTCCTTCCTTATGGTAATTAAAATGCCATCTCTCCTTTACTTCTTCAACAACGGGAGTGATTGACAGCTCCCTGTCCTTTACGGGGGAGACACGGTAAGAGGAGTGGTAATGAAAATAGGCTCTTCCTGCTTGCATGATGAAGCAGGCTGCATTTCAATTATTTTTAACAGGAATGGTTTTTGAAAGGTGAAGGGTGAAAAGGAAAAAGGTTGAGCAAATACTAAGAGTAATTTTAGTCTCTATAGGATTTATGGGATTTGCACATGGTTGTGCGAGCAGTGTTTCAGGCTTTGCTTGGATGTGTGTTGCCATAGGACTTGGTATTTACATGCTGAACGAGCAACTGTGACCCTGCTCAGGAAAAAGCGGTACTGAAGATGGATGAATGAACTAAATGCTGAATTAAGCCTTGAAAAATTTTTGTGGAAGGGATGGAGTTGGGTGAGTCTTAAGTGGGGCTTTATTAGTGTTTAAGAGGTCTTGGGTATGCACTCAAGCAGGATTATGTGATACACACAGCATATAGAACCTGTGTGTGTGTGTGTTCACTCAAGGCCTAAATGAGGTTTTATGGCCAATAGACCCATTCTGATATGTGTGAGTAGATTACATTATTGTCAGGTGAAGAGAAATAACATTAATATACTTACAGACATTGTGTGTGTGTGTTTTGTTTAACCTTTATCTTAATGTTTGCAGGCCCAGGCAGGAAATGAATCATGTCCCACACACCTAAGCCTGTTGCAAATTAGCCTGAATTATGTTAGTGTTGTGATGTGTGTGTGTGTGTGTGTGTGTGTGTGTGTGTGTGTGTGTGTGTGTGTGTGTTTATTAAATACATGTCTACAGAAACATATTTGCTAAATGACAGGCTAGGCAGCTGAATATTTAAATATTCTCCATGTTCTGTAATCTGGTAGTGACCTGACAGAGAACATGGTATTTTAGAACAGTAAGAATAAGACACACATACACACAAATATATTAGAAATGAACACATCAGCATTAGATCCAACCAGCATATCAGTTCACAGATAAAATAGGATGATTGGATTGCATTGATTAAGGATCTGATAATTTGTCTTTAAATGTTTTTTATAGGATAATTAGGAACAATGAGGACACAGAAAACATTCGTTCCTGATTTCTTGCTAATATCAGATGTTCAGATTTTGTAAGTTACCCAAATCCATAATGTTACTCCATGTATGTGATATCTGTTATAGCATAGGCATCAAGGAGCCAATGTGTGTATCGGAACAATTCTTGCTTCTAAACAGAGTTTAGCGATTTTAAACTGCATAGATAGATTACACAAACAGTCAATTAACTCAGAGCTGTTTGTCATTAGGCACTAATATATATTTAAACTGCTTGCAGGCGGCAGTGCACCACCTCCTAGGCAACGGCTTCGGCAGGCCGGCTAAACCAGGTGAGGGTAGCCGTTGAGTCATAGACTCTCGGTGATTCCCGGGGCTTGTCACCCCAAACATGTGAAGACTGGATCCTTGATGGACTGTGCAGAAGAAACCCAACCCAATTGATCATGGTTCAATGGACAAGAAGGCGACATCCAGCAACACAGCTGCAGGATGCGCTTCTCAGAGCATGGAGAGATACATAGGTCGTCCTGGTCATCCCGCTGCATCCCAGACTTTCCCCAGTTGTCTTGGCCACGCCTCACCACTGGACCAGGAAGTCAGGGACGAGAGAGTGAGGCTGGTATCCTGCGTAACCCTCCCTCACTATAATCCAAGTCCCGCACAAGTCATGTTCCTGGACTAACACACAACCTAACCAGTGAACATGGTCATCTTCGGAAACTGAAGGACAAACAACATATTTAAACCTGAGAAATACAATTAGAGGGATGCCTCTTCTCTGATTTTAGATTGAGAAATTGACTTCTCTAGATGAACCCTATTTAGCTATTGGTGTCGTGTTAATTTTGATCATATAAAATTATTTCACATGATGTGATAGACAATTTTCAGTTCTTTTAATATCAGTATCAGTGACAAAATGTTTATATCGGTACAGCCTAGTCTGAATGTAAGCAATCCTTCTGAAATAGGCTCAAAAACTGCAGTCATGAAAAGCACTCACTGAGAACTAGTATTGTACTCAAGACCACCTAAACTGAGACCAAGTCATGACCAAGACCAGAGTGCATCAAGGCCAAGACAAGACCAAGACTCTGAGGGGTTGAGACTAAGTCAAGACCAAGACAGGGCGAGGCAGAGTCAAAACCAGAACCAGACCAGTGTGTGTGAAGGTGGGCGGGGAGAGGTGACAGCTGTTAACAGGAAGAAAAATTTCAAATTGGCAATGAGTCACATTATTGGTTGCATTTGAAACAGGAACTTTTACATCCAATCACAGTAATGATCCCATCCCCCCATTATCTCTAGCCGCTTTATCCTTCTACAGGGTCGCAGGCAAGCTGGAGCCTATCCCAGCTGACTACGGGCGAAAGGCGGGGTACACCCTGGACAAGTCGCCAGGTCATCACAGGGCTGACACATAGACACAGACAACCATTCACACTCACACCTACGGTCAATTTAGAGTCACCAATTAACCTAACCTGCATGTCTTTGGACTGTGGGGGAAACCGGAGCACCCGGAGGAAACCCACGCGGACACGGGGAGAACATGCAAACTCCACACAGAAAGGCCCTCGCCGGCCACAGGGCTCGAACCCGGACCTTCTTGCTGTGAGGCGACAGCGCTAACCACTACACCACCGTGCCGCCCCACAGTAATGATGTTAACGAATAAATCAGACAATGCAGTCAATTTAGTGAAATCCTCAGAGTTGTGGTCTTGACCAGTCTTGAAATAAAATCCTGAGTCCTCTATGTCTGAGACCGAGACAAAACAGAATAAAAATGCAGTTGGCTTAGAGACAAGACCGAGACCTTCAAAAAGTGGTCTTGAGATCGGTCTCAAGTACCACAACATTGAGCATGATGCCAAAGAGAGAAAGATTGTGGGAAACTCTTCACTGTTATTGTAAAATTAAAAGAAACAACAAAATGAACCCATTCAGCTTTGTGAATGTATTTACATTTGAGAGAGAGAGAGGGAGGGAAAATGAATTACCTTCAAAACCATGAATTACTTAAAAACTATGATGTTTTACAATGCTGTTATACAATAAAATGCCCCATCTGGGGGATTTTCCTGGGCCTTTTGTAATGATTTTCATTTCTGTTGGTTTCTGACCTGGTACTGATGTTCAGGAATATACAGTGTCTTGCAAAAGTATTCATCCCCCTTGGTGTTTGTCCTGTTTTGTTGCATTACAAGCTGGAATTAAAATGGATTTTTTTTGGGGGGGTTAGCACCATTTGATTTACACAACATGCCTACCACTTGAAAGGTGCAAATTGTTGTTGTTTTTTATTACGACACAATCATTAAGATGAAAAAATATACTGAAATCTGGAGTGTGCATAGATATTCGCCCCTTTCATATGAAACCCCTAAATAAGAGCTAGTCCAGCTAATTAACTTCAGTCACATAATTAGTTGATTAAGATCCACCTGTGTGCAATCAAAGTGCCACATGATCTGTCACATGATTTCTGTATAAATCAACCTGTTCTGGAAGGACCCTGACTCTGCAACACAACTAAGCAAGCAACAACAAAACCAAGGAGCACTCCAAACGGGTCAGAGAAAAACTTGTAGAAAAGTATAGATCAGGGTTGGGTTATAAAAAATATCCCAAATGTTGAATATCTCACAGAGCACCATTGAATCCTGTAAGAGACCCTACGTGTGGGTGGAGCACAGAGGACGGCAGAACAGAGATCAGGTTTTATAAAGGGCTTTATTGCCACACTTTTCAGTATAACAATGACAGACACACAACCGGCGTCTGGTTCAGGGCTGAGCTCCTTCTGCTCTCGCTCTCCCTCCTGATATAGGGCGCAGTCACTGGGAAGACACACAAACAGGTTAATTGCTCTCAGGTGGCGTGATTCTGCCACTTACCTTCCCTGACTCCGCCCTCCTGTCACAGACCGGCGCTTGACCACGCCCCCGCTGCCACATACCCCCACCGCCCGACTCAGGCCGGGCGGCCGTCCGGCCTGCAGCCGACTCCCCCCCCCCTTGACGGGAGAGGAAGTCCGCCACGACCATCTGCGCCCCCGGCCTGTGGACCACCTTGAAATTAAAGGGTTGGAGCGCCAGATACCAACGGGTGATCCGCGCGTTGGCATCTTTCATGCGGTGGAGCCACTGGAGGGGCGCGTGGTCCGAACAGAGGGTGAAAGGGCGCCCCAGCAGGTAGTACCGGAGGGCAAGAACCGCCCACTTGATGGCCAGACACTCTTTCTCTATGGTGCTGTAGCGCCCCTCACGCACCGACAGCTTCCTGCTGATATACAGGACAGGGCGGTCCTCCCCCTCCACCTCCTGGGACAAAACCGCCCCCAGCCCTCTGTCCGACGCATCGGTCTGCAACATAAAAGGGAGAGAAAAGTCAGGGGAGTGTAGAAGTGGCCCCCCACACAGTGCAGCCTTTACCTCTGAGAAAGCCCGCTGGCACTGCTCCGTCCACTGGACCGGATCTGGTGCCCCCTTTTTAGTGAGATCAGTCAGCGGGCTGGTGACGTCCGAATAATTAGGTATAAACCTGCGATAATAGCCAGCCAGCCCCAGGAACTGTCTCACCCCCTTTTTGGTCTTGGGCCTCGGGCAGGCCGCAATTGCTGCCGTCTTATTAATTTGGGGACGCACCTGCCCGTTGCCCAAGTGGAAGCCCAGATACCGTACTTCCACCCGCCCAATCGCACACTTCTTTGGGTTGGCTGTGAGCCCCGCTCGCCTCAGCGACCTAAGGACGGCCCTCAGATGTTCGAGGTGCCGCTGCCAGTCATTGCTATAGATGATTATGTCATCTAAATATGCTGCCGCATATGTGGCGTGAGGGCGGAGGACTCTGTCCATCAGCCGCTGAAACGTTGCGGGGGCCCCAAACAGCCCAAACGGAAGGGTGACGAATTGGTGTAAACCAAACGGTGTGGAAAAGGCCGTTTTTTCTCGGGATAGTGGAGTCAAGGGGATCTGCCAATATCCCTTCGTCAAATCCAGTGTCGAATAAAAGCGAGCAGTGCCGAGTCGATCGAGCAACTCATCAATACGAGGCATTGGGTACGCGTCGAATTTAGACACCGCGTTGACTTTTCTATAGTCCACACAGAACCGGACCGACCCGTCGGCCTTGGGTACCAAGACCACCGGGCTGCTCCAGTCACTGTAGGACTCCTCGACGATGCCCATTTCGAGCATGGTCTGAAGTTCTTCCCGAACCACCTTTTTTTTGTGTTCAGGTAGCCTGTAAGGGCGGCTACGCACTACCACCCCCGGGGGCGTCTCTATGTGGTGCTCTATGAGGTTAGTGCGACCGGGCAGGGGCGAGAACACATCCGAAAACTCGGTCTGCAACTGGGCGACCTCCGTGAGTTGGGTCGGGGAGAGGTGGTCTCCACAGGGGACCGGAGAGGTACGTGATGCCAATGTCCCTTTTTGAACCTCCGGCCCCAGCTCCGCCTTCTCTGGAACTACCGACACCAACGCCACGGGGACCTCCTCGTTCCAGAGTTTAAGCAGGTTGAGGTGGTAAATCTGTAGCGCCCCACCCCTGTCCGTTCGCCTCACCTCATAGTCGACGTCCCCGACTCGCCGTGTGACCTCAAAGGGTCCTTGCCACTTGGCGATCAATTTGGAGCTCGATGTGGGCAACAGTACGAGTACCTTATCTCCCGGAGTGAACTCTCTAAGGCGCGTACCCTTGTTGTACAGGCGGGCTTGCCGTTCCTGGGCCTGCCGCAAATTCTCCTGAGTTAGGTGGGTGAGCGTGTGGAGTTTTGCGCGCAGGTCCATAACGTACTGAATTTCGTTCTTACTTTGTGAAGGTCCCTCCTCCCAATTTTCCCGCAGCACGTCCAGGATGCCGCGCGGCTTACGCCCATATAATAATTCAAACGGGGAGAACCCCGTGGAGGCTTGGGGGACCTCTCGCACTGAGAACAGCAAGGGTTCGAGCCACTTATCCCAGTTACGTGCGTCCTCACTTACGAATTTTTTAATAATATTTTTGAGGGTGCGGTTGAATCGTTCCACTAAACCGTCCGTTTGTGGGTGATACACGCTGGTGCGGATCGGCTTAATCCCCAATAACCCATACAGTTCGCGCAGTGTTCGTGACATAAACGTAGTGCCTTGATCAGTCAGAATCTCTTTCGGGATTCCAACTCGGGAGATGACGCGGAAGAGTGCCTCTGCAATACTGCGTGCTGAGATATTGCGCAGAGGCACTGCTTCCGGGTATCGCGTTGCATAGTCCACCAGAACTAATATAAAGCGGTACCCTCGTGTTGACCGATCTAATGGCCCGACGAGATCCATCCCAATTCTCTCAAACGGGGTCTCGATTAACGGTAGAGGGCGCAAAGGCGCTTTTGGAATGGCCGCTGGGTTTACTAACTGGCATTCGCGGCATGCCGTACACCACCTACGGACATCGCCGCGAATCCCCGGCCAATAGAAACGGGCCATTATTCGGGCTAGTGTCTTATCCTGCCCTAAGTGTCCAGCCATGGGATTAAAGTGAGCCGCCTGGAATACCAATTCCCGGCGGCTCTTCGGAATTAAAAGCTGCGTGACTCGCTCTTTCGTTTGAGTGTCCTGCGTCACTCGGTATAATCTATCCTTCATAATCGCGAAGTAGGGGAAGGACGGGGTGGCGTTCGGCTGGAGCGTTTGACCATCGATTACTCTCACTTGGTCAAACGCATGCCGCAGAGTCTCGTCTCGCGACTGCTCTAATGGGAAATCCGCGAGGGATTCCCCAATAGAGAGAGGAGGAGCCGGCGGCTCCTCACTCTGACGCGGAGATGACGTAGACGGCTCTGTGACAGCTGCTCCCGCCAAAGCGACACCGGGACCTCCCCCTGTCAAATGGCAGGACCCACTCTCGACTAGGCGTGTCATTAAACCCCGAAATCCCGGCCAATCAGTCCCCAAAATTAGAGAGTGGGTAAGGCGAGGATTAACCGCCGCCTTTACTATGAATTTTTCCCCTCTGAAAATAATGTGGACCGACACCAAAGGGTAGCTGTGAACATCCCCGTGCACACATAACACCTTCACCCCTTGTGCTCCCCCCAATGCCTCGTTTTGAACCAGGCTTTGGCGAATTGAGGTCTGATTACAACCAGAATCCACCAACGCCTGATATGTAGCCCCTTGGATACTCACCGGTATGCGATACGCTCCGGCCCGATCGAGGGCGGCCTCTGGCGCGTCGGGGATCCGAACCACCGCGCCCACTTCCATTGCCGTGCACTGCTGTTGAAGGTGGCCCGGTTCCCCGCAGCGCCAGCAAACCGGCCCGGGCTTTCCCTCTGCACCGGTGATCTGGGGTTCACTCACCTGAGGTGGGGGAGAGACAGACACAGAAGGGAGAAACGGGAGGGCACCGCGGGTGCGGCGGGCCGGCTGGGGGGGGTGCCGGCCCCCGCCTCCGCGGAGGGGGAATGGGGCGAGGACAGGACACAGGAGGAGGGGGAGAGAGAGAGAGAGAAGAGGAGAGAAGAGATGCCATCTGCTGTCCTGCCGCCGGGACAGCCGCCAGATGATCCTCCGCCAGCTCGACTGCCTGATCCAGCGACGCCGGGCGGTGGCACTGGACCCACTCCGCGGTTCCGGCTGGTAAGCGGGCGATGAACTGTTCCAGTACCACCTGGTCGACGATTCCCTCGGCGTCGCGATCGTTGGCCCTCAGCCACCGCCAGCAGGCGTCCCGGAGCTGCTGGCCGAACGCGAACGGCCGGCCGACTTCCTCCAGTCGCAGCGCGCGGAAGCGCTGGCGCTGTTGCTCCGGTGTGCGCCCCACGCGCTGGAGGACGGCCCGGCGGAGGTCCGCGAAGGCCAGCCGGCGGTCGGCGGGGAGCTGTAGCGCGGCCAGCTGTGCCTCTCCCGTGAGCAGGGGGAGGAGGCGCGCCGCGCGCTGCTCCATCGGCCACCCCGAGGCTTCGGCGACCTGTTCAAACAACGTGATGAACGCCTCGGGGTCGTCCTGCGGGCCCATCTTGGTGACAATGAGGGGAGACGGGCCCGCGGCCGGAGCGCTGGTGGACCCCGCCGACGCGAGGAGATGCCGGAACGCCTCGCGATCTTCCTGCTGGGCCAGCACCAGGGCTTCGAAGCGCTGCTCCTGCTCCTTTCGGAGCGTAACGAGTGCCTGGTGCTGGCTTTGCTGAGCCGTGGCGAGGGCGTGGACCAGATCGGCGAACGGGGAGGATTCCATGGGGCTGCTGGTTTGGTGCTCCACTGTCCCGGGTTTCAGCACCACTGTAAGAGACCCTACGTGTGGGTGGAGCACAGAGGACGGCAGAACAGAGATCAGGTTTTATAAAGGGCTTTATTGCCACACTTTTCAGTATAACAATGACAGACACACAACCGGCGTCTGGTTCAGGGCTGAGCTCCTTCTGCTCTCGCTCTCCCTCCTGATATAGGGCGCAGTCACTGGGAAGACACACAAACAGGTTAATTGCTCTCAGGTGGCGTGATTCTGCCACTTACCTTCCCTGACTCCGCCCTCCTGTCACAGACCGGCGCTTGACCACGCCCCCGCTGCCACATATCCATTATAGCAAAATGGAAATAATATGGCACCACTACAAACCTGACAAGAGAAGGCCGCCCACCAAAAGTCAGACCAGGCAAGGAGACCATTAATGAGAGATGCAACAAAGACACCAAAGATAACACTGAAGGAGCTGCAAAGATCCACAGTGGAGACAGGAGTATCTGTCCATAGAACTACTTTAAGCTGTACACTCCACAGAGTGGGGCTTAATGGAAGAGTGGCCAGAAAAAAGTAATTGCTTAATAAAACACATTTGGAGTTTGCCCAACAACATGTGGCAGACTCCCCAAACACAGGGAGGAAGATTCTCTGGTCAGATGAGACTAAAATTGAACTTTTCAGCCATTATGGGAAGCACCACTTCCGATCACCCTGAGAACACCAGTCCTACACTGAAGCATGGTGGTAGTAGCATCATGCTGTGGGGATGGTTTTCATCTGCAGGGATAGGAAAGCTTGTCAGGATTGAAGGAAAGATGGATGGCATTAAATAAAGGCAATTCTGGAGGAAAACCTGTTTGAGTCAGCCAGAGGTTTGAGACTGGTATGAAGGTTCACATTCCAGCAGGACAATGACCCTAAAACATACTGCTAAAGCTACACTGGAGTGGTTTAAAGGGAAACATTTAAATGTTTTGGAATGGTCTAGTCAAAGCCCAGACCTCAATCCAATCAAGGATCTGTGGCATAACTTGAAGATTGCTGTACACCAATGCAACCCATCTAACTTGAAGGAATTGGAGCAGTTTTGCCTTGAGGAATGGGCAAAAATCCCAATGGCTAGATGTGCTAAGCTAATAGACATACCCCAAGAGACTTGCAGCTGTAATTGCAGCAAAAGGTGGGTGGGTGTAAATACCTATGCAAACTCCATATTTCTGTTTTTTTTTCATCTTAATTATTGTTTGTGTCACAATAAAACAACAATTTGCACCTTTAAAGTGGTAGGCATGTTGTGTAAATCAAATGGTGCTAACCCCCCAAAAAAATCCATTTTGATTCCAGCTTGTAATACGACAAAACAGGACAAAAACAAGGGGGGATAAATACTTTTGCAAGACACTGTATGTCTCTTTAAATGAATATAGATGATATGCTAAAAGGAAAAAAAAAGGTTCCTGTTTAAATGGAGCTGTTTAAGAGCATTGTCAGTGGTGGTTCTCCTTGCTGCTGTCAGAGAGGGGTGGTGGAGATGGATGAAGGTGCAGAAGGGTTTTATTACAAAAATAGGAATCAGGCAAACAATCCAATATGCCTGGCATAAATTGTAAATGGTGAACAAGCAATAGTTTGAGCAAGGCACAGACTATCACAGACAAAAGCAGAATCAAAGTCCAGTAACAGGAAACCAGGAAAACAATACACAAACATGGCTTGGTAATGTGTCACAATAACTTGATACTTCACAACCTGAGTGTGCATTCAGAATCCTTAAATAGGCATGCTGATTGTGCCTTAATCCGGTGCAGGTGTGTGTCATTTGCAGCACGTGCACATGAGTCAGTTCATAGCATGCTCTGTCCAGAGCACATGTGAGAGTCAGCCAATGTGTGTGGGTGTGAAAGTATCCCCCCTCCCCCAAGAGCTCTCTCCTGGAGCTTAAATCTATCTTTAATGGCTCCAGTGATGAGGGCCTTATGGTGGACACCGTGCCATTGGCGCTCCTTTCTGGGCTGAATTGGCACTGAATTCTTGGCTTAGGTGGGGCCTTGGGCTCTGGGCAGGACCTAAACTCTGGATTGGACATGGGCTCTAGCCTCAGCTCAGACTCTGGGCAGGACCTGGACTTGGGCTCTGGACTGGGCTTGGGCTCCAGACTGGACATGGGCTCAAGCTCTGGACAGGGCTTGGACTCCAGACTGGACATGGGCATGGGCTCGAGCTCTGGACGGGACTTGGGCTCCTGACTGGACATGGGCTCGAGCTCTGGACAGGACTTGGGCTCCTGACTGGACATGGGCTCGAGCTCTGGACAGGGCTTGGGCTCCTGACTGGACATGGGCATGGGCTTGAGCTCTGGACAGGACTTGGGCTCCAGACAGGGCCCTGTCTGAGCATGCTCTTGCCCTTGTCAAAACCTGGAGGTATGGTGGCAATGTCCTTATGACCCAGCAACATCTTCAAAGCTGGGCAGCAGGGGGACGATGACATCTTCAAAGCCGGGTGGCAGTGGGGTGATGATGTCTTCTTTCCTGAAGTCTGGGGCAGAGGCTTCTGGCACCAGTTCTTGAATAGGCTCTCAGACTGGTTCTGGTGCTGGTGCTGGCTCTGGTTCAGGCACTAGCTTTGGCATTGACTCTGGCTCTTACACTGGTGCTAGCGCTGGCACTGGCTCTGGTGTTGGCTCTGGCTCTGGTTCAGGCACTGGCTCTGGCATTGACTCTGGCTCTTGCACTGGTGCTAGCACTGGCTCTGGTGTTGGCTCTGGCTCTGGTTTAGGTGTTGGCTCTGGCTCTTGCTCTGGTGCTGGCTCCAACTTTGGCTCTGGTCCGGGTGCTGGCTCTGGCTCTTGTTCTGATGCTGGCACTTGTGCTGGCTCTGGTGCTGGCTCCGACTCTGGCTCTTGCTCTGGTGCTGGCACTGGCTCTGATGCTGGCTCTGGTGCTGGCACTTGAGCAGAGCTCTGTAACAGGGCTCTGTAACAGGGCTCTGGCACTGGTTCCGACTCTGGCTCTTGCTCTGGCACTGATGTTGGCCCTGGCTCTGGCTCTTGTGCTGGTGCTGGTGCTGGCTCTGGCTTGGGTGCTGGCTCTGGGACTGTCTGTGGGACTGGTTCTAGAACTGACTCTGGTGCAACAGCCTCCTCTGCTGCTGCATCATTAGCCTTTAGAAGGAGCTCTGGAGCGATGGCCTCCACTGCTGCATCAGCCTCTAACATTGTCAGCCCCCCAAAACATTTCATGAGGGTTCTTCTTCTCTAAAGCCTCATACAGGTACCAGAGCATTACGTGAAATGACTGAGCATTTTGTAGGCAAGGGTATTCTACTCTGATGAGGTAATCAGCCCATCAGCGTGCTCATCCCATGAGCCAGTTAATCATCAGCTGACCCAGACTGGTTCTGGAGGCTTGGGCTCCTCCAGGTCGGCATAAAAAATACATATTGCAACGTAAACCCCTTAGGGTGATATTCCACTCCATCATAGGGTACCGGGGAGTTTGTCCCAAGTTGCTACTGGAAAAATACAGCTAGGGGTTGAGGCATAGAAACTGGGGCATGGCATAGAGGGGTGTGCTTGTTAATTTCTGCTACATACATGTTTGTCAAAGTATTCTGTCAGAGAGGGGTGGTGGAGACATGTAGGTGCAGAAGGGTTTTATTATAAAAATGGGAATCAGGCAAACAATCTAATATGACAGGCACAAATCGTAAATGGTGAACAAGCAATAGGTCGAGCGAGGCACAAAAAGACAATCACAGACAAAAGCAGAATAAAAGACTAGGAACAGGAATCAGGAAACCAGGAGAACAGTACACAAACATGGCTCGGTAATGTGTCACAACAACTCAGTACTTCGTAACCTGAGTGTGTATTCAGAGTCCTTACATAGGTGCATTGATTGCACCTTAATCCGGTGCAGGTGTGTGTCATTTGCAGCGCACGCACGTGAATCAGTTCATAGAGTGCTCTGTCCAGAGCGTGTGTAAGAGTCAGCCAACGCGCGCAGGTGTGACAGCTGGTAACCTCTAATTGACTGTTTTCTTGAAGATCACTTTCTGCCAACATCCAAAGGAAATCCAGAATATGATTCAGTTCCAGAATTAAAAATTCCTGTCACGCAGTCGTACTCAATTCAAGCCCAAAATTAACATTTCCTCATACCAAGTTAGATACAGCTTTTACTTAACTCCAAAGATCATATTTCCTCTTTCTCGCGGCCGAAATCAAGATGCTACCTGCAAGCAGTCACTGTACCAGGGCTCAACATTTAGGACTACCCGATTGCCCGAGGGAAGTGAAACATGCATTCGGGCAAGTGGGACATGTCCTTGACATGCCTGACCGGGCAAGTTGGAATCAGCATATATTGCGAACTAGCACCACAAAAATTAGTCTATTTGATCTTTTATTTCAGTTCCTAAAAGTATCTCTCACTACGTATCCACCATTATGTCTTGGCTGTTTTCTTAGTCTCAGTTTCATTTACTGCTTTGCAAGTTATTTTATATACCCCCGCTGTTTGTAGTATGGTACGCTTATGGTTTATAGACCCCTTGTGCATGACGTCATGCATCATGTGATAATTACAGCTGGGGTCAGACAGACACCATCTTTCATGCAAGCAAGGCTTAATCTGTCTTCAATATGGTTAATTTTTGCACTGTTTTTGCTTGTTCAAACAGAGAAATAGATAAAAGGCCTTACCGTCTCCCCACTATCAAGAAAAACATTAACAAATAGAAGCAAATGCTTCAAGAACAACGAGCAAATTAGTGGTTAAAGAATACAAAGAGAGGAGCTCAGCCTGAAAACTCCAGAGAAATTCACAATTGTATTTAAAATGTATTTTACAAAAACAGAAAGTCGGAAGTGAGTATGCAAGAGTTTGCTTAAGAATCTCATTTTATTTTTTTTCTGCTTGCATTCGAGTTAGCTCCTTCATGAAAGTGTTTGATTTTCTTACAGGAGAAGCAGCTTCCTTATTCGACACAGAAAACCCAAATTGGTTTCAAACAACTTGCGCATAAAAAACTCAACAAGGAGTGACATGCATGATAAATCCTGAAAGAACAGAAAAGAATAAGAGCACAGAAAGCGGAAGAGGAACACAGTCCTGTGTAAAATATTTATATATGTTTTTTTTTGTTATATCATCCACCTCTAGGTTTTAAAAAACAAACAAACAAACAAACAAACAAACCCATAGTGCTGCGTCATGACAGACCGGCTGCACTGATTCAGTTACAGGTTGCCAGGTCTGTATAAAACACCCACAGCCTACACACTACTGTCTGTCATGACGCAGTGTGAGTTTTTTTTTTAAACCTAGAGATGAATGATATTAAAAAAAAAAAAAATAAAATAAATAAAATAAATAAATAAATAAATATATATATATATATATATATATATATATATATATATATATATATATATATATATATATATATATATATATATATTTCCCCCCTTCCCCATATCTTATTCTTTTTATATTTGTATATGTAAATAATTTATTTTAATTTATCTAGAAGTTTTCTCTATTTATTTTCTCTGTTTATCTGTAATGATGCTGCTGGAATCTTAATTTCCCTGAGGGAACCTGCCCAAAGGGATCAATAAAGTTTTATCTAATCTAAATATATATATATCATCTTATCATCTCTAGCGGCTTTATCCTGTTCTACATGGTCGCAAGCTGGAGCCTTTCCCAGCTGACTACGGGCGAAAGGCGGGGTACACCCTGGACAAGTCGCCAGGTCATCACAGGGCTGACACATAGACACAGACAACCATTCACATTCACATTCACACCTACGGTCAGTTTAGAGTCACCAGTTAACCTAACCTGCATGTCTTTGGACTGTGGGGGAAACCGGAGCACCCAGAGGAAACCCACGCAAACACGGGGAGAACATGCAAACTCCGCACAGAAAGGCCCTCGCTGGCCATGGGGCTCGAACCCGGACCTTCTTACTGTGAGGCAACAGCGCTAACCACTATACCACCGTAGTGCTGTCGCCTCACAGCAAGAAGGTCTATGTGTCAGCCCTGTGATGACCTGGCGACTTGTCCAGGGTGTACCCCGCCTTTCGCCCGTAGTCAGCTGGGATAGGCTCCAGCTTGCCTGCGACCCTGTAGAAGGATAAAGCGGCTAGAGATAATGAGATGATATATATTTTCTCAAACATAGTACTGTTCAAAAATCTTGGCACCCTATTTTTTTCTTCATACAAACTTTGTTATAGATTTTTATTTTATGATTTCTGCATTATCGAGTAATGAACCTACAGTCAGAGAGTTCTACACAAACACTCCGTACTTTACAACAGCTGCATGCATGTGAAATGGAAATAAATCGACTAAGGAAGGAAAAACTATTTTGGATAAAAGTGTTTTTGTCTGTTACAAGTAAAAGTAAAAAATAACCAATAACCAAACTTAATAATAAATTTAATCAATAACCAAACTTCAATTCAGTGTGTGATCTTCATTTTATGTTGCAATTCTCAACTATTCTTTGGTTTTCCTAAAAAAAAAAGTAGTACTCGCAAAATAGGGGGAAAGTGATAATATTGGGGGGGGGGGGGGGCAGGCGGAAATTAACCCCCACTTGAACAGAGAATGGAGAAGCAGTGGAGTCTTAAACATTTCTTGGTAAAACAAGCAATTCTGATCAGCCTAATCAAGATAGCAAGGAACATGTTGGTCACAGAGACAGATGATCCTGGTCCAGCTAGAAATAAGTGGAAATGTCATACATTTGAGAAACATCTCAAGATAAAATGTTCAGGCTTTTTAAATGCAGTACATTTGAAGCTAATTAAATATACATCAATAAATAAAAATGTTACTCGCAGTTATGTAATAAAGTAATAATTTTGGAAGTGGAAATTTTTCTTTCATTTTATTTATCACTTATTTATTTAATTAAATGTTTATTTTACTTGATGTCATTTTTGTAGCCCAACATTTCAGTGGTTTTTTTTTTTTTGGTTTTTCTTTTTTTTCTTTTCCTTTTTTTTTGCAGCACTAGTAATTAAAATATGACTTTAATCTGTCCAGTAAACGGTATATAATGGCATAGTTGGGCAGTAGAGGTATAGAGGAATGTTCATTCCAGAAAATAATAAATTGTCCCATAACAGCCATGTTTTGGTCCATAGTGGTTTCGTGTCGCTCCTGTGCTGCCCCTTGACCCTCATCCTCACTTCACCAGAAAGCCCTCTGGGCCTCACTGGAAATGGGCAACGCTGTTGCTGTGGCAACTCAGTTCTGCCTTATTAGCACTGAAATAAATCACTCCCAGTGGAGTAAACCACCGACACCCCCATTCTCTCTCTTTTTCTTAGTCTAATCCCATCTCTCTCTCTCTCTCTCTCTCTCTCTCTCTCTCTTTCTTTCTTCACAGTCTCTCATTCCTGTTTCTTCCTGTTCTCTGGATAGACTTTCAAGCTATTTTGCCATCCCCCTGCTCTAGTTTTCAAAATATCACATTTAGTGTTTTTTTGTACAAATGATAACTTTCTACACAAATGCACATCTTTCTGCCCAATCTTTCTCTTCTTTTTCTGCAGTTCTCATTTTAGACTCTTTAGATATCCTGTACAGGGCACTGGGTTCTCACACACACACACACACACACACACACACACACACACACACACACACAAAACAACAACAAAACACTATAGAAGACATTGCAGTTGTATGCTGACAAAAAAAAAAACTGCCATCACTATGTTCAGAAGAGCTTGCATATTTGATACAGGGAATATGCCATTGTTCATCTACAACACACACACACACACACACACACACACACACACACACACACACACAGTGTTTCTGCTATAAAAAAAATATGAGAAAAGAAACATAAGAGTGCAAGAATGCATTTTAGGGATGCTGACTCTCAGGTGTCCATGCTCTATTCAAACATGAATCTCTTACTTGGCAGATTGTATTTAGGTGAACAATGGCACGATTCGGATACTAAAACTCCATTACATGCATTCTCAGAAAAACGTAGCAAACTGTACATTTCCATGTCACTAGGGTCAATGGTACACTAATATATGCACTATATAACCAGACATATTCTCCATCTCACCCATATGCATTTGTTGAATATCCCATTCCAGGTTTAGTCCCCCTTTACTGTTATAATAACCTCCACTCTTCTGGGAAAGCTTTTCACTATATTTTAGTTTGGCATGTGACTGTGGGGATTTGTGATCATTCAGCTGTAAGAGCATTAGTGAGATCAGGCACTGATGTTGGTGAGGAGGCCTGGGGTGCAGTCAGTGTTCAGTGGGGTTGAAGTCAGGGCTCTGTGCAGAACAATCAAGTTCTTCCACTCCAACTTCGGCACACCATGTTGTCAAAGATTTCACTTTGTGCACAGGGGCACTGTCATGCTGGAACAGGTTTGGGCCTCTTACTGTAGTTCCAGTGAAGAGAAATTGTAATGCTACAGTATACACAGATCTTCTAGACAGTTGTGTGCTTCCACCTGTATCACAACAGTTTGGGGAAGACACACATATGGGTGCGATGGTCAAGTGTCAACATACATTTGACCATAGTGTGTGTGTGTGTGTATATATAATTTTTTTTTAAACCTGCAGTAGACATAAAGCTATTGTCTTTCCCAAATCATATGCCCTCTATGTCCTTTGGTTCACTCACAACCCGCCATACGTGCTACTATGGGCGGTCTATGGTAAAAAAATTTGCCAAAACTGTGCTTGAGACTTGCGTGACACTTGCGTGTGTTCAGCGCCGTAGAAGGTTGCAGACTGGCCGTGGAGACCTTTGGTCCTGCACATGCAAACTCTACAGGTCTTGCAAAAAATCAAGAATGCATACACTATGTATGGGACCCAAACTCCTTTTGTACGCCTGAACCAAGTCAGCAGCGCGGCTAGTAGGGGCTTTGCGATGACAGTAAGACGCACGAGTGACGCATAGTCATTGAACGAGTGATGTGCCTCAGAAGTATTACACAAGTACTCCACACTTGCTATTTGTGCGGAGACAGAAGTACATCTCACTTCCTACCCCTATGTGTGGCGTGCATGCAGCGCACACGACTCGCACGCGGCACGAGGGGCAAGACTCCGGGTATATATATTGGGGAGGAACCAATCATGTAACGTGTAGCATTGTAGAAGGGAAGAAGGTGGCTGTCCCCATACCACTGCAACAACTGAGGGAGTTGGACCCTTATAGGCAGATGATAGAAGCTGAGGAGCAGCAAGAAGCGATATTGTTCTTCAGCCGAAAGACAGATGCAGAATGCTGCAGACATGCTGGTTTTATACCCACTCCTGGCTTGTGTCACATGCAAGTCATAAGTGATTGTCAAGTGCTAATCACGTGCATCACACATGCTTCACAAGTGCGGCCCATACTCCTAGCACAGGAAACTGGTAAAATGCAAGTCACATGCACTCCACACTCACTGAACATGTACTGATCACATGCATCAGACATACGCTTTCCATGGGCTAACGGCACAATTTTTCCCATGCCTCAAGGAAATCAGGCATGCAACCTGTACTCGACAAGTACTTTGTCCGTACTCCTCCCCCAAACTTTCCCCCGGGTTCACCACGACCCCGCAGCAAGGCTGCGAGCTACCAAACCCTGCGACCCGTGCGTGTCCAAAACACTTACGGCGGGTTGTGAGTGTGGCATAAGGTAGATTTAATATGGATTTTTTACAAAACTACTTTTTAAATATTTTTATACAAATGATTGAAAACACATATAAACAGCTATGGGTTCAGCAGTAACTACACTTTATATCATAAGTTTTCATCCAGCAGCCACCAACCTCTTCAATGCACCATTACTGGTGTCTAAGTTTTACTCACAAAAGTTTGTCAGAAGACATAATTTCATAAAAAGAGGTCAGCTGAATACCTGTGCAAATATGCCCCATCTCATATATGTACAGTGCCCAGCGTAAATAAGTCCACCCCCTTTGAAAAGTAACATTTTAAACAATACATCAATGAACACAGACAATTTCCAAAATGTTGACAAGACAAAGTTTAATATAACATCTGTTTAACTTATAACGTGAAAGTAAGGTTAATAATATAAACTTAGATTACACATTTTTCAGTTTTACTCAAATTAGGGTGGTGCAAAAATGAATACACCCCACAGCAAAAACTACTACATCTAGTACTTTGTATGGCCTCCATGATTTTTAATGACAGCACCAAGTCTTCTAGGCATGGAATGAACAAGTTGGCGACATTTTGCAACATCAATCTTTTTCCATTCTTCAACAATGACCTCTTTTAGTGACTGGATGCTGGATGGAGAGTGATGCTCAACTTGTCTCTTCAGAATTCCCCAAAGAAAATAATTTCTTTACACCACAAAAGTGAAGGCTACAAGAAGATCAGCAAAGCTTTACTTATCAGTCAGAATACTGTAGCAAAAGTGGTACAAAAATTTAAGAAAGATGGAACTGCAACCATCTCACAGAGACATCCAGGTCGTCCACGGAAGTTAACACCTCGACAGGAGCATCTTCTGATGAAAAAGGTTGAAGAAAATCGGCATGCAAGTTCACTGCAGTTATCTAAAGAAGTAGAAAGCCAAACTGGGGTGACTATTTCCCATGACACAATACGGCGTACACTTCAGAGGAATGGCATGCATGGATGCCGTCCACGAAAGAAGCCTCTCCTAAAGCCCAGGCACAAAAAAGCCTGCCTAGAGTTTGCCTGGGCCCATGCTGACAAAGATGAAGACTACTGGGACTCTATACTCTGGAGTGATGAGACCAAGATAAATGTTTTTGGAACTGATGGCTTCAAAACTGTATGGCGTCGCAAAGGTGAGGAATACAAAGAAAAATGCATGGTGCCTACAGTGAAACATGGTGGTGGTGGTAGTGTCCTTATGTGGGGCTGCATGAGTGCTGCTGGTGTCGGGGAGCTGCATTTCATTGATGGCATCATGAATTCACAGATGTATTGCTCTATACTGAAAGAGAAGATGCTACCATCACTCTGTGCCCTTGGTCATCGTGCACTTTTCTAACATGACTAAACACACATCTAAGGCCACTGTTGGATTTCTGAAGAAGAACAGGGTGAAAGTGATTCAGTGGCCAAGTATGTCTCCTGATCTGAACCCAATCGAACACCTATGGGGAATTCTGAAGAGACAAGTTGAGCATCACTCTCCATCCAGCATCCAGTCACTAAAAGAGGTCATTGTTGAAGAATGGAAAAAGATTGATGTTGCAAAACGTCGCCAACTTGTTCAGTCCATGCCTAGAAGACTTGGTGCTGTCGTTAAAAATCATGGAGGCCATACAAAGTACTAGATGTAGTAGTTTTTGCTGTGGGGTGTATTCATTTTTGCACCACCCTAATTTGAGTAAAACTGAAAAATGTGTAATCTAAGTTTATATTATTAACCTTACTTTCATGTTATAAGTTAAACAGATGTTATATTAAATTTTGTCTTGTCAACATTTTGGAAATTGTTTGTGTTCATTGATATATTGTTTAAAATATTACTTTTCAAAGGGGGTTGTGGCAGCGGGGGCGTGGTCAAGCGCCGGTCTGTGACAGGAGGGCGGAGTTGGGGAAGGTAAGTGGCAGAATCGCTTCACCTGAGTGTGATTAATCTATGTTTTGTGTGTGTTCTCCCCAGTAAACCGGGCTATTTAAGGAGGGAGAGCGAGAGCAGAGGGTCTCTCTCCACAAGCCGAGGACCGGAATGTGTGTGCGTGCGTGGCTGAGAGAGAAACGTTTTCCCACTGAAAAGTGAAAATAAAAGAGTTTTGCGAACTCAGTCTCTGTCCTGCCGTCCTCTGTGCTCCACCCACTTCTACAGAATGTTACAGTGGTGCCGAAACCCGGGAGTCGTGGAGCACCTGTCCTGCAGCCCCATGGAATCCTCCCCGTTCGCGGACTTGATCCACGCCCTCGCCACGGCTCAGCAGAGCCAGCACCAGGCACTCGTCACGCTCCGGAAGGAGCAGGAGCAGCGCTTCGAAGCCCTGGTGCTGGCTCAACAGGAAGACCGAGAGGCGTTCCGGCGCCTCCTCGCGTCGGCGGGGTCCACCAGCGCCCCGGCCGCGGGCCCATCTCCCATCACCTTGACTAAGATGGGCCCGCAGGACGACCCCGAGGCATTCATCGCGTTGTTCGAACAGGTCGCCGAAGCCTCGGGGTGGCCGATGGAGCAGCGCGCGGCGCGCCTCCTCCCCCTCCTGACGGGAGAGGCGCAGTTAGCCGCACTACAGCTCCCCGCTGACCACTGGCTGGCCTACACCGACCTTCGCCGGGCTGTCCTCCAGCGCGTGGGGCGCACGCCGGAGCAGCAGTGCCAGCGCTTCCGCGCGCTGCGAATGGAGGAAGTCGGCAGCCCGTTCGCGTTCGGCCAGCAGCTCCGGGACGCCTGCTGGCGGTGGCTGAGGGCCGAAGATCGCGACGCCGAGGGGATCATCGACCAGGTGGCGCTGGAACAGTTCATCGCCCGCCTACCCGCCGGAACCGCGGAGTGGGTCCAGTGCCACCGCCCGGCGTCGCTGGATCAGGCCGTAGGACTGGCGGAGGATCATCTGGCGGCTGTCCCGGCGGCAGGACAACGGCTGTCATCATCTTCTCTCTCCTCTTCTCTTTCTCTCTCTCTTCCTCCTCCTCCCGTGTCCCGTCCTCGCCCCATTCCCCCACCACGGAGGCGGGGGCCGGCTCCACCCCAGCCGGCCCGCCGCACCCGTGGTGCCCTCCCGTTTCTCCCTTCTGTGTCTGTCTCTCCCCCCCCTCAGGTGAGTGACCCTCAAACCACAGCTGCAGAGGGGAGGCCCGGGCCGGTTTGCTGGCGCTGCGGGGAACCGGGCCACCTGCAGCAACAGTGTGTCGCGATGGAGGTGGGGGCGGTGGTGCGGATCCCCGACGCGCCAGAGGCTGCCCTCGATCAGGCCGGAGCGTATCGCATACCGGTAAGTGTACAAGGGGCGACATATCAGGCGTTGGTGGATTCGGGTTGCAACCAGACCTCGATCCGCCAAAGCCTGGTGCAAGATGAGGCATTGGGGGGAGCACAAGGGGTGAAGGTGTTGTGTGTGCACGGGGATGTTCACTGCTACCCGTTGGTGTCGGTCCACATACATTTCAGAGGGGACAAATCCATAGTAAAGGCGGCGGTTAATCCTCGCCTTACCCACTCTTTGATCTTGGGGACTGATTGGCCGGGATTCCGGGGGTTGATGGCACACCTAGTAAAGAGTGGGTCCTGCCGGTTAGCGGGGGGGGTCCCGGTGTCGTTTTGGCTGGAGCTGCGGTCGCAGAGCCGTCTACGTCATCTCCGCGACAGAGTGAGGAGCCCCCGGCCCCTCCTCTTTCTATTGGGGAATCCCTCGCGGATTTCCCACTGGAACAATCGCGAGACGAAACTCTGTGACACGCGTTTGACCAAGTGAGAGTAATCAATGGTCAAACGCTCCAGCCGAACGCCACCCCGACCTTCCCCTATTTTTCCATTTTAAAGGATAGGTTGTACCGAGTGATGCAGGACACTCAGACGAAGGAGCATGTCACCCAGTTGTTAATTCCAAAGAGCCGCCGGGAATTGGTATTCCAGGCGGCTCACTTTAATCCCATGGCGGGACACCTCGGGCAGGATAAAACACTCGCCCGGATAATGGCCCGATTCTATTGGCCGGGGATTCGCAGCGACGTCCGTAAGTGGTGTACGGCGTGCCGCGAATGCCAGTTAGTAAATCCAGCGGCCATTCCAAAAGTGCCTTTGCGCCCCCTACCATTAATCGAGACCCCGTTTGAAAGAATTGGGATGGATCTCGTCGGGCCATTAGATCGGTCAACACGAGGGTACCGCTTTATATTGGTTCTGGTGGACTATGCAACGCGATACCCGGAGGCGGTGCCTCTTCGCAATATCTCCGCACGTAGTATTGCAGAGGCCCTCTTCCACGTCATCTCCCGGGTCGGAATCCCGAAAGAGATTCTGACTGACCAAGGCACCTCGTTTATGTCACGAACACTGGCACAACTGTATGGGCTACTGGGTATTAAGCCGATCCGCACCAGCGTGTATCACCCACAGACGGACGGTTTAGTCGAACGGTTCAACCGCACCCTCAAGAACATTATCAAAAAATTCGTAAGTGAGGACGCACGTAACTGGGATAAGTGGCTCGAACCCTTGCTGTTTGCAGTGCGAGAGGTCCCCCAAGCCTCCACGGGGTTCTCCCCGTTTGAATTATTGTATGGGCGTAAGCCGCGCGGCATCTTAGATGTACTGCGGGAAAATTGGGAGGAGGGACCTTCGCAGAGCAAAAATGAAATTCAATACGTTATGGATCTGCGCGCAAAACTCCACACGCTCACCCACTTAACTCAGGAGAATTTGCGGCAGGCCCAGGAACGGCAAACCCGCCTGTACAACAAGGGCACGCGCCTTAGAGAGTTCACTCCGGGAGATAAGGTACTCGTCCTGCTGCCCACGTCGAGCTCCAAATTAATCGCCAAGTGGCAAGGGCCCTTCGAGGTCACACGGCGAGTCGGGGACGTCGACTATGAGGTTAGGCGAACGGACAGGGAGGGGGTGCTACAGATCTACCACCTCAATCTGCTGAAGCTCTGGAACGAGGAGGTCCCCGTGGCGTTGGTGTCGGTAGTTCCGGAGAAGGCGGAGCTGGGGCCGGAGGTCCAAAAAGGGTCATTGGCATCTCGCACCTCTCCGGTCCCCTGTGGAGACCACCTCTCCCCGACCCAACTCACGGAGGTCGCCCAGTTGCAGGCCGAGTTTTCGGATGTGTTCTTGCCCCTGCCTGGTCGCACCAACCTCATAGAACACCACATAGAGACGCCCCCGGGGGTGGTAGTGTGTAGCCGTCCTTATAGATTACCCGAACACAAAAAAAAGGTGGTTCGGGAAGAACTTCAGGCCATGCTCGAAATGGGCATCGTCGAGGAGTCCCACAGTGACTGGAGCAGCCCGGTGGTCTTGGTTCCCAAGGCCGACGGCTCGGTCCGGTTCTGTGTGGACTATAGAAAAGTCAACGCGGTGTCTAAATTCGACGCGTACCCAATGCCTCGTATTGATGAGCTGCTCGATCGACTAGGCACGGCTCGCTTTTACTCGACACTGGATTTGACGAAGGGATATTGGCAGATCCCCTTGACTCCATTATCCCGGGAAAAAACGGCCTTTTCCACACCATTTGGCTTACACCAGTTCGTCACACTTCCGTTTGGGCTGTTTGGGGCGCCCGCTACGTTTCAGCGGCTGATGGACCGGATCCTCCGGCCCCACGCCACCTATGCGGCCGCTTACTTGGATGACATCATCATTTATAGTAATGACTGGCAGCGGCACCTACAACACCTGAGGGCCGTCCTTAGGTCGCTGAGGCGGGCGGGGCTCACTGCCAACCCGAAGAAGTGTGCGATTGGGCGGGTGGAAGTACGGTATCTGGGCTTCCACTTGGGTAACGGGCAGGTGCGTCCCCAAATTAATAAGACAGCAGCGATTGCGGCCTGCCCGAGGCCTAAGACCAAAAAGGGGGTGAGACAGTTCCTGGGGCTGGCTGGCTATTATCGTAGGTTTATACCTAATTATTCGGACGTCACCAGCCCGCTGACTGACCTCACTAAAAAGGGGGCGCCAGATCCGGTCCAGTGGACGGAGCAGTGCCAGCGGGCTTTCTCTGAGGTAAAGGCTGCACTGTGTGGGGGGCCACTTTTACACTCCCCTGACTTCTCTCTCCCTTTTTTGTTACAGACGGATGCGTCGGACAGAGGGCTGGGGGCCGTTTTGTCCCAGCAGGTGGGGGGAGAGGATCGCCCAGTATTATACATCAGCTGGAAGCTGTCGGTGCATGAGGGGCGCTACAGCACTATCGAGAAAGAGTGTCTGGCGATCAAGTGGGCGGTCCTCGCCCTCCGTTACTACCTGCTGGGGCGCTCTTTCACCCTCTGTTCGGACCACGCGCCCCTCCAGTGGCTCCACCGCATGAAGGATGCCAACGCGCGGATCACCCGTTGGTATCTAGCGCTCCAACCTTTGAACTTCAAGGTGGTCCACAGGCCGGGGGCGCAGATGGTCGTTGCGGACTTCCTCTCCCGTCAAGGGGGGGGGAGTCGGCTGCGGGCCGGACGGGCGCCCGGCCTGAGTCGGGCGGTGGGGGTATGTGGCAGCGGGGGCGTGGTCAAGCGCCGGTCTGTGACAGGAGGGCGGAGTTGGGGAAGGTAAGTGGCAGAATCGCTTCACCTGAGTGTGATTAATCTATGTTTTGTGTGTGTTCTCCCCAGTAAACCGGGCTATTTAAGGAGGGAGAGCGAGAGCAGAGGGTCTCTCTCCACAAGCCGAGGACCGGAATGTGTGTGCGTGCGTGGCTGAGAGAGAAACGTTTTCCCACTGAAAAGTGAAAATAAAAGAGTTTTGCGAACTCAGTCTCTGTCCTGCCGTCCTCTGTGCTCCACCCACTTCTACGGAACGTTACAGGGGTGTACTCATTTACGCTGAGCACTATAGCTAGCTACTTTAGTTAAAGTTTAGCATGTAACAATAATAGTAATAGGTGCTTAGTAAGTTGCAGTAAGAAAGAATGGGTTGTGTTTACAGTGTCTTGTAAAAGTATTCATCCCCCTTTGTGTTTGTCCTGTTTTGCTGCATTACAAGCTGGGATTAAAATATATTTTTGGGAGGTTAGCACCATTTGATTTACACATCATGCCTACCACTTTAAAGGTGCAATTATTTTTTTATTTTTTTTTGTGACACAAACAATAATTAAGATGAAAAAAAAACAACAACCCAGAAATCTGGAATGTGCATAGGTATTAACCCCTCCAAAGTCAATACTTTGTAGAGCCACCTTTTGCTGCAATTACATCTGCAAGTCTCTTGGCGTATGTCTCTATTAGCTTAGCGCATATAGCCACTGGGATTTTTGCCCATTCCTCAAGGTAAAACTGCTCTATCTCCTTCAAGTTAGATGGGTTGTGTTGGTGTACAACAATCTTCAAGTTATGCCACAGATTCTCAATTGGATTGAGGTCTGGGCTTTGACTAGGCCATTCCAAGACATTTAAATGTTTCCCTTTAAACCACTCCAGTGTAGTTTTAGCAGTATGTTTAGGGTTGTTGTCCTGCTGGAACATGAACATTTGTCCCAGTCTCAAACCTCTGGCTGACTCAAACAGGTTTTCCTCCAGAATTGCCCTGTATCCATCTTTCTTTCAGTCTTGACCAGCTTTCCTGTCCCTGCAGATGAAAAACATCCCCACAGCATGATACTGCCACCACCCTGCTTCACTGTAGGAATGGTGTTCTCAGGGTGTTGAGTTTGCACCACACGTGGTGTTTCCCATGATGGCCAAAAAGTTACATTTTAGTCTCATCTGACCAGAGAATCATCTTCTCTGTGTTTGGGGAGTCTGCCATATGCTGTTGGGCAAACTCCAAAAGTGTTTTCTTCAGCAATGACTTTTTTCTGGCCACTCTTCAATGAAGCCCCACTCTGTGGAGTGTACGGCTTAAAGTGGTCCTATGGACAGACACTCCCATCTCTGCATGGATCTTTGCAGCTCCTTCAGTGTTATCTTTGGTGTCTTTGTTGTATCTCTGATTAACCTTGCCTGGTCTGTGAGTTTTGGTGAGCGACCTTCTCTTGTCAGGTTTGTAGTGGTGCCATATTACAACCCCAGTTCCAAAAAAGTTGGGATGCTTTGTAAACTGTAAATAAAAATGCAATGCGATAATTTGCAAATCATGGAAACCTTATAGTTCATTGAAAATAGTACAAAGACAACATTGAAACTGACCAAGTTTATTGTTTTTTGAATATATGCTCATTTTGAATTTGATGTCAGCAACATGTTTCAGAAAAGTTGGGACAGAGGCAGGTTTACCACTGTGTTGCATCACCTCTACTTTTAACAACACTCTGTAAACATTTGGGAACTGTGGAGACCAATTGCTGTAGTTTTGAAAGAGAAATGTTGTCCCATTCTTGCCTGATATACAATTTCAGTTGCCCAACAGTTTGGGGTCTCCTATGTCGTATTTTGCACTTTATAATGCACCAAATGTTTTAAATAGAAGACAGGTCTGGACTGCAGGCAGGCCAGTTTAGCACCTGGACTCTTTTACTACGGAGCCATGCAGTTTTAATATGTGCAGAAAGCGGTTCGGCATTGTCTTGCTGAAAGAAGGACGGCCTTCCCTGAAAAAGATTTTTGTCTGGATGGCAGCATATCGCTCTGAAACATGTATAGATCATTCAGCATTAATTCTGTTTTCCCAGATGTACAAGCTACCCATGTCATGTGCACTAATGCACCCTCATATCATCACAGGTGCTGGCTTTTGAACTGTGCACTGATAACAAGCCAGATGGTCCCTCTCCTCTTTAGCCTGGAGGACGTGGTGTCCATCATTTCTAAAAAGAATTTCTACTTTTGATTCGTCAAACCTCAGGACAATTTTCCATTTCGTCTTAGTCCATCGTAAAAGAGCTCAGGCCCAGAGAAGGTGGCAGTGTTTCTGGATATTGTTTATATTTGGTTTTAACTTGCATCTGTGGATGCAGTAATGAACTGTATTCACAGACGATGGTTTTCTGAAGTGTTCCTGAGCCCATACAGTGATTTCCACTACAGACACGTGTCTGCTTTTAATGCAGTGTTGCCTGAGGCCCTGAAGATCACAGGCATCCAATGTCAGTTTTCAGCCTTATCTCTTGCATACAGAGATTTCTCCAGATTCTCTGAATCTTTTAAGGATATTATGTACCATAGATGATGTGATCCCCAAATCCTTTGCAATTTTACATTGAGGAACGCTATTCTTAAATTGTTGTACTGTTTGCCCACGCAGTCTTTCACAGAGCGGTGAACCCCTACCCATCTTTACTTCTGAGAGACTCCGCCTCTCTGGGATGCTCTTTTTATACCCAATCATGTTACTGACCTGTTGTCAATTAATCAAATTAGGTTGTTGTTTGCGTTTTTTCACATTACACAACTTTTTCAGTCTTTTGTTACCCCTGTCCCAACTTTTCTGAAATGTGTTGCTGACATCAAATTCAAGATGAGCATATATTTTTCAAAAAACAATAAAAGTTTTTCAGTTTCAACATTTGATATGTTATATCTGTACTATTTTCAACGAAATATAGGGTTTCCACTATTCGCAAATTTTCATACTATGTTTTTATTTATAGTTTGCACAGCGTCCCAACTTTTTTGGAATTGGGGTTGTATTTCCATTTTGCTATATTGGATTTAATGGTGCTCCGTGGGATATTCAAAGTTTTTTTTTTTTTTAAATAACCCAACCCTGATCTATACTTCTCCACAACTTTGTCTCTGACCTGTTTGGAGGCTCCTTGGTTTTCATGTTGCTTGTTTAGTAGTGTTGCAGAGTCAGGGTCCTTCCAGAACAGGTTGATTTATACAGGCAGCATGTGACACTTTGATTGTACACAGGTGGATCTTAATCAACTAATTATGTGACTTATGAAGTGAATTGGTTGGACCAGCTCTTATTTAGAGGTTTCATACGAAAGGGGGTGAATACCTATGCACACTCCAGATTTCTGTTTTTTCATCTCAATTATTGTTTGTGTCACAATAAAAAAAAAACCCAATGTGCACCTTTAAAGTGGTAGGCATGTTGTGTAAATAAAATGGTGCTAACTCTCCAAAAATCCATTTTAATTCCAGCTTGTAATGCGACAGAACAAGACAAACACCAGGACACTGTATATGGAAATTTTTATATGTGTTTGTACACAGTGTTTTTGAATTCTGTATTGAAGCTGGGACTTCTTTCTGTCAGGAAATGCTTTTCAGCTTTCACTGCTTAATGAGATTTGATGATACCAATGTGGAGCTAAAAGCTCTGATGGTTAAGGCAGGTCTAAATCCTTCTCTTACAGTGATGCATGTCTTTATGTAGACATAGCGTTAATACACAGACAATGACATTTTGTGGGTCTGCTAGTGTCCCAATTTCAGAAACAAACACACACACACATGCAAAGATGTATTATTAGTTCAGAGCGATGGATCTTTTTATAGGCAGGCTTTATAGGATATCACTATGCCTGAATAAGCAGACAATCAAATCTGGTGTGCATTTCCAAACACAAATCAAACACAACAGCGACTCTCATCTAGACACTCTCACTCCCTGACAAAGCCTCAACATTTCAAGTGATTCTCTCTCTCTCTCTCTCTCTCTCTCTCTCTCTCTCTCTCTCATATATCCTTTTCCTTTATCGCTTGGACAGCAGTCCCACCAGTCTCTTGATCAATAGCTGTTGCACATGAAAGAGTAAAAGAGTAAATGAAAGTTGGGGGGGAAGAGAGTACAATCTTTCCTTTTGTTCCTCCTCTTTTCACATGTCTGCAAGGCCTGTGCACTTTCCTCTGAGATTTCCAGCCCTGTTAAAGATGCAAAATGAGACTGATAGTCTGTTTCTTTACTCAGAATAAGAGAGCTTTTACTATCGTGTGTTGTCATTGGGCTTTTTTTTTTTAATTATTTTTATTTATTTTTAACCTGGCTGGTGTTCCTTTTGTGTCAGTCTATGCTTTAAAATTGGAAGCAAAAATCTGCAAGTTATTGGAGAATATATATTAGTTATTAAATCATATTCAAATCATGTTCAGAAAAGAATATGATGAAGTATTAATGATTTTACTTACTTGTGGTAGTGGTTAGAACACTCCTGCCACTGCGTTGGACCATGCAGGATGTTGGGTGTTTTTTGATGTGTTCTTTTATTGTTCTTTTGTTGTTGTTTGGGTTCATCATGACGTATCTTTTCTTGTTTTGTGTCGCATGTATACAGCTCTTCTGCTCTGTAAATCCACATCAGTGGTGTGTGGTAGCGTCTGCCATCAGTGACAATGTAACCAGCTACACCCCTGTGGTTTGAGCTCTGTGACAGATTTAACAATTTTTACCAGATGTTAAAAAAAGGAATTTTGCCTATTTTGGGGTGCCCATGTTCAGCAATAACTTTTATTTGTAATGTCCCAGTCAACAGTAGTGGTTAGGGGCTCATATGAAAGTAAGAGATTTAAGAATTTGCAGTTTTTCATAAATATTGCTATTTTTTCTTACCTAGCCTCCTAGATGTTATAATTTTATTGTGGCAGTTGCATATGGCTTGTTTTGGCCTGAACTGATAATCATATCATCAGTTTTTCTTTGGCTAATCAGACACAAGGTACACCACCACTCTTGCCAGAGCTGTTGGGGGTTAGCTGCCTTGCTCAAGGGCACTTCACCCAGTCCTGCTGGTCTAGGGAATCAAACCAGCAACCTTTTGGTCCCAAAACTGCTTCTCTAAACATTACGCCATGGCTTCCCCACATATGATATTTCATTATCAAAAAGCTTGAAGCCCCTTTGACATACAAAACCTGTTAATGCATCAGGTAAAAACAACACAGGATGGATAACAAATTTTCCTTCTCAGTCTCTTTATAGTGAGGCGGTATGAGTATTTGGATTATGTAGGTGTTGATAGTTCTGTCGTAATATCACTGCATCATTTATGTCACCATTAACAACGTCACGACTGGTCACAACATGTTAATCCAATGGTTCCAGTTCCCACTGGAGCCATGGTAAAAGATTATTGTTAATTATACTATATCACCAGGGGATAGATTAATGTTTCAACTTTACCGTTTTCTTCCCATTCCCTCATGACACCATTATGGCTTATTAGCGATAAATACATGTTTTTCAATGTGAGTGTGAATGGGATATTAGTTGTGCTGTCTGTTTTATCTCTGTACTAATGTTATTGTGGAGAGGTGTGATTTGTCTGCTCAGCAGGGGGCTCACACCCCTCCCCTTTCTCATCGCCCTGCTTATCAGCAGCTAAACACAGAGTTACGGTATGATACTCTACACACAGAAACCCAACAGTGTCCTGATTAACCTTTTAACAGACTTGTAGTGATAAAATAATTAAATTGTTAATAATTATTAAAACTGTCTGATAAGCCAATTTTGAATAGCACATCAGTGTACTGTGAGAAAGGGTTAAAGGACTCTGTGACCTGCTTATTCTTTGTCTTTTTTTGTTCTTTTCTACAGTGAAGTGGTTTGATAGTAAAACAGTCCAGTCAAATGACCTTGAATGAAAATGAGAAAGAATTATTATAACCTAATGAACTCAATATCTTGTTGGAATAAATTAAAATTCTCTATTCATTCAAGACCTCCAGTGTTTCTTTCACCTTTCCTCCACTGCAGTGATTCACTCCGCACATTTAAGAGAGGCACACTGAATGATACAGTAGGCAGAAACATTCAGATAGCTGCTGTGGCCTCTGCCTTCTGAATGATGTGTTGTGATCTCTTCCTAGCCTTTAGTCTGTCCATACTGTGTGCGTGCACGCGTGTGTGTGCGTGTGTGTAAAAGCAAACTGAAGACGTCACTCAGTTTTAGCTAGTGAGGATTTTTCATGGTTTAATTCGAGGTCTTTGACTGCACAGTGGATACACAGGCTGAATTACAGTTGAAGCAACAAAAGGAATCACACGCATCCTTTTGGCAGGATTTGTAGCAGTTTTCTGTAGCACCTTCAAAGTGGATAGTCTAACTTCTCCCATACGGCACGGATCAACATCTAAACTCAATAGACTGTACATCTCATGACCTTAACAAAGTTCCATCCATCCATTATCTATAACTGCTTATCCTGTGCAGGGTTGTGGGCAAGCTGGAGCCTATCTTAGCTGACTATGGGCGAGAGGCGGGGTACACCCTGGACAAGTCGCCAGATCATCGCAAGGCTGACACATAGAGACAAACAACCATTCACACTCACATTCACACCTACGGTCAATTTAGAGTCACCAATTAGCCTAACCTGCATGTTTTTGAACTGTGGGGAAACCAGAGCACCTGGAGGAAACCCACGCAAACATGGGGAGAACATGCAAACTCCGCACAGAAAGGCCCCCATTGGCTGCTGGGCTCAAATCCAGAACTTTGTTGCTGTGAGGTGACAATGTTGACCACTACACCACCGTGCCACCCCTTAACAAAGTTAATTTATTTTAATTTATAACACGAAGGAGAATAATATTAGTTTCTGATTTAAAAAATGAAACAGTTTCATGTATCTCAGAAATATCTTTCTGCCTTGTGAAGTGCAATAGCTGAACTTTTGGTATGTTGCATCACTGTCTGCATTCACCGAAACCACAAACTGTTTATTAGTGATTGGATGATATCACTGATGTTGTTTTCAATCCAGTGCAAAGTTATACAAAAGCAAACATCCCCAAAGTAAAATACTGAACCATTTGAGAAAGAATTTGCAAGTGAGAACTTGCTGACATGCATATAAATAATTATATGTGAAATAAATTATTTAAATTGTTTAAAGTCTTGTTATATATATAAAAACTGCTGTTCTACCATCCCCGAGGTGTTCTACTGGATTCAGAGCCGGTGACTGGGAAGGCCACTGAAAAACTCTGACCTCATTGTTATGTTTGTAAATCCAGTTTAAGAAGACTTTTGCTTTGTGACATGGTGCATTATCCTGCTGGAAGTAGCCATTAGAAGATGGTAAATTGTTGCCATGAAGGGATGCACATGATCAGCAACAATACTCAAATAGGCTGTGGCATTCAAGCAATGATTGACTGGGATTAACAAGCCAAAGTGTGCCAAGAAAACATTCCCCACACCATTACACCACCTCCACCAGCGTGGACTGTTGATATAAGGCAGGTTGGGTCCATGGATTCATGCTGTTGGCACCAAATTCTGACAGAACGTCTGTGTGCCTCAGCAGAAATCGAGATTCATCAGACCAAGCTACATATTTCCAGTCTTCAACTGTCTCGTTTTTGTGAGTCTGTGCCACTGCAGTCTCAGCTTTCTACTCTTGGCTGACTGAAGTGGAACCCAGTGTTGTCTTCTGCTGTTGTAGCCCATCTACCTTATAGTTAAATGTGTTGTGCATTCTGAGGTGCTTTTCTGTTCACCACAATTGTACAGAGTGGTTATCTGAGTTACTGTTGCCTTTCTGTCAGCTTGAACTAGTCTGGCCATTCTCCATCTACCTCTCTCAACAAGGCGTTTCTGTCTGCAGAACCACTGCTTAATGGATGATTTTTCTTTATTACACCATTCTGAGTAAATGCTAGAGACTTGTGTGTGAAAATCCCAGGAGATCAGCAGTTATAGAAATACTCAAACCAGCCTGTCTGGCACCAACAATCATACCATGGTCAAAATTACTGAGATCATATTTTTCCCGGGCAGCACGGTGGTGTAGTGGTTAGCACTGTCGCCTCACAGCAAGATGGTCCAGGTTCGAGCCCCGTGGCCGGCGAGGGCCTTTCTGTGCGGCGTTTGTATGTTCTCCCTGTGTCTGCGTGGGTTTCCTCTGGGTGCTCTGGTTTCCCCCACAGTCCAAAGACATGCAGGTTAGGTTAACTGGTGACTCTAAATTGACCGTAGGTGTGAATGTGAGTGTGAATGGTTGTTTGTGTCTATGTGTCAGCCCTGTGATGACCTGGTGACTTGTCCAGGGTGTACCCCGCCTTTCACCCGTAGTCAGCTGGGATAGGCTCCAGCTTGCCTGCGACCCTGTAGAACAGGATAAAGCGGCTAGAGATAATGAGATGAAGTAGGTGTATAGGTGTTCCTAATAAAGTGCTCAGTGAGTGGCTCTACTGTATCACCTGGAATTAGGACGGCTGACACAGTGTGATCAAAGTCCCAGAGATTTTGAGTGAGGGCGGGAGGAACAGTAGTTCTCATCATATCAGTAATCCTGTACATAACGATTATGTCCTAGAGCATTACATTTTCACATTGGTTATGCTAAAAAGTTAACATATTGTATTGATTTTCTTATATTAGGATTGAATTTTAGCAAGAAACGTCTGGATCGAAAGTATGGATAACTTAGTATTGATCTTCCCAGCTATTTATAATGGGTTGCTGGTGTGTGTGTGTATGTGTGTGTATGTGTGTGTGTTTTATATATTACTAAGGACCCAATGTCTCCATAAGGATAGTAAAATCACATTTGTATGGTTCCCAAAAAGGAAAGTGTTTAAAAAAAAACAACAACTTCCTTTTTCATTACTAAATTTAGGTTTAAGTGCAAGCATAGCATTTAATTAACTGCATTAATAATTGTCAATGGAATATCCTCATGGGCGGCATGGTGGTGTAGTGGTTAGCACTGTCGCCTCATAGCAAGAAGGCCCTGGGTTCAAGCCCAGCAACCAATGAAGGACTTTCTGTGTGGAGTTTGCATGTTCTCCCTGTGTCTGCGTGGGTTTCCTCTAGGTGCTCCGGTTTCCCCACAGTCCAAAGACATGTAGGTTAGGTTAATTGGTGGCTCTAATCTGACTGTGAGTGTGAATGGTTGTTTGTCTCTATGTGTTAGCCCTGTGATGACCTGGCGACTTGTCCAGGGTGTACCCTGCCTCTCACCCATAGTCAGCTGGGATAGGCTCCAGCTTGCCTGTGACCCTGTACAGGGTAAGCGGCTACAGATAATGAATGGATTTATGCTTTGGGTTGTTTTTGTGCTGACCGAGAGTTGGCCTAGTGGTTAGTGTGACTACCTCTCAACTGGGAGATTGTGAGTTCTACTCGTGGTCAGGTCATACCAAAGCCCATCATAAAAATGGTACCTACTACTGTCTGGCAAGGCACACTGCAATACAAATGCGAGTGTGGAAGTCAAACTATTGCGATTACCAGAGGACGAGTCCCTAGCTGTATAGGTGAGAGGCTGAGGGCTATCAAAACGGAGCTCAGCGCTGCACCCATATGCTTTAAAGAGTTGGTTAGTACTGGGACAGGAGACTATCTGGGAAGACCAGATTCTGGCATGAGAAGGACTTTGACTGTTTTTGTTCTGGAAGGTGAAATGTTCTCTTCATCCTCAGTTGTGTAACAGTGGCCTGCTGCTTTTGTGCCAAAATAGCTTGGTATATCTATATCTAAGGTTTTGGAAACTTTTGTACACCTCTCCTTATTGATACCTACCTGCATATATAGTCAAGTCAAATTTTTTTGTATAGCACTTTTAACAATAAACATTGTGGCAGAGCAGCTTTACAGAATTTGAATGACTTAAAACATGAGCTAATTTTATCCCTAATCTATCCCCAATGAGCAAGCCTGTGGCGATGGTGGTAAGGAAAAACTCCCTCAGACAGCATGAGGAAAAAACCTCAAGAGGAACCAGACTCAAAAGGGAACCCATCCTCATTTGGGCAACAACAGACAACATAACTATAACATCAACAGTTTTAACATGAAGTCAGTTTCGTTGATGTTATAAACTCTTCATTGATGGAAACTTGAGTGCAAAACTGTTCATGACAACTGCAGTCCTAAAGTTAGCAAGTCAACTGTAGTCCTCAGCCATAAAAGCATGACTGTAAGTGTCCAGAGCATCCTCCAAGTGTGACTTTCAACTGCCCCCATGGGGCCGTCCTCCACAGGAGTGATGCGATGAGACTCCAACCAGACACAGGGCACCAGGATGGATCAGGCAAGTCCGAGGAGCAGAAGAGGTCAGTATCTCGATCCCAGGACCAACATGTAACTCAGAGGGACAGATTTGGGGGGGGGGGGGGGGAGAGAGAGAGGGAGAGAAAACACAGGTTGTTAGGTATGCCCAATGTCACCTGAATAAGTAGGAACAGTATGCATATTGCACTGAGTACAAGCAGGGACTCCGGCAAAACTAACTATGACAGCATAACTAAAAGGGGAGAGCCAGGAGGTAACACAGGAATGAGGGAGCCCCGGGACATAAAGCAGCAGCCACTACACCATCAACAAACTCGAGTGAGCAAGCGAGTGGGGACTAACAACATCCATACATCCCAGTTTACCAAAACACTCTATGTCTGAGGATCCTCCAGATCTACACCTTTACCTCATAAACACCATTTTGAGTGAGGGCGGGAGGAACAGTAGTTCTCATCATATCAGTAATCCTGTACATGACGATTATGTCCTATAGCATTACATTTTCACATTGGTTTTGCTAAAAAGTTAACATATTGTATTGATTTTCTTATATTAGGATTGAATTTTAGCAAGAAACATCTGGATCGAAAGTATGGATAACTTAGTATTGATCTTCCCAGCTATTTATTAAGTTAGTTTTATAGTAGTTAGTTTTGCTTGACTAAACAGATATGTTTTCAGCCTAGACTTAAACGCTGAGACTGTGTCTGATTCCTGAACATTACTTAGAAGGCTGTTCCATAACTGTGGGGCTTTGTAAGAAAAGGCTCTGCCCCCTGATGTAGCCTTCACTATATGAGGTACCAGCAGATAGCCTGCACCTTTTGATCTAAGTAGGCGTGGCAGGTCATAGAGGACCAGAAATTCACTCAGGTACTGTGGAGCGAGACCATTCAGTGCTTTAAAGGTCAATAGTAGTATTTTATAATCAATATGAAATTTGATTGTGAGCCAGTGCAGTGTGTATAAGACAGGGGTGATGTGGTCATATTTTCTAGTTCTAGTAAGGACTCTTGCTGCTGCATTTTGAACTAACTGGAGCTTGTTTATGCACTTCTTGGAACATCCAGACAGTAAGGCATTACAATAATCCAACATGGAGGTAACAAAAGCATGAACTAGTTTTTCTGCGTCATGTAGTGACATTAAATTTCTTATCTTAGCAATATTTCTGAGATGAAAGAAAGCTATCTAGGTAATGTTATCAATGTGAGTTTCGAATGAAAAACTGGGGTCAATAATCACTCCAAGGTCTTTTACTGCTGCACGTGAAGAAACAGAAAGGCCATCCAGAGTTACTGTGTAATCAGAAAACTTACTTCTAGCTGCATGTGGTCCAAGTACAAGTACTTCAGTCTTGTCAGAGTTAAGCAGAAGGAAGTTAATAAGCATCCAGTGTCTAATGTCCTTCATACATTCTTCAATTCTATTAAGCTGGTGTCTCATCAGGTTTTGCAGAAACATATAACTGTGTGTCATCAGCATAACAGTGGAAACTAATACAATGTTTACAAATAATATCACCCAGAGGTAACATATATAAAGAAAAAAGCAGTGGACCCAAGACAGAACCTTGTGGAACATCAAACTTTACCTCAGTATGTCTAGAAAAATCACCATTTACATCAACATACTGATAGCGATCAGTTAAATAAGACCTGAGCCAGGAGAGGGCTGTTCCCTTAACTCCCACAACATTTTCTAGTCTATCCAGAAGAATGGAATGATCAATGGTATCAAATGCTGCACTAAGGTCAAGCAACACAAGCAGCGAGACACAGCCCTGATCAGATGCCAACAGTAGGTCATTTACTACTTTAACCAAAGCTGTCTCTGTGCTATGATGAGGTCTAAATCCTGACTGATACATTTCATGGATGTTATTCCTATGTAAATATGAGCATAACTGCTGTGCCACAGCTTTTTTAAGGATCTTGGAGATAAAGGGGAGGTTTGATATTGGCCGATAATTGGACAGCTGACAGGGATCGAGGTCAGGTTTTTTAATCAGGGGTTTGATAACTGCTAGTTTAAAGGATTTGGGTACATAGCCAATCCTAAGAGAAGAATTTATTATTTTTATAAGCGGTTCAATTACTTCAGGTATTATCTGTTTGAATAGATGTGTAGGTAAGGGATCTAGTACAAGTTGAGGCTTTTGATGCGGAGATTAATGAAAGTAATTCATTTTCTCTAAGGGGAGTAAAACATTCTAATTGCTGATCTGATACAGTTATATTGTTACTGTAACTACAGGGTCACTTACATTGTCTGACCTTAAATTAGTAGTTTGAATTTTTTGTTGGATATTCTCAATTTTGTCATTAAAAAATTCATGAAGTCGTTGCTACCACATACTGCAGGTGTGCATGTGTCTATAGTGGACTTATTCCTGGTTAATTTTGCTACATTATTAAATAGGAATCTAGGATTATTTTTGTTATCTTCTATGAGGGAGGAGAGATATGTTGATCTAGCAGCACTAAGAGCTTTTCTGGACTTCAGGAAGCTCTCCTTTCATGCTAATTTGAATGCAACCAATTTTGTTTGATGCCATTTATGTTCCAGTTTTCGAGTGGTCTGTTTTAAAGTGCGAGTGTCATCATTATACCAGGGTGCTAATTTTTTGTCTCTGACCATTTTCCTTTTAAGAGGAGCTACATTATCTAAAGCATGGCGGAACATTGACTCTAAGCATTCAGTTGCCTGATCAAGTTCTGCAGGGGCTGACAATGACCTGATCAAAGTTGATAACTCTGGGAGATCATTTATAAAGCTCTGTGCAGTAGTTGACGTGAATGTATGTTTAATACAGTAGCGTGGTGAGGTGCATATATTATTACTCAGACATATTTTGAATGAGATGAGATAATGATCTGAGATAACTTCAGACTGTGGAAGTATGACTATATTTTCTACGTTTAACCCGAATGTTAGTATTAGATCAAGGATGTGACCACCATTATGGGTCGGTCCTATGACATTCTGATTAATCCCGACTGAATCTAAAATGGATACAAATGGTGTTTTCAAAGGGTCTTCTGGGTTATTGAAGGTGAATATTAAAATCTCCGACAACTAGAGTTTTGTCTAAGGAAATAACTAGATCTGAGATAAAATCTGCAAATTCAGAAAGAAACTCAGAATATGGCCCCGGGGGCCTGTAAAGAATAAGTAACGGAATTAACTGGGCAGACCTATTTTTTGAGGCTACATACATTATATTAGTATGAAGAACTTCAAATGTATTAAATTTATTACCAGATTTTTGTGTTACACCTAAATAATCATTATAAATAACCGTGACACCTCCTCCTCTGCCAGTAAAATGAGGCTGGTATATATAACTGTATCCAGGAGGACTAGCTTCATTTAATGCTATATATTCATTTGGTTTAATCCATGTTTCATTTAAACAAAGTACATTAAACTCCTGATCAGTAATGAGTTCATTAACCATTAGCGCTTTAGATGTAAGAGATCTAATATTTAATAGCCCCACCTTTAGATCAAAGGTGCTGGCAGCAGCTGTACAGTCAGTATGATCTAATTTTATATTGATTAGGTTACTGGAACAAACTCTCTGAAAATTTCTACCTTTTTGTTGAGCTCGGGGAACAGACACAGTCTCGATGTAGTGGGCCCTGAGTGATGACTCTGTGCAGCTAGCAAACAGTCGGTTTAGCCTGTTTGTCTGCTCCCTGGCCTTGGCTCTGGATTGTCAGAAATTAACTAGGTCTGTTTTGAGACTATGACCTATGCTGCAGGAAATGAGAGCAGCACCTTCCCGAGTGGGATGGATACCGTCCCGCCCTAACAGGCTAGCAGTGCCCTCAAAATTAGCCCAATTATCTATAAAGCCCACACTGTTTTCAGAGTACCACCTGGACAACCAGCAGTTCAGCAACCATAACCTGCTGTAAGCCACATCGCCACACTGCATTGGGATGGGGCCAGAGCATACTACAACATCGGACATTGCCTTCGCTAATTTAAACACCTCTACAAAGTTACTCTTAGTAACCTCAGACTGATGAAGGCGTATATCATTAGCTCCTGCATGGATAACTATCTTTGTGAACCTGAGCTTGCCTAAGAACCTAAGATTACCTGCTATGTCTGGTGCCCTGGCTCCCGGTATACACCTGACTAAAGCTGCTGGTGCCCCTAAAGGCTGAGCTAATTTCACGTGCCGTATGATAGAGTCCTCTATAACCAGAGCTCTTTCAAGTTTCTCAGTGGGTGCATCACTAAGGAGAGCAAACCTGTTCGACACGTGATGCAGAGAGGAGTGGTGCTCCTGTGGGTGAGCCTCAGTGGTAGATTTGGTTCTACGCTTATGCCGCCGAGCCATCACCCATTCGCCCCACTGTAAGGGCTCTAATGCTGGAGTTGGGGGATTACTAACTCCACCTAGGGCATCCAGACTTTCCCCTACAGAAACTACACTGTTCTTGTTCTCACTGGCCTTCTCTAAAGCCTGGATACACGCTTCTAACACTGTAATCTTCTCCATCAGAGAGCTAACTAATCTGCACTTATCACAAATAAAGCTATCGCTAGTGATGGAGGAAGAATGACTAAATATCCTGCACTCAGCACACTGAACAGGCTGAAGGTGTGCCATGATGAAAAGATTCACGTACCGTAATCGAAGATCTGTTGATATTAAAGCAGATCCGATGTGGATGGCCTCCGCTTGTGGTCTTTATGCAGGAGGAGAAAAAAAAGAAAGCTTCTGGTCTTGGCGTTCTTCCGAAAAAAGATTGAGAAAAAAAGTGTGTGTGTGTATATGGTATATACAGTGTGTGTGTGTGTGTATATATAATAATAATAATAATAATAATAATAATAAGTTCAATTTATATAGCGCCTTTCACAAACCCAAGGACGCTTTACAAAAGAGTTACCACCAAAAAAAAAAATTAGGAAGAATAGTGTGAGGTAAAGAGAAAAGTTTTCAAGTTGGCTTTGAAGGAAGAGAGTGTGGAACAGTCACGAAGCGATTGTGGTAACGAACTCCAAAGTTTAGGAGCAGCAACACTAAATGATCTGCCACCCATAGATGCCAATTTAAAACGAGGAACAGTCAGAAGTCCACAGACAGAAGATCTGAGGGAGCGGGAGGGACAGTACAAATGAATTAGCTCACAGAGATAGGAAGGAGCGAAACCATGAAGAGCTTTATAGGTTAACAGCAAGATTTTGTATTTGATCCGGGAGATAACTGGCAACCAATGCAGTTGCTGTAAAACAGGAGTGATGTGAGCAGTGCGCTTGGTGAGTGTGAGGACTCTTGCTGCTGAGTTTTGGATGAACTGCAGGCGATTGAGCAATGTGGCAGGGAGACCATAAAAGAGAGAATTGCAATAGTCAAGACGAGAAAAAATAAATGCATTGACCAACATATTGGCATCAGTTTTCAAAAGAAAAGGGCGGAGACGAGCAATATTGCGGAGGTGAAAGAAAGCATTCTTAGTAATTAGTTTAAGATGGGGTTCAAACGTAAGGGTGGAGTCAAAGATAACTCCAAGGTTTTTTTATAACTTGGGAAGGATGAATAGACACACCATCTACATCAATAGTAAAACTGGAGAAATTCTGAACCTGTCTTTTGGTACCTACTAATAGAACCTCCGTTTTGCCAGCATTAAGTTTAAGGCAGTTCTTATACAGCCATTGCTTAAGGTCAGTGATGCAAGACCTTAGCAGCTGAACAGAGGCTATGGAAGGGGTGATAGTGATGTAGATTTGAATATCATCAGCATAACAATGAAAGTTAAGGCGATGGTTACGAATAATCTGGCCTATGGGAGAAACATACAATATAAAAAGAAGGGGACCAAGGACAGAACCCTGAGGCACACCTTGAGCAACAGTAGCAGTGGATGATTTATGAACACCAATAGAAATAAACTGTTGCCTGTTTGCTAGATATGACTGAAACCAGGATAAAGCTAAGCCAGTAATACCAAAAGAAGATAGTCTGGAAATGAGTCTCTCATGATGTACGGTGTCAAAGGCGGCTGTGAGGTCCAAGAGAACAAGGACATTGAGATGACCAGCATCAGTTGAGAGAAGGAGGTCATTAACAACTCTCAAGAGAGCAGATTCAGTGCTATGCATATTACGAAAGCCTGACTGAAAGGGTTCATAGAGATCATTTTGAGCAAGGAAAGTATGAATCTGAGAGGCTACAACTCTCTCCATTACTTTAGCTAGAAAAGGGAGATTTGAAATGGGTCTGTAATTGGACAGTGAAAGAGAATCTAGACCAGGTTTCTTTAGTATTGGTGTAACTGAAGCAATTTTGAGGGAGATGGGAACAGTGCCTAAAGCAAAACACTGATTAATCAAATGAGCAATATAAGGGGAGATAGCAGATACACAAGATTTAAGAAGTGCAGTGGGTGCAGGGTCCAACAAACATGAGGAGGACCTAGTTATAATTTCCGATACTTTAAAAGAATCAACAGGAGAGAAAGCAGAGAGACAGCAGTCAGCTTTATGAGAAAGAGCTACTAGCGGGACAGAAGAATGAATTTCAGAATGAAAGTGTTGGTAAATACTGGCAATTTTATCATTGAAAAAATCCAAAAAAGCCTGACACTGAGCAGGAGAACTGGGAGTGGTTGAGGAAGGAGGCTGAAGTTTATTTATTGTATTAAACAAAGTTTTGGGTCTATGATTGCCACTCTTAATGATGTTAGCATAGTAGGAGGATCGAGCAGCATTAAGAGCATGCTTATACTTTGTGATGTGTTCAGAGAAGAGTGAAAGATGAATAGTAAGGCCAGTTTTCTTATAAAGGCGCTCTAGCCGCCTTCCCTTGGCCTTCATGGCCCTAAGCTCAGAGGTGAACCAAGGAGAGGCGCGATTTGCAGAGACCTGTCTAGTTTTAAGGGGAGCGAAAGTGTTAAGTGTGTTAGATATAGTATTATTGTAAATAGCAACTGTATCATCAGGAGAGGAAACCTCAGCAAATTTACAAAAAGAAGAAAGGAGAGAGGCAGAGAAAGAATGCACATCAATAGAAGAAAGATTACGGAAAGAGGCAGTAGAATGCAGAGGAAGTTTAGAAGGTGGCACACTGAGACAACACTCAATCAACCTGTGGTCAGTAAAACCTACATCAGAACCCGATACAGACACAATTTTTGTACCAGTAGAGCAGAGCAAGTCAAGTATATGACCATGATTATGTGTTGGAAAGTCAACATGCTGAGTTAAACCAAAACATTTAAAGACAGTCAAGAGCTCATCAGTAAGGGAGCAACTAGTGTCAACATGAATATTAAAGTCACCCAGAAGAATGACAGCAGTACAGACAGATGAGGCTACAGTTAGCAGTTCATTCAGTTCAGACAGAAAGAGAGATGGCGATGATTTGGGAGGTCGATAGATTAAGAGCAGCAACATCGGTGTGGGAGTGGAGGTTTTCAAAGCCAGATATTCACAAGATGTAACATCATGAAAAACAATCTCTTTAAGTTTCAAACCACATCGGAAAACTGCAGCTAGACCTCCGCCTTTCCCTGCGAGACGGGGCTTTGAAAAATATGTGTATCCAGATGGAGAAGACATATTTAAATGTAAATAGTCCTCAGCCTGTTGCCATGTTTCCACCAGCAGAAGTATGTCCAGGGTCTTTTGGATAATCAGGTCATTAATGAGTGATGCTTTGTTGGTGATGGAGCGGGAGTTTCAAAGGCCAATCTTCGCAGGAAACACAGGTGACAATCCAGAGACAGCAGACCCTTGCAGTTTCCCAAGTGAGCGAAGAACACCGTGATTAACTCCATGAGCGTACTTGTTGACCTTGGCAATCTGATTGTGAGTCCATATGATGGGTATTGAAGACTCCGAAGCATAATGAGCAGTCGGAGAGCGCGGAGAGCGGTGAATATACTGAGGGCGGCGCGCGATTCCAATAGAGCGGCACAGAATAAATACTGCGGAATCCAAGCGGTGCCGCGCACTAAGGCTTTTTAATTCCTCCGGCAAGTAGGTGTAAAACATGGGTAAAAGCCGGGCCACAAAACCAAACACCCAGATCCACAGTCACAATCCAAAAACAGATGGACAGACACAGTCCAATGTAAGGTGCAAAGCCACCTTAGCCTAACACCGCTCATAAACATAGCCAAAACACCAGCGGTTCCACACCCAGAGTACAGTGCAGGGAAGCAATTTGACTAACCAGCACATAAAACAGACAACAGCGTGGTGAAAGGTGGAAACTCACTCACCACTGCTGAAGTCAAGCGGATGGAAAGAAAACGGGGGCTCGCAGGCGGGTTAGCTACAGGTGATTGCAAAAAGCCGGTGTCAAAACCAAGCAAGAAGAGTCCAAAATTAACCAAAAAGAGAAAAAAATGGATAATACGTTGCCAAAAAATCAGAAGCACAGATTAAAGAGAAAAAAAAAAAGAAAAAGACCGGGGAGAAGAGGCAGCAAACTCGCGCGCTACGTACTCTCAACTGTACTCTCAACCAATATATATATATATATATATATATATATATATATATATATATATATATAAATATAAACATATCCGTATGTGGTTTAGTTCTGAAGTTATACAGTATATCCATCATGCCTACAGATGTTTAATCAATTTCACCTTTTTGTGTCAACAGTTTAAACAGACGTGCCGCATCTATCACCACATCATCTGTCAGCCATGATTGACTGGCTTATCACACACTGGAGAAATGAAAATCAGAAAAATACTTTAAGTAATTTTTGAGTTCTTTGGAGGTGATTATCACCTTTCTAAAAACAGCCTGAATTTAACTATGATTCTATGGGTGTGGGCAAAAAAGGGGTTAAAGTTACACTACATGCTTCAAAGCTAAAATATAGGTACATTTTAAAGGTATGAATAATCACCACAGTAAGAAGTACCTTTAGACTTAAAATAAAAATCTTTCATTTGAATGCCTTCATTACTGTGCTGCTGTTTACTGCAGACAAATTATGGTTTAGGTCAAAGACTGTTTACTGTGTGGACTGTTGAGCAGGGCTTTGAACCGGTTCAAGGAACGAAAACGAAAACCGGGAACTTTTTCTATTTCACATGGAACAGAAACGAAACCAGAAACTTTATTATTTTTTATGTTCCGGAACAGAAACGCTTATTAAAAATAATGGTAACCGGTTAATACCGGTTTTTATTTCGTTCCTCAAAGTTTCCGTAGCCTACAAATAAAAAAGCCATTCTTCTCCTGCACAAGTTTCTATGACCCGCTGGGGTTCACTTCCTGTGTGACGTTCGCTGACTGAATGGAGAGCGCAGGAAGGTGGACTGCTATCACGTCTCCATGTGATAAAGTGAGTAATTGCATTACTGAGTGTCTGAGCAAAGAAGAGCCTGAACGTTGCAACCTCCCTATTGGCTGTTTGTAAAAATGTATCAATTGTTGCCCTTCCCACGGGAATCATCGCGGGCTCGAGAGACGAGACCTGACGAGTTAGTTCGTTGGTAGCAGAACAAAATGACTGGACACAAATCGGGTTTTCAGAAAAGGAAAGAAAATAAATGGAGGGTCGAAAATACAAAAAAGGAGGCAGAAAATGCAAAACGAGTTTTAAGGTAGGACAAATGGTTACTTTTTAAGGCAGCCCGCCGTGGCTGCAGGCCTTCAGTTGTGTCATTGAATGGTTACTTTTCTGAGGCAGCCCGCCGTGGCTGCCTGCAGGCTTATTTATTATAGCCCATTTAGTTAAAATAGTTGATATAAAATGTTTATAGTTATAGTTATGTGATGGTTGTCCTGATTTAGACTGGTGTTTTTTTTTTTTTTGGGGGGGGGGGTTGCGCGATGTTGCACCCGGGTCCAGATTAGGGCAGAACCGGCCCTGGCTACATTTCAGGTGTAGTTTGTTTTATGTATGTATGTACTTGCATAGATGTGTACTTGGTCTTCCAATATGGCGCCTAACAAAATCTCGCGGCGCAGTGACGTCATGCAGTAGCCCTCTATAGGGCCTGACTAGCCTTTGGTAACACACTAAACGAATTATCTTTTCATTTTTGGCACTTTTTCTGTTTGTGTAGATGGGAAGACATACTGAGAATCCAAATCGCCAACATTTGAAATAATAATTGTTTTGAATTATTTCTTGTCTTATTTAATGAAGGTTGTAATAGAATTAGCCTACATTTGGCTTAAGCTGGATGAGACAGAGACATAATTTTATAGCCATTTGTTAAACAGCTGACAGGGAACGTAATTAACCGTTCCGGGAACGAAATATTTTTTGTTCTAACCGGTTCGGGAACGTCTATTTAATGGTGGAACCCAAAACCGGAAACGTTAAAATTCCGTTTCTGTTCGGAACGAACCAATAGGAAAAAAATTCTGGTTCAAAGCCCTGCTGTTGAGATCAGAAAGGTTATTGCAAGCTCTCTTTGGATGGTGCTGGAAACAGGCATAGGAGGCAATGGCATGGTGCAGAAAATAATGTTCTTTATTTTAAAAGGTTTCCTGGCTTGAGGCAGCACGGTGGTGTAGTGGTTAGCACTGTCACCTCACAGCAATAAGGTTCTGGGTTCAAGCCCAGTGGCCAACGGGGGCCTTTCTGTTTGGAGTTTGCATGTTCTCCCTGTGTCTGTGTGGGTTTCCTCCGGGTGCTCCCCACAGTCCAAAGACATGCAGGTTAGGTTAATTGGTGGCTCTAAATTGACCATAGGTGTGAATGTGAGTATGAATTGTTGTTTGTCTCTATGTGTCAGCCCTGGGATAATTTGGCAACTTGTCCAGGGTGTACCTTGCCTTTCTATAGTCAGCTGGGATAGGCTCCAGCTTGCCCACGACCCTGCACAGGATAAGCGGTTACGGATAATGGATGGATGGATGGTTTGCTGGCTTGGGAAGGAGCTCTTTGGCCAGACTCAGCAGGCATCAACTCGATGAGGGGTGAGGGCTGTGCTGTGCTTGCATTTGGGTCTGGCTGGCTGGGTCGGGGCAGTGAGGGTGGGATGTCGGGGATGGTCCCGCCAGGCAACCTTCTCAGAATCCATCTTCTCTCCTCTGTCCAGCTCCTGGGTGTACAGGGCACACTCCAAGGTGACAACCAAATCCCTCAGGGATTTTGCAGCTCTCATCCCGACAGACTATCTTACTCTGCTGGGAATAGACCTCAGGAACCAATCCATGGTGAGTCTTTCTAGGACCGGTGTGGAAGTCTGGTTGAAGCCACTGATGAGTGATGTGGAGCAAGGTGTCCATCTGCCCCAGGGTCCTTGGTCCATGTACTTGGACCCAGCGCTGAAATGGTGAGGCAGCTCGCTGGGAGGAGAGGCCACACTGGGCTAGGATCTCATCATGAAGAGTGGAGTAGTCAGCTGTTTTATCATCGGGGAGCATATGGTACACTCTTTGGGCATCTCTGATCAGGATGGGGGTGATGGCATGGGCCCAGTTTCACAGAGGCCAGCCTTCCCTGTAGGCTACATGCTCAAAGGTGCCCAGGAATACCTCAATTTCATTATCTCTGGTGAGCTTGCTGAGAAAGTGCTGGGCGTCTCGTGGTGGGTTGGAAAGAGGAGTAGTGAGTGCCGGTGTCAGCTGCTGGGGGGTCTCTTGATAGAGCTGGCTCTGCTGCAGGTTGGCTTCAAGAAGATGCTGGATGATGGGGTTAGGTTAGAAGCTCCCTAGCTGCCTCAGTTTCCAGCCAATGCATTCTCATCATTGTAAGCTTTCTAACAGTGGCACTGGAAACAGGAAGTGGAGGCAATGGTACAGTGCAGAAGGTAGTGCTCTCTTCATTTTAAAAGTGAGGTGTGAGTGAAAGCGTGTGTGGAGAGCTCTTGGTGGTGGAGCAGTGATTGTGATGATGAAGTGCAGGCCGGATGGCTGGCTCTTGCTGGCTGGAGCAGTGCTGAGGCATCTGAGGGAGTGAGTCAGCCACGGAATGCAGGATTCTCTCATCCTCACTATCTGTAGGCACAGAAAAGAGACATTAAGACAGGAGTCTTTGTGAGTGAGAGCTTACTTGGTTGTGTGTGGGAGCAGTGTCTTCTTGTACTCCCTTGGCTCCAGCTGTAGGAGTCTAGTTTATACTCCAGATTATCACGTGCCAGCTGTGCAGCGTCAACATGGCCTGACCTCTGGCCATTTGTGCGTTGTCAGTTCACAACATTAGTGGTGCTGAAAAGCCGAAGCAGAGCGTAGCGAGGAGGATGGCGCTGTCTCTTCAGCACCAGCGGCATGCTGAGGAGCGCTTGCCTGTTTGGAGGCATGTGCTGCTGGTACATTGCCACAATATGTACAGATGTGCAACAGCTTAATAAAAAAACTGTGTATTTGTCATTTTAATCAATAACCATGAAGCGTGATCAGATTACATTCATTATTTCTGCAGTTTTATGAAAATACAGTTATGTTTTTTGTGTATTGTATAAAAATGTAATGTTGTCATGTTTTCCTTACTTTCCAGATCTGCTCCCGAGGACTCTGCAGAAGTCTGTCTACCTCTCAGTGTCTTTTCCTTTTTTCTTTTTTTGTTTGTTTTTGAATGACTTGCATTTTGACCTTGTTTTTTTCTTTTTCTCTAGTTTATTATTATGGATTGTCTTGCCTGTTTGTTTTCTGACCCCGATTGGCTGATGCCAATTAGTCATCCTAATCCTCTATTAGAGTCTAAAGGCTGAGTGTACACTGCTCGCAGCCTATCATGAGTTAAGTGGCATATTTTGAGTTAGAAATTCCACCTCAGTTGTGGCATGGTGGTGTAGTGGTTAGCACTTTTGCCTCACAGCAAGAAGGTTCTGGGTTTGAGCCCAGTGGTCGACAGGGGCCTTTCTGTGTGGAGTTTCCATGTTCTCCCCGTGTCTGCATGGGTTTCCTCTGGGTGCTCTGGTTTCACCCAAAGACATGCAGGTTATGTTAACTGGTGGCTCTAAATTGACCATGAGTGTGAATAGTTGTTTTGTCTCTGTGTGTCAGCCCTGTGATAATCTGGCAACTTGTCCAGGGTGTACCCTGCCTCTTGCCCACAGTCAGCTGGGATAGCCAACTTTATTTGCATGGTGCTTTTAACAATAGGCATTGTTGCAAAGCAGCTTGACAGAATTTTAATGATGTTAAACATGAGCTAATTTTATCCCTAATCTATCCCCACTGAGCAAGCCTGTGGTGATGGTGGCAAAGAAAAACTCCTTCAGACAACATGAGGAAGAAACCTCGCGAGGAACCAGACTCAAAAGGTGATAACAGATAACATGATTATAACATTTTTAAGTTTTAACATGAAGTCTGTTTTGTTGATGTTATAAACTGTTCATTGATGGAAACTTGAGTGCAAAACTGTTCATGACAACTGCAGTCCTAAAGTTAGCAAGTCAACTGTAGCCCTCAGCCATAAAAGCATTACTGTAAGTGTCCAGAGCATCTTCCAAGTGTAACTTTCAACTATCCATATGGGGCCGTCCTCGACAGGAGCAATGTGATGAGACTCCAGCCAGATGTAGGGCATCAGGATGGATCAGGCAGGTCCAATAGGCTCCAGCTTGCCTGTGACCCTGCACAGGATAAGCGGTTATGGACGGATGGATGGATGGAATTCCACCTCAGTGGTTTTTGATTTGTTTCTGTGGAGATGAGTGCAGAGGGGTCACTGCGAGTGGAAAGGGCTGATCAGCCACCTTCATCTCATTATCTCTAACCGCTTTATCCTGTTCTACAGGGTCGCAGGCAAGCTGGAACCTATCCCAGCTGACTATGGGCGAAAGGCGGGGTACACCCCGGACAAGTTGCCAGGTCATCACAGGGCTGACACATAGACACAGACAACTATTCACACTCACATTCACACCTACGGTCAATTTAGAGTCACCAGTTAATCTAACCTGCATGTCTTTGGACTGTAGGGGAAACCGGAGCACCCGGAGGAAACCCACACGGACACGGGGAGAACATGCAAACTCTGCACAGAAAGGCCCTCGCCAGCCACGGGGCTCGAACCCAGACCTTCTTGCTGTGAGGCGACAGCGCTAACCACTACACCACCGCTATCAGCCACCTTAATCGAAGTATTTCCTTTGTCTTGCAGAAAGCAATATGACAGCAATGAGAATATCGTGTGCTTCCCTGTTCTGAGAACAAGTGTGTATTCAGGGTGGTATGTTGGCAGTATTGCTTGTGTGTGTGAAACAGGACTGAGTGTTGTCTGTGGGCATGTTGAATGTACACAAAAGGATTTGTGTGGGTGTAGGTGGGTGGGTTGGATGTGATATTAGGTTTGTGCTTTGGCCCAGAGATTGCACCTCTTTTCTAAATTTATCCTCAAAGTGTGCCACCTCTCCTGTGAGCTCCAGCTCTGATCCTGAAAGGGATAAAGGGAGAGGGAAGAAAACGAGAGAGAAGAAAATGATATGGAAAAAATGAGAGAGAGAGAGAGATTGTTTTCCACTAATTTAAACAGCAAGAAATACTGTTTTAAAAAATGCTTCGATTAATTTTATGGTCACATATATTTGGTCACATATATTCTTTTTTGAACCACGTAAAATAAACAAAGAAAAATGATGCCCTGCAAACAAACAAACAAACAAACAAACAAACAAACAAACAAACAAACAAACAAACAAACAAACAAACAAACAAACAAACCAAAAATACCTTTGCAAGTGATATTTTGTTTATAGTCAAATATATCAAATATTCATATACTATAGTATACTTAAATAATATTCCTGGCATTGAATGGTGTATCAGATATATTCCGTTCAGCTAGCATGATACTGAACGAGTTGAAGACGAGTTTAATATCATACTAGCTGAATGGAATATATCTGATATACCACAAAAAATATTATTATTATTATTATTATTATTATTATTATTATTATTATTATTATACATTCAATGGAACAATTATAGATTTTACAAAAAGTTGTCACTCGCTAGCATGGAAGTTTTATGTGTAATACGTATCTTATGGCATTTTCAATTCACTGCGATAGTTTACTGCGTGTGCCACTGGCGAACAAAGAAATGGTTCTGCGCATGTGCAGCAGAAAACTCTCATTGAATATTTGCACCAGCTCTGACGTATGACATCATGTTGTCTTGACAACCATGCAACATCGTAAACCATATTGCATGCTCATTCTCCATTGGGGAGAGTGATGTAATACATGTAGGATAAGCGATATGCAAACAATATTGCATGCTATCAATCCAAATAAATGAAAATCGCTAGAAGGGAATAGAATGCATGCTTTTATTCCATTGAAAAAATGTCCTGTATGTATAATAATATACTATATAGATAGTATGCATATATATAATACACAAAATAAATAAATAAAAATTTATTTTACTAATTCCAAGCTTTAAATTTTCTTATTCCATTAGTAGATAGTTGTGCTTCATTTTGTAGAAATAAATTCTTAAATTGAACAAAAAGATCTGTCTGTAGAACAAAATTTCTGCCTTGTAATTATTAAAAATAATATATTAATCCCATATTTGGTTTATTGTATTCTTTTAATAAGGACTACTAGACAAATTTGACTATACTCAAGGTATTTTCCAAAATTCTGTGCTTTGAATTTCACTTTCATGCATATTAAAAGGAAATGCCCACCAGAGGGAGTTAAAGCAAACTAAGATGCTTCATTTTCTTGTTCTGGTCAAGTCCCAAATGTACGAGTAAAGAGTAAATTTATAGTGTATAGCCAGACACAATCAGAAGGTACTTTAGCAGCACCCAGTGGGTATTTCTATACAAAGCTGAATCCTTGATTCACCTAAATTGTTTAAGACCTCTCAATACAATCTCACTTTTTCCATTTCTCAGCACAGCTAAGCCTTCTGTGTTTTCCTGTCCTCCTAATGTCTAATTGTTTACAACATATAAGTCTTTAAAGCCCTGGAAGCAACAGATGCTTTAAAAGACTGAAGCACAAATACAGTGCAGTCCAATGTGGGGGAAATGAGGCATTTCAAGTCAGAAAGACCTTTGTTGATTGCTTTTTGTGCTGTATTGATATATGAGAGAGAGAGAGAGAGAGAGAGAGAGAGAGAGAGAGAGAAATAATGGGTAGACAAAGTGGCATGACCAAGAGAGATCACCACTAGCTCTCGATGAGGAGTATTGAGCATTGTGTTTCTTGTGAGATTTTGTTTGAAGAGTAACACTTGCTCTAGTTGGACATGAGGGTTTTATCGGCCTGGACTGTGCTGAAGTCTGTGTATGCTTGTGGGTTGTGTGTGTATGGCTCCCTTTGGCAAGAAATGAGAAAAAAGCAACAATATGGGGTTGCATAGAAGTTCAATAGTCAAATTTTAAAACTTCTCACTGGTATAAATAACCTGGGAGATAAGTAAAACAAGACTAAAATATAAAAGCTTAAGCCATGGCTTCAGCATAAGTGTTTTATATGGCTGAGAAAACCTGTTTGGAAAACTGATTTCCAGTCTGAAATGCTTGTCTGTGTTTGGATATGTCTCCTGTCAGTCATTTTATAGACAGTATTTTAGGGACCACTGTAGAGGGACCACTGATGTCACAGATTTTTGTTCATCATGCAGTGGCCTCCATATTGCAGGGCAAACAAAGAAACATAGCCACGACACTTAATAATAAAAATCAAGACAACTGCAGTCAGTACAATCTCTCTGAAACGATTAAAAATTTATTTTATTCCAGCAGATCGTGTTACATCCAAAAGCTGAAACATGCAGGCATCACAGATCCATATCATTTACCCACAAATGTTTTTATTTATTATCTGTTCTGCCCACTGCTCTGTGTGTGTGTGTGTGTGTGTGTGTGTGCGTGCGTGCGTGCGTGTGCGTGTGTGTGCACGCTCAGTGCTCACTTGTGTGTATGTGCATGCGTTCACTGCTTCAGATGGGTTAAATGCAGAGGAGGAATTTTACTGTGCTTAAGTGTACATGTAACAAAAATAAAGGTTTCTCCTTCTTAATTTACCCACAGATGTATTTATTCCACATGAAAAGTGTTCAGCAAACCAGCTACCAGATTTGGGACAATATGACATCCTAAACTATTTAGTATTTGGAAATTTTAAATACAGTGGAGATGCTAAATGCATACAAAAGTAGAGATGCCTACCAATATTTTGAGGCAGCTTTCATGCCTGCCGGAATGTTATGGAAAATTCCCGATAAAGAAAAATACCTTATTATGACAAAGATAAGCTCAAACGTGGACTTCTAATAGTAATATGAAAGCCAGGGCATAGATGATGTAGAGAAGACTATTTTAAAAGTATTAGAGTTAGCAAATTGCAAATTGACTTACAATGGTGCTTGAAAGTTTGTGAACCCTTTAGAATTTTCTATATTTCTGCATAAATATGACCTAAAACATCATCAGATTTTCACACAAGTCCTAAAAGTAGATAAAGAGAACCCAGTTAAACAAATGAGACAAAAATATTATACTTGGTCATTCATTTATTGAGGAAAATGATCCAATATTACATATCTGTGAGTGGCAAAAGTATGTGAACCTCTAGGATTGGCAGTTAATTTGAAGGTGAAATTAGAGGCAGGTGTTTTCAATCAATGGTAAGACAATCTGGTGTGAGTGGGCACCCTGTTTTATTTAAAGAACAGGGATCTATCAAAGTCTGATCTTCACAACACATGTTTGTGGAAATGTATCATGGCATGAACAAAGGAGATTTCTGAGGACCTCAGAAAAAGCGTTGTTGACGCTCATCAGGCTGGAAAAGGTTACAAAACCATCTCTAAAGAGTTTGGACTCCACCAGTCCACAGTCAGACAATTTGTGTACAAATGGAGGAAATTCAAGACCATTGTTACCCTCCCCAGGAGTGGTCGACCAACAAAGATCACTCCAAGAACAAGGCATGTAATAGTCAGCGAGGTCACAAAGGATCCCAGGGTAACTTCTAAGCAACTGAAGACCTCTCTCACATTGGCTAATGTTAATGTCCATGAGTCCATCATCAGGAGAACACTGAACAACAATGGTGTGCATGGCAGGGTTGCAAGGAGAAGGCCACTGCTCTCCAAAAAGAACATTGCTGCTCATCTGCAGTTTGCTAAAGATCACGTGGACAAGTCAGAAGACTATCAGAAAAATGTTTTGTGGACGGATGAGACCAAAATAGAACTTTTTGGTTTAAATGAGAAGCATTATGTTTGGAGAAAGGAAAACACTGCATTCCAGCATAAGAACCTTATCCCATCTGTGAAACATGGTGGTGGTAGTATCATGGTTTGGGCCTGTTTTGCTGCATCTGGGCCAGGACGGCTTCCCATCATTGATGGAACGAATTCTAAAGGAAAATGTCAGGACATCTGTCCATGAACTGAATCTCAAGAGAAGGTGGGTCATGCAGCAAGACAACGACCCTAAGCACACAAGTCGTTCTACCAAAGAATGGTTAAAGAAGAATAAAGTTAATGTTTTGGAATGGCCAAGTCAAAGTCCTGACCTTAATCCAATGGAAATGTTGTGGAAGGACCTGAAGCGAGCAGTTCATGTGAGGAAACCCACCAACATCCCAGAGTTGAAGCAGTTCTGTACGTTTAGTTGCAGTTATTGCTGCACAAGGGGGTCACACCAGATACTGAAAGCAAAGGATCACATACTTTTGCCACTCACAGATATGTAATATTGGATCATTTTCCTCAATAAATAAATGACCAAGTATAATATTTTTGTCTCATTTGTTTAACTGGGTTCTCTTTATCTACTTTTAAGGCTTGTGTGAAAATCTGATGATGTTTTAGGTCATATTTATGCAGAAATATAGAAAATTCTAAAAGGTTCACAAACTTTTAAGCACCACTGTATAATAATAATCCATAATAATCAATTTATATTAAGTTATACTAATTTTACACACACACACACACACACACACACACACACACACACACACACACACACATATATAATGTACTAATTATAATGGATAATAATGAATTTGATTGTTGCCTTGATTCATTTCAAGGTTTGCCTTTTAAATCAATTCATAAAACCAAATCATCTGATTGTTACATCTCTAATTCACATCTGCCCAAACAGAGCACACCCAAAGACATTATTAAATGTAAGAAAGGCATTTCAGTATCAAGGTTAAACAGGGTTGACATACAGCTGTTGAGCCTGTAATTTTGGCACACAGCTCACATTGATGATTAGACTGGTATGCCTGATCAGTGTGTTCATCTCAGTACCCATGTGGGATACACAAAGGCCTACGGTACTAATGGCATTATAAAACATTGTCAATATCATGGCACTGAATTGCATCACTCACACTCATTTTAATAAGACTTCCATGTTTTATTACCTTAATGTGTGTAACTGGGTTGTTCCTTTATTCATTTATGAGTCATTTTTTATGGCCTTTTATACAAGGTGTAGTTAAAACATTCCTCTTCTTGGCAGAGACGAGTTTTCCAATCATGTTCTCTTTCATTGTTGTTGCTGATACAAATGATTCATTGTTTGGTTGAAAAAGAAGAACTTTATTCATCACACATACACTTGTGAAATTCCTTTCTGCATTTAACCCATCTGAACACACACATGTGAGCAATGAGCACAAACACATACCCAGAGCAGTGGGCAGCCATGCTAACAGTGCCCAGGGAGCAGTTGGGAGTAGGTGCCTCACTCAAGGGCACCTCAGCCCAAGGCTGACCCATGTTAACATGACCACATGTCTTTGAACTGCGGGGGAAACCGGAGCACCCGGAGGAAACCCACGCAGACACGGGGAGAACATGCAAACTCCACACAGAAAGGCCCCTATCAGCCGCTGGGCTTGAAACCAGAACCTTCTTGCTGTGAGGTGACAGTGCTAACCAGTACACCACCATACCACCTGTTGTCATTGTCATTCTATGAGACATGGTTCCTCTTTTCTCTGAGAAAGCTGATGTTGCCCTGCTCTTTCTCACCTTGGATATAGTAATGAAGTCCTGTGTGCCATTAAAGGCAAAGGGCTTTAACTGAAACCATTAAGATTCTTAAAGCTTGCTGCCAGAAAACTTTTACAGCTCTGCCCACATCCCCATGGAAGGTCTAAGACTAATTTTTAAGATACAGTATGATTTTAATTGACTAAAGATTTTGTTTTTGTCTATCTGTTCACACTATCCAAAATAAAAGCAAAAAGTTGAGGGAAAAAAGTTGCACTATGGTCTGCCATATTGTTAGAGAATTACAAATCTGATTTGGTACATTAAAATTATGCATGTGAATACATAGTTAACTGTTTAATATGAAAATATTCATATAATTACATAACTCCTCGGCGGCATGATGGTGTAGTGGTTAGCGCTGTTGCTTCACAGTAAGAAGGTCCGGGTTCGAGCCCCGTGGCCGGCGAGGGCCTTTCTGTGCGGAGTTTGCATGTTCTCCCTGTGTCCGCGTGGGTTTCCTCCGGGTGCTCCGGTTTCCCCCACAGTCCAAAGACATGCAGGTTAGGTTAACTGGTGACTCTAAATTGACTGTAGGTGTGAATGTGAGTGTGAATGGTTGTCTGGGTCTATGTGTCAGCCCTGTGATGACCTGGCGACTTGTCCAGGGTGTACCCCGCCTTTCGCCCGTAGTCAGCTGGGATAGGCTCCAGCTTGCCTGTGACCCTGTAGGACAGGATAAAGCGGCTAGAGATAATGAGATGAGATGAGACATAACTCCTCAGGTGTTTGTTATACTGCATTGTAGGAAATGTGGCCTCAAAAAAGAAACGTTATATCCAACAATATTTTAATTTTACTGTTCAACCAGCTCAGGGTTGAATTATTTGATCCATTAATGCTTTGATTGTCCCACTTCAAAATATATGATCCAGTCTGATGAGAAAACATCCAGCCATCCATCCCATCCATTATCTATACTGCTTATCCATCTGGATCATTGCAAAAATTAACAAGAGGTATGCTTCCTTCAAAAAAAGAAGGTACGGCAGATATACAAAAATATTTACAGCTACAAATATTTGAACTGCAAGTTTCTAATCATGTGATAATATTCAATTCATTATTACTTTTCTCAAACACATTTGTTGCCAACTGGAGACAAGTTTCAATGCAATGGGAAAAATGATCTCTTTTTGAGACTTTGATCCCTTAAATGATAATTTTAGTTTGTTTGATAAGCAAAGACAATTTCTAAGTGAATCAATCTCGCAAATAAACTAAATTTTTAGCAAAGCTCACCATTATTGTCAAAAATTGTGATTACAATTAATTTATGAATAATTGTACATGGCTTATATTTGTATAAAATTTTCATTCCTTGCTGATTATCTATTTATTAACTCTTCTGGAATATCTTATGGAATGAATCAGAATACACTGAGCTGTTATATCAGGCTGTAGAATAGGCACAAAGAGATGAAAAGAGGATTTAATCAATGATTAGTACCTGTGGAAATCGTACCTGATAAAGGAGTTTATTAGAGAACAAGTATTGCTTGGCAAAATGAACCTCGCCCAGCAGCACTTATTTTAGTGCTTTTGATACTGACTCAATTTTACAAGTCTGGCCTACTCACCTTACAAGGTGAATCCGTGACCTTCAGTTTGACATTTCAGGGTCACTGAAGGTCAATGTTCATGGTGCTAAATGAAAACCCATATGGGATTACCTATTTGTTGATAATGGTAATATTTCTCAATCATCAGCTGTCAGGTTATATCCATCCATCTGTTATCTGTAGCCACTTATCCTGTCCTACAGGGTCGCAGGCAAGCTGGAGCCTATCCCAGCTGACTACGGGCGAAAGGCGGGGTACACCCTGGACAAGTCGCCAGGTCATCACAGGGCTGACACATAGACACAGACAACCATTCACACTCACATTCACACCTACGGTCAACTTAGAGTCACCAGTTAACCTAACCTGCATGTCTTTGGACTGTGGGGGAAACCGGAGCACCCGGAGGAAACCCACGCGGACACGGGGAGAACATGCAAACTCCACACAGAAAGGCTCTCGCCGGCCCCAGGGCTCGAACCCAGGACCTTCTTGCTGTGAGGCGACAGCGCTAACCACTACACCACCGTGCCGCCCTAAAACGAGGTTGCCTTACAAAAAATGTCATTTATTCAATCAAATTTCCCAAAACAATGGTTAACAAAATGTGAACGTTTGTACCATTTTTTTCAGTCACATTCACCCCAAAACACAATAAAGACATCACAATATTGTCTTTCTACTCCAAATATCAAGCAAGATACATCATATTATAATAATGATGCCCACATTTGTAGTTTAATCACCTCATTTGGTGCTTTTCGCCGGAGATCGACTCCGGCGCCTGCTGGTGACGTCACACGATGTGATTGGCTGGACCGTTTGAAGGATAACGTACAAGTTTGTGGTTGGTCTGGACAAATTACGGAAGTAGTTATCGCGGGATTAGGTTTCGTGGGATTTCATGTCATTTTCATGTCGCACGCATTGCGTTTTTGTTGAACACAACTTCAAAATAAAAGCAATACACATTCAGTCCATGCATGAGGTAAAATTAGAAAATACGTTTATTTTGTAATTTCTCATTAACCTTACGCGGGCCGGTCAGAATGAACCAAAGGGCCGGATGCGGCCCGCGGGCCGTAAAATGCCCAGGTCTGGTCTAGACGCTAGATTGTTAACAGACAAACAAACAAACTGCACTGATTACAATACCTCGCCCCACTGACTCTGTCATGGGCGAGGTAATTATGTTGCCGGCCTCAGGACTAGGGGTACCTGGGCTGGTGACAAACCTGCTGTATGACTGTGATACAGAATAGAAGAGACAAACACGTTCAGCTGGCGTTAACTTCATGGCAGCAGAATTTATTCTTCCTTGTAGACATACTTCAAGTATCAACATACCTGTTGTACTAAATGGCCTTGGCTTCAGTACTGTTTTGCATAACATAGCCACTTAACTACATTGTGCTAAAATAGCAACAATTCCTTCACATGTTCATTTACTGTACATTAACAAAACAATAACTCAATTAGGCTAATTGGACCCATTCAACACATTCACATTACTTCAGTATTCCCAGGAAACACATTCTCTTCAAATTAAACATATACAACCAAATACTCTTATATTCTGATTTCGTACATCTTCACAGTACGTGAGAAATGATAAAACTGTCCTCACAGTTTAATCCAAAAAAAATTGATTTTACACTAAAGGCAATATAACCACTTTTGTTCTGGTTACATCCTCTTAACATAAACCACATATTTCACTTTGTCCCGAAACAACACATTGACAATAACTCTTAACACAAAAGTACTACATCTGCTCCGTTAATGTCGCCGAGTCTGTCTGTTGTTGTGCAGTCGCCATTTTAGTGCCGCTAAACCACTTTCCAACAGCATTTTCAAGTTTTAGTAATAAACTACAATTATGTCCATTTGACAAATCGCCTAGTAACCAGGAAATACCTTTTTGCATAACAAATGTGTCAAAAATTACATATCTAATGAATTAAGTGCATTTAATGAATTCCCTGTAGTTTTGAGTTAACTTTCTCCATACACACTAACCCATAGACTGCTAGCATTAGCAAGTTAGCATATAGCCCCTTTATCACGATTCACAGAAGATTTTCTCACAAAACGTTTCATTGACCACCATGTACAGTACAAACGACCTTATAAGGTGCCTGTTACACTCTTAAAATCTAGCATGCACACTATTTTTAAGGGATATTTACCAACCTGTGACACAGAAGAGACAAACACGTTCAGCTGGTGTTAACTTCTTAGCAGGAAAATTTATTCTTCTTCCGTGTGTGTTTGTGTGATATTATTCTATACCACGCAGCATCTAGCAACCGGTTTTAGTACCGCAAGTGTAACAAGTATAGCACAATGAAATTGGTCTTTAGTCACTGCTTAGGATACAATAAAAAAAAAAAAAAAAAAAAAAAAAAAAAAAATATATATATATATATATATATATGAGTGTCTGTTTTTAAACACACTTAATTTAGTCATGAACTGTGCCCTAGTCCCATAATGAACTGTAATGTCTTTTAATAAAATTCTTTATTCCTGTATACAGTTTTAACCCTTTACGATTATTATCTGTGAATTTGAGGCAAAATGAGCTTGAGAAAGATCTCTGTTGTTCACATGTGAGGTTTTCATACATGACATACTGACACTGTTTGAGATTTATGTTTCAGTCACATGTACAAGAGAGTACTAGATCACATTCAGGCTGTCCTCACAATGGGCCTCATCTTTCAGGAAAGTTGTGTGTACTGTAAATGTCTGTCTAAGCTAAACTGTACTAAAAAATTTCCGCCAGATTTTCTTCCTACTTGTGTGTGCATGTCTTTGCGTATCAACCACCTGTAAATTACCAGGTACATGCACAGCATAGCTGATTTGCATTTGGTACTGCCGACAAATTCCAAAAAAAGTCAAAGCTCATAGTGCTGAAATGATGAATAAATGACAAAAATCCTTTCTCAGCAGTAGAAGTGAAAGCTATTTTGTGTCACTTATATGCCAGTAAAGATATATTATCAACACCTGAAACTCTGGAGCCAAATGACAGAAAAGGTGAATCAGATGTGAATTACGTGAGGTGAAAAGAAAATAGCTTGACTTTAAAATGGAGGGAAAAAATACTACTGTACCCAGGTGATTATGGACACCAAGCACATCACAGTTTTTTTTTAATTCAAAGTGTCAGTGAGTGTTGGCCAGAAATCCCTCACACGCTGTTGCACCTTTCCTAGTACCATATTGGAAAAGCAGAAAGGTACATGTTATAGGAAGCTGAGGTTGACCCAGAGTACACTACAGAATATATGGCACACTGCAGCTAAAAACATACCAGATCAGTCACTGATCATCACTTAATGCTAGTTCTAATGATGTGTTGCACAGTATTAAAAGATGACATGGCAAATAAAATGGACTTGTACACCACTTGAGCCCATTCTCCTTTGATACAGTGGTATTTCTTAATTGAATGACAAGTTTCATCTGTCTTAGTTTGTGGATTTATTTTGGCCTCTGTTCTTTAACTTTTTAATATTTAATATAACAACCCTAATTCCATAAATTTGGGACACTGTGTAAAATGAAAATAAAAAAAAAACCCAGAATAATTTGCAAATCTTGGAAACTCTATATTTAATTGAAAATAGTACAAAGACAACATATCAACTGCTGAAACTGAGAAATTTTATTGTTTTTTGAAAAATATATGCTCCTTTTGAATGTGATGTCAGCAATACGTTTCAGAAAAGTTGGGACGGGGCAACAAAAGACTGAAAAAGTTGTGTAATCTGAAAAAAAACCCCACCTAATTTGGTAAATTGGCAACAGGTCAGTAACATGATTGGGTATAAAAAGAGCATCCCAGAGAGGTGGAGTCTCTCAGAAGTAAAGATGGGGAGGGGTTCACTGCTCTGTGAAAGACTGTGTGGACAAACAGTGCAACAATTTAAGAATAACATTCCTAAATGTAAAATTGCAAAGAATTTGGGGATCACATCATCTATGGTACATAATATCATTAAAAGATTCAGAGAATCTGGAGAAATCTCTGTATGCAAGAGACAAGGCTGAACATTGGATGACACTGGATGCCTGTGATCTTCAGGCCTTCAGGTGATACTGCATTAAAAACAGACATGTGTCTGTAGTGGAAATCACTGTATGGGCTCAGGGACACTTCAGAAAACCATCATCTGTGAAAACAGTTCATTACTGCATCCACAAATGCAGGTTAAAACCAGATATAAACAATATCAAGAAACACTGCCACCTTCTCTGGGCCCGAGCTCTTTTACGATGGACTGAGGCGAAGTGGAAAATTGTCCTGAGGTCTGACGAATCAAAAGTAGAAATTCTTTTTAGAAATGATGGACACCATGTCCTCCAGGCTAAAGAGGAGAGGGACCAGCCGGCTTGCTATCAGTGCACAGTTCAAAAGCCAGCATCTGTGATGATATGAGGGTGCATTAGTGTACATGACATGGGTAGCCTGCACATCTGTGAAGGCAGCATTAATGCTAAATGATATATGGGTCTGTCTCAGAAACTGGGTACTGTGGGGGTACCCCAATAAATATACTCACAGTCAATAAACTATACGGTTTTGAATGGTGATGTTGGTTTTAATTTGAAATAAAATGATGAAAGAAATAATACAGATAAAACTAAATCTTTGATGTGAATACTCTATTCAGAATTTGGCAAAAATTCTGCAAATTTGTGGAAAAAAGGCAGCTTGATCTGGGACATGATAAATGGTTGACTACATCGCATTCCCTTAAAAAGGTTGTAGTCCACTGAAAAGTCTACAGTTATCACTAATTGTATTTTAAGTTGTAACTTTATACACCTAAGGATTGGTGCACTCACAGAATAATCATAACCGTAATAAAACATCATGCAAAATATTTGATCACCGTTGTAACTCCATTTTCCGCAAACCCAAAACCAATACGATCGTGTGTTTTGATCTAAACGGAAAGCTTCAGGGTCAAGGTCACTACCTCACCAAAAGTAGTAACTTAAAATCACTACACCATATAAAAATTTAGTTATAAATCTGCAATTTTGTTTTTTAAAACGAAAGCTGAAAGTTAGGTATAGAATATGTTTCTTACAGAATATGTTACGATGGTAGCTGGTCTTGTATAAATTTCTGAGCTACAGTATAAAATGAGTTGTGGTCTATTTTTTACCGTAGCGTGTTTTGTGTGCCGGGAAGGACACACATTAACAATTTGCATGTGTAGAATGGAATTTTCCACTCCAACAGTTAGAAGTTGATCGTGCTTCCATTTGCGGTCTTTCTGTTACACGGGTGATCTGTTTGGACATTATCACTGAAAAGGTGAGTTTTGACAGTTTTATTTTGTTTTAGTCTTGCAGTATAAGGCAATAGAATGCTTCTTTTTCATCTTACTTTCATAGTGTTTGCGTATTTTTGGCCAATATTTTGCAACCATGGTCAATTTAGATCGAACTTTTGATAGAATCTACGGCCAGTCATTTTGCCCCACCTTGCACTCCGTCCGGTGCGGTAGTGATGTCCCGTTGCTCACGCACCGCAGCAGAGACCCGCGCGACCTATAGCCGGTACAGTCGCTGTTCTTTTACCACTGCCGTTATTCTCATCTTTCCGGTGTGTTCTTGATTTTTCCATTGTGTCCCATTGTCCTATTTCGCCATATCAAATACCCAAAATGTATCATATTGTTCATATTTAAGTGAATAATCAATTCAGTCATCATAACTTGGCATTTTTAACCCAAGCAATCAAAAAGAGGAAATTCATTCAATATTTTCACTCATCTGTGAAGGACGGGCTTTAATTCTTCATGATGTAGTTATTTTATATGTAAATCAATTTTACAAAAGCCTTTGAATTGTAATAAAAAAAAAATTCCACAGTGGAGGCCAGATAAAGCAAGATACTATCTTTATTCTTATTAAACATGACAAAAGAAACATTGAGTGTTACGTAAATGCAAAAAAAAAAAAAGTAAAATTTGAAAATGTATTTTTTGACCATAATGTCCCAAATGAGAGACCAGTTTCTGAGACGGACCCATATACACATTTCAGAACAACATACCGTACTGCCATCCAGACAAAATCTTTTTCAGGGAAGGCCTTCCTTCTTTCAGCAAGACAATACCAAACCGTTTTCTGCACATATGAAAACTGCATGGCTCTGTAGTAAAGGAGTCTGGGTGCTAAATTGGCCTGCCTGCAGTTCAGACCTGTCTCACATTTCCAACATTTGAAGAATTATGAAGTGCAAAATATAATGAAGGAGACCCCGAACTGTTGAGCAACTGAAATTGTATATCAGGCAAGAATGGTACATTTCTCTTTCAAAACTACAGCAATTGGTCTCTTCAGTTCCAAAACGTTTATAGAGTGTTGTTAAAAATAGAGGTGACACAACACAATGGTAAACATGCCCCTGTCCCAACATTTTTTAAACGTGTTGCTGACATCAACATCAAAATGAGCATATATTTTTCAAAAAACAAAACAATAAAATTTCTGTTTCAACATTTGATATGTTGTCTTTGTACTACTTTCAATGAAATATAGGGTTTCCATGATTTGCAAATCATCATATTCCATTTTTTATTTACGTTTTACACAGTGTCCTAAATTTATGGAATTGGGGTTGTACTTTAATTAATGCAATGAATATAAAATGTCTGGGGTTTGCAACATTTTCTTTAAATGTGTGTAAATGAAATGTATAAGCAATTTAAACCTGGCAGCATAATCTGTATACAACCCTAAATCAGAAAAAGTTGGGATGTATTGAAAATTCAAATAATATACATCCATTCCTGTGTTTCAGACCTGTAACACATTCCAAAAAAAGTTGGGACTGGGGCAATTGTGTACTAGTTATGAGGTAAAACAATTAAATATTGATGTGATTTGAAACAGGTGATGTCAACAGGTGATTGTAATCATGATTTGGTACAAAATCAGAATCCAGGAAAGGCCTAGTCTTTGAGGAGCAAAGATGGGTCGAGGATCTCCAGTTAGTCAACAAATGCACAAGAAAATTATGAAAATGTTTAAAAACATTGTTCCTCAAAGAAAGCTATGAAGGGATTTGGATATTTCACCCTCTACGGTGCATTATATTAAATGATTCAAGGCATTTTGGTGCATAAAGGGCAAGGGCACAAGCCAAAGCTGAAGACCCATGATCTCTGATCCCTCAGACATTACTGCATCAAGAACCATCATTCATCTATAGCTGATATAACCACATGGTCTCAGGATTACTTTGGCAAACTTTTGTCAAGCTACAATACAAAGTTACATCCACAAATGCCAGTTAAAACTTTACTGTGCAGAAAGGAAGCCTTATGTTAACTGTGTCCAGAAGTGATGTCTGGGATGGACCATCACCCAGTAGAAATGTGTATTGTGGTCAGATGAATCAGTATTCCAGGTCTTTTTGGAAGAAATGGACACCATGTGCTCCGGACCAAAGACAAAGAGGACCATCTAGACTGTTACCAGGAACAAGTCCATAAGTCAGGGTCTGACATGGTATGTTTTTGTATCAGTGCCCTTGGCAAAGGTGACTTACACTTCTGTGATGGCAGCGTTAATGGACAAAAGTACATTGAGATTTTGGAGCAACATATGCTGCCTGCAAAATAACATCTTTTCCAGGAATATTACAACAAGACAATGCAAAACCACATGCTACACACATTACAAAGGCATGGCTGTGGAAGAAGAGGGTGCATGTCACCTCTGTCCCCAATGGAGCACTTGCATGTGACGTCACAGCCGATCCAGATTGTGACAGACGCCATCTTGTCGGTCAAACGCCATATTTCCGCCTTCTACTTCTAGTTCTACTTCTGCTTTTACTTCTACCTTTTCTTCTGGAAAACCCTACTATATACAATTCTACTACAACGGCTGCGGCTACAAGCTCTCCCTACCTGTGCACGTTTTTTATGTTTTTCGTGTGTATTTTTGCGTGTTGTTCGTCTGTACTGGACTTCAATATCCACTACAACCGTATGGACTTACTGGACATTGGTTTCCAGCAGAAAATGACGGATTGTAGCGATTTCCATCACATGCACAACATTCCGGACGAGATAGCGAGACCAGCGGGGTCTCCGTGGATTGTTATCGGAAGCAAAGCGAAGGAGGCGGCGCCGGGAGCGGAAGCAAAAGTGAGGCTGCAGAGCCGGCCTGTTGACTAAGCTCAGAAAACAGCCACTCAAACCTCCACTGCTAAGCCTCTACCTCTCCAACGCCAGATCCATGGTAAACAAGATGGACGATTTGGAATTACAGCTGGAATTACCTTATTCTATTCTATTCTATAATCGGCTGGTCAGTGCTATACTCAATACTTAAGTGACTTACCCATCCAATGAGGATTCTTGTTTACAAGATGCCACATCTGAGTCGCTGACAAATCTTGAATTTCTGTAAAGATAACTGTCCAGAGATTTATAAGCACGCAGTGCTTCACCACTGAACAGCGAGGGAAAGTTAATGAGGTAATTATACACGTTTGGGTATTCCGCTGGCAGTTCAAAATCCGGTCGTGAAAACTACGTCCGGTAAGCCGTAAGGGTCACTAATCTGTAGATCGTTTATTTTAGACATATATCTAGTTATCTGTTCATTAGAAAAATGAGCCGTGTAGTCCGTTGGTTGAAATTGATCCATTCTGTACACGAGTGCAGCAGTATTCAGCGGTGTTTTTTACCGACAAGATGGCGGCTGTGTACTTTCCGGTCACGTGACTGCAAGATCTCTATAGAGAATGTGTGATGAATTTTGAAATGAAAAATAAGACAACGATGACCTTGTATTGTTGCACACCTTAAGACCTGTTTGCAGGAAGAATGGGACAAAATAACATCTGAAACACTTCATCACTTGGTGTCTTCGGTCACTAATAATCTTTTAAGTGTTGTGAGAAGGAATGGCAACATTATAAAGTGGTAAATGCTTTACCATCTGATTGTGGTAAATGCTTTAACTTTTCAAAATGGAAAAATGTTTATTTAAAAAAAAACAAAATTCACAAGGTAAAATGTCAAATCATGTGCTGCTGTATTGTTTTGAGTGCAATACAGGTCAAAGATTATTCACAAATCATTGTTTTCAGTTTTAATTTCAATTTCAACACACCAACCCAACTTTTTCTATTTTGGGGTTGTATAAAAGTGCAGTAACTCATTGCAATTTATGATTTGCAGTTGAACAATGAAGGTTTACATCAGTTAGTTGTCTTAATGGTGAAATTTACAAACACTCAGAAGCACAAGTAGGATACAAACATGTTTCTAAAGAGGATTTTCATGAATACCAAATTTCTTGTGACAGTGCTCCTATGAATGGTTTACAAATAATCCTGTTCATACCCAGCTTGATAAATGAGGCCCATTGTGTGTCACTTCCTCCTCCTTTTTTACTGTTCTCTACATCCTAGCCTCAACTTCTCCTTCACCTGTTACCTTTCTCTCTCCTCTTCCTTTCATCCTCAGTGCTGTGGTGTATTGATATGCAGAGGCAGCGTGAAGTCCTGCTATTCAGCGCGTGCACACACACACACACACACACACACACACACACACACACACACACACACACACACAGTCACTGAGTGATTATGATCAGTGTAAAGGCTGCATGAAGCCTGGCCTCTATAGGAGCGAGACACACAGATCGAGAGAGGGACAATGTGAAAAATGACTAACAGTGAAGACAGTGAATGAGTAAATGACTAGTGTTGTAGAAAGAGAATAAGACTGGGAAAGGAAGGTAGCTAGAACAGAACTATAAGAAGTGAATAAATGAACAGAGAGTAGAGGGAAGAAAACCCATAGTGTTCATAATGCATAATGTTCAAATGGAAGTGTTTTTTTGGTCATTATGAGTATGCGGTGTTTTCTAATAGACTGTTCCTCCATAATGTGTTGTGTTTAAATGGTGTGTCTGGTGCCCATGCCTTCTGTAAATAATGTGAAAATGAAGGAAGAGAGAGAGAGAGAGAGAGATATGAAAATATATGGGAAGAGAGGAAAAATGTGCATAGAATTGGTAGATTTTTCATGTTTGTTTGTGTAAATGATGCAGTTCCACTCAGCTGAGTAGTGTCTGTGTGCATAAATCATCATTATGTGCAGGCAGCTCCTTTCAGCAGCATCCAAAAGGCCCTTCACACACTCAACAGGCTGTGTGTGAGTGTGTGTGTGTGTGAGAGAGAGAGAGAGAGAGAGAGAGAGAGAGAGAGTGAGTGTCTCTGTATTGTCCCACAGTAACAGATGACCTTGTTCAGTGTGCGTGACCGTGGTGGGTAAAAGGGGCGAAGCTCTTGCTGTGTATCTGCTCTGATATCAACCCCGATAGCAATTACTGCATTTTGAGCACAGGGAGGGGAATAATGAGTCAAAGTCTGTCATCATATACACACACACACACACACACACACACACACACACACACAGAGTGAGAGAGAGAGAGAGAAAACAACTCCTCTTGAACACATTTCAAAGAACAGATAAGACAACTTTTTCATTTGGCTCTTTCCTCCTGTCCGCTCTCACTTCCGAAAACCTAGTCTAATAAATCACACCCTCAAATAAGTTAGTTTTCCTGCCATCCAGTTCTACATGAAGCGACAGTGGCAGTTAAAGCAGCTGCTGTGTGATGAAGCAGATCAGAGCCAGGCCTGGCCTCTTATGCATTTCTCCTTTAATTGATACAGGCTGCTCGGGAGAGGCAGGGAGGAAGTGGACATACGGTGAATGGCTGGCTGCAGGTTATTAACAATCCTCTCTCTCTCTCTCGCACTGACTGCTTGGCAAATGATCAGGCTAATATGAGTATCAATATCCATCACTCTAGGTGACAGTGGCATACAAATAGTATGTCATGATTAACATTTCATTTCTTTATTAAAGTACACACAAACCAGTTAAGCCCAATCATAAAAAAACTAACCAAAACCCCTCACTGTGTTTGCATCAATTTGACAAAGCTATAGATGAGCAGTTAATTTCAATCATTTATTTTAGTCTATTTTTAAGTTAATTTATTAATTTCATAAATTTTTCATTTAATTTACAAAACAAGCATGGCATCACACATTTTTTGAAATAAAAATTTACAAAAGCTAAGGTTAGGGAAATGTTAGCCTTCGTGCAGCTTTAATACATTAATTAGCTATCTGAATAACTTTCAATCCTTAGCTAGTCAGCTAACTAGAAAGTATAACTGGAACGCTTTACATTTGTTAAGAACTTGGCAAACTGCATCTCTTTTTAAAAATGTATTTCTTTATTTTTCTCCCTACCCATATGGAAAAGAAATAGAAGAAACTTATAAAAAAAATAACTTTCCATCACCTTCAGTTTATGTTTCATGTATTGTGCATCATATAAGGAATATGATTTACTCCTGAAAGTGGCCACTTTTGCATTACTGTCATATATTGTTCTGATAAATACGCAAATCATACAAGTTTCATTTTGTTCAAATTTACTAAGGATCATATATCTGGTTTCACTGTTGTATGCTTTACATACAACTTTTTTTTTTTCGTTTCCAGTTGAGAGTACGTCGTGCGCGTTCTGGCTGCCGCTTCTCACCAGAGCTTTTTTATTTTATTTTATTTCTTTTTCTATTTTCATTTTTTAATTTATTTTTTTAATTTATTTATTTTAATTTTATTTATTGATGTTTGTTTGAGTGTTTTGTCCGCCGGTTGTGGTGTAGCTCCGGACCCAGTTTTGGGCGTCGGTTCCCTCCAGGCCTTGGTTCGCTGTGGGTGATGCCTGTGTTCCCAGCTATGGACTGCAGTGAGCCTGTTGCTCATTTTACATCATGGTTGTCCAGCGCTCTGTGCTTTAATGCTTGGCGTGATGTTCCGAGCGATATTGCTCGGTGGCATTGCAGCGGCTATGCAGGCGGTTTGGGACACACCAGCACTCTGTGTGGCGGAGCTTCTGTGCTCGCTTTGTGGATCCATGGCATGGTGTTGAGCGATGTTGCTGACGGCGTCACGGCGGCGGTGCTGGAGATATGGGACTCGTTTTCGTGTGCCTTTTGGTGGGACTGTGGCTGCTACACCATGGGAATTATATCCTGACCCCTACTCGGTGGACTTTTTACTTTTTATTTTATTTTGTATTATTATTATTTATTATGGGGCGGCACGGTGGTGTAGTGGTTAGCGCTGTCGCCTCACAGCAAGAAGGTCCTGGGTTCGAGCCCCGGGGCCGGCGAGGGCCTTTCTGTGTGGAGTTTGCATGTTCTCCCCGTGTCCGCGTGGGTTTCCTCCGGGTGCTCCGGTTTCCCCCACAGTCCAAAGACATGCAGGTTAGGTTAACTGGTGACTCTAAATTGACCGTAGGTGTGAATGTGAGTGTGAATGGTTGTCTGTGTCTATGTGTCAGCCCTGCGATGACCTGGCGATTTGTCCAGGGTGTACCCCGCCTTTCGCCCGTAGTCAGCTGGGATAGGCTCCAGCTTGCCTGCGACCCTGTAGAAGGATAAAGCGGCTAGAGATAATGAGATGAGATGAGATTATTTATTATGCGGCACGGTGGTGTAGTGGTTAGCACTGTCGCCTCACAGCAAGAAGGTCCTGAGTTCGAGCCCCGGGGCCGGCAAGGGCCTTTCTGTGTGGAGTTTGCATGTTCTCCCCGTGTCCGCGTGGGTTTCCTCCGGGTGCTCCGGTTTCCCCCACAGTCCAAAGACATGCAGGTTAGGTTAACTGGTGACTCTAAATTGACCGTAGGTGTGAATGTGAGTGTGAATGGTTGTCTGTGTCTATGTGTCAGCCCTGTGATGACCTGGCGACTTGTCCAGGGTGTACCCCGCCTTTCGCCCGTAGTCAGCTGGGATAGGCTCCAGCTTGCCTGTGACCCTGTAGAAGGATAAAGCGGCTAGAGATAATGAGATGAGATGAGATGAGATTATTTATTATTATTTTTATTTATTTTTTATTTTTTTCTTTGTCTATAATTGTAAAGCGTCCTTGGGTTTCTTGAAAGGCGCTATATAAATTTAAATTATTATTATTATTATTATTATTATTATTATTACAACATACAAGTTGTACAAAGGACATACAAATTTTATAAGATTTATCTACATCTTTTCCATATGGGTAATGTAGTCTTGGCCAGTTCTCACCCACCAGTTAGTTCTTCCCTGTCATATCAAGTCAAGTCAAGTTTATTTGTATAGCACTTTTAACAACAGACATTGTCGCAAAGCAGTTTTACAGAAAATTAAAGACTTTAAACATGTGCAAATCTTACCCCTAATGTATCCCCAATGAGCAAGCCTGTGGCAATGATGGCAAGGAAAAACTCCCTCAGACAACCTGAGGAAGAAACCGTGAGAGGACCCAGACTCAAAAGGGAACCCATTCTCATTTGGGTGATAACAGATAGCGTAAAAAAACTCACTTCTATAACTGTGTCCTATATAGTCACAAAGGTATAATTGTGAAACCAGGAAAATCATAAGAGTTTTAACATGAAGTCTGTTTTGTTGAAGTTATCAACTGTCCACTGATGGAAACTTGAGTGCAAAACTATTCATGACAACTGCAGTCCTAAAGTTATCAAGTCAACTGTAGTCCTCAGACATAAATGTATTACTATAAGTGTCCAGAGCATCTTCCAAGTGCGACTTTTGACTGTCCATATGGTGCCGTCCTCCACAGGAGCGATGAGATGAGACTCCAGCCAGATGTAGGGCATCAGGATGGATCAGGGAGGTCAGAGGAGCAGAAGAGTTCAGCATCACTGGTGTCTCAGGATCGACATGTAACTCAGAGAGAGACAGACAGAAAGGGGGGAGGGGGACACAAGTTGTTTGGTATGCCCAGTGTCACCTGATGAGTAGGAACAATATACATTTTGTACTAAGTACAAACAGGGACTCTGGCAAGACTAACTATGACAGCATAACTAAAAGGGGAGAACCAGAAGGTGACACAGACATGAGGGAGCCCTGGGACACAAGCAGCCAGCCACGACACCGTCAACAAACCCGAGTGAGCAAGTGAGAATGGGGGCAACAGCATCCATACATCCCAGTTTATCTAACACACTCTGAGAAAAGGGAAATCCACCCCTTCTGCATGCATGAGTTCACAGATGCCCACGATTGGCTAGTGCCGCTTGCATTGACACAGGAGAGAGAGAGAGAGAGAGAGAGAGGAGGTCAGTTTTGCTCTCTTGGAATCATTCATGGATGTGGCACAGTCAGGATTTGAACTTGCAATCTCTGGATGGTATAGTGAATGCTTTTTCTGTTCCTAGTTTATCTAATAACTAGTATTCTTTGACAATGTAGTTCATTAGATTGGCTAATGTTCTGTTTAGCAAAGCATTAAAGGTGCTCTGTCTAAGGATTTGTAAGAATTTAAGTTTAAAACATCCAAAAAAAAATTTTCAACAGAATGTGATGAAATAACAGCTTTGACATTACGTCAAAGACGTCTATGTATGGTGTTGGAGAGAGATCTCCGGAAGTTAGCATGCTAACCAACTAGCCCCATGACAAGACACACTGTCCATCTTGTAATACCACTTTGTACCTCAAGAGGTGATAGTGAGTCACTGTAGCATCCAATCTGCCCTCAGTCCAAAATGAGAGGATGAAGAAGGAGTATGAAACATCGCTCATCTCATCTCATTATCTCTAGCTGCTTTATCCTGTTCTACAGGGTCGCAGGCAAGCTGGAGCCTATCCCAGCTGACTACGGGCAAAAGGCGGGGTACACTCTGGACAAGTCTCCAGGTTATAACAAGGCTGACACACAGAGACAAACAACCATTCACACTCACATTCACATCTACGGTCAATTTAGAGTCACCAGTCAACCTAACCTGCATGTCTTTGGACTGTGGGGGAAACCGGAGCACCCAGAGGAAACCCATGCGGACACGAGGAGAACATGCAAACTCCGCACAGAAAGGCCCTCGTCGGCCATGGGGCTCGAACCCGGACCTTCTTGCTGTGAGGCGACAGAGCTAACCAATACACCACCGTGCCGCCCATGAAACACCACTGTATGGGAAAATCACTGTGCTGTTAAATCTATTGAGTAACAGAGTTAACTTTCAGCCGATAATACACAAAAATTCTGCCAAAACACACACACACACACACACACACACACACACACACACACACACACAAGAAAACATATCTAAAATGGGAACGAGCTGTTTTGTGATTGACTGACTGTACAAATAGATTCAACAAGAAATCAGAGCTATCTTTTTTACAGATTACAGAAAGCTAAAGAAAATATGAGAGTTGTTGCTACAATTCGCAGAAATGCCTGGAATCCAGGCAATGAATTGTGGATTTGTGGTTACCATTTTGTGTTGGTTATGTTGGATTTTTACCTCTGCCAACTTTGTTGGAGAAGGTTGTTTTTGCCTCCCTTTGTTTGTTTGTTTGTTTGTTTGTTTGAGGAAAAGTGGGCCATGGGCCAAGGAACAATTGATTATATTTTGATGTAAACCCGGATATGTATGTGGATCCCGGGTCCAGATACGCTGCAACCCTGCTATAACGAACTCCTTGTGGGACGTCTAAATAGTTCATTTAATCGAAAAGTTTGTAATACTGAAATGGACCCACTTGTCACAACACTCACTCTTACATAAAACAAGACCAACTGTGTTTAATTTATATTTATGTTTACAACCCCGATTCCAAAAAAGTTGGGACAAAGTACAAATTGTAAAAAAAATGGAATGCAATAATTTACAAATCTCAAAAACTGATATTGTATTCAGAATAGAACATAGACAACATATCAAATGTCAAAAGTGAGACATTTTGAAATTTCATGCCAAATATTGGCTCATTTGAAATTTCATGACAGCAACACATCTCAAAAAAGTTGGGACAGGGGCAATAAGAGGCTGGAAAAGTTAAAGGTACAAAAAAAGGAACAGTTGGAGGACCAAATTGCAACTCATTAGGTCAATTGGCAATAGGTCATTAACATGACTGGGTATAAAAAGAGCATCTTGGAGCGGCAGCGGCTCTCAGAAGTAAAGATGGGAAGAGGATCACCAATCCCCCTAATTCTGCGCCGACAAATAGTGGAGCAATATCAGAAAGGAATTCGACAGTGTAAAATTGCAAAGAGTTTGAACATATCATCTACAGTGCATAATATCACCAAAAGATTCAGCGAATCTGGAAGAATCTTTGAGTGTAAGCGTTAAGGTCAGAAAACCATACTGGGTGCCCGTGATCTTCGGGCCTTTAGACGGCCCTGCATCACATAAAGGCATGCTTCTGTATCAGAAATCACAAAATGGGCTCAGGAATATTTCCAGAGAACATTATCTGTGAACACAACTCACCGTGCCATCCGTCGTTGCCAGCTAAAACTCTATAGTTCAAAGAAGAAGCCGTATCTAAACATGATCCAGAAGCGCAGACGTCTTCTCTGGCCAAGGCTCATTTAAAATGGACTGTGGCAAAGTGGAAAACTGTTCTGTGGTCAGATGAATCAAAATTTGAAGTTCTTTATGGAAATCAGGGACGTCGTGTCATTCAGACTAAAGAGGAGAAGGACGACCCAAGTTGTTATCAGCGCTCAGTTCAGAAGCCTGCATCTCTGATGGTATGGGGTTGCATTAGTGCGTGTGGCATGGGCAGCTTACACATCTGGAAAGACACCATCAATGCTGAAAGGTATATCCAGGTTCTAGAGCAACATATGCTCCCATCCAGACGACGTCTCTTTCAGGGAAGACCTTGCATTTTCCAACATGACAATGCCAAACCACATACTGCATCAATTACAGCATCATGGCTGCATAGAAGAAGGGTCCGGGTACTGAACTGGCCAGCCTGCAGTCCAGATCTTTCACCCATAGAAAACATTTGGCGCATCATAAAACGGAAGATACGACAAAAAAGACCTAAGACAGTTGAGCAACTAGAATCCTACATTAGACAAGAATGGGTTAACATTCCTATCCCTAAACTTGAGCAACTTGTCTCCTCAGTCCCCAGACGTTTACAGACTGTTGTAAAGAGAAAAGGGGATGTCTCTCAGTGGTAAACATGGCCTTGTCCCAACTTTTTTGAGATGTAGTGTTGTCATGAAATTTAAAATCACCTAATTTTTTCTTTAAATTATACATTTTCTCAGTTTAAACATTTGATATGTCATCTATGTTCTATTCTGAATAAAATATAGAATTTTGAAACTTCCACATCATTGCATTCCATTTTTATTTACAATTTGTACTTTGTCCCAACTTTTTTGGAATCGGGGTTGTAATTCATTTACATATTTACAAAGTAAAAGAAATAAGTAAGTCTTAAAGGAAATAAGTCACACTCGTCATTGTTTGCTTGCTGCATCTTGTTTCTTTTCATGCTGATTGCAGTTATGGGTAAAGTCTCTGAGCTCTTTTTCTTTTGCTTTAAAAGTTGAAATTTTCAGGATACTGTGTTCTTTAGACAAATTTGTTGCTTGCTCACCAAGATTTAAACGGTCCAGGATATGAAGTTTGCCTTTGACAGTGTCATGTTCACGCACGCATAGCGGCGCACCTTGAACTGCTACTCATGTGCATGCGTGCAGCGCCATTAGGACTAATTACCATGCACCTGTTCCAGGTTAGTGTGCAATCACAGCACACACTTATAAGGACTCTCATTACACAAAGTATCCACGCTGTATTTTGTGTCTCACGTTACCAAGCTTTTTGCAGCACTGTGTTAATATTCTGGTTTTCGACTCTGTTTTGGATTCTGTCCTTTGTCTCCACCCTTGATATCCTGTCTGTGCCTCGCTTGATCATTGCCTGTTTCTTGAATCTGATTTTTGATCACTGATTTGGATCTGTTTGCCAGAGTGTTTTAAAATAAAACTCTTCCAGTGATTACATCCGTCTATCGCCTGCATTTTCTGACTGACAGAGACTGTCTTATGTTTACGAGTAGCCATGACAACAGTGCTTATGGAGTAAAAACTCAAAATTGCTTTTAGCTCATAAAATAAAATCCTTTTAAGGTATTTTTTTTTAAAGCCAATGATTGCCATTCTCAATAATTGTTAGTGATCGACACCTAAGTGAGGCTCGTTAATCCTTTGTTTTATGGCGTTAACACATATTGTTAACTTGACTGTGGACTTAATTACTTTTTGTTTGTCTCTGGAGGAAAAAGGAGTACATGGCTCAGTGATTTTTTTTTTTTGAAGACTCTGAATCAATGTCATTAAAGGCGGGGGACACAAACTTTGTTATATGCAAAAGTTCATAGTAAAATATGTTGTTAGAGTGGGGTTGCAGTGGTTGTATGTGGATCCAGGATTTTTTTTTTTTTACCAACATAACAAAAAAAGTAAAGAATGGATTTTGATGAAATTTGGTGTACAGTGATTGGATGTTCAAGTGATTGGATGTTGATGTTGATATGTGGCTTGGAGGAGGTATGCACTCTACTGAGTGCCTTTCTAGTTGGAGAAGAGAAAGAAAAGAGACCCTACCAGGAGACACTGAATTGCAATGCCAAGCAATGCAATTTGGACAAACTAAAGGGGACCCTACTGGAAATAAATGTGATTGTTTTATTTGCTGTGGATTTAAAACCAGATTACTCAACAACACTTTGTTGCACAGAGAAACAACTCCTATCAAAAGGGTAAGTATTGCTGTTTATTTTGATATGTGTAAGTTGTGAAGTGTTGGGGACTTTGTGACTTATTCCACCGAGAATCAGGACTGTGAAATTGGGTGAAGAAATCAAAAGATATTTCTTTGCAGAAGTTTCATCTGTCTTAATAATGTGATTACTTCGGTATGTACAAATACTGTACAAATGTGACTAGTATTACATATTACAAAGCTCCGGTTCTGCTCTTGCTTATGTGTTTCATATCTGTGCAGTGATGAGTTTGAGTTATTCAAACAAAAGCAATGTGTTTAGAGATTGACTCAGAGCTGTAAACAGATTGTAACTATGATTAAATTTTATGTAAATTTAAAATTATTTTTCTTGCTAGCACTTCGTCACATAGACAAGCAGCTAGCATTGTTGGAAAAGTTAAGTCATGATGTTTCATGTGATATGTAATCCGCCTTGTGATGAACACTTTGAGCAATTCAGCCAAGAGAAAAGAATGTGCATTTGGATGCAATCTGCATCCATCGGGTTCGGTTACATATCTGCAGTGTTGTGAACCATATCAATCTCGTGCTCTACTGATGCATGACTTGCTGTGGCTGTTTTCCTGCTAAAAACTGGGCTAAGAAAATTATAACAAAAACTCTAGGCTGACTCTCTTTCTTTCTTTTTTATGATTCTGTAAAGAGTCGTTTGCAATAACCAACAATAATAAAAAGTTATAACAGCAAACATTACTTAAATTAACTAGTTCTTTGGAATGTTTTGGAATGGTTCAACTGACAGCTAGATTTATTAAGGTCTTGTATATGATGCTAAAATTGCTTTAAAAACATGAACAAATATGAGCTATGTTAATAAATTTATCAACTTACATTTTAAACTGTTATTAGGAATATCAGACGCTCGCTGGCCGTGCTGTGAAAATTGTCCATGCAGACACTCATTAAAGTTTCCAAATCTGTCATTGCTTAACTCTTGAATATTTTCTATCTTGAATACTATCATTAAAAAGCTTATAATTTTTGCTTTCCAAAGAAATGTATCTCGTTAAGATCTGTTCAGTACTTTGGGAGTAACAGCAGGTTGAAGTTGGTACAACAGAGTTCACTCTCTGCTCGCGGGACATCGAGAAACTGCCAGTGCTTTTTGAATCACGGGAAAGCTGTCAGGCTCTCTGTCTTCTGATCAGTTTCCGACTGGATTACTCATGAATATCAAACAGATAACTTTTATAGGGATGTTCTCTAGCTCTCACTCTTTCTGATTAAGTATTCAGCAAAATTTTCTGTCATCTAGTTTTGATGTTATGATTCACAAGAGACTTTGAAGTGAGTTTTCATAGCTTTACCTACTTTTTTTTAAATCTAACTGATTCATGTAAATAAATAACTATTTTAGAATATAACTAATTGTTTTGATGAAAAATATTGAGATCTTAGTGCTCTGAATGATCTTATTAAAAAATGGAAGTCAGAAACGTGAGTGTCAATTTCAGTTCAGTTGACTGGAATTATTTATTGGATGTGGCTCACAGTTTTTTTGAGGTTCACCTTGAAAGCTGTGAATATTATCATTCATATTCTTTCATATAAACACTAGTAGGCCCGGCGGCACGGTGGTGTAGTGGTTAGCGCTGTCGCCTCACAGCAAGAAGGTCCTGGGTTCGAGCCCCGGGGCCGGCGAGGGCCTTTCTGTGCGGAGTTTGCATGTTCTCCCCGTGTCCGCGTGGGTTTCCTCCGGGTGCTCCGGTTTCCCCCACAGTCCAAAGACATGCAGGTTAGGTTAACTGGTGACTCTAAATTGACCGTAGGTGTGAATGTGAGTGTGAATGGTTGTCTGTGTCTATGTGTCAGCCCTGTGATGACCTGGCGACTTGTCCAGGGTGTACCCCACCTTTCGCCCATAGTCAGCTGGGATAGGCTCCAGCTTGCCTGCGACCCTGTAGAAGGATAAAGTGGCTAGAGATAATGAGATGAGATGAGACTAGTAGGCCCTACTTTCAATAAATACAAAGGCCTACAGAGCACAAAAAGGGTATTAGAAATAATATTTTATTACTTTTTTATTGAGTGTACCAATTTAACGTTTTCACCAAATTAGCATAATTAATACTAATTAAATAGTAATTTGCATAATTTGTTTTACTAATTTTTCGAACTTTGTAGAAGTATACAAGCAACTGTGTGCCTGCCAATTTCCATGTAAATATCTTGAAAAATAAAGAAGTTATTAAGAAAAAACATTTGTTCTCATTTGTTAATGAGGGCCATTTTGAACCATGTCATCCTCATGCATAATATGACAGCAGTTTTATAAAAATAAAACATCATTTTTTCAATCTTTGATTTGTAATATCTCAAGGATGGATAAACATATTTTAATTCTGTAAAAAGTATGTTGTTCTGCATTCATTTCTGAATTCAGTGAGACCCGGTTCAAGCAATTTGGACTGAATTTGAATTTTCACCTGATATGCCTACTGTTATGTTCCTCAGCTCTGTCTGTCTGTCTATCCATCATCATTGCTTTGGTTTTTTCATTACTCTAAAGTGTTCTTGGGTTGGTGAAAGGTGCTATATAAGTGAAACTACTTGTTGTTATTGTAGCAACACATATGCAAAAGACAAATTTTGCCAGAAGTAGATCCATATACTGTAGTAAGTCTGATATTCCATTGCATACCTATTTGAAGTTTGTCTGTACATTGATGTATCAAAAATCAAAGTCCTTCCCACGCCATGTGACGCATAGGGTGGCGCCGATCTCCGTTTCCATAGCCTTCAGCCTCTCGCCTATTACATAGCTAGGGTTACAGTGGGGGGCTAGTCCTCTGGCAACCGCGAGAGTTTGACTGTCCACTCACATCTGTATTGCAGTGTGCCTTGCCAGACGGCAGTAGGTACCATTTTTATGATGGTCTTTGGTATAGAACTCACGATCGAGAGGCGGACACGCTAACCACTAGGCCAACTCGCAGTACATTGATGTATGTATATGGTTGCCAAATTAAGTCATTATGGTTTTAACATACACTGCTTTAAAATACTAATCTACACTGTGCATACAGATTACATCTTAGTTTGTATAAATTTGTGCTGTTTCTCTTTGACCTTAAGCAATATTACCATGTTGAAATGTTAATGTAAGGTTTTCTCACGGGGTATGGCTATGACAGACTGACATGCTGGAGGACAGCATAGCATGCTTCAAAACACTAAGTAAAACGATCTCCACATTGAGATACAGGCAACATCATCAGTCAGTGTCAAGCATTCTGTTCATCTCAATAGAATCTTTTTTAGTACTATAGGATAAGATACTATACCAGAATGTCAAGGACGTAGTAGCTCATCTGGCCTGCCATCAAAACAGCCATGACTACCAAAACTTCAAACAGAACTGAAACGTGACAATGTGAGAGAGGACCAACCTCTACAACAAATTGTCTACAACAGGAAAATCAACAAAGGACTAAATTTCGTTCACCAAGGGAAGATCTATCCAAAACATCGATCAGAATGGAATTCACATGATAAATGAGAGAGGAGATACAATTCTAGTCAAAAGAAAATTTAAGTTGACCTAATTATGAATTTATTAGCAAAAATTGACAATACAATGACCAAGTTTTGTGCAGAAGGTCTAGCTCTTTCAAGTAAAACAATCAGAACTGAAATCTATTGAGAACTGAGGGAGGAGACACGATTTAACTGAAAATAAACAAAGCTGTAAACAAATTGTTTACAACAAGAAAATTAACAAACAAATGACCAACTCTTGTTCCCTGAGGGAAGATCTACCCAAAACATCGATCAGAACTGAAATCAGATGAGAAATGAGAGAGGAGATGCAGTTCCAGTGAGAGGCCTGGAAACTTTGTTAACTTGGCCTAATTAGTAACTCATTAGCAAAAAAATTTGATGAAACAACGACCAAGTTTTGTGCGATGTGATGAGTTCTTTCAAACAAAACAATCAGAACAGAAATTTGTGGAGAATTGGTGGAGGAGATACGATTTAACTGAATTGTGGACGACAGACGGATGGATGGATGACAGACACCACGCCATGGCAATAGCTCATTGGCCTTTTGGTCTTATGACCAGATGAGCTAATGATAGGAAGCATCTCATTCATATGTTCTCACTGAATTGACATAGTCCATATCTCAAAGTATGCGTTGAAGCTATTGATTAATTAAGACAACGGGGCAACATGAGAGTTGGTGGACGACAGATTTATGAAGCTGGATGAACGTAAATTCTCCCACATAAGGAAAGTGAGTATTCTCATTATGTTTGATGATGAATAATTGTGTAATATCATGCCTATTAATAACAACACATACAGTACAATGTGTGCAAATAAAATTACAAATGGTTTATTCTGGGCGGCACGGTGGTGTAGTGGTTAGCGCTGTCGCCTCACAGCAAGAAGGTCCTGGGTTCGAGCCCCGGGGCCGGCGAGGGCCTTTCTGTGTGGAGTTTGCATGTTCTCCCCGTGTCCGCGTGGGTTTCCTCCGGGTGCTCCGGTTTCCCCCACAGTCCAAAGACATGCAGGTTAGGTTAACTGGTGACTCTAAATTGACCGTAGGTGTGAATGTGAGTGTGAATGGTTGTCTGTGTCTATGTGTCAGCCCTGTGATGACCTGGCGACTTGTCCAGGGTGTACCCCGCCTTTCGCCCGTAGTCAGCTGGGATAGGCTCCAGCTTGCCTGCGACCCTGTAGAAGGATAAAGCGGCTAGAGATAATGAGATGAGATGGTTTATTCTGGCATTTTATGTACACTATTTGTTTTCACTTTTATTAAAAGTTTGAAAAGATTAAGTGATACTTTTTGTTGTTCTAATTGACATTAATGATAGGCTATAATTTATGTGCCCTTATTTGTTTCTGCAGTACAACAGCCTGCCTTAGACCTGCCTGGCATTTCAGAAAAAAACAAATTCTATGGTTAATTAGTTAAGCCTAGGTGAAGGAAATGGATTTCGAAGGAACTGAAATGACACTCAAGAGAAGATCTTCTGCAAACCATAATTACGCAAGTGAAAGCAGAAATATGGAGATGCTGTGAAAAGGGCAACACAGAACTTCTCAAAGAACATTTAATAGGATGTGTGTTGAGCAGTGGCTGGGTAAGTGCCATAGACTTAACATAATAGCTCAACTTTTTACATGGTGTTTGGAAATAACTGTTCATAACTGAATATATTAGCCCTTAGAATGACACCCAGGGTCCATCTTCAGTTGATGAATGGCAAACAGACTAAGAGGTTGTTTATTAAGTAATGCTCATGTATAAATTTATGAATAATAATTTGAAAAATGGAAATTATGTATTTAATAACTTTTGTTTAAAATAGGTCTCACTTTACATAGACCTCATGAATACAACTTATAGCATATTACGGTATACTATAGTACCATGAGCCAGTCAATAATCTACACTCATAAATTTTGTTAGTTCACTTCAGGCTTGCAAGGGCAAGCTATTATACATTACAAATTTTTCACAAACTGCTGAAAAAGTTAATGCTGACACCTTTCTCTTTTAGCCAGCATTAAATAACTTTTCTGTGGGATTGGACCATATGGGCTAGCCTTCGTGCCCCATGCAAATCAATGAGCCTTTGACACCCATGACCCTGTTGCTGGTTCAGTGGTTGTCCTTCCTTGGACCACTCTTGGTAGGTACTAACCACTGCATACTGGGAACACCCCACAGGAGGTACCATTTTGGAGATGCTCAGACCCAGGCATCTAGCAATCACAATTTGGCCCTTGTCAAAGTTGGCCAGGTCCTTACACTTGCCTATTTTTCCTGCTTCCAACACATCAACTTCAAAAACTGACTGTTCTCTTGCTGTCTAATATATCCCACTCACTGACAGGTACCATTGTAATAAGATAATTAAATAATATTGGCTGGCTTTTTTCATGGTATATCAGATATATTCCATTCAGCTAGCATGATATTGAATGAGTTGAAGATGAGTCGCTGAATGGAATATATCTGATAGACCATGAAAAAAAGCCAGCCAATATTATTTACATACACACACTCTTCATATACAAACATACACACTCTTCATATCAGCATTCTCAAAGGCCAACACTAGCGTACCCGCGACTCGGTGCTGTTAGCATGGCAGTCCAGTTACCTTCCAGCTGACGTAGCAGTAGCATTAATGAAGGCTAACACTAGCTTACCCGTGACTCGGTGCTGTTAGCATGGCAGTCTAGTTACCTTCCAGCTGGTGTAGCAGTAGCGTTAGTGAAGGCTAACACTAGCTTACCCGTGACTCAGTGCTATTAGTGTGGCAGTCCAGTTACCTTCTAGCTGGCATACCAATAGTGTTAGTGAAGGCCAACGTTACCTTACCCATGACTCAGTGCTGTTAGTGCGGCAGTCTAGTTACCTTCCAACCAGTGTAGTGTTAGTAAAGGCCAGTGCTAGCATGGTCAAGCTGAACAGTTATTATTTTTTTCCCTGTGTAATTTACTTAGTTACTTTTAAAATCAACATCGACAGCTACACACAACGGAGCGACCTGGCAGCCAAAATTCTCTCAAAATCTTCACTTTTAATGAAGCAAACCTGGTGTCCATGTTTGTTTACAAATTGTCACAGTCACTTGCGAGTGCAGAAGTTTTACATCTCTGATGTGTCTCTTTTCCAGTTTTTCGATGTCCGTTGGAATGTTTTTCTCTTGTAAATATGTGTGAAGATTAAATAATATTTATATTTTAATGGAACATGTAAATATTTTTCTTGACTTTGTAACTGAATTGGAAAGCGCTATTGATCTGCCATTGCTAAATGGCGCTGTATAAGTAGTAAATTATTATTATTATTATTATTATTAAGTTTTGGTAGCCTTTCAGGTGTTCAGCACGCCTTCAGTTTCAGTTTTCAGTTTATTAATTTAATGCTTAATCCTTGCAGTAGCACTGGATTAGCCTCGTCGCTCTTTCCAGGTGGACAAAGAAATGATTCTGTGCATGCACAGCAGAAAAGTTTTGTCATTGGATCGTCGAATGAGCTCTGACGTGTGATGTCGTACTGTCTTGACAACGTGCAATATTGTAACAATATTGCACACTCATTCTCCATTGGGGAGAGCGTCGTAATACATGGGGGATAGGAGATATGATAACAATATTGCATGCTATCAATAAACCCACTAGAAGGGAATAGGATACATGTTTTTATTCCATGAAAAAAGTGGCCTGTATGTATAATCAATGTTATTCACTTCACCTGTCAGTGGTCATAATGTTATGGCTGATCGGTCTGTGTGTGTGTGTTTATATATACACACACGCGCGCACACACTATTTGGGAGGACCAATACTTATTAAAAAAGCAACACAGCACCCAAATATTTACAAAGAGCATCTTGTGACTCCCACATCAATACAAATACTGTGCTGGTGTACAACCACATATAGATGTTAAGTATATCAAGGATACAGGTGACATCGCCTTCTCCATATGCAAACTGCCTATAATTGCTGACACAGAGCAATATTTTGCTAACTGCTTTGAGTTCTTCTTGTTTAGGCCAGCTATTTGCAGCCCTCTAACAGAGTCTATGGACATGTCCAAGGCTACCATAAATGAGACCCACCAGATTTGTACTATAACCACCTACTCTAAGAGCATCCACTAATGGCTGGTATTTTATCATTTTCTCAGAAAAACACAAGTCCATATATGCATCAAAACAGCATCCCACTTCCAAAATCACAATAGTTTTTAAAATCTCATCAACAGCAACTATGTCAGGGGAGTTAGGGGAGTCTTTTATAACATTTTTCAGAGCAACATTGTTAATCAAATTTGAAAACCAGCTCAATTGTATTTTTCTGTTTGTGTGTACTACAGATTGTCCATATACTTTCCGCAGCTCTGTCGCAGTTATATTAACAATGCGATCATGACGAGCGGTGTACAGGCCTTTAAATGCTGGACAACCATTCATTACAGTATATGCACTGTTGTTTCTATTGTTTTATCATTGTGCAACAAGCAGCATGGTTTATGACTCCTTGGAAACCACAAAGAGAGGTTATACTGAGTTGGAAGGGCTTGCAGTCTAGCTTTGGTGACAAATTTTAGAATGCCTTCGTTGACAGCTGGATTGTGTAGTGTGACATGAGAAACAGTGTGATCGGCGCACTGAAGGCATGCAAGTTTGCCTTGAAGATGCAAGTTCACCCAGTGAGCATGTTGTTGTGAGTGAAAATACTGGAGAATCTCATACCTGCATGCCCAGCCATTAAGCTTTTTACTGATTCCATCATGATGTAGAGTTGCCTCCGCATGCACATTTAAGTCCATGATTAGCTCTTCACTGACATTCACCTGAGCTCCGCTTGTATGTATCCAGCTCAACTAAATGTTGTTACGACTGCACAGGTTGTTCAAATCCGGCCAATCCGAGCGCACCCCAAATCCACTGGCATGAGTATCCAATTTTTCATTAGGTTTCTTCTTGAAGCCAAGGAAACTTGGTTGTCTGCAGGGGGCAGGGGAGATTTTGCGTTTCCCTAAGTCTAGCAGCAGTGAGCCCTGGGCCATTTCCCGAACTGTCGCATCATCGCTATTTAGCATATGCAACAGGTGACTTATCCGGGTAGCTGTGTAGATCCACTCGATGTTTGGAACTCCAAGGCCCCCCTCTGATTTTTTCAGAAAGAGGATGCTCCTGGTCATGTGTGTGAGTGTGTGTGTTTAGGTTCAGCCATTTCCTCACCAGTTCCACGGTCTTATTGCTCAGTTCATTCAACATTTTTTTAGTAATGTGAATGTTGGCGAATAGATGTTGAATTTTGGAGAGAGCTATCTCCCACAGCACAGTATTTGTATTGATATGGGAGTCACAAGATGCTCTTTGTACAACCCCGATTCCAAAAAAGTTGGGACAAAGTACAAATTGTAAATAAAAACGGAATGCAATAATTTACAAATCTCAAAAACTGATATTGTATTCACAATAGAACATGGACAACATATCAAATGTCGAAAGTGAGACATTTTGAAATTTCATGCCAAATATTGGCTCATTTGAAATTTCATGACAGCAACACATCTCAAAAAAGTTGAGACGGGGCAATAAGAGGCTGGAAAAGTTAAAGGTACAAAAAAGGAACAGCTGGAGGACCAAATTGCAACTCATTAGGTCAATTGGCAATAGGTCATTAACATGACTGGGTATAAAAAGAGCATCTTGGAGTGGCAGCGGCTCTCAGAAGTAAAGATGGGAAGAGGATCACCAATCCCCCTAATTCTGCGCTGACATATAGTGGAGCAATATCAGAAAGGAGTTCGACAGTGTAAAATTGCAAAGAGTTTGAACATATCGTCATCTACAGTGCATAATATCATCAAAAGATTCAGAGAATCTGGAAGAATCTCTGTGCGTAAGGGTCAAGGCCGGAAAACCATACTGGGTGCCCGTGATCTTCGGGCCCTTAGACGGCACTGCATCACATACAGGCATGCTTCTGTATTGGAAATCACAAAATGGGCTCAGGAATATTTCCAGAGAACATTATCTGTGAACACAATTCACCATGCCATCCGCCGTTGCCAGCAAAAACTCTATAGTTCAAAGAAGAAGCCATATCTAAACATGATCCAGAAGCGCAGACGTCTTCTCTGGGCCAAGGCTAATTTAAAATGGACTGTGGCAAAGTGGAAAACTGTTCTGTGGTCAGACGAATCAAAATTTGAAGTTCTTTATGGAAATCAGGGACGCTGTGTCATTCGGACTAACGAGGAGAAGGACAACCCAAGTTGTTATCAGCGCTCAGTTCAGAAGCCTGCATCTCTGATGGTATGGGGTTGCATTAGTGCGTGTGGCATGGGCAGCTTACACATCTGGAAAGACACCATCAATGCTGAAAGGTATATCCAGGTTCTAGAGCAGCATATGCTCCCATCCAGACGACGTCTCTTTCAGGGAAGACCTTGCATTTTCCAACATGACAATGCCAAACCACATACTGCATCAATTACAGCATCATGGCTGCGTAGAAGAAGGGTCCAGGTACTGAACTGGCCAGCCTGCAGTCCAGATCTTTCACCCATGGAAAACATTTGGCACATCATAAAACGGAAGATACGACAAAAAAGACCTAAGACAGTTGAGCAACTAGAATCCTACATTAGACAAGAATGGGTTAACATTCCTATCCCTAAACTTGAGCAACTTGTCTCCTCAGTCCCCAGACGTTTACAGACTGTTGTAAAGAGAAAAGGGGATGTCTCACAGTGGTAAACATGGCCTTGTCCCAACTTTTTTGAGATGTGTTGTTGTCATGAAATTTAAAATCACCTAATTTTTCTCTTTAAATGATACATTTTCTCAGTTTAAACATTTAATATGTCATCTATGTTCTATTCTGAATAAAATATAGAATTTTGAAACTTCCACATCATTGCATTCCATTTTTATTTACAATTTGTACTTTGTCCCAACTTTTTTGGAATCGGGGTTGTAAATATTTGGGTGCTGTGTTGCTTTTTTAATATGTATTGGTCCTCCCAAATAAAGTAATCAAAATGTGTGTGTGTGTGTGTGTGTGTGTGTGTATATATATATCAGTGGCGGCTGGTAGTCTTTCAAACAGGGGAGGCTGTTCGGTTACGATATTTCCAGATTTTAAAAGAAAAAACATCAATTTTGCCCATACTCTTGCCTCTGATCTGGCTGATTGTTGGCAGCGTCACAAAATGTGAAATAACAGGTTCTTTTGGCCCATTAGCCTACTGTCCAATATACATGATGTTGGTGTTGGGGGGGGTATATTTTAACATTTTATATTTTAAAATTGTGGCATGTTTAAAAATTGATCATTATTGAAAGCAGCTCTTTGTCAGGAACCTCAGCAGTAGAGCTGGGTGCCACACATTTCATTCAATGACACTTTCCCTATATTTTACTTATTTTGACTGAGAAATATTTTATTGACAATTTTGATAACCCTTCACTTTTAATCCAGGTCTGTAGTGTGAAATGTTCTCAGCTGTGTTTTTGTTTAAAAATGTTTTCCAAATTGTAGCTGTGTTTAATTCATATCCAGAAAAATATATATTCCAATATAATATACTCAGCATAAACATTTTAAATAGATTCTATATTTTTGGTCCATCCATGACATATTACTAAAGTAGCCTATTTACTGTTGTTGATGTGGGTCACTTGCTGTTAGCCAATTCACTTTCTCGTACCAGGAGAGCTGAAAGGAACGAGTCTTCCTCATCTCATTATCTCTAGCCGCTTTATCCTTCTACAGGGTCGCAGGCAAGCTGGAGCCTATCCCAGCTGACTACGGGCGAAAGGCGGGGTACACCCTGGACAAGTCGCCAGGTCATCACAGGGCTGACACATAGACACAGACAACCATTCACACTCACACCTACGGTCAATTTAGAGTCACCAGTTAACCTAACCTGCATGTCTTTGGACTGTGGGGGAAACCGGAGCACCCGGAGGAAACCCACGCGGACACGGGGAGAACATGCAAACTCCACACAGAAAGGCCCTCGCCGACCCCGGGGCTCGAACCCAGGACCTTCTTGCTGTGAGGCGACAGCGCTAACCACTACACCACCGTGCCGCCCACGAGTCTTCCTTTCGAGGAAAAAATTAAAATTAAAGAGCAGGGTAGACCAACGCCTCAGATTGACTTGGTGAAAAAGGTAGGGAATAATACTCGTTCCTTTCAGCTCTCCTGGTACGAGAAAGTGAATTGGCCAACAGCAAGTGACCCACATCAACAATAGTAAATAGGCTACTTTAGTAATATGTCATGGATGGACCAAAAATATAGAATCTATTTAAAATGTTTATGCTGAGTATATTATATTGGAATATATATTTTTCTGGATATGAATTAAACACAGCTACAATTTGGAAAACATTTTTAAACAAAAACACAGCTGAGAACATTTAACACTACAGACCTGGATTAAAAGTGAAGGGTTATCAAAATTGTCAATAAAACATTTCTCAGTCAAAATAAGTAAAATATAGGGAAAATGTCATTGAATGAAATGTGTGGCACCCAGCTCCACTGCTGAGGTTCCTGACAAAGAGCTGCTTTCAATAATGATCAATTTTTAAACAACATGCCACAATTTTAAAATATAAAATGTTAAAATATTACTACCCCCCCCCCCCCCCCCCCCCACACACACACACACCACCATCATGTATATTGGACAGTAGGCTAATGGGCCAAAAGAACCTGTTATTTCACATTTTGTGACGCTGCCAACAATCAGCCAGATCAGAGGCAAGAGTATGGGCAAAATTGATGTTTTTTCTTTTAAAATCTGGAAATATCGTAACCGACCAGCCTCCCCTGTTTGAAAGACTACCAGCCGCCACTGATATATATATATATATATAAGAATCAGCTGTTAATGCTTGGACAACAACATACAACCCCGATTCCAAAAAAGTTGGGACAAAGTACAAATTGTAAATAAAAACGGAATGCAATGATGTGGAAGTTTCAAAATTCCATATTTTATTCAGAATAGAACATAGATGACATATCAAATGTTTAAACTGAGAAAATGTATCATTTAAAGAGAAAAATTAGGTGATTTTAAATTTCATGACAACACATCTCAAAAAAGTTGGGACAAGGCCATGTTTACCACTGTGAGACATCCCCTTTTCTCTTTACAACAGTCTGTAAATGTCTGGGGACTGAGGAGACAAGTTGCTCAAGTTTAGGGATAGGAATGTTAACCCATTCTTGTCTAATGTTGGATTCTAGTTGCTCAACTGTCTTAGGTCTTTTTTGTCGTATCTTCCGTTTTATGATGCGCCAAATGTTTTCTATGGGTGAAAGATCTGGACTGCAGGCTGGCCAGTTCAGTACCCGGACCCTTCTTCTATGCAGCCATGATGCTGTAATTGATGCAGTATGTGGTTTGGCATTGTCATGTTGGAAAATGCAAGGTCTTCCCTGAAAGAGACGTCATCTGGATGGGAGCATATGTTGCTCTAGAACCTGAATATACCTTTCAGCATTGATGGTGTCTTTCCAGATGTGTAAGCTGCCCATTCCACACGCACTAATGCAACCCCATACCATCAGAAATGCAGGCTTCTGAACTGAGTGCTGATAACAACTTGGGTCATCCTTCTCCTCTTTAGTCCGAATGACACGGCGTGCATGATTTTCATAAAGAACTTCAAATTTTGATTCGTCTGACCACAGAACAGTTTTCCACTTTGCCACAGTCCATTTTAAATTAGCCTTGGCCCAAAGAAGACGTCTGCGCTTCTGGATCATGTTTAGATATGTCTTCTTCTTTGAACTATAGAGTTTTGCTGGCAACGGCGGATGGCATGGTGAATTGTGTTCACAGATAATGTTCTCTGGAAATATTCCTGAGCCCATTTTGTGATTTCTGATACAGAAGCATGCCTGTATATGATGCAGTGCCATCTAAGGGCCCGTAGATCACGGGCACCCAGTATGGTTTTCCGGCCTTGACCCTTACACACAGAGATTCTTCCAGATTCTCTGAATCTTTTTATGATATTATGCACTGTAGATGACGATATGTTCAAACTCTTTGCAATTTTACACTGTCGAACTCCTTTCTGATATTGTTCCACTATTTGTCGGCGCAGAATTAGGGGGATTGGTGATCCTCTTCCCATCTTTACTTCTGAGAGCCGCTGCCACTCCAAGATGCTCTTTTTATACCCAGTCATGTTAATGACCTATTGCCAATTGACCTAATGAGTTGCAATTTGGTCCTCCAGCTGTTCCTTTTTTGTACCTTTAACTTTTCCAGCCTCTTATTGCCCCTGTCCCAACTTTTTTGAGATGTGTTGCTGTCATGAAATTTCAAATGAGCCAATATCTCATCTCATTATCTCTAGCCGCTTTATCCTGTTCTACAGGGTCGCAGGCAAGCTGGAGCCTATCCCAGCTGACTATGGGCGAAAGGCGGGGTACACTCTGGACAAGTCGCCAGGTTATCACAAGACTGACACATAGACACAGACGACCATTCACACTCACATTCACACCTACGGTCAATTTAGAGTCACCAGTTAACCTAACCTGCATGTCTTTGGACTGTGGGGGAAACCGGAGCACCCAGAGGCAGAGGCGATTCTAGAGTCTGTTGTGGCCCCAAGCAAAAATTTCCAGGGGGCCCTTCTGACCAGTGTTCATCACCAATATGTTATAAATAATCTCACACCAATGAAAAATGTATGAAACCAAAGTTTTTTAAATTCCAAATGTGAAAATACAATGGTAAAGAACAATAAAAAACAAAATAAATAAGCCCTCAGGCCCTGAATCTCAGGGGGTCCCAAGCAGTTGCCTGCCTTGCCTGTTCACAAGCTGCACATCTGCTCGGAGGAAACCTACACGGACACGGGGAGAACATGCAAACTCCACACAGAAAGGCCCTCGCTGGCTACGGGGCTCGAACCCGGACCTTCTTGCTGTGAGGCGACAGTGCTAAGCACTACACCACCGTGCCGCCCATGAGCCAATATTTGGCATGAGATTTCAAAATATCTCACTTTTGACATTTGATATGTTGTTTATGTTCTATTGTGAATACAATATCAGTTTTTGAGATTTGTAAATTATTGCATTCCGTTTTTATTTACAGTTTTTACTTTGTCCCAACTTTTTTGGAATCAGGATTGTATTTGTGCATGGCCTAAATCTTGATAGTTCTGTTTCCTTTTGTTCTGGATCACCATCATGATATTTTTTTAAATTGGGGAGGACCTCAGATTAGTTGGAAAACAATGTTCTGCATCAAGCGCATAGTAACTCTTCAATACTGGCACAAACACATGCACATTTACATTAACACACTACAGACACACATCTGCAGTCAGTTCTAAAACATACAGATATTTTGTCTCTCCATGTTGTTCTCTTTTCCTTTAGTTGTTACTTGTTGCTCCTTATCTTGCATTTTCCTTCATTCTCTCAGTTCGCTGTTTGACTCATGTCTCCAACAGGCTAAATAACTCTTTCCATTTCTCCATCCACCTTCCCACTTGGCTGTCCTCCAAATGCTGAGGGTCTGCCAAACAGTTGAGTGATGCATGTGTGTGATTGGCAAATTGCTCTTCATCCTTCTCCAGCCTCATTTCTCTCCACCTTTTCTCGGTCCCCTTTCCACCAGCTGTTATCCCAAATCTCTATCCCTGCACTGAGTTCCAGCCCTGTTGTTCGTAATGTGTTGATCTCTACTCACTGTCTCAGTTGCATAAAAAATAAATCAACTTTAATTTCTGGATGCATTGACGTGAGCTGATGCAATCTGATGTGCATAGCCGAGCTCTTTTCTCCTCTTCTTTTTCCTGCATGCACATCTGTTAAACATGCTACTATCCGTGTTGGTAGCCTGGGAATCTAAAATGGGCACCACAGCTTGCCGTGTATGTACGTGTGTGTGTGTGTTTGCTTGCTTGCATTACTTTTTCAGGCCCAGTGTTCCCAGGATGGGTTCCGGTTCTACCTCACCTCTGACAAAAAGGGTTAATTAAGACAAATTAATGTATGTCAGAATATCTATATTGAAGAATAATAGTATGAAAACATCCTTGGTATCTGTTTCAATTCAACAGTATCTTTAGCAAGTCAAAAGTGTATGGCTCAAAATTTGGTTTCATTCATTCATTTTCATTAACTACTTTAACTTGGTCAGGGTTGCGAAGCCTATCCCAGAGCCTATCCCAGGAACCGAGATGGGAATCCTTGACTTGGAAGTGACGTCAAAGCAAAATAGAAACCCAGATGTCGGCCATGCAGGGCTTAATTTGAGCCGGAACATGACGGAACAAGATCCGGAACCTCCGTCGTCGGATCCGGCAGCTATTTTCATTTCATTCGGTGTTCCGGCAGCTATTTAAATGGATCAGATCACCTCCGTGACCATCACAAAGGGAAAAAAAAAATCAAACAATAAATTAAATAAATAAGTAAATAAAAATTTGTTTAGTGTTCGGTTTTGATATCTGTTGTTGATTTCTCTCCTATGACATCCACAAAATCTATGCGGAAGGGGGAACATGGGGTGTATACTTCCGCTCAATAGAACAACGGGTTTTTTGTAGCCGTTAGCTTGCGCTGTGGAAAAATTGGCAAAAAAAACTAAGAAAGCTTACTAAAATTTTTCAAAGTTCCAGGACAGCCGGATCCTAAACGTTACCCTGCCCTCTACAGACATTTTACACAGGCAGCGCAGGATCCCACCCGTGATGGAGCAACCCGAGAGAGCTACAATGGGCTGGCAAAGCGCCGGTGCATCCTGAACCTGCCGAGCACCTGCGAACAATCACAGTTACATAACAAATCCTTGACTATGTGAAGGGTGTAGGCGGATTGCTGCCCTGAAAAAAAAAAAAGTTACAGGTCAACTCGTTATTACTTAAGAAAAGAATTAACCGTGTTACTTGAAAAAGAAAAAAAATGGTTCACGTCACTTTTTAAAAACCCGTTATTACTCACCCATTACTTGAATCGATTGCACTTATGGCTGCTACTTGAATCCTTGGAATATAGTAAAACTTGAATCCTTAAAATGAATTCTCCAACTTGTTTTGTAAACCCTTTATTTCTTAACTATTACTTGAATTGATTGCACTTATGTTTGCTGGCACTGCTTTTAAACTTGAAATATGCTTGAAATCCGAGGCTATGCTTTTAAATACCCTACTTAAATCCTTAAAATGAGTCATTTAACTCATGTCTTGTGTGATCTGATCTCCAATGGTGAAATAAACCGGTTGTGATATGAGTACAGTCTGTTATTTTAGAAGATAAATTTAATATATAATTTAATATATAGCCTAATGAAAAATAATATTTTATAATATAATATCACGACATATTACTGTCTGTAACTGTTCGTCACTAAAGCGTTTTCTAAGGGTGTATTCAGACCAGGATAGTTCGATAGTTCACTTGCTTTGGTCCGAACCAAATGTTTTTTTTATTTTTTCATTTTGGTGCGGTTCGCTTTCACACTGTACATTTTAGTAAGCAGACCAAAATCTGTCAACAAAGCCACGCGCCCTGAGGTCGTTCAGCTATTGGTCAGAGACGACACGCGCACAAAGCGTTAAGTTCAAAAGTAGTCACGGAGGATAGCGCTGATGAGCGCACATCATGTTGTGACAGTTCTGGCTCTTCACGCAAGTCGCTAGTACCGCCACTTTTTGAAAGAATCTCCCTGATTTTAATGTAGGTCTGACGGAGTTTCTTCACTTTTAGCCGACATTGTTCTGGGGAGCGCGTGAACCCCTTCTCCTTCATTTTCTCACTGAATACAGCAAACACGTCGGCATTTTTGTGTTCTCTCCAAAAGCTCAGATATGTGGACATCTGCCCATATATCCACAAGGGTACGCGTTTCTTCCTCGGCCCACGTTTGCCCCCTACTCATTTTTTGTACTCTGTAGTCTAGCCTACCACTGGTCTGAATGACTGAACAACTGTTGTAAGGTTCCCTTGACAACCGAAACAGTGTTTGCACTTTGCGGTGGAGTGTCAAGACTCTGTTTCCCATAATGCTCGACAAACGACGGAAGCTCCCGAGGTACAAAAAAGCAAAACTGTCGGATTAGGTCCGGTCTGCTTTCACACCTCCAAAAGGTCCGCACCAGGGTTCCTTTGGTCCGGACCGAGTCCGACCTTGCAGCTCGGTCTCGGTCCGCTTGTTTGGTCCGGACCAGAGTTCGGTGGTTTGTATTCAGACCAACCCAAAAGGTCCGGACCAAGGGAAATTTGGTCCGTTTGGTCCGGACCAAACAACGTAGGTGTGAATACGCCCTTGTCTGATATTATTTATTTTATTTTATTTTTTTGCCAAGTGGGGCCACTGCTGCGTCGGTCGACACGTGGTAGCTCTATTGTTCAAATGCGTTCTACGGTCTATGGGGCTGCATTGTGGGTGCAAGTGTCAGGACCGTTTTATTTATTTACTTTCTTTATAATCTCAGTCAGATACACAAGCAAGATTAAGTCTTTACTCTGCTGTGTTTTATTATGGCCATCAATATATTGTAAGCTGTTTGATTTGTTAATTGTTGATCCAGTTGTTGCCTTAACGCAGGGGTCTGCAATGGCTCGGGAGCCAGATGTGGCTCTTTTGGTGACTGCATCTGGCTCGCAGATTAATCAGCTCACATTGAGATCAAGAAGTACACCTCCATTTAATGAAAGTCAGTTAGCTGTCTGCAAAGCAAAGCCTTTTGACAAAGAATATGGCGAAAAGGGAAAAAAGGTGACTGGTAGGCTACCGTACATTTCAACAGGAGTGGACAGAGGAATTCGCCTTTGTGGGGTGAGAGGGTGCTGCTTTGTGTCCAATAGGCCTATACAATGACAAGATTGCATCGATGAAACAATGAAATAAAGCGGCACTTCGAAACACACCAAGCTACGTTTGCATCAAAATATTCAGCAGGGGACAGGAGGAAGACGGCATGTCAAGAGCCTCTTCATTATGAAAAAGAATATATTACACTCAAATTGTTGGTCATACGTAAAAATGCATTTTAGTTGTATTCAGTGTCACTTTTTATATATGGCTCTCACGAAAATGTATTTGAAAATATTTGGCGTTCCGGGACCTCCCACTTCACAAATTAAGCACTGCGGCCATGTTGGTGTATATACAAATGCAGGGTCAAGCGACATTCCATTCAAAACATAGTCATGCGTGCGCAACTCTTTGTTGTTCCACTGCTTTAAGTATTCTTTTAGCTATGCCATATTTTTGTGCTGTATATGGTTGTGGTCACAACAGTACTCATGACTGTGGCACGTTCCAATTTTTTTGAATTCCGTCCGTGATTCAGAAAGAGGGCGAGGGAACTCTGAGGCTTAGTACAGAGAGGAGACAAGCACGGCTGAACAACATCAGCAGGGCTGATCTAACAGAAGCTAAAACCAAAACAGCTCGTGTTTGCAGTAATCATTTTATCTCAGGTGAGACTCAAAAGCTTTCTCAATAATATCATGGAAGAATTTTATTTCATGTTGCTAGAATTTTGCTATAAAATGAGCACTCTCATCATAGTTCACTCGGTCGTTGTTATAATTTTAACACATGTATTACCATTTCACTTCTAGGAGTGCCAGCAAACTTATATGATAGAAACAATCCAGACTGGGCACCCACTCAGAAAATGGGCTGTTTCATCCAAGGTCAGACTTTATTCTTCAGCAGCTGAACCAGATGGAACGTGATATCTGGGTACTCGATGGTCAGTAGAAACGTCTTATCTTCAGAAAAGTCTGACTTTTTTAAATAATATGGATCAAAACCACACATATCTATCTTCTCTTTGTATCGAACCTTTGCTCAACCGTTCAAATTGTGGTAATACAGAGAAAATTCAGCATTTATTACAGACATGCTTTCAGTGGCTGCCATCCGAGTTGCTTTGTATATCCACCTTGAAGATTCTTGAAGACGTTTCGCCTCTCGTCTGAAAGGCTTCCTCAGTTCTGTCTGACTAATAGGGTGTATCAAGTATTTATCCTCTCACGGATCATCATAGAATCCGAATCAGAATGCTGATGGCTGCATTGTAGTTGGCTGATAAAAGATGTCTTAGACACCCACCTTTGTTCAGTGATGGTCGTTCCAGGTTGACAAAAATGAACGATCCTCTCTGGCTAAGATATCTGCCAGTTTTCTGGAAGTCCTCTCATACTCCCGCACCAGTCGAAGGGATCTCATCCCAAAGTGCATAGAAACATATCTGTGAAGACATCTTAGCCAGAGAGGATCATTCATTTTTGTCAACCTGGAACGACCATCACTGAACAGAGGTGGGTGTCTAAGACATCTTTTATCAGCCACCTACAATGCAGCCATCAGCATTCTGATTCGGATTCTATGATGATCCGTGAGAGGATAAATACTTGATACTCCCTATTAGTCAGACAGAACTGAGGAAGCCTTTCAGACGACAGGCGAAACGTCTTCAATAATCTTCAAGCAAGTCCAGTTGCTCTCTTCTACCAACCACAGATTACTATGTACCTGGATGACTGAGTATCTTCACAGATATGTTTGTATATCCACCATCATGGCGGACGCTCATGACGTAGCACATTTTGATCACGTGGTTGCAAGTCATCTATACACCATGGATGGGGACACTGGCACATCTCAGGGTAACACATGCATACACATTCACACCTACAGGCAATTTAGTGTATCCTCTGCATCCTATATCCACAGACATGCATGTTTTTGGGAGGTGGAACAAAACCTGAGCGGAAACCCACAAAAAACACAAGAAGAAAACAGGAGAAACACAGGGGAACCCTGAAACTAGTATTGTTGTACTTGAGTTTAGTCTTCATCTCAAGACTGGTCTCAAGACCACTTTTTGAAGATGTTGTTTCAGATTCGACTGAATTTTTACTTGGTCTTGTCTCAGTCTTGGACATAGAGGACTCTGAATTTTATTTCAAGACCAGTCAAGACCACAGTTGCTGGGACATCAATAAATTGTCTGTGCATCATCAGATTTATTTCTTAACATCATTACTGTGATTGGATGTAAAACTAACTGCTTCAAATGGAACCAGTAATGTGACTTGGTGCTAATTTGACATTTTTTGCCACAGTTAATGGCTGTCACTGCCCCTTCACACACACTGGTCTGGTCCTAGACTTGACTTGGTCTCACCCTGCTTTGGCCTTGGTTTTGACTTGAGCTCAGCCTCTCAAAGTCTTGGTCCTGTCTCAGTCTCAATATACTCTGGTCGTGGTCATGACATGGTCTCGGTTTAGGAGGTGTTGACAACAACACTACCTGGAACTAATGAGGAGCCTGACTCAGTGTGTTAAAATTACAAAATTATCAAATAGATCCTTATTATTCCAAGGTCTCATCCAAATATAATGCAAGTTAATTAGGCAGTTATTGTATTGTTCTTGCGAGGTGTTTTTCATTTCTTAACTTCTGGAATTATGACATATATGAAAATGGATGTTTTCAGGTTGAAATGCATTATTTTATGTATTTTCATATCCATATCCACATTCCTGTTCTGCCTATTAACATTGTTATTGATTCATGATGCTCAATTAATAGACAGGACAAGCCAATTTTCTCCACAAAGCTTTCTTGAAAAGACTTTTATAGCTATGACCGCCACTTTTTAAACTAACCACAGCTCATGCAAAATTCATAGGAGCTGTAATGAGGGAGAAGAATTTCACTGAATTACACAGTGAAGCTGTAAGCAAAGCTACTATCCCTACGTCTCACCTCTTCCACTAACCTTAACCACGTGCAAATTTTCATATAAATTGGCTTGTCAAAATACTTAGCAATTTGCAGTGGTAAGATGTTTTTTACAGATCTACACAGCCCCACTATTCTTTTCTCTCCAGGTTTTGATATGTGTACCATCACTTTGTTTTAGAGAAATAATGGCAGTGTTTTTTATTCTAATTTAAAAGAAGTCTCTCTTCAATGTCTGCACTCCTTTTAATTCAATCCATTTATTCACGATTTATTCAGAAGAAAGAGGTTTAATTGCACATGGTTGTATAAAAGAGATCTTTTACTGTTTGACTTCTATAATGGCATTGTTAAGAGTGCTCAGTGTTTCATTCTCTGGTGTTTAATTTGTTCTCTTTGACTGACATGCCTGAAAGTGCTCTCTCTTTACTGGAGAGATCTTACAGTTTGATCCTCCATATCAATGTAGATGAAAATGAACAGTACCTGACGAACATGCTCAAACTTATATATAAAATCTCGTTATCTCTAGCCGCTTTATCCTGTTCTACAGGGTCGCAGGCAAGCTGGAGCCTATCCCAGCTGACTACGGGCGAAAGGCAGGGTACACCCTGGACAAGTCGCCAGGTCATCACAGGGCTGACACATAGGTGGGGTTTACATTAGACCGTATCAGCAGATAATCAGATTAACGTTTTTAAAACGATTAGTGTGCACACAGCAACGCCAATACACGATTTGCGTGCACACAGCAACGCCAATACACGGATACGCTTGGCTCCGCAGGCATCCTGTGCTCCAAATCACTCTGCCCTGAACAGCGAGTGCCCTCTGGAGGGTGCGCACTCCGGCCCTGCGCAGCTCACAGAGCGCGCAAGTGGAGCGCACGAGCAGTGATTTGGGACTGAGCCGCTGTGTGTGTGATCTCAGTGCATGTCGGGCATGCGCGTCACTTACCACTTGCAAGTGGAAGGATGGCAAGCCTAAAGACAATCATAACTACACAATGGGCAGTATTTGCATCAGTATTTGCAGTATTTTCATACTTTTATACTCTTTAATGAAAGGTGATACAAGACGGAAGTCCGCGCCGTTTTTCAGCAGTCGCGTCACATGACCAACGCCAGCGAATCAGGAAGGTGGATGTCACAGTGACGTCCAATGACGACGCCAGCTAGAGCTCAGCACAGCGTATCCGTGTATCCTCAATGTTTACACAGCACCGGACCAGACATGATCTGGATTGAATACGTGGACCCTGGCGGATTCCCGTTTCCCGGTGTTTCCAGGTGTTTTAATGTAAACGGACAGTGCATCCGCGAAGAAAACGAGACAGATACGGTCTAATGTAAACTTGGCCATAGACACAGACAACCATTCACACCTACGGTCAATTTAGAGTCACCAGTTAACCTAACCTGCATGTCTTTGGACTGTGGGGGAAACCGGAGCACCCAGAGGAAACCCACACGGACACGGGGAGAACATGCAAACTCCGCACAGAAAGGCCCTCGCTGGCCACAGGGCTTGAACCCAGACCTTCTTGCTGTGAGGCGACAGCGCTAACCACTACACCACCGTGCCGCCCCATATATATATATATACACACACACACACCCTGTTAAAATGATAGGTTTTTCTGATATAAAAAAAATGAGACCACGATAAATAATTTCAAAACTTTGCCCACCTATAATGTGACCTATAACTTGTACAATTCAATTGACAAACAAACAAATCTGTTAGGGGGAAAACATAAAAAATAAAAAATGTACAATAAGCTGGTTGCATAAGTGTGCACACCCTTAAACTAATACTTTGTTGAAGCACCTTTTGATTTAATTACAGCATTCAGTCTTTTTGGGTTCACACCTGCCATCAATTAAAATGGCCCTGATTAACCCCAAGTAAAGTTCAGACATTTACTCAGGTGCATCCTCCAGCAAAAGCCAGGGTTCACAGAGAGCTTACAAAGCATCAAAGGGATCTCACTGTTGAAAGGTATCAGTCAGGAGAAGGGTACAAAAACATTTCCACGGCATTAGATATACCATGGAGCACAGTGAAGACAGTCATCAAGAAGTGGAGAAAATATAGGAAAACAGTGATATTACCAAGAACTGGACGTCCCTCCAAAATTGATGAAAAGACAAGACAAAAACTGGTCAGAGAGGTTGCAAGAGGCCTACAGCAACACTGAAGGAGCTGCAGGAATTTCTGGCAAGTACTGATTGTGTACTACATGTGATGACAATCTCCCATATTCTCCATATGTCTGGACTATGGGGTAGGGTCACAAGACGGAAGCCTTTTCTTACAAAGAAAAACATCCAGGCCCGGCTAAATTTTGCAAAAAAATACATCAATTCTCCCAAAAGCATGTGGGAAAATGTGTTATGGTCTGATGAAACCAAGGTTAAACTTTTTGGCCACAATTCCAAAAGGTATGTTTGGCGCAAAAACAACACTGCGTACCACCAAAAGAACACCATAGCCATGGTGAAGCATGGTGGTGGCAGCATCATGTTTTGGGGTTGTTTTTCTTCAGCTGGAACAGGGGCTTTAGTCAAGGTAGAGGGAATTATGAACAGTTCTAAATACCAGTCAGTTTTGGCCCCAAACCTTCAGGTGTCTGTTAGAAAGCTGAAGATGAAGAGGAATTTCATTTTTCACCATGACAATGACCCCAAGCATACATCAAAATCAACAAAAGAATGGCTTCACCAGAAGAAAAGTAAAGTTTTGGAATGACCCAGCTAGAGCCCAGACCTAAATCCAGTTGAAAATCTGTGGGGTGACCTGAAGAGGGCTGTGCACAAGAGATGCCCTCGCAATCTGACAGATTTGGAGCACTTTTGCAAGCAAGAGTGGGCAAATATTGCCAAGTCTAGATGTGAAAGGCTGATCGACTCTGACCCAAAAAAACTGAATGCTGTAATTAAATCAAAAGGTGCTTCAACAAAGTATTAGTTTAAGGGTGTGCACACTTATGCAACCAGCTTATTGTGCGTTTTTTATTTTTAATGTTTTTCCCCTAACAGATTTGTTTGTTTTTCAATTGAATTGTACAGGTTATAGGTCACATTAAGGTGGGAAAAGTTTTGAAATAATTTATCGTGGTCCCCATCCATTCATTATCTGCAGCCGCTTATCCTGTCCTACAGGGTCGCAGGCAAGCTGGAGCCTATCCCAGCTGACTATGGGCGAGAGGCGGGGTACACCCTGGACAAGTCGCCAGGTCATCACAGGGCTGACACATAGACACAGACAACCATTCACACTCACATTCACACCTACGGTCAATTTAGAGCCACCAATTAGCCTAACCTGCATGCCTTTGGACTGTGGGGGAAACCGGAGCACCCAGAGGAAATCCACGTAGACACGGGGAGAGCATGCAAACTCCACACAGAAAGGCCCTCGTTGGCCGCTGGGCTTGAACCCAGGACCTTCTTGCTGTGAGGCAACAGTGCTAACCACTAACCACTCGAAACCACTGTGCCGCCCTATCGTGGTCTCCTTTTTTTTTTTACACATCAGAAAAACCTATAATTTTAAAGGGGTGTGGACACTTTTTTTTATATCCACTGTATGTATGTATATATGTATGTATGTGTGTGTATATATGTATGCATTTCTATCCAGTCACTGGAGCAATTGCATGCTCTGATTGGCTACTCTACTACAAGGATATCAGCTCATATACTGTGAGTAAAGAAAAACAAAATGGTGGCGCGTGTTGCCGAACCAACTGAGGATGAAATAAACACGCTACTTAACCCCCCCCCAAAAAATAAAAATGCTGTTTCTCAAAATTCAGTGAATGTGGATAGAATAGACAGTTATTCCACTCCATCTTGTTATACATGGCTTATAGCCAACACAGCGCTACGCACCTCGTCGCCTATCAGCTCATGTATGACTCAGTATTGTGGAATAACAGCTAAAAACAAACTATATATATATATATATATATATATATATATATATATATATATATATATATATATATATAAACATTTATCCAGAGAAAAACAAATCCCTCATCAAGAAATAATTATTTTCAACAAAAACACATTTCATTGTTCTAGGCACCCCTGGAAATTATAGTGAACACACTGTAACTGAAGCATGCTTGTCATTGAAATTGTTGAAATTGACAGTTTTGAGGTGCTTCGATTGTGTAGCAGCTCGCAAGCTGTCGTCCATGACTTCCTGATTAACTGGGGATTTGTTTTTCTCTGAATAAATTTATTTCTCTGAATAAATTTATTTAACTTTGGATATTTTTCTCATTTTTTCAGTGCGAGATTAAAGTACTTCACCAAAAGGTTGTTTTTTAAACCCCTTTTTATGAATCTTTACAAGGGGTGCCAATAATCACATAGGGCAGTGTCAGCCAGCCAGCCAGCCAGATAGATATCATGCTCAAGAAAACCATCCCCAAACCCGAATGTCATGCTATTCTATGCAGTACTTTTTAAGTTCACATCTTTTACATTCCAACATTATTAGCTATCATTGACAAATGCATTGTAATGAACTATTTAAAGCAAGATTGTGCGTCTTGCCAGCGCTAACTGTAAATTATATTCACTGATATATATTGATCTACTGATCAGAAGGTCATGAGTTCAAATCCCAGCACTACCAAGTTGCCACTGCCACTTGAGTAAGGCCCTTAACCCTCAAGTGCTCAGTTGTATAAATGAGATAAATGTCCTTTCACTTCTGTAAGTCAGTCTGTATAAGAGCATTTCCCAAATGCCATAAATGTATATGACTTAATTCTGTAACTATTGAACACAAGTCTTAATTATTTCTTCTACATATGATTCTTGAATTCTACAAATTCTCACTGTAGGAACTGCAGAATGACATGTGTGCCATTACAATCTGAATTTACAGTCTACAAATCAGACTTTTTATTCCTTTCTTGAATTTCTAAGTTAAATTATTCCTAGTTACATTAGCTCATTGTTTTTTGACTTTTTCAAAGCTTTGAAGACTTGCAGGACAACTTTCAGCAGTTCAGGAACATACGGTAATATTTAGCAATAGTGTTACTTCCCTCAATATTAACTCAATAATGACTTTTTCTCTCATTGTTTTCTGCTGCATGTTGTAGCTTTAAGTGTATGTGTTATCAGATGAAACATAAACTTGAATAGTTTTCTTATACCGGTAGGTTATGGCAACATTACAGTATTTCATTTAATTCTGAAAGGTGTGGTTACTTCTGCTGGGTTATTTACCCAATAGACCCAGATAAAGATTGTGCTTCTTTTTCCACATTTGTCATCTACCTGGTTGTAGGTCTCCCCGGGATTAGTACAAGGCACTTATTGATCTGAGATTTTTTTTTTTAATAGTTAAATCAAGCTGTTGTGTGCTGTGACACCTTTGATTCCCAAAAGTGGGGAGTCAAGGGTCCGCCACAGGTTAGTGAGCATGTGAAGTTCCCCTGACATATCCCATCGATTTTTCTTCTCCCACAGTAGCCCTTGTGGCAAAAATCTGTCCTAGGCAACATCAAATAGCTTTCAGATGCTCTTTCATTGTCTCTCACTTACGGTACCTGCTGTTGGGAGTGGTGGAAAGTCCTTGAAGACATTTTCAGAGGCTTTTCTGTGCTGGGAGAAGAATTGTGTGATGTGAGGAGTGAGTGACAGTGGAACAATTGAAGTGTTCGAGGCTCATAATAATAATAATAATAATAATAATAATAATAATAATAATAATAATAATGTCCATATCAGCACTCCTCAAAATTCATAAGAGTCAAGTCAACACAGTCAATGGATACTGAAGACTAACTACCCAGTTTTCATCATGGCACAACTGTGCCACTGATAACTCACTACCCTGTGAACAAGCTGTACACAAACCACATTATGGAACTGCAGACCAGATACATAGATGAATATTGAACCAGGGCAAATTCTGGTGTCACTACCAAAATGCAGTCAACATGACACCTATTTCACTAATTCACAATTTTAAACCAAATGAGAAATCTAAAAATATATAGAGGATATTACATGGTTGTGTGAAGATATGAAGTTTATCTTTGAGTGGTGAATGGATATATTTTTCACCATGAGGAGATAAACTGCATATCTTTGTGCCACAGTGTAATGTTCTTTATATTATATGGACACACCCAGGAAAAAAAATGCAAGTTAATCAAAAGAATTTTAATTTTGAACCAGTTTGCCATTTTGAAATCACGTGTCAAGTCAGGAGGAAAACACTGGGAGTGACATCATCAGAGTGAAATATCAGAAATTATTATACATACAGGATACTTTTTTCATGGAATAAAAACATGTATTCTCTTCCCTTCTAGTGGATTTATTGATGTCATGCAATATTATCATATCACTTTTCCTATGTGTAGTACTCCACTTTCCCCAATGGAGAATGAGCGTGCAATATTGTTATAATATTGCATGCTGTCAAAACAACACGACATCACACGTCAGAGCTAATGCAAAGATCCAATGACAAAACTTTTCTGCTGCGCATGCACGGAATAATTTATTTGTTTGCCAGGCAAGATAGACGATGAGGCTAATCCAGTGCTACTGTTAGGATTAGCTATGCTATTGTAGGTATCATGCGCCATCTTGTGTCTAAGAACTACAACTCCCAGCCAACTTCCGCGTTGACTACGTCACGCCTGGGTGGGATCACGTACATCACATTCTTCAGGTTTCACATAAGAGACTTGGAAACTCCATTTTCCTTTGTCTCTAAGTCTGATCCCGAGCGGAACGGACCTAAAAAGAGACACTCAGCATCGGACCGTCCGAAACCACGACTCTTCCCTGCAAGAGACACGTTTTAGAACGTTCTCCTCCTTCTATCCACCCTTGATCACGGTGGACTCCGGAAACGCGCGCGCTTTAACTCAAGTGAGTTATAAACCGGTTTTTCAATTATTCTTTTAGTACGTACTAGACTGCAACCAAATAGGCAGTTTTATTGGTGTTGGGAGCGGCTGGACTGTCCTAACCCTGTCTGATCAGAACTTTCTTCTCACGAGCTACGAAGATCTTCAAAGAAAACTTCAGAGCAACCGCTCTCTCTCTCTCTCACTGAAGCGCTTCCACACAACCTCTCCTAAGAGCCACTTCTCCAGTAAGACTGTGCTTCCTACAAAAGGCGAGACTTTTTGCAGTAAGAAAGGCATTGGGCAAACAGAAGTTTAAGTCTTAGGAATTAGTTATTCACTTAGTGTGAAGTTATCTGAAGTTAAATGAAGTGTATACACTGAATTTTGGTTCTCTATCATTTGTTTGTTGATTTAAAATTGGTTAATCCATGAGTTTGTGCATGTCTCTCTCTCTCTCTCTCTCTCTCTCTCTCTCTTATTCCTTACTAAAATCCTCAATTTCATTCTTATTATACATTTTGACCTTATTAAGATTTCAGTGAGTTTGATAATGTTATGAGTGTGGAATTCCTTTGTTACTTAGAAAACACGTGCTCACTAAATCATGAGGATTCACCTCCCCAAGATTACAGATAACATTCCACAGCCACAAGAGCCAACCCTCTCAAGAGAGACCCAAGGTCTCTCTCTCCCTCTCTTTCACACACACACACACACACACACACACACACACACACACACACACACACACACACATTCATATACACACACCTCACTATATACATTCCAACTGATTATCCATTTTTGATCTTTGTATAATAAGTTCATTTATTATCAAAGCTGTGTGTATTCATCTGCTGTTTTGATATTTTGAAGTTGCCCAATCGCAAAGAATTCAAAGGTGTAGACGATTTATGTAATATGGTAAGTGATCAATAATAATGATATACCATAATTTAGCTGTTTGGTAATTTAACCAGGATTAATGGTATGATTCGCTAAATGATTCACTGATTTGATTCACTGACTTGATTCACTGACTCGATTCACTTCAAACGATTCAAATGAGACTGATTCTATGGTATGATTCAATTCAAATGAGTCAAATTAAACGATTCAATAGGTTTGATTCATTATAATTATTAACCTTCAAATTTAATGAGACTGATTTCATGTAATTATTAAAGATTGATCACTTATCCAATCCTAAATACACAAAATCATTAATTACACCTACATAATTGGTGCCCCGTGTGAGGAGATTGGTTTGTTGACTTCTTGAGTATTGTTACAGCAGATTCAGCACTGCTAAGGTATATCCCCAGGTGTGTTAAAACGGTTAACGGGAGTGTGATAACCATATCACAAATTCTAACAACCTATTGATAACTTAGGATAAGAGAACATCTCCAAACAAATAGACTTTGTTAATTGATTAATTACATAGTTAATGTTAATTAATAATAATTAATTGATAATTGACTCATTGATTGGTTAATTACCCAATACACAATCTAAGTAAAATGGCATCCCCTCATGTCTCAGAGACTGAAGACAACGAGCAAGACGTGTCCCTTTTTGAGGTCATCGCAGACCTCATTCACTGCTCTGACTCCGAAAGGGCAACCATTAGGGGCATGAGTAGGCATGATTGCCAAGCTAACATAATCAACTCAATAGCACAAATGAGAGATCCAAAGAGAACAACAATCAGTGTCCAAGATGCACTAGGTAAACTATTCCTGTTACACTTCCAGGATACTGATCAACAGATCAGATCCCTGCGTGGAGAGGTTGACAGGCTGACCTCCAGCAACGCTGAGCTGACAGCCGAGGTCAATGATTTATCTAGGGAGCGTAGCCTCTTGAAGGACTCCCTCGATGAGTGCGCCGAAAGGCTAAAGAAAGCCGAGAAAGGCGCCGGAAGGGCTGCCAAGGAGCAGAACCCCAAAGAAGGGCGCGAGGGGCGTGAGAGACCCCCAACTATGCGTCAAAGTTTAGAGCGGGAAGAGGCGTCCGAACTGGACACCGAGGATTACCTGGTCGAGCACCAGGCGTCCCGCCAACCTCCATCAACTCGCTACACGACTCCGTCGTCGTCTAGCCAGAGTGGAGTCGCCCTGCGCTCATCCCGAGCCCAGGCCCGTAGCACACCTAGGTCAGTGCGCTACAGCTTCCCTGATCTGCCTTCGGGTGAATCAGACTACGACTCTCATGCAGAATGGGAGCAATCCCAGAGTAGCTCAGATAGTGAGCACTCAGGAAAGCGAAGGGGGTCGCATAAAGACGCGCACCAAGCCCTCCGCATACGGCAAATTGACCTACTTGCCAAAGATATCGAGCGATTCGATCCCGATAATAAAAGAACCAATGTAAATGATTATTTACGAGAAACTGACCGATGCCTGATGGACCTACTGAGAGCCACAACGCGAGAGAAGCTTAAACTGGTCTGGAAGACCTCTAGTAGTAGCGTCCATGCCTTTTTAGAGACACTACCACCAAACGTTCGCGATAGTTATTCGAAACTTCACAATTACATGAGGGAAGAATATGCGCCATACACGGATGAAACCTCCACAACATTGTCACATCACATCTCTAGCCGCTTTATCCTTCTACAGGGTCGCAGGCAAGCTGGAGCCTATCCCAGCTGACTACGGGCGAAAGGCGGGGTACACCCTGGACAAGTCGCCAGGTCATCACAGGGCTGACACATAGACACAGACAACCATTCACACTCACATTCACACCTACGGTCAATTTAGAGTCACCAGTTAACCTAACCTGCATGTCTTTGGACTGTGGGGGAAACCGGAGCACCCGGAGGAAACCCACGCGGACACGGGGAGAACATGCAAACTCCGCACAGAAAGGCCCTCGCCGGCCCCGGGGCTCGAACCCAGGACCTTCTTGCTGTGAGGCGACAGCGCTAACCACTACACCACCGTGCCGCCCCGCAACATTGTGTGCTATACAAATCAAACAGAAATGGTCTGAGGCGCCTCGTGAATATTATAGACGGCTACGTACCGCCTACTTTCAGGGTAGCAATGCACCAGGTTTAGAAGAAGATAGGGGCTTCAAATCCCTTTTCTTACATAACCTCCACCCAAGTGTGCGGACTCAAGTCACACTGACGTGTCGGCAAAATTGCTACTCGATGAAGGAAACTAGGCAGCTAGCCCAAATGACCTGGGAGATCATTGTCAAAACCGTAAATGGAAATGATGATGAACCCAGAGTCCTTAGCCTCCAGGGTGAGGACAAGCCCCTGCTAACCTTAGAAGGAGGTGAAGCACCGAAAGGGGGACCCACCTGGAAAACTCCCGGTCCAGCCCAATCCGTGCCGAACCATCACCAAGGTGAGTGGGAGAATCGGCAAGGTAAGGCCAGGAGAGACCGATGGCAAGGTCATAGTAACTATGGCAACCGCCCATCATGTAAAAAGGGTCATAAGGAACAAAGCGGTTGGCAGCAAGACAATCATCCCCGCTCTGGCCAGAGATGGCAGGAGCGTTCTGACCGTAACACTAAACGTAGAGGTAGAAATGAACAATACAGTGACTCGGACCAACCTGATGAGTCCCACTCAGAACTGGACTCTTTGAAGGCCTGCTTGGCTGAATTTAGGAAACTGTTACAACAACAGTCAAATTCCTCAACCGATAAAACCAAAGAGCCCGAGAAAAATGACAAAAGCTATCTACTGGCATGACTAGGCCAGGAACCACGAGTAGATCTTGTGAAAGGGGGAGGAGATCCCTCTGAAACAGCAGGCGAGGGTCAGGATGTAGGGCCCCCCCTGGTGGTGAAGGCAAACACACAAAACGCACCTCTCACGTGCGCTAAAGTCTTCACCACCATCTCTGACACACGGCTCTCACAAGGCGACCCAATCCCAACCAAGCCCTGCAACCTAAACTTAGTCAGCTTTACACAAATCAAAATCCCACAGTCGTTGGATCCCACAAAACATGCACAAACTCGTTGCAATGAGATTAGTGCGAACACGGATCAACCAAGTGCCACGCGAGATCAAATTTCTGATGAACTTCAGTTCATGTCTTTGCACACTGAGTCCGGTGTCGAAACACCCGACATCGCGACTCCTCCTAGTGGCCACAATTCTTTGAAAAACCTCCCTCTATCCATCAACTCAGACACAGACACCCATTTCACTGCTGGTGTAATGGCTGCGCTGTGGAACATGTTAGGCATCAAGGCGAAATTCCATATCGCGCACCACCCTCAATCCTCTGGTCAGGTTGAACGAGCCAATCAAACCATTGTGAGCATGCTGCAGAAGTATGTCACCCACCATGGTAAAATTTGGGATGTGAAGCTTCCCTTGGTGCTAAGGGCCATTCGGTCCACCCCTCATCGCACCACTGGAGTCACACTCTTTGGGATGATGACTGGGCGAGAGACGGTTCTTCCCCCGCATCTCCTATACAAACCAGAGGACATGAGCGTCGCAACTGCATACACCGCACATCAATATGTCAGCGACCTACAACGCCACCTACAGTCAACCTTTACAGGTGCCCAAAAGAATCTCGATTTGAGTGTAGGACACAAAGCCTACTATGCCCGAATCTCAGAGAAGTTCCTACCATCCTGGTCGAGACCTTTCGATTGTGGGAAAACCATTCCCCGTCGTGTATCACATTAGGACATCCCGACCTAATCAAACACTCTCATATCGATGGGTCCATAATAATCGAAGCAAACTTTTTGAACAGTCCTCACTCCAAAAGGGGGTGGACGATAGCTAGGCCCATCCTGTCTACTTAGCTTGTATGCATCACTTATCTTTAAGCGTACACCAACATTCCCGATCACATTTATCAACCCAATAAAAAAAAAAAAAACCCTTCTGTATGTTACAGAATGGACTCCCTCGGAATCCTGTGCATCCTCCTCACCCTACAACTGAGTCAGTCAAGTGAGGTGGTGGAGCCTGGCCCCCCAGCTGGCATCATCCTGCAGGAGGCTCCTGGGCTCCTTCTTACAAACTGTCGCATCCACACTCAACGGGTATACGCCCGGCTAGACCCATGGGCCGTATACCGCAAACACCTCAAGTCACTGATACCTTCGATCAACGATAACAGACCAAATGGTGAGATAACTAACGTAGTTGGACACGCTAGATGCACCACTACCCATATGCTAGAACAGTTACAAAAGTTCATAGTCACCGAAGAAGAACTGAGTGGTAAAACACGTCAGAAAAGGTTCCTCGGGGGTTTAATTATCGGTGCATCTGCCATTGGATAAGTGTTTTCTATTGGTCTCTCTGTAGCCAACACAGTCAGTTTGAATACATTGAAAAGAGAAGTTAGCATTCTGCAAAAGGAAATGCCAGAGATCCGAGAGAAACTGCTTATCCAACAAGAAGAGCTGCAGGGCTTAGGCAAATCCCTGCAGGGAACTATATTAACGTTAACATGCATACTGATCTAATCTATAACACTATGCAGACTGTAGACAAATTGGCCGAAATAATCAAGAACGAGATCAAATATGTCAGAGTAGTAAGGGATTTAATGCAAGACCTGCTTAGAGAAGTAGGTGACTCAATCAGTTCCCTGAGTAGTGGCAAGGTCCCATCGTATCTCACACCCCTTAGCTTGGTGGAGAATATACTACAATCCACCACTACTACTAACATGCATTCCTCGCAAATACACCTGGCATATAGTCTCGGCAGTGCTATCCCCATTTTTGTGAGTCCACAAGATTTCGAGATAGGTTTCATACTAAATTTACCCATCATTGAGAGAAACAACATATATAGACTCAAGTCTGTCCTCAACATGGGTTTCTGGAAAAACAATGTTCGCATACACATACAGACACCACCCATGGTAATATACCATGACGACAACCCCTCTGTCTACTTTATTCCCAACCTAGAGATGTGCACCTCCACTAAAGACATCCACTGGGTCTGCCCAAGCAACCCATTTATTAGAGACACTACGGATCGCCTGTGCGGTCTGAGGGCGAAAGCGCCCGAACAAAAGTGTGTAGGTCAAATGTCCGCAAAGGACGAGGATATGGAAACTAGAGTAGAGAGAGCTGGTAGTAGGTGGGTTGTTAACACTCCAAAAACTGAAATCTTGATGTCATACAACCAGCACCACACAGCCACAAGAATGAAAATCCCAAACCAAATGGTGTTCCTTAGTGTACCACAGGGAGCCACCATTCACATAGGTGACATCACCCTACACCATCTTAGTACTGACTGGTACGATTCGGAGATTGAGATGATAGATGCCTTCGAAGGTTATGATCTTGAGATCAGTAACACCCTCCAACAGCAACTGCTGGTTGAAGGGACCAAAACGGTGAAATTTAGTTTGGGTCAGAATGGAGTTTCGACCATAGTCTCCCAAAACCGGGTCAGAGAGTCACCTGACCTAGAATTTACCATAAGTCTGATTGTTTTGGGACTTATTCTCAGTGGCTGGGTCTTTTCTGCTGGCATCGCATGCATGCTACACAAACGAATAGCGACACTATACGCCAAGCTGGATAAAGGGGTCTGCGTCCCTGACAGTTTTGGCCATAGTAGCGCACGCTTTCTGGCCAAACCACCTGTTGCTGTTACCTTGCCAGAAGATTAGGTTTAACACCCTAAACACTAACACTTCTTTTCTCTACTCCACTTCCTCTCTTTTCTTGTTTTATTTTTTTTTTGAGTAGGAAATGAAGTATATATATGTAGTCTTCACTGAAATGAAGTATATATGTAGTGTTCACTGTTTAAATGTTGAGGTAACCCTAATCTAGTTAGATAGTGATTACTGTATATGCTCAAGTGCCTATGGTGATTATATGCCCAAGTGCCTATGGTGATTGTATGCTCAAATGCCTCTACCTCCAGCTGTCTCACTGGAACTCACAAGTTTACACAGTCTTCACAGGACACCATGAACTGTGCAGAACAAGTCTACCTCAAGGACTATGGACACGGCAATGATACGGTATGATGCTCTCAGTGCTACGACTCCGTCATACCCCTGAGACCAAAAGGGGGAATGTAGGTATCATGCGCCGTCTTGTGTCTAAGAACTACAACTCCCAGCCAACTTCCGCGTTGACTATGTCACGCCTGGGCGGGATCACGTACATCACATTCTTCAGGTTTCACATAAGAGACTTGGAAACTCCATTTTCCTTTGTCTCTAAGTCTGATCCCGAGCGGAACGGACCTAAAAAGAGACACTCACCATTGGACCGTCCGAAACCACGACTCTTTCCTGCAAGAGACACGTTTTAGAACGTTCTCCTCCTTCTATCCACCCTTGATCACGGTGGACTCCGGAAACGCGCGCGCTTTAACTCAAGTGAGTTATAAACCGGTTTTTCAATTATTCTTTTAGTACGTACTAGACTGCAACCAAATAGGCAGTTTTATTGGTGTTGGGAGCGGCTGGACCGTCCTAACCCTGTCTGATCAGAACTTTCTTCTCACGAGCTACGAAGATCTTCAAAGAAAACTTCAGAGCAACCGCTCTCTCTCTCTCTCTCTCTCACCGAAGCGCTTCCACACAACCTCTCCTAAGAGCCACTTCTCCAGTAAGACTGTGCTTCCTACAAAGGGCGAGACTTTTTGCAGTAAGAAAGGCATTGGGCAAACAGATGTTTAAGTCTTAGGAATTAGTTATTCACTTAGTGTGAAGTTATCTGAAGTTAAATGAAGTGTATACACTGAATTTTGGTTCTCTATCAGTTGTTTGTTGATTTAAAATTGGTTAATCCATAAGTTTGTGCATGTCTCTCTCTCTCTTATTCCTTACTAAAATCCTCAATTTCATTCTTATTATACATTTTGACCTTATTAAGATTTCAGTGAGTTTGATAATGTTATGAGTGTGGAATTCCTTTGTTACTTAGAAAACACGTGCTCACTAAATCATGAGGATTCACCTCCCCAAGATTGCAGATAACATTCCACAGCCACAAGAGCCAACCCTCTCAAGAAAGACCCAAGGTCTCTCTCTCTCTCTCTCTCTCTCTCCCCCTCTCTTTCACACACACACACACCTCACTATATATATTCCAACTGATTATCCATTTTTGATCTTTGTATAATAAATTCATTTATTATCAAAGCTGTGTGTATTCATCTGCTGTTTCGATATTTTGAAGTTGCCCAATCGCAAAGAATTCAAAGGTGTAGATGATTTATGTAATATGGTAAGTGATCAATAATAATGATATACCATAATTTAGCTGTTTGGTAATTTAACCAGGATTAATGGTATGATTCGCTAAATGATTCACTGATTCACTAAATGATTCACTGATTCGATTCACTGAATGATTCACTTCAAACGATTCAAATGAGACTGATTCTATGGTATGATTCAATTCAAATGAGTCAAATTAAACGATTCAATAGGATTGATTCATTATAATTATTAACCTTCAAATTTAATGAGACTGATTTCATGTAATTATTAAAGATTGATCACTTATCCAATCCTAAATACACAAAATCATTAATTACACCTACACTATAATTAAGCACTAAATAAATGAACTACAAACTGAAACCCTAGATGCGCTGAATACCTGAAAGGCTACCAAAACCTCATTAGATATTCTTCACACATATCTCATCTCATTATCTCTAGCCGCTTTATCCTGTTCTACAGGGTCGCAGGCAAGCTGGAGCCTATCCCAGCTGACTACGGGCGAAAGGCGGGGTACACCATGGACAAGTCGCCAGGTCATCACAGGGCTGACACATAGACACAGACAACCATTCACACTCACACCTACGGTCAATTTAGAGTCACCAGTTAACCTAACCTGCATGTCTTTGGACTGTGGGGGAAACCGGAGCACCCGGAGGAAACCCACGTGGACACGGGGAGAACATGCAAACTCTGCACAGAAAGGCCCTCGTCGGCCATGGGGCTCGAACCCGGACCTTCTTGCTGTGAGGCGACAGCGCTAACCACTACACCACCGTGCCACCCTTCTTCACACATATCTGCAAGAGAAAAACATACCAACAGACATCGAAATACTGGAAAAGAAACACATCGGAGATGTAAAAGTTCCGTGCTAGCGAGTGACTGTGACAGTTTTTAAACAAACATGGCCATGAGGTTTGCTTTGTTAAAAGCAGAAGATTTTGAGAGAATTTTGGCTGCCAGGTTGCTCTGTTGTGTGTAGTTGTCGATGTTGATTTGAAAAATAACTAAGTAAATTACACAGGGATAATAATAATAATAATAATAATAATAATAATAATAATAATAATATTTGGCTTGACTGTGCTAGCATTGGCTTGCTCTAACACTACACCAGTTAAAAGGTAACTGTGAACGGGTAAGTTAGCGTTGGCCTTTGAAAATGCTGATATGAAGACAGTGTGTATGTATAATTATTATAATAATATTGGCTGGCCCTGGCGACTTGTCCAGGGTGTACCCCACCTTTCGCCCGTAGTCAGCTGGGATAGGCTCCAGCTTGCCTGCGACCCTGTAGAACAGGATAAAGTGGCTAGAGATAATGAGATGAGATGAAATATTTGCTGGCTTTTTTTCATGGTCTGTCACATATATTCCATTCAGCTAGCATGATACTGAACTCATCTTCGACTTGTTCACCATCATGCTAGCTGAATGGAATATATCTATCACTCAAAGTCAGCCAATATTATTTAAATATGTCACTCAGATTTGTGATGTATTTTGTATGAAAAATGTGAGTTTTTCAACATGAGAAGATAAACTTCATATCTTCAAGCCAACGTGTGATTTTCTTTTTATTATATAGACACATTCACAAACAAAAAGTACCCAAATGTATCAAAACAATTCATTGATTTCCTCACAAGTGACATATAGAGATATTTATGTTATGGTTTTGGATCTCCATGTCCTGGATGTAGCTCATATGAAAAATGCGAGTGGTGTATTTCCCAAGAAAAAACTCCTGTCCATATAATATTAAAAATATGTTTGTTACAGCAAAACATGAACTCCCTATTTTATGTATATGTTCATTCATGCTCTTCCTAGGAGCACCGGACATCATCAGGATTGCATGACATTGCAGAACAAACACATATTCCAGAGGCTCCAACTTGGGAAATTGCAAAGAGGGAGATTCTCCCTCTCTGCGAGTAGCTTGGAGGGAGATAAGTTTGAGCACCATAGGCACGAAGGCGAGTTTTTTATATGAAGGGGCGGCATGGTGGTGTAGTGGTTAGCGCTGTTGCCTCACAGCAAGAAGGTCCGGGTTCGAGCCCCATGGCCGGCGAGGGCCTTTCTGTGCAGAGTTTGGATGTTCTCCCCATGTCCGTGTGGGTTTCCTCCGGGTGCTCCGGTTTCCCCCAAAGACATGCAGGTTAGGTTAACTGGTAACTCTAAATTGACCGTGAGTATGAATGGTTGTCTGTGTCTATGTTTCAGCCCTGTGATGACCTGGCGACTTGTCCAGGGTGTACCCCGCCTTTTGCCCGTAGTCAGCTGGATAGGCTCCAGCTTGCTTGCAACCCTGTAGAACAGGATAAAGTGGCTAGAGGTAACGAGATGAGATAAATCTTATTAATAGTAACAGATCTAGATAAATCCAGTGACTACAGACCAAATTTTAATATGCCTAAAGTCAAGGTTAATGTCAATAATGACTATAATAAATTGCCAATGGTAGACCCTTTGATTATAATGTTCTTCTAATAATATTCTAAGTCTAAGTAAGTAAAAGTCAGACAAAAACGTCAGACAAGTTTGTTAGAATCTAACGTCTGGTCTGGTGATCTAACCCTGTCAGATATAGGGTCATCTTGCTGCCGTCCAGAATTGTCCGCCATTTGTCCCTGGTGACCATCGCGACATGCGATCCCAACTTTATCTTGGTGATATTCTGATATTTTTCTTCGTAGTTTGGCTTTCGCCATTTCCACCAACGGAACTTCGTTTCATTATATCATTCAAGAGAACATAAAGTTAAAGACGAGCAGGCAATAAATGCAGACGAAATGCAGACGCAAAAAAACAAACAAAATGGTTGAGTGTCGCGGGTTTTCTCGTTCTCTCGCGTGTATCATTAATAGCGCCATCTGTATGCTTTATCAGTAACTGCTAAGACATTGGGTAGCTCAGTGTGACCCCGCGGCGGACCGAATTCTGCTCCATTCATATGCACGCTTGATCTGCGCGCGCATGCCTCCGGCATTCACTCCAATCCCCTCGTTATGCCGATCGGTGTACCGACCGGGGAATTGGCATATACCGCGGGGTACACTTGAGTCCACTCATACAATGTCAGACACATGAAAAGCGGAAAGTCAACTATTAATTTTCGTCAACATAAACGGATCAAGTTCAGGGCCGGAGCAGCATTTTAAAATCACCGAGGTCCATTATACGCAAAGCACGCGCCGAAAAATGTTCGCCATATTTAAATGAGAGGGGTGAATTACACACCACACAAGAGATTTCATCTCATCTCATCTCATTATCTCTAGCCGCTTTATCCTTCTACAGGGTCGCAGGCAAGCTGGAGCCTATCCCAGCTGACTACGGGCGAAAGGCGGGGTACACCCTGGACAAGTCGCCAGGTCATCACAGGGCTGACACATAGACACAGACAACCATTCACACTCACATTCACACCTACGGTCAATTTAGAGTCACCAGTTAACCTAACCTGCATGTCTTTGGACTGTGGGGGAAACCGGAGCACCCGGAGGAAACCCACACGGACACGGGGAGAACATGCAAACTCCACACAGAAAGGCCCTCGCTGACCCCGGGGCTCGAACCCAGGACCTTCTTGCTGTGAGGCGACAGCGCTAACCACTACACCACCGTGTCACCCACAAGAGATTTATTTCTGAAATTACTTTTAATGGTGTTTGAACTGAATATCATCAGTTTTGAAAACAAAAAATCATGTATGTGGAAAGAGTAAGAATAATTTAAGCTTATTTAATGGTTTGATCTGGCCCAAGCAATGAGGACAAAACTGCGCTGCTTTGAAAATGTAAATTGAACAGCTTGATGAAAGTGCGCTGATGGTGACCATGAAAACCCCGTGTCTGCTGCACTGCGTTCCTCCTCTGAGTTGCGCGCTTATTCGGTTTTGTGTTCTTGGTCTCAGAGCTGTGCGCACGAAACGGACAGAATCAACGTTTAGCATAATTAACAATGCACTTTTTATGGAGATGTTTTGATGTTATTCTTTATTTTTTTATCCAGTTGAATATTTAGCGTACAAATGTATTTTCAGCTCTTAAAAATGACCGAGGTCCGGACCCCGGTGGCCTCATAGGTGGCTACAGCCATGATCAAGTTATATATTTTTTTAACTAATCATGTGTAGTAAGGGCGGGTGGGAGATTTTTATGTTGTCAGCGGGAGGTCGGGAGGATTTTCTAAATGTTCCCTAAAGCAGGAGATCTCCCACCCATGGCGGGAGAGTTGGAGCCTCTGCACATTCACATTGAGTAGAAATTTGGAGTGGCCAATGCACCAATCAAAATCTTTTTGGGAGAATACACAGAATTACTTCATGGCAGTCCTACCTGCTACACCATGCTGAGCAAACTCTCCTGTTTACTAATTACTGATTTAAAAAAAAAAAACTGCCATGAAGGTGCTAATACACTGACCGGATGTAAAGTTGGTAAAATAAGCAGAAGTCTCACAAGTCTCGATCATTACTAAGTCTATTTTGTCTGTAGTGATCTGCTAGCTGTAGGTTGCATAATCATGGCATCTTTCTAGATTATTTAAAGACACAATGCGAACAGCATATTAAAAATGACTGTTTTGTGATTTCAATGGATTTCACTCATTCGTACCAGTAAAAAAAAAAATCAAATCATATGTAACCCCGTAGTGGCATGTAACTTCCAGGGATGTGATTTTTCCGCGAATTCGCGGAATTCTGCTTTTTTCACTTCAAAATTTGAAAAAAAATTTTCCGATTTTTCGCTCAAATATCCGCATTCATATCCTATTCGTTCCGACTTTCAGTAATTCCGTCATTGAGATGAAACGAGGTACGTGATTGGCCCATCGCTCTGTAACAACCAATGAACGCGCTTGTTAGATAGCTGTACGTAAGCTCGCTTCAAACAAAGAGTTGAAAGATGGCAGCCTCCGTGATCGAGCATAAAGATGCAAATCGAGTTAAAGAAATCGACAGAATAGTGAAAAACAAGTTCCGCTGGGAATGGTTGGAGAAAGAGGTTGCTACAGACGTTGGACATAATACCGTGAGACATATGTTCAGGTCGGGGCGGATCGTCTCTCGCTCAGGGGGAGAGAGAGATGGCGTGCTTGCTGGAGCCCCTCTACGCATCAGCGTGTTATCTGTGAGTGTGTCGTTTGGTCACGAACAAACTCAGCTTTTTATATGTGCGTTTTGTCCGACGTGGCAGAGCCGAGTGTGTTTGACAGGACATGGTTGTCTGGGTCGAGCTAGTGGGCTTTGTGTGTGTGTTTAGGGAGGCGAGAGGTTGGCTGACGGTCACCCGGAATGAGTTCACGTACCGGCGCTCTGAGAGGAGAGGAAAGGAAAGAGAGGAGGAGATGCTGTTTGTCATTTAGTCCGCGGAAATATTTCCACTTTGGGTGTAAAATGACTGGAACATTTGCTCAGGGAACAGACCCGACACCAGAGTCAGCTCCTGAGTTAGCACGGCTTGCTAGTAGCAGTGAAGTTCTGTTACTTTACACTCAGGCTTGTTGCTACTTAGCCATGTAGCTAGCAAGAGCTTTAACGCACCGCTTAAACACAAGTCTGTCAAGGCCATTTATTTATAATTTAATCCTATTTTGGAGCATGTATAGCTTCTTCTGGCTACATAGAAAGTCAAAATATGTGTTGCAGCTGCCTGCTCTGGCTAACAGGCTAAGTGAAAGTGAGCGCTGCGCAGCTGGAAACGCGCCCTGTCCTGTTGCTCCACCGCGCTGATGAAGAGGAAATCTGTTGCACTGAAGACCAAACTGCTCCATAAGGCATATAGAGTGCACTAGAGAGACGACAGGGGCCCCCTGTGTAGGGCACTTGTATAAGAAGGAGGAAGTGATTTGGGATTGAGCCTTCAGTGTGTGTATATGGAGGCTACTATATAAAGTTAGTTTTGTTTTAGAGAAGTGTCAACATCATCTTGACCAGTGTTATCAGCCAGGTTGTTAAATTTATTTATTTATTATTTTTTAAATTATTTTTTTTAAAAAGTATGATAATTATGAATGAATGAATGAATGAATGAATGAATGAAATGAACTTAATTAAATTTACAACCAATGTAGATACATTACATTATTTACACATTACCATGATATCTAAGGCATAATTAACAAAATTTACAGCAATAAAAAAAAATTAAGGGTGGCACGGTGGTGTAGTGGTTAGCGCTGTTGCCTCACAGCAATAAGGTCCGGGTTCGAGCCCCGTGGCCGGCGAGGGCCTTTCTGTGTGGAGTTTGCATGTTCTCCCCTTGTCCACGTGGGTTTCCTCCGGGTGCTCCGGTTTCCCCCACAGTCCAAAGACATGCAGGTTAGGTTAACTGGTGACTCTAAATTGACCGTAGGTGTGAATGCGAGTGTGAATGGTTGTCTGTGTCTATGTGTCAGCCCTGTGATGACCTGGCGACTTGTCCAGGGTGTACCCTGCCTTTCAGAAATATGAGTAGAAATATTAGAGATATTGGCTTCTTCACAGACTTCTGATTGGATTGAATGGATTCAGCAAACATATTTTTTGTGAATGTTGTTTAGTGAAAAAGTGATTTTTATTCTTGCATATGAAAATCCTCAAGTGAGTGAACACTGTACAGTTCTGTATATGAGTCAATTTCACAGAAAACATTTTTTTTTGTCCAGACGTGTTTTGTTTACATTTTGAGATTTCTAAAACCTTTTTATCGTCTCATATGATAAAACATTATCAGTTCTACCTTGCATTTCAAAATTTGACTACTTTGGTTCATTGACTACTTTGTCCCCCCACCAGGGCACTGCCCTGGACCAGCTGGGGGCCTGTGGCCCCCAGACCCCCGGCTAAAATTTTCAGATAATTTCACCAGCCCCAAATCACATCCCTGAACTTCCTATAGAGGGCACATTATGCATCTCAGAGTATAGTGTCTTTCAAGTAACCACCACTTCTACATTTTCTCTTCCATTTAAGACTTTTTTCCGCAAACATGCGTTTAATCAGCTTATGGTTTCCGGTATAAAACTATGAAGAACAGAAATGAAATTCTGATTATTTTCATCTAGATGTACTTCTAAGTTTACCCTCTGCCAGAAATTCAGCTGTGAGCATGAAAGTGAAGCAGATTTGTCAAGTTTTTCAGTAGAGCGGCGGCTACAATTATGGATACCTCGACGATCTTTTGGCCATTGCAAAAGTAGAAAAGACTTTAAATACGTAAATTGTGTATGAATAATTATTCAAACTTCCGCTGGAAAAAAATGAGTTGATTCCAGAGTACTGGTGTATCAGATCACGTGACCCCATTCCACAATTATCAACACCTTTACCCACAGTTATTGACACCGTTCCCCAATTATCAACATCCAGATAATTATTTATAAAAAAATAAAAAAAAACAATACAATATCGCAAGCCTGCAAGATGTGAGTGGCATTGGGAAGGAGACAGTAGAGAATTACTCCATTTGCAGCGCAAAATTCTGCTGTCGCAAGGGAGATGTGGGTGGAATGTCTATCAATAAAGAGAATGACAAGAAACTGAAGGTGTTTCTCCTTCACAAACTTGACAAAATGCTTCAGAAATTCAAAGAACAAATCACTGTCCATCCAACCATTGCAGTATGACCATAAATGGCTTCTGGGAAATCCAACAAACCTATATTCCTAAATCTCTGGCCAAGGAAGACAATTAAAGGAGGCAAGTAATCCCCTAAGGCATTGAAGCATGCCATAACTGTGATTTGACACTTTGTGTTGGAAACAACTTGGTACACGTGTCGTGACGATACAGATGTTAACACCCGATTACTTGTAACGCAAAGGGGAAATCCACTCTCATCTGCATTAAAAATGGCCTGGGATTGTTACTAAGATTTTGAAAATCTGGTACCTCCTCTAAAAATGAATTAAGGCCCTTGTACCAACCTGTAAGCATTTCAAAACTGATAGAGGCTCGTTTGGAACCCGTTCTGTTATCTCTGGATGCCTCTTGCAAAATGGGTAAAATCCTTTGCCTGGCAGATTGTTGGTGAATGGCGTTTTCCTCCCAACGATCCATAACAGTTGTAAATGTCACTTAATTCCACAGGGTGTCGATAATGGTGGACACTGGTGAAAGTGATCACTATTATCGACACCTCACGTGACTTCTCAAACACGTGTTTAGATACAAAATGGCAACTGTCAAATTGTCACAAAGTAGGTTTCGACAAGGATATCATGAAATATCTGTGAATTTGATAAGTAAAAACATGTCCATGATCTTTTCACCATGCTTACCTGTGATGATGATGTCTGGGTTTTCCTCAAATTGCTGATCGTGCTAAAAAAATTCCATCTCAGATAACAAGCTGTGTCATCAGATGACAAGATCAAAGGGCAAGGGGGATCTTCGGGTTGATTAATTAACCAATAATAACTGTTGGAACTGAAACTCACCTTTGTAAAATTGTTTTTATTGGTAAATTTGAAAAGGTGTCGATAATTATGGACTGTTGATAATTGTAGCCGCTGCTCTAATTGGAACTTCAGTGAGTGAAGCACATTTTGCTAACTTGTTTTTTTGCTAGCTACCTAGGAAAGAGATTAACATTGCGTCTCCTTGCTGTTTGAAAGATACTTATCATAAAACCAGTCGGAGTATGAGCATGAGAACGTCTAATGTCTATAACAAACATTGGTACATATTGTAATTACAGGAATGTTCAATGTCTCTGATGATAATGGTAATATCCCAGCCTTCTTTTGGACACGTTGTATCATTGTGCTAACGTTAAAAGAGATAACTAACGCCTTGACTAGTTGGTGCAACATGATGGCTTGGTCGGCAGAGTAGTTTGGAATGTAAAAGATGCGTGACACATTTTGTTTACATTTAAACCATTTGGTTCAAGTGTATTAGCAAATGTTAATGGTTCGTAATGCAAATGCATGCTTTTGAGTTTGCAAATGTATATTTTTAATAGAATGCCTTTATTGTCACTGCACAACGAAATTTAGTTCGTCATAAGAGAGCAAAGCCGCTGTGTACATGTATGCTGCCATTCTTGGGCACTTCAGCCCAAGGCCATCCCATGTTAACCTAACCTACATGTCTTTGGACTGTGGGGGAAACCAGAGCACCTGGAGGAAACTCATGCAGACACAGGGAGAACATGCAAACTCCACACAGAAAGGCCCTCGTTGGCCACTGGGCTCAAACCCATAGCCTTCTTGCTGTGAGGTGACAGTGCTAACCACTACACCACCATGCCGCCCGAGTCTGAACAAGTTAAAAGGGATATTGCAAGTCAGTCATGTTAAAGTGGAGTATATTAAAATGATGTCTGAAAAAGTTAAAAAAGGGATACGTTACAGTAAAAGAGAAATGTAAAAGAGACAAGTGATTACCTTTGTAATGATAAAATATATATTTTATTGATGTATGCAATTCATTCACCTTATATTGAAAGCATACACTTATAATTCATTTACTTATGTTTCAATACTAATGGTTATTGTGATGTACGTAATTCATCTCATTGTAATCTAAGTGTATCCTTGGTTATTGGTTACACAATATATGTTTTAAAATGAAGAAGTTAATGAGGTCTCATGCTAGAAATAGAAATGGAACAGAACACTTATTATTCTGCACTTTGTGTAGATTGGTTTTATTAAATGACCAGATAGAATTTGGATCCAAGATGGTGAGCCCAGCCCAGTGAGACTGCGGACAATTGTGGAAGCAGTGTGGCCAACCATGCGATCTGTCCCAGAGAAGGAATCTGACTTGCTGATTCGTTCATCGAGATATCAGATAAGAGTATCCACACTGTTGACTCTACACAGGTAGAATAGTCATAGGAGTACATCCCGTGCACGTTCAAGGAGCTGAACTGTTTGGAGTCAATACACACAACATTTAAGGAACTGATCCCTCTTTGGACACACACACACACACACACACACACACACACACACACACACACAAGGGTAAAGGACTAAACCAAAAAGGTTTTCATTTTATGTTTGTTTATTATTTTGAAGAGTTCTTCCTTTTTATTTATTTAATTTCTTGCAAGTTTAATGCAGTGTAAGTTGCCCTACTATGAGAAGCAATAAAATTGTCAACTGTTCAACTCCTTTAACTTTTTGTGTGAGCCTGCCTCTCTTCCGAGCGGAGGTGGATGTTTAGTGCTTATTTTACTGGTCCAGGTCTACAAGCACAACACATAAAATAGAACTGAATCAGGTATTTAGGTGACATGCTGGGTTTGTGTTGGGCTTTAGTATTAAGTAGGGGCATCATAGAGCTTTTATTTGTCTGGGTTTATCCATTCTTTATAACACTGAATTTTAATAAAGTGCATTACATACATTTAGTACTGTATTTGGTTCAAGTAGAGTTGCTGTGAAGAAGAATGGCTTTTGTTTTATTTGGCAAAAGCACTTCTGTACAGCTATAAGTAAAGAACGTTTTTGTTTTTTATTGCATCGGAATCCCTTGTAATCAATGAATGATGCTGGCTGATCATCACAAACAACACAGTGAGTCCATGCTGTTATTTTCACTCATTTAGCTTTGTCTGTAGACATAGTTTTCTGATCTAGCCAGGGTTTGCTGCTGGCAATGATCTCATTGTTCTGAGTTTAATGTTTAATCAGGTTACTTGGATTGCAGTAAGATACTGTGGTTCCTCATCTTGATATTTTCAGAGCACAGTTTGCAGACTGCCTTGCCTTGCTTTGATCATTAATCATGAAAAAGATCCACATCGCTGTCATTTCATGCGGCCTGTTTATTTTGTGACAACAAACAGTAGCTTTACGTCACACAGTATCACGTGGTATCAGTATTGTAGTTCAATCACTAAACCTCGAGTCTGAGTCCAGTCTCCAGTCCCCAGTGTTCAAGTCTGAGTCAAGTCCAAGTCATAAAAAAATTTCGATTTGAGTCTGAATCGAGTCCACTATTGATCCGAGTTGAGTCCGAGAACAAGACTCCAACCACACCATTTGACGGTGGCTGTTTTAGCGCCATTAACATTAGTTTGTTCCTGAACATGACGTATGAACAGGTGAATGTGCATTCTCTTTGTCAGGCAGTGCGAAGTATTCTGTCAGAGATGGTTGGGAGACAGATGTAAGTGAAGAAGGTGTGTTTATTAATACAAGTGAAGACAGGTAAACAATCCAGAATGGCAGGCAAAATTATAAAACAGCGAAAGAGGCAGTAGGTCTTCAATTTACGAGTCCAAATGCAGTTAATGCACAAGTCCGAGTCATCAGTGCTCAAGTTCAAGTCAAGTCACGAGTCCTTAAAATTAGGGCACGAGTCAGAGTTGAGTCGGAGTTCTGGACTCGAGTACTACAAGCCTGCGTGGTATCAGATGTTTTGTATGGGGATATCTTTTACAAACATTGAATAAACTAGCACAGTATCAGGACGATACATTATACAGTACCAGCTTCAGTATCCATGCATCTCTATTTGCTCTAATGGTGTCTATTATACAGTAACCTCAAAAACAATAACTTGCCACAAGTTTTCCATAGTCAAACCTGTCTTGGGTGTCTCGATAAACCCTAGATATTGCCTATGCAAGCCAGACTTTAAACTATATACGTTGAAATTTATTCTACAGGGTTAGGTTTATTTATTAATCTTCTTATTTTGCACTTTGCAATGAGGTCTACACCTCTTTACCCTTATTTTAATGAATAGGTGTTGAAAAATAGCAACAAGCTATGAATAAAAGAGGAATTTAAATGAGGATCCAGCTGATCAGCTGTCAAGGCCTGTCATCGCTCCATTTAATGATAATAGTGCCTTGTTTTCCACATGTTCCTTTAAGCCCTGCTCTTTTCCTGCTCTTCTTCTTCCTCTGTCTGATGAGAAGTCATTGTAGAGATGGGTGCATTACCTGAGGTGACTCTGTTTAGCAGGTCGGGTGTTAATGAGAGCCTTGCTCAAACAGAGGGAGAGAAACAGCATGACACACACACAACCCCCCTCCCCCCCCCACACACACAATGGGGAAAATATAGGATGACATTGTAGAGACTTAAGTGTGAAAATTAAAGAAAAGAAGCCTCCATCCCACCAAAACACTGTGTAGAGGAATGAGAGAGGTGATCATAAGCCTTAATTTGCCTCATCTTCAATCATACACTGGGTTGTCACATAGGCCTGAGGAGCATAAGGTTTCTAACACAACCACAATGAGTGTCTACCTGCCTTTTGTGTCTCATTAAATCAGATTCAAGAGGCACCTAATGTTTAGTTGATTTAAAAAAAAATCCTTCTGTTTTAATACCCCTCTATGCTGCTTATACAAGTAGATACCCTTTAATAGCTTGGCCTGGTCTGGTGCTATTTTACTGCATCAACCTATAAGATTGTACAGAAGTATACACTAACTGGAAGACCTGCCTAATCAATTCAGGCCATCATTTAGAAAATGTAAATGTGTTCCTCAAGTCACGTAAGTCAAAGAAAGTTCCTGTGCAATAAGTTTCAAGAAGGATTTTTTTATGAGTACTTCAGGTTATTGTGCAGGTGAGTGACCAGAAATGTCATGCCAGTGATGGTGACCTTGTGAAACCTCAGATATACAACACTGCAGTGCTCTCAATCTCAATCTGTATGTGCAGTGTTCCGATATACGGCTCAGAGATTTTTATCTTCACTGTGAAAGTTGAGGGCTATCAGAACTGAAAGCCATGTGCCATACTTGTCTACAGTTCACTGGCATGAAGAGCAGCTTTGGAAATAACTATGCCTTGGGTTGATATCATCTACCTGGCCTTTCCTTTCAGTTCATTTTTGACTGCCCTGTCAAATTGGTAGAAAAGTAAGAAATACTGTACCATTATGTTGCTGCAACATTGCTCACAGGTCTGTGCTATCCATTACATTAAGTTTTAAAGGACATGGTACTGTTCTGGGTCAAAAAGAAAGCTGCAAATTATAAATTTATAATGTCTCCGACTCGTGTGCTCTGCCTACAGCTCACAGAGCATATGATACTTATTGTACTGTGTTTTTATCCACAAGCTTCAGAACCTTACACTGATTGATTGTCAAGCCATATACATGTACAGGTTCACCAGCTTCCAACAGAACTTTCAATCACCATGCCTCCGTGAGCTTGTCGGAGCAAGATATTGTCACTGGGTTTAAAATTAGCTTGTGGCATCACATCATTAAAGTTTATTGACAGTTTTGTTTGAAGAAGTTGGAGGCAAGTAAACATGACATACTCACAAGGTTGTGAAAAAGTAGAGTGAATCATCAGTTGAAATTTCAGTCAAATGGAAGCTTCATGCTAACCAGGTGATTCCACTGAGATGATTATTGGCTGTTTTGAAGAAGAAGAAGAAGAAGAAGAAGAAACCTTTATTTTTGTACACTCAAGCCCAGGGAAATTCCTCCTCTGCATTTAACCCATCTGAAGCAGTGAACACACACATATATACACACACACACACACACACCCCAGAGCAGTGGGCAGCTATGCTACAGGACCTAGGGAGTAGAGGGGGGTTAGGTGCCTTGCTCAAGGGCACTTTAGCCATGATACAGAGGGAGGGGTAAGTGCTGTTCATTCACTCCCCTCCCTCACATTTCTCCTGCTGGCCCCAGGAATAGAACCAGCGACCTTTTGGGCCCAAGGCTGCTTCTCTAACCTTCAAGCCATGTTTAGTGACAACATATAAAAATAGGTACCCTATGGGTACATGTGGCTACTGCTTATAAATAAAATTGTTTTCTGAAACCATGTCCATACAATATATATAGCATATATACATGTTATCAATTATACTCGCCTCATCTCTTGCAAGCATCACCAAGCTGTGAGCAGCATCAGGGCTTGTAGTATTTTGGTTACCAATTTTGTTTACTGTGTTTTGTTCAAAATACAGTGCTGTGAACTATATCTATTTTCAAAATAGTGAGAAAGCACTTGTTCATGAATTGTCTTAGAAGCATTAATGAGTACTAATGAGCACATTTTGTTTCACAAGTGTAGTGTAAAGACTCTAAAATAAAAAAAAAAATTACAAAATGTAAGTGAATAGCAGAAGTTTGATATCGGCTTCTCAGTATATCTGCCAAAAAGCTAAAAAAAACCTTACAAAACCTTTCATTTGACCTTTCAGAAGGACCAAACAAAAGCTGTGATAATCAAAAGGTAATTTTTCTTAAAATAAACACCACTTGATATTGAATCAGTAGTCTTGGCAAACCATGAGGTGAATTTCATTTATCTTTTGATCTGCCGATTATCTTCCAATACTATGAAGTTATAATGAGGTTTATTTTATTTTGATTCTGGTTCTGATTGGTTCTGAAGTTTATCAAGAAGTAGAACGGGTAATTGAACTTGATCAGGATAAATGCTGATTGGTTATGAAGTTTCGCTATTGTTACACTCATTCTTATGTACATTCTTACAACACAATGACATAGTGGCTTCACCACTCATTCTTATGTACCTTTGATAATGCAAGAACAACTGTTTGTATCGCGAAATCACGATTCGCCATTCTGGTGATTGTAATGCTTATGCGTATGCACATGCGCAGTGTGCTGTTGTTACACTCATTCTTACATTCTTACAACATGACGACATAGTGGCTACTGCCTTGCTTCACTTCTATGAGGCAGTAGCCACAACAAATGTGGCTTGAGAGATTATACTTCATTCATGCCAAGATTAGAACCAATGGAGTATAATGCCAAATTTTGGTAGAAATGGATTATAATACCACATTTTGGTATAATTGATTCTAATACCAAAATTACAATATAATATTTAAGTACCACACAATTATTTTTTTTGTTCAGATGTCACACAGATTCTTTTTTAGATTCTGTTCTGGATCACTTTTGACCTGCATATATTAACCAAAAGGAAATCTTGAACCAATCTCAGAATTAGTCGATCATATTCAAACTCATTTTCAGTCATCATTATCATACACTTGTCACACCTGTGATCTGATTGTGTTTAACCCCAAATAAATATCAGCTGCTTCTGTAGGATTTTCTTGCCATCATCATGATTTCATCCAACTGATGAAGCTATGGTCTGCAAAGAGTTTACAAATCATGAACAGAATCACATTGTCAACAGGTATTGATCAGGAGAAGGGGACAAAAGAACTTCCAAAACATTAGATGTACCGTGGAACACTGAAGGCCATGATCAACAGGTGGAAAAAATGGGATAGCATGGTGAAATTGCCAAGAACAGGACTTCCATCCAAAATACACGAAAGGACAAGAAGGCACTATTGACCCAAAGGACATCATGGTGGGTGGTGTGGTGGTGCAGTGCACTGTTGTCTCACAGCAAGAAAGTTCCACGTTCAAACCTCATGGCCAACGGGGTCCTTTCTCTGTGGAGTTTGCATGTTCTCTCTCAGTGCGTTTACATGCACATAGAGAAAATCGAATTTCTGCCGTTGCTCGACTGAAATCAAAGTTCTAAATGGCATGGAAACACCTTAGCTAGGCTGAAATTGAACCGAACTTGATTTCTCGTAATCGAGCTACGCGACGTAGATTATGCGTTTTTTGCCGAGCTACTTAGTGCATGTATACCCTATCGAGCTACGTAGTTGAGCTACTTACTTCAGCACTGTCCCTTCCGGAAGTGATGAGTGACAAGACCACAAGCGGGAAACACAACAGCCTCGGTCGGGAAAAAAAAAAAACAGCCTCGGTCGGCATGACACTTCACCTTAGCCGCCCACTTTATTAGGAACACTTCTGTTCGTACATACAAACTACAAACACTCTTCTTGTGAACATGGAACTGACAACTTTGTTTATACTCTTGAATAGCTCTTCTTCATGACGACAACCGGAAGTGTACCAACACGATGGGGCGTGTAGCGCCACCTGTGGCTCGGGTGCACAATGTACCTCACACAATAGCTCGATTTCCTTGTGTGCATGTAGGATTGGATTTCTCTGGCACCCCTGCTGGGACCCTTTGCTCGATTACCGACAGCAGCTCGATTTGAATGTGCATGTAAACGTACTGACTGTGTCAGTATGGGTTTCTTCCAGATGCTCTGGTTTCCCCAACAGTTCAAAGACATGCAGATTAGGTACAATGGGGCCACTGTAATTGGCACAAGCTGTAGTGGTTTCCCAGCCATAATGTACAGTATGTACATATATATCTCCCTCTGGCAAAGCTAAATAAAACACCATACCCATGGTGGCAACTATAGGCTGCTTCTCTTTAGCTGGGACTGGAGCTCTAGTCAAGATAGAGCCAGTCACAGACAGCTGCAAATACCAATCTTCTTTTAGCACAAATACAAGTTAACAAAGCAAGCTTCAGAAACAGAAGATAATTTTAGAATAGCCCAGTCAGAACCCAGATGTAAGGGTGTACTCACACTAGGCAATCTGTCCTGTGCCCAAGCACTTTTGACCCCTACAGTCCAGTTTGTTTTACTAGTGTGATTGCTGCATGCTGTTCAGCTGACCCACTTGAAGAGGTGGACTCGGACATGGTTCAGCTGGACTCGAGCACAGGACACATCTGGTGCGATCCCTAACCATTCCCAAGCATGGAACTTGAATGGTATGATGTGCACTTTTCTATTCAACCAAGAATATTTGGGTTAATAACAGGTCTGGTTCTTATTGCTGAATGTGACTTCTTGTTGGTAAGTAAAGCTGCAAATTCTTCTCTCAGTGTCAGCTGCCTCCATAAAAGTTTTTTTTTTTTAAATGTGGATGCAGCATGATGTACTGAAAATTGCTGCATTGCATCCATCCATTATCTGTAGCCGCTTATCCTGTACAGGGTTGCAGGCAAGCTGGAGCCTGTCCCAGCTGACTATGGGCAAGAGTCGAGGTACACCCTGGACAAAATCACCGGGTCATCGCAGGGCTGACACATAGAGACAAACAACCATTCACACTCACATTCACACCTACGGTCAATTTAGAGCCACCAATTAGCCTAACCCGCATGTCTTTGAACTGTGGGGGAAACCGGAGCACCTGGAGGAAACCCACACAGACATGGGGAGAACATGCAAACTACACACAGAAAGTCTCCTGTCGGCTGCTGGGCTCAAACCCAGGACCTTCTTGCTGTGAGGCGACAGTGCTAACACCACTGTGCCGCCCCGTTGCTGCATTGCATAATTGATAAATCTGTACTGCATTTGAGACAGCCATGTATCACCATGCCCAAAACAACTCCAAATAAGCCACAGTATAAAAAATAGTCATGCTTTTCATGGTATCATGCTATGAGGGAGCATTTTCCTTCAAAATAAAAAGTTGGATCACAATGATGTAAGCCTACTTGGGCCTAGAACTCTTAAGATTAATGTGAGTGCAAGCCAATGGGGGAGAGGGGAAGGGGGCAGTCATATTTGGGTGTGACACAAAGCAACCATAGTTTGCATGAGTATGCCTTAAAGCTAATCTAAAAACCTGTGGAATAACTTGAAGAGAACTGTACACAGAAGATTTCCTCACAATTTGATAGACCTGCAGCATTTGTGCAAGGAAAAGTGGAATAAAATTTCCAAATCAAGATGTTTGTGGACTCTCACCCCAAACTCCTCCCCCCAAAAAACAACAACTGAGTACTATTACAAGCAAAACATGCTAATAGAATAGAAATCTTTATTGTCATTGTAACATGTACAATGAAATTAAATTAAAGTGTAGACCTTGATCATTCTCAAATCATTCTCATTATCTCTAGCCGCTTTATCCTGTTCTACAGGGTCGCAGGCAAGCTGGAGCCTATCCCAGCTGACTACGGGCGAAAGGCGGGGTACACCCTGGACAAGTCGCCAGGTCATCACAGGGCTAGACCTTGATCAGTGCAACATAAAAGGGGAGAAGTTATAAAATAGATACAGAAATATAAAATAATATATACAAAAATATAAAATACTTAAAAAAGAAAGAATAAAAACACGGCCACACAATACAAAACATCTAGACGCTTGCAGCATTCAGTGTGTTGACAGCTACTGGAAAAAAGCTGTTTCTCAGTCTCTTTGTCCTTGTTTTAAGTGTCCTATATCATCTGCCTTATGGCAGCAGTTCAAACAGTTTATGACCTGGATGTGATGAGTCTTGCAGAATGTGTTGAGCTTTCCTGAGGCAGCAGGATCTGTGCAGTTCTTCCAATGGGGGGAGAGGGAAGCCTACTATTTTCTGGGCATCCTTTATAATCCCCTGGAGCGCCTTCCTCTGTGCCATCGTGCAGCTGGTGTACCACACACAGAGACAGTAAGTTAGAATGCTCTTAATGGAGCAGCGGTAGAAAGACACCAGCAGTTTTTGGGAGATGTTGTTTTTCCTGAGGACCCTCAGGAAGTAAAGTCTCTGCTGGGCCTTCTTTACTGGTACTGTTGTCATGGTGCCCCAGGTCAGGTCCTCCGACATGTGGACACCCAGGAAGCAGAAGTCAGAAACCCTCTCCACACTGTCCTCGTTGATGAGTAAAGACTGAATTGTTGTTTTCTTTTTCCTAAAGTCCACAATTAACTCCTTGGTCTTTGTCATGTTTAGGAGCAAGTTGTCACTGCACTACGTTGCCAGCCGCCCCACCTCGTCTCTGTAGATGGACTCACCCCTCCAGAGATGAGCCCCACCACTGTGGTGTTGTCCACAAATTTGACGAAAATGTTGCTGTCGTGGGTAGGGGTGTAGTCATTAGTGTAGAGGGTATAGAGGAGGGGGCTCAGCATGCAGTCCTGTGGGCAGCCAGTGCTGAGGCTGATAGCTGTGGAGGTGTGGGGGCCTACTCTAACCCTCTGAGTGCGGTCAGTTAGGAAGTCCTTTATCCAAAGGCAGGTGAGGTGTGGAACTCCCAGGGCTGACAGTTTAGACACCAGTTTGTGGGGAAGGATGGTGTTGAAAGCAGAGGTAAAGTCCACAAAGACCAACTGTGTGTAGCTCCCCTGCTGCTCCAGGTGGGTCAGTGCAGCATGGAGGGCTGTGACTACAGCGTCCTCAGTAGATCTATTAGCTCTGTACACAAACTGGTGTGCGTCAAAGCTGGGCGGGATAAATGACATGATATGACTGCGGACCAGTTTCTTGAAGTACTTCATCACCACAGAGCTGAGTCCTACTGGCCGGTAGTCATTAAGGCTGGAGATGGTTGGTTTTTTGGGCAAGGGGACTATGGTGGAGGCCTTCAGGCAGGGTGGGACAATGGACTGGGACAGGGACTGGTTGTAGATCCTGGTGAGGACCCCAGCCAGCTGGCCCGCACAGTCCTTCAGGATGCCTCCAGAGATGTCATCAGGTCCAGCAGCCTTCCTCGGGTTGACAATTTGCAGCATGCGCCTCACCTCAACCTTCTCCACTGTGAAGGTGAAGTTGCCGTAGGCCACTGTGTTTGGTGTGGCTGCCTCTGGTGGTTCCTCCTCAAAGCAGGTGAAGAAGATGTTCAGCTCCTTCGCCAGTGAAGCGTCCCTATCAGCCGTTCTGACATTGGTCCTGTAATTGGTGAGGTGCTGGACTCCTTGCCACACCTGCCTGCTATTGTTGCTGTCCAGATGGTCCTTGATCCTCCTCCTATAGTCTGACTTGGCCTTCTGGATGCCTCTCTTCAGGTTGGCATGGGCTGCACTGAAAAGAGCCATATCACCAGTCCTGAAGGTGATGTCCCTTTCCTTCAGCAGCCACTGGACCTCCCTGGTCATCCAGGGCTTCTGATTGGGATGGACCCAGATGTGTTTGTCCACTGTGACAATGTCAGTGCAATACTTGATGTAAGACAGAACATGGTCAGTAAACACCTCCAGGTCTACATGTTCAAAGATATCCCAGTTGGTTCTGTCGAAGCAGTCCTGCAGCTGCTGAGAGGCTTCATCAGGCCAAGTTTTAGCAATCTTAATGATGGTGGGAGCAGTTTTCCTGATAGGGGTGTATGTGGGGAGTAAAAGCAGAGACATATGGTCCAACTGGCCCAGATGTGGTAATGGTCTACCCCGGTAGCCCAGCTTGATGTTAGTATAGACCTTGTCCAGATTGTTGGCTCCCCTAGAAGCACACTTAACATGCTGGTGGAATTTGAGGAGCACTGCTTTTAAGTCCATGTGGTTAAAGTCCCCTGCTATGATGCACACAGTGTCAGGATAAATGCTCTGCTGACTGCTAATGCTGCCATACAAATATCCAAGAGTCAAGTTAGCATTAGCATCTGGTGGGATATAGACAGCAGTGATCATGACCACAGTAAACTCCCTGGGAAGGTAAATGGGTCTGCATTTGACAGTCACATACTCCAAGTCCGGGGAGCAGTGACTGTCTACAGTCACTGTATTAGTGCACCAGGTGTTGTTTACGTACACACACAGCCCTCCTCCTCTGCTCTTACCGGAGTCACTGGTTCTGTCATGACGCTGTGCTGTGTAGCCCGCTAGCTGGATGGCAGAGTCTGGAATGGATGAACAAAGCCAGGTTTCTGTAATCAACAGGATGCAACTGTCCTTGATGATGTTGTTTGTTGCGACCTGAAGCCTTAGTTCATCCAGTTTGTTTATGAGGGATCTGGCGTTGGTGAAGAATATGCTGGGAAGCAGTGGTTTATGTGGCTGCCTCCGTAACCTCGCTGCAGCCTTGCTTCTGCTTCCTCTCCCTGCACTGCCTCCGCCTCTTGCCTGCAGGGATGGTAATCCAGGGGGAGCCGAGGCTCCTTGCTATGTCCGCTGGAATATCATGTGAGCGGGGAAGCTTGGCTGTAACACCCCGCTCGCTGCAAACTGCATTCTTCAGGAGATCCATGTCGGCTATAAACGTTGTTCACCCAACAGAATGTAAACGAAACGAAAACCAAAACACACACAAACAGCCATCCAAAGCACTGAAAAGGAAAAGCACTGAGCCGCTGCAACTACATGCACCACCATCTTTAATTGATGCAATTTATTGATGCAAATAAAGTATTAAATAATACTTTATTTAATAAAATATTAGTTAAGGTGTGAGCACACTTATGCAACCAGGTTATGAGAATAAAAAGAAATCACCTGAAAACATTTCTATTGGTTTTTCACTGGAATTTTGTTGGTTGCTTTTTTCACATTAAAAGAGGAAAAAAATCTGACATCATAATTTTTTCTGTATTTCTTATGTTTTACATCACAAAACCTATTATTTTAACAGTGGTGCATAGATTTTTTTTTTCCACACACGCTTATATTGTTTGGATAGAAAAGCCTTTCCACTCTCCAGAGACCCAAAAACATTTCCATGTAAAGACAGGCACTTGATTCTTGATACAAATGCTATAAAGGTTGGTATACATGTACAAGTGCAGGCACTTTGTTGTTGTTTTTCCATTTACTGAATTTGGCTCGGGGTGGCATGATGGTGTAGTCGTTAGCACTGTAGCCTCACAGCAAGAAGGTTCTGGGTTCAATCCCAGGCCTTTCTGTGTGAAGTTTGCATGTTCTCTGTGTCTGCATGGGTTCCCCCCGGGTGCTTTGGTTTCCCCCAAAGTCCAAAGACATGCAAGTTAGGCTACTTGGTGACTCTAAATTGACTGTAGATGTGAGTGTAAATGGTTGATTGTCTCTACTACCGGTACAGTATGTGTCAGCCCTGTGATGATCTGGCAACTTGTCCAAGGTGTACCCCACCTCTCGCCCATTTTCAGCTGGGATAGGCTCTAGCTTGCCTGCAACCCTGTACAGGATAAGCGGTTATGGATAATGGATGAATGAATTTGGCTCATTATATCAATAAATAATGCCCATGATGAAGAGTTGCTAGAGTGGCTTGTCACTGTAGTGGCTTGGTATCCAGCTCATCATAGGCCATGATGATGATGATGACATCTACCACCCAGTGAGTCAGTATCTATTTAGACAAGGAAGCCACCAGTGAAGGTTTTTATTTGGTTACAGATGGCCAGTTGCTCTGAAACTCTAGGGCCTAGGTTCCAAACACCTAGGGCACATATTAAACACAGCAAATAACACTCATCTTCATTTAGAACTGTAAGGTCAATTGACTGATTTACACAGTTGAGTGAAACGACCTTGGGTACAAATCTCAGATTCAGCCAGAAGGTCACCCTTTAATTATCTAGCTACCAATACATGCATGTAGTGCTTAATACCAGAGCATGTAACTTTTAGCTGAAGTGATCACTAGTGGAAAGGCTATTTTTAGAAATGGCCATTTCAGTTCAGCATCCTGTGCCTCGTCACCTTTAGAAAAGTAGTAATAAGCCTATGAGATCCAAGAAAGATGTGATACTTTTAAGTGATGCTAACATTTTAATATAGACGTGTCCACTATCTAGGAGTCTCTACTGATAAAGTAGGATATTGTGAATTGCATAATGGTCTGGATCTAGCCATCAAGATGAATACTTTTCACAGAAGAGCTTCCATCCAGGGACATACCAGACCTGCATGCTAGAGGTTCTCATGTTCAAAAGTGTGTCCTGGACTGCTAGATCCCTTAGTTAGTGAACCTGAGGCAGAAACCCATATACACAGCTGTCCTGGCTCAGGTTGCCAAATATCTGTCCATTTGGAACAGTAGGTCTTGAGGAGGAACTTGTCATGGCATTTGAACCACTAGTGAGTGCATAGTGGAAACCAATGTCTTGCTGGCCATCTTATGGTCATAAACAGGCCTATAATAGGTGGTGAGGCCAGGTGTGGGCTCAAGCTCCTTCTCCTAGCGGGATGTCCAGCTCTGCCACTATTAGGTGTTGACTTGGCAGTGGTGAAGAGGTCCATTTGCACCTTGCCAAAACTTTCCCAGAATAGTCCTGCACTTCTGTGTGCAGACACCACTTCCCTGGACATATTCACTGTCTTGAGCATTGTACAGCCCCAGATGTAAGTAAGGTTAGTCAGGGATAGTCTCACCTAATGAGATTCCATGCAAGATAGAAACAGCCACATAATATCTTGCTACACTGATGGCACATGGATAGCACATGGCAGTCTCTAGTTAGCTGAGAAGTTACTACTCATATTGTAGTTTTTAAGTTCAACTAAAATCAACTGGAATACACTTTATATTCTTTGTCTTGAGTAAGGATGTGTGTCCATATGGTGTTTTTCTCTGGCACAAAAGTGCTGGAAGCATTCCAGCGCTCCATCAAAATAAGTAAGTAAATAAATCACACTGTGTGGGTTTTGTTTCTGTAACACTGTATGATAGACTAGCATTGCCACTTTGCTTTTTATTATCTATTTGTTATTCTTAAGGTGGTGTAGCGGTTAGCATTGTCGGCTCACAGCAAGAAGATTCTGGGTTTGAGCCCAGCAGGCAGTGGGGGCATTTCTGTGTGGAGTTCGCATGTTCTGCCCAGGTTTCCTTTGGGTACGCCAGTGTAGCAAAGCAAGAGAATAGTTACCTTATCCTGCCTTGAACCCAGGTCTACAGGGTGCCAAACATGCACCCTGACTACAACACCAAAGAGCCAGGCTCATTGGTATGGCAATCAGAGCACATACTCAACTGTAGTGACGGACACTCTGGTGGTGTTTACATTAGACCGTATCAGCGGATCATCAGATTAACGTTTTTAAAACAATTCGCGTGCACACAGCAACGCCAATACACGATTCGCGTGCACACAGCAACGCCAATACACGGATATGCTAATCACATGACTAATTAGACGGCACGTCACATGATCCCAGTGCATATCGGGCATGCGCAAGTCACTCACCACTTGCAAGTGGAAAGATGGCAAGCGAACACCTTCTCCAGCAGATAAACACACCTGGCTGTGATGTTCATGTTCTCACTGAGTTTAAGCACCTGAAGGAGGTAAATAAGTTGAAATGTGTAAATAAACCTCAGTGCGGCTCAGCGCTTCCTCCTGCACTCCAAATCACTCCGCCCTGAACAGCGAGTGCCCTCTGGAGGGTGCGCACTCCGGCCCTGCGCAGCTCACAGAGCGCGCGAGTGAAGCGCACGAGCAGTGATTCGGGACTGAGCCGCTGTGTGTCGTTTCCTGTAGTCCGCGCCGTTTTTCAGCAGTCGCGTCACATGACCAACATGGCATGACCAACGCCAGCGAATCAGGAAGGTGGATGTCACAGTGACGTTGTCCAATGACGACGTCAGCTAGAGCTCAGCACTGCGTTTCCTCGTTCCTCAATGTTTACACAGCACCGGATCAGATACGAACTGGGTTGAATACGTGGGCCCTGGCGGATTCAAGTTGTTCCGCCTGTGGAGTCGTTTCCCGGCGTTTTAATGTGCACGGACAGTGCATCCGCGACGAAAACGAGACGGATACGGTCTAATGTAAACACCACCTCTGTCACACCGGTTTCCACAAAAGATATGCAGATTAGGCTAATTGGTGGCTCTAAATAGGTGTGAATGTGTGTGTGTGTGTGTGTGTGTGTGTGTGTGTGTGTGTGTGAATGGTTGAGAGGAGAAAACCTCAGTAATAATCTAGTAGAAGGCAACAAGAAACCACTACTGTAATGTTCCCTAGAGACTTGGCTGAAGCCATCAGAGTGGCCACGTCACTGTAGTGATATGCCAAAATGGATGGATTTGCTATTCTTACAGCTCGAGATAGGCAGACATGGACAGAACAAGTTTTCTCCTCTATTTTCTTGGTTACCAGGATGACGAATCCTGTGCTAATTATTGGTTGCCTGAAAAGGAGTGACAGTGATGATACCAGTGCCTTTCTGAAAAGTTTAGAGATTTTCAACTAGAAGCACTCTGAGTGGGGCACAAAAAAGGTCGTGTGCTCTGAAAAAAAGATGCTGGGTACAGGGCTTTTTTCCTAGGTGGCCACATGCGGCCACATACACTTCTCATTGGGAACAATTGAAAAAAGATACTGAAAAAAATGCTCTGTGGACACTCACCCTTAAGAACCCCTAGGGTACTTTGTAATAGTTTAATTTTTCTCAACAAGACAATTAATGATGTAAAAGATTAAAAACACAGTTTTGGCTGACATCTGAAATGACTGTGTTATAAACCCATTTATTTTTGTGTTTAAGAAATGTTGTAAAGAGTTAGACTATGAACATTAAGTGTTAGCTTGCTTATCTTCCTGGGACCCGTGCTTTCTCAGTAGAGCCCCAGCCATGAGGTCACAAGCTCACGTTCAGAAATGTTCTCATTGGAAAAGATGGTTTAATCCTTTTAGACATGCTGAATATTGTAATACAAGATAATTGTGGGCATTTCTTAAGTCATGTATAGATAATTGGGCAGTCACTGCTGTCAGCCATGTGTTCTCAGGATTTCACAAAGAAATGTGTCATTAAGCCTCATCCTTCTACATTGGTGACTGTCATGTGAAAGGAGAAACCAACATAGCAGTTGGGAACTGATAATTCTCTGTCCTACCTTGAGATACAAAATATGTTGGGTACAAAGTGCCCTATAAAAGGGAGTCAGGACACTGAACGGACACTCTCTAAAAATGATCAAGGTCACAAGTTAGGTTAAACTTTCCACACAGCTTAGAATGTCTGAAGGCAGGAATGGAATTTACTGTACATGCAAGTCCAGATGTCTCTGTGGTTGGATGTTTGTGGTCTGGTCATTTCTGAATCACCTTGCATTTACCAAACTGGTGCAGTTTCTATATAAGAGAGAAGATATTTAAAAAAAAAAAAAAACTAATTTTTTTTACCCCTATTTTAAACCCAATCCAAGAAATAACATTAGAGCTGATTGTGTAAAGTATCTTAAAAAAATCACCTTCAAAACAATCTCATGATTTGGGAAGGGTACAGGTAATAACCACACCTCTCTTTCAAACCCAAACTACCTGTGATTATATCCATTACTCAGGCCACTGGACCATGCTGTGTTGTAACACACCTCTGGAACAGAACCTGTACTCTAATTTAAACTATTGTCTTGTTGCCTTGACTGCACAAAGTGGATGAGAGTCTGCCTTTTACATTTATGGCTAGTGGCAGAGAACAAATGTCTGTTCTCAGCTGAAACAAAGCTTGATTTTTGGTCCTTAAAGGTTTACTCTAGTTCTCCCTGCCGTGAAACACCACAGAGGAGAAAGACCAAGGGTTAGGGTTAGAAATGTCAGGCCATGAGGATAATACAAACTGTTATATCCTCAAACAACAATAACAGCCTGAGACAGGCCTTGAGTAGCCATTTTAGTTGGTGCCAAGAACATATGTTAAAGCAGAGGAAGTGTTTGGAGGGTCCATGATGCCTGGTGGGAACTCCTTACAGAAAAAAAAAAAAATCATGTTTACAGTCTGAGGATGTGGTAAAGAGGACATTAGGTAATATCCAGAGCTTGTATTAAAAACAAACAAGTTTTTTTAACTACTATATTACTTAATTGCTCTTTATGTACAGCTATAGTACATTGATTAATACAGCCGTTTAAAAAAAAAGTTGGGACGCTGTGTAAAATGTAAATAAAAACAGAAGATGATTATTTGCAAATCATGGAAACCCTATGGTTCATTGAAAATAGTACAAAGGCAACATATCAAAGGTTGAAATTGAGAATTTTTTTTTTTGTGTGTGTGAAAAATATATGCTCATTTTTAATTCAATGCCAGCAACACGTTGTAAAAAAAATGGGACAAGGCAACAAAAGACTGTAAATGTTGTGTAAAAAATGTGTTGGAACATCTCATAACTAATTAGGTTAATTGGCAACAGGTTAGTGACATGATTGGTTATGAAAAAAGCATCCCAGGGAGGCTGAGTCTCTCATAAGTAAAGATAGGGAGATGTTCATCACTCTGTGAAAAACTATGTGGGCAAACAGTGCAACATCCATTCATCCATCCATCCATCCATCCATCCATCCATCCATCTTCTACCGCTTATCCAGATCCAGGTCATGGGGGTAGCAGCCTAAGCGGAGCAGCCCAGACTTCCCTCTCCCAGGCCACCTCCACCAGCTCTTCCGGGGGAATACCGAGGCGTTCCCAGGCCAGCCGAGAGATGTAATCTCTCCAGCATGTCCTGGGTCTGCCCCGGGGTCTCCTCCCAGTGGGGCATGCCCAGAAGACCTCCCTTGGGAGGCGTCCAGGGGGCATCCTAACAAGGTGCCCAAACCACCTCAACTGACTCCTTTCGTTGTGGAGGAGCAGCGGTTCTACTCCGAGTCTCTCCCAAATAACCAAGCTTCTCACCCTGTCTCTAAGGGAGAGCCCAGCCACCCTGCAGAGAAAACTCATTTCTACCGCTTGTATCCGCGATCTCATTTTTTCGGTCACTACCCATAGCTTGTGACCATAGGTGAGAGTGGGAACATAGATGGGCCAGTAAATTGAGAGTGTTGCCTTTTGGCTCAGCTCTCTCTTTACCACAACAGACTGGTTTAGCATCCGCATCACTGCTGACGCTGCCCCGATCCTTCTGTCCAACTCCCGCTCCCCCTTACCCTCACTCATGAACAAAACCCCGAGATACTTAAACTCCTCCACTTTAGGTAGCAACTCCCCTCTGACCTGGAGTAGGCACTCCACCTGTACACAAGGAACAAGGCCAAATCTCTGTACACGAGGAACAAGGCCAAAAACCAATATTGCACAAATGCAAGTTAAAATTCTTTCATGCAAAGAAGAAACCATATATAACAATCTCCAGAAACACTGCTGCCTTCTCTGGGCCTGAGGTCATTTATTATGGACTGAAGCGAAGTGGAAAATAGTCCTGTGGTCTGACATATTAAATTTGAAATCCTTTTGAAAATCATGTATCAGGCAAGAATGGGACAACATTTCACTTTCAAAACTACAGCAATTGGTCTCCTCAGTTCCCAAATGTTTACAGAGTGTTGTTAAAAGAAGAGGTGATGCAACACAGTGGTAAACATACCCCTGACCCAACTTTTTTGAAACGTGTTGCTGTCATCAAATTAAAAATGAGCATATATATATTTTTTTAAAAAATAAATAAATAAGTAAATAAAAATTCTCGGTTGCAACATTTGATATGTTGTCTTTGCACTATTTTCAATGAAATACAGGGTTATATTTAATTGAAATGAGTGTTTTGCTGGAAAATATGCCACTCATATTTTTCATATGCGCTACATCTGGGACATGGAGATCCAAAACCGTTACATAAATCTCTATATGTCACTCATGGGGAAATCGATGAAATGTTTTGATAAATTTGGGTACTTTTTGTTTGTGAATGTGTCTATATAACAAAAAGGAAAATCACACATTGGCTTGAAGATATGAAGTTTATCTTCTCGTTTTGAAAAACTCACATTTTTCATATGAAATACATCACAGATCTGAGTGACATACTTAAATAATATTGGCTGGCTTTGAATGGTATATCAGATATTGAATGAGCTGAAGACGAGCAAAGCCAATCCTAGCACTGGAAGAAGGGGTTCTGTGAATGCACAACAGAAAACTTTCTTATGCCGCTTTTCCACTACAAACGCGGCTGAGTTGGGCTGAGCCGTGCCGTGCTGAGTCGAGCTGAGCGGGGTTGTTGGAGTTGCATTTCGACTACAATCGCGCTGAACCGTGCTGGCTGGAAGTGGGTGGACACATTGGGTGGAGTTAGCGAAAGTGGGTGGACGTCACGTGATGTCGTTAAGCGGCACAAACAGTGACATCAGTGATCTTTTAAGCGGTAGTCTCACGACCCGGATAGTAAACAATAAACATGGAGGACATGGAGTCGTTAGTGTTGCTGGTCTTGGTGCTGTGGCTTGTTGTCACCGACAACGCCAACAGATACTGGCAAGAGTGTATAGATGAGGCGAGGCGTATAAGGCTTCAGAAATTCTTGTAATTCGTAATTCTTCTTCTTCCGGGTTTATGGTGTTTACAGATCCCAGCGTGCTCGCGGGGCGTGTGTGGGCATGTGAGGACACTTCTCCTCACCAATCAGTGCACAGGGGAGTGTCTGCTCACGCCCCCAGCCTCACTCAGCTCGGTTTGGCTTGCTTCAGCCCCACTCCAAAACCGTGCGAGTTTTGGGTGCTAAGCAGGGCTGAAGCGAGCTGAGTCGTGCTGCTCTGAGGTAGTCGAAACGCGAGCCGTGTCGGGCTGAAGTGAGCTGAAGCGAGCTGAAGTGAGCTGAAAAAGGGTAGTGGAAAAGGGCCATTATTGGATATTTGCATCAGCTCCGATGTGAGACGTCATGTTGTCTTGACAACCATGCAATATTGTAAACCATATTGCACACTCATTCTCTGTTGGGTAGAGTAACATAATACATGTAGGATAAGCGATATGCTAACAATGTTGCATGCTGTCAAACCGAATGAATGAAACCCACTAGAAGGGAATAGAATACATGTTTTTGTTCCATGGAAAAAATGTTCTGTATGTATAAGTCCTGATATTTCACTCTGATGTCGCTCCCAGTGTTTTCCTGCTGACTAGATGTGTGTTGTCAAAATCATGAACCAGTTCAAAATTAAAATTATTTTGATTAACTTGCATATTTTATTTTTGTTGTTTTTTTTTCTGGATGTGTCCATATAATATAAAGAACATTATATGGTAGCGCGAAAATATGAAGGTTATCTTCTCATGTTGAAAAACATTTTCACTTCTTTGTTTCACTCATTCATGAATATGTTCACCACTTGAGGATAAACTGCATATCTTCACTCAACCATGTAATATCTTCTTTATATCGCAAACATCTATCCATCCATGCATTATCTGTAGCCGCTTATCCTGTACAGGGTCACAGGCAAGCTGGAGCCTATCCCAGCTGACTGTGGGTGAGAGACAGGATACACCCTGTACTAGTCGCCAGGTCATATCTATGATTTGCAAATCATTGCATTCTGTTTTTATGTCTATTTTACACAGTGTCTGAACTTTTTTTGGAAACCTATATTTCTGCCACTGTTTGCAAAATGGGTGAATAGTTGTATATAATGTAATAATGTTATTTAATGCCCTGTTATGTTGTGCAAGTACCGCAGGTAGTTATTCTTCTTAAAATTTTAGGTTGATTAATCATTGTGGCTTAATGGAGTTTGTGGTCAGGGCAAGTGACAGCTTAAAATGAACTTGATAAAGGGAGATGCCAAGCTACTTGTCATTCTGGAGACCTTTCTGTCTCCTGTTCCCTTGTGTGCCATCTTTGTCAACCTGGAACAACCATCACTGAACGCAGGAGGTGGTCTGAGACACCACTTATCAGCCACCCACAATGCAGTCCTTGGCACACTTCCCAGAAAACTGAATACACATCCACACCAAGGCTCAGCTGACTTCAACGACTCACATGATGGCAGAGAGAGCCAATGACCCACAGGTCACCCTAACGACCCTCGAGGCTGCTAACACTGTTCACACCTGGCCTCCAGTGACCCTAACACCTACAGGATGACTGATACCCCTTTTCCACCAAATCAGTTCCAGGGCTGGTTCGGGGCCAGTGCTGGTGCTGGTTCACAACTCGTTCAACTTGCAAGCCAGCTGAGAACCAGTTTGCTTTTCCATAGCTCGCGGTGCTAAAGGAAGCCACGTCATTACGTTGCTGTATACGTCAGTTACGTCACTGTATATGTCATTACGTTGCTGTATATGCCAGTTACGTCGCTACGTTTGCATAAACCTTGGCGCGAATATCGAAGCAAAAACAATGCGGAAGAAGCAGCAGCAGCAACAACAACAATAATAATAATGGATGACTTCGTGTTTGTACAGCTGCTGCTTCTCGTCGCTTAAAAATGGCGATCTTTCGCGGTCTTGTTATTGTTGTTAGTATTAACAACTCCGCCCCCCCCGCTGACGTAAGCGGTTCTTTCCTCTGGCCCAGCAGAGAGTTGGTGCTAGCCTGGAACCAGTTTTTCTGGCCCCAGAGCCAGTTCTTTGTCAGTGGAAACAGAAAACCCGGTTCCAAACTAAGCACTGGCCCCAAACCAGCCCTGGAACTGCTTTGGTGGAAAAGGGGCATGAGAGGGTCAACAACCCATGTGACCTCAATGACCCTCCTTAGGGTTGCTTTTGGTCCACTAGAGGATAAACACCTGGAACTCCCCACTAGTCAGACAGAACTGAAGAAGCCTTTTGGATGAGAGGTGAAACATCTTCAAGAATTTCAAGCAAGTCCAGTTACCTTCTTTAGCACCGACAGTGCCCCTGTAACTGTCTTTCTACTTCTGAAGCTATTGCTGGGTTTCAGTAATGCAACTTTTCTTAGCAGTTTTACCGGAAGTGAAATAGCTGGTGGTCTAAATGGCTGCCGTAGTGCAAACAACTAGCGATAACTTATCAGCATATACTCATAATCTAGAAGCCACTGCTCGCTTTAGACATATTCAGAAGATTGCTATGTGCAATGGAATAGACCCCTACAGTCTGGGAAAGAAGGATTTGTCATACGGTCTCGAAAACTACCCTTCAGTCGAGTTCCCCGACATCTCGAACTATCTGGTGTTATAGACATCCTTCTACACTGCAAAACAGATGAAAGCATGGAAGAGTATGGGGGATTACAATTTTTTTGTATGTGGCTGGATAAACGACCATGGTATCAAGTCGCTGCCAGTTGAATCCTTTATTGTTTTTGCTCATGTAAGTTTGTTTTTTTAAAGCTTTTCATTCGTGTCTTTACAATGAAGCACTGCAAGTTGAAATGTAAACAAACAACAGTTCGCTTGATTCTCACTTGTGTTGGCTCTTATCTTTCAGGTAAATCATTCACAAAGATCATCAGAAACCCCTTTAAAGACCTGGATCTTAGTTAAACAAGATGGAGAAGTGATCATGGCGCATTGTAACTGTATGGCTGGGTAAGAATTTTGTCGCGACCTTCATGCATATGGACTTTGTGAGGAGTAAGGAGTAAACAAAGAAACAGCTGAGGACTTGAGCGTTTCATGACTAAACAAAAAAAAAGTACTGTAAAATAATGACAAATAGCAAAAAAAGTACTTGGAAAACACTAATGACATAGCTGAGAGAGATATACAAACCTTTCACGAAGTGATCACTGCAAACTCGAGCATGCTTCAACTCGGCTCCCTTCGATTTCAGTGAGAGGTTCAAAAGCCACCTCTCTCGACTTTTTTTGTGAAATCCTGTGTTCATTCACCCTTTTTTATTAGTTCATGGGGAACCCTGAAGAAACTTTTATCAGTTTCATGGTTTGATCGATCGAACAACCTAAAACAATGCAAGCGTAAGGCATTTTTCATGTGAGCAATGCACCTTCTCTGCACAAACGCTTTGTCAACTGAGCTTTGGTAGACCACCAGCTAAAGTTTTGGATAACTAATGAGGCGGATGTGACATCACATGAAACCCAACAATTGTTTATGCTCTGACTGAACTCACCTAATCTCCAGTTGCCTTCTTTAGCACCTACAATTTATAATGACCTGGATGACTGAGAACCTTCACAGATGTTCCCTTGTGTGATGTATCTGCTCAGACCAGCTTCAGAGTCCTGCAATAAACCAATCACCCCTGCAGAAAAACCTGATAACATCTCCGAAGTTTCAGGGTAAACAAGACGGAGTTATATAGACTAGTAAAGGACCGGATAGGTTTCTGAATGGCTTTGTTTCTGCAGAGAGAGAAGGGGCTAATTGCTTGTGTGGGTTCACCAATTCCCAAATGTACTGTAGAAGGCACTCACTTTCACTTTTGGGAAGTGAAGCAGAACTAATAAGATAACGGATAATATTTATAAAAGTGATAGAACAGAATATGAAATAGTAGTGAAAAAAGACAAACTGGTTAATTTCAATGTTTTGCTGAAATCCGATTCATGCAAATGTTAATTATGGCTTTTGTTTCAGTTGCCATTTTATTATACACAAAGGTTAAATTTAACTTAATTTATAATAGTTCAGTGTGGATCTAGTGCAATGTTAAAACCTAATCAGCTACATTAATAGATGTTTGTGGATTATTCAACTCCCAAGATTTACCAATACCTTTGTATACCCTACATGCACTATACCCCTCCTAGAACTGCCACCTTATTGTGGTGGAGGGGTTTGTGTGCTTGAATGATCCTAGGAGCTATGTTGTCGGGGGCATTATGCCCCTGTCAGGGTTTCCCAAGGCAGACAGGTCCTAGGTGACAGCCAAGAGCAGTTCACCAAAAACCCCTATGGAGAAAAAAATCAAGGACCGTGACGTCACCCGGTATGACACAGCCGGGGCCCCACCCTGGAGCCAGGCCCGGAGTTGGGGCTCGTATGCGAGCGCTTGGTGGCCGGGCCTTTGCCCATGGGGCCCGGCCGGGCTCAGCCCGAAGAGGTGACGTGGGCCCGACCTCCTGTGGGTTCACCACCCACAGAGGTAGCAGTAGGGGATTAGTGCAGTGTGGATTGGGTGGCAGTCGAAGGCAGGGGCCTCGACGACCTGATCCCCGGACACAGCGGCTGGCTGTTGGGACATGGAATGTCACTTCGCTGGGGGGGAAAGAGCCTGAGCTTGTGCGGGAGGTTGAGAGGTACCGGCTAGAGATAGTCAGGCTCACCTCCATGCACAGCTTGGGCTCTGGAACCCAGCTCCTCGAGAGGGGCTGGACTCTCCACTTCTCTGGAGTTGCCTGTGGTGAGCGGCGGCGGGGTGGTGTGGGCTTGCTTATAGCTCCCCAGCTCAGCCGCCATATGTTGGAGTTTACCCCAGTGAATGAGAGGGTCGCCTCTCTGCACCTTCGGATTGGGGAGAGGGCTCTTCCTGTTGTTTGTGCCTACGGGCCAAATAGCAGTATAGAGTATCCGGCCTTCTTGGAGTCCCTGGGAGAGGTACTGAGGGGTGCTCAGACTGGGGACTCCATTGTGCTACTGGGGGACTTCAATGCTCATGTGGGCGATGACAGTGACACCTGGAGGGGCGTGGTTGGGAGGAACGGCCTCCCCGATCTGAACCCGAGTGGTGTTTTGTTATTGGACTTCTGTGCTAGTCACGGTTTGTCCATAACGAACACCATGTTCGAGCATAGGGGTGTCCATAAGTGCACGTGGCACCAGGACACCTTAGGTCGGAGGTCGATGATCGACTTTGTAGTCGTTTCATCTGATCTCCGGCCCTATGTCTTGGACACTCGGGTGAAGAGAGGGGCTGAGCTGTCAACTGATCACCACCTGGTGGTGAGTTGGATCTGCTGGTGGAGGAGGAAGCTGGACAGACCTGGCAGGCCCAAACGTATGGTGAGGGTCTGCTGGGAACGTCTGGCCGAGCACTCTGTTGGGGAGGTCTTTAACTCCCACCTCCGGGAGAGCTTTTCCCAGCTTCCAAGGGAGGTGGGGGACATTGAGTCTGAGTGGACCATTTTCTCTACCTCCATTGTGGACGCAGCTGTTCGGAGCTGTGGCTGCAAGGTCTCCGGTGCCTGTCGTGGCGGCAATCCCTGAACCCGGTGGTGAACACCGGAAGTAAGGGATGCCATCAAGCTGAAGAAGGAGTCCTATCGGGCCATGTTGACCTCCAGGACTCCTGAGGCAGCTGATGGGTATCGGCAGGCCAAGCGTGCTGCAGCTCGGGCAGTTGCGGAGGCAAAAACTCGGAACTGGGAGGAGTTCTGTGAGGCCATGGAGAAGGACTATCGGTCGGCCTCGAAGAAATTCTGGCAAACTGTCCGGCGCCTCAGGAGGGGGAAGCAGTACTCTGCCAACAGTGTTTACAGTGCGGGTGGGGAGCTGTTGACCTCGACTGGGGACATTGTCGGGCGGTGGAAGGAATACTTTGAGGATCTCCTCAATCCCACCATCATGTCTTCCACTGAGGAGACTGAGGCTGATGACTCAGAGGTGGACTCGTCCATTACCCAAGCTGAAGTCACTGAGGTGGTTTGCAAGCTCCTCGGTGGCAAAGCACTGGGGGTGGATGAGATCCGCCCTGAGTATCTCAAGTCTCTGGATGTTGTGGGGCTGTCCTGGTTGACACACCTCTGCAACATCGTGTGGCGGTCGGGGACAGTGCCTCTGGAGTGGCAGACTGGGGTGGTGGTCCCTCTTTTTAAGAAAGGGGACCGGAGAGTGTGCTCCAATTATAGGGGAATCACACTTCTCAGCCTCCCAGGGAAGGTTTACTCCAGGGTACTGGAGAGGAGAATTCGACCAATAGTCGAACCTCGGATCCAGGAGGAACAATGCGGTTTTTGTCCTGGTCGTGGAACACTGGACCAGCTCTATACCCTTCATAGGGTGCTCGAGGGTTCATGGGAGTTTGCCCAACCAGTCCACATGTGCTTTGTGGATCTGGAGAAGGCATTCGACCATGTCCCCCATGGTATTCTGTGGGGGGTGCTTCGGGAGTATGGGGTTCGGGGCTCTTTGCTAAGGGCTGTCCAGTCCCTGTACGAACGGAGCAGGAGTCTGGTTCGCATTGCCGGCAGTAAGTCAGACCTGTTCCCAGTGCATGTTGGACTCCGGCAGGGCTGCCCTTTGTCACCGGTTCTGTTCATAATTTTTATGGACAGAATTTCTAGGCGCAGTCAGGGGCTGGAAGGAATCCTGTTTGGGAACCACAGGATTTAATCTCTGCTTTTTGCGGATGATGTTGTCCTGTTGGCTTCTTCAAACCAGGACCTTCAGCATGCACTGGGGCGGTTTGCAGTCGAGTGTGAAGCGGCTGGGATGAGAATCAGCACCTCCAAGTCCGAGGCCATGGTTCTCGACCGGAAAAGGGTGGCTTGCCCTCTCCAGGTTGGTGGAGAAGTCCTGCCTCAAGTGGAGGAGTTTAAGTATCTCGGGATCTTGTTCACGAGTGAGGGAAGGATGGAGCGTGAGATCGACAGGCGGATCGGTGCAGCCTCCGCAGTGATGCGGTCACTTTACCGGTCCGTCATGGTGAAGAAGGAGCTGAGCCAAAAGGCGAAGCTCTCAATTTACCAGTCGATCTACGTTCCGACTCTCACCTATGGTCATGAGCTTTGGGTAATGACCGAAAGAACAAGATCGCGGATACAAGCGGCCGAAATGAGTTTCCTTTGCAGGGTGGCTGGGCACTCCCTTAGAGATAGGGTGAGAAGCACAGTCACTCGGGAGGAGCTCAGAGTAGAGCCGCTGCTCCTCCACATCGAGAGGAATCAGCTGAGGTGGCTCGGGCATTTTTTTCGGATGCCTCCTGGACGCCTCCCTGGGGAGGTGTTCCAGGCATGTCCCCCCGGGAGGAGGCCCCGGGGAAGACCCAGGACATGCTAGAGGGACTATGTCTCTCGGCTGGCCTGGGAACGCCTCGGTGTTCTTCCCGGGGAGCTGGCTGAGGTGTCTGGGGAAAGGGAAGTTTGGGCTTCCATGCTTAGTCTGCTGCCTCTGCGACCTGGTCCCAGATAAGTGGAAGAAGACGAGACGAGACATGCACTATATTGCTAACAGTATGCAGAGACCTGACCAGTCACACCCACATGTGCTTGTTAAATATTAGATGTAATTTCCCTTTTATAGATGTCCCCATTATAGATATAGTCCCACTTTTGATGTTATAATTACCCCCACTCTTCTGGGAAGGTTTCTGATTAGTTTTTATTTTTCCTCCTTACATGACTGTGGCAGCAGTCTGGGGAAGACCCACATGGCTATGATGGTCAGGTGTCCACATACATGTGGCTATGTGAATATCAGCTGTATTGTGGTGTGCTTATGCTGCTTTACCTTTACTGTTTGGTGGATTATTCAAGAGGAGTATACATTTACCTTCCCAGCCATGATGATAACTTCTAGACTACTTCAAACTCCACCTTACACTTGCTGTCAGAGGTACTTACCTAATGAAGACAAATCATTTCTGGTTATAGGAAGAGGCTCATCATCCTTGAGAGAATCTTCTTGAGAGTGTCTCTGTGGCAATCAGCTGTAGCCCTGCTGCTTTTGTGAGGCAGGACAGGTGTTCCATCACCTTCTTTTAGACTTTCTTTGATATTAATCCATTGCAGTGTCTCAATTAATCCTCTCAACCTCCTGCTCCAACCAGTGAGGGTAAAAATTACAGTGGTGCTTGAAAGTTTGTGAACCCTTTAGAATTTCCTATATAAATATGCATAAATATGGCCTAAAACAAGGGCGGCAAGGTGGTGTAGTGGTTAGCGCTGTCGCCTCACAGCAAGAAGGTCCTGGGTTCGAGCCCCGGGGCCGGCGGGGGCCGTTCTGTGTGGAGTTTGCATGTTCTCCCCGTGTCCGCGTGGGTTTCCTCCGGGTGCTCCGGTTTCCCCCACAGTCCAAAGACATGCAGGTTAGGTTAACTGGTGACTCTAAATTGACCGTAGGTGTGAATGCGAGTGTGAATGGTTGTCTGTGTCTATGTGTCAGCCCTGTGATGACCTGGCGACTTGTCCAGGGTGTACCCCGCCTTTCGCCCGTAGTCAGCTGGGATAGGCTCCAGCTTGCCTGCGACCCTGTAGAAGGATAAAGCGGCTAGAGATAATGAGATGAGATGAGATGGCCTAAAACATCATCAGATTGTCACACAAGTCCTAAAAGTAGATAAAGAGAACCCAGTTAAACAAATGAGACAAAAATATTATACTTGGTCATTTATTTATTGAGGAAAATGATCCAATATTACATATCTGTGAGTGGCAAAAGGATGTGAACCTTTGCTTTCAGTATCTGGTGGACCCCCTTGTGCAGCAATAACTGTAACTAAATGTTTCCAGTAACTGTTGATCAGTCCTGTACACCGGCTTGGAGGAATTTTAGCCCATTCCTCCATACAGAACAGCTTCAACTCTGGGATGTTGATGGGTTTCCTCACATGAACTGCTTGCTTCAGGTCCTTCCACAACATTTTGATTGGATTAAGGTCAGGACTTTGACTTGGCCATTCCAAAACATTAACTTTATTCTTCTTTAACCATTCTTTGGTAGAACGACTTGTGTGCTTAGGGTCATTGTCTTGCTGCATGACCCACCTTTTCTTAAGATTCAGTTCATGGACAGATGTCCTGACATTTTCCTTTAGAATTCACTGGTATAATTCAGAATTCATTGTTCCATCAATGGCAGCACGGTGGTGTAGTGGCTAGCGCTGTCGCCTCACAGCAAGAAGGTCTGGGTTCGAGCCCCGTGGCCGGCGAGGGCCTTTCTGTGCAGAGTTTGCATGTTCTCCCCATGTCCGCGTGGGTTTCCTCTGGGTGCTCCGGTTTCCCCCACAGTCCAAAGACATGCAGGTTAGGTTAACTGGTGACTCTAAATTGACCGTAGGTGTGAATGTGAGTGTGAATGGTTGTCTGTGTCTATGTGTCAGCCCTGTGATGACCTGGCGACTTGTCTAGGGTGTACCCCGCCTTTCGCCCATAGTCAGCTGGGATAGGCTCCAGCTTGCCTGCGACCCTGTAGAAGGATAAAGCGGCTAGAGATAATGAGATGAGAATGTTCCATCAATGAAGGCAAGCCGTCCTGGCCCAGATGCAGCAAAACAGGCCCAAACCATGATACTACCATCACCATGTTTCACAGATGGGATAAGGTTCTTATGCTGGAATGCAGTGTTTTCCATTCTCCAAACATAACACTTCCCATTTAAACCAAAAAGTTATATTTTGGTCTCATCTGTCCACAAAAAATATTTTCCAATGGCCTTCTGGCTTGTCCACATGAGCTTTAGCAAACTGCAGACGAGCAGCAATGTTCTTTTTGGAGAGCAGTGGCTTTCTCCTTGCAACCCTGCCATGCACACCACTGTTATTCAGTGTTCTCCTGATGGTGGACTCATGAACATTAACATTAGCCAATGTGAGAGAGGCCTTCAATTGCTTAGAAGTTACCCTGGGGTCCTTTGTGACCTTGCTGACCATTACACGCCTTCCTCTTGGAATGATCTTTGTTGGTCGACCAGTCCTGGGGAGGGGAACAATGGCCTTGAATTTCCTCCATTTGTACACAATCTGTCTGACTGTGGATTGGTGGAGTCCAAACTCTTTAGAGATGGTTTTGTAACCTTTTCCAGCTTGATGAGCATCAACAACGCTTTTTCTGAAGTCCTCAGAAATCTCCTTTGTTCGTGCCATGATACACTTCCACAGATGTGTTGTGAAGATCAGATTTTGATAGATCTCTGTTCTTTAAATAAAAGAGGGTGCCCACTCACACCTGATTGTCATCCCATTGATTGAAAACACCTGACTGTAATTTCACCTTCAAATTAACTGCTAATCCTAGAGGTTCACATACTTTTGCCACTCACAGATATGTAATATTAGATCATTTTCCTCAATAAATAAAAGACAAGTATAATATTTTTGTCTCATTTGTTTAACTGGGTTCTCTTTATCTACTTTTAGGACTTGCGTGAAAATCTGATGTTGTTTTAAGTCATATTTATGCAGAAATATAGAAAATTCTAAAGGGTTCACAAACTTTCAAGCACCACTGTACTTCCAGGCATTACCTCTAGAGAGGACACATCTCTTTTTTTTAGTTTCATGTGCAAACAAACATGTCGCTAAAGCTTTGCTCTAGATGTTGCTGATGTTGGATAAGCCTTGCTATATATATATATATATATATATATATATATATATATATATATATATATATATATACACCGTATTTTCTGGACTATAGAGCGCACCTGTATATAAGCCGCATCCGCTCTATTAAAAAAAAAAAAGATATACAAGCCGCACCGGGCTATAAGCCGCAGATATCTATGTTGAAAAATTAGATATTTACTGCATGTACAGAACGATTTTGTACTGTAAATGTACATGTATGTACCTGAACAGATTCTTTCCGAACAGTGCCTTTTAACACGGCAGCAACTTTGCTGATTAAAACGGAACAGAACCAAGAGAAAATAACCGGTATTTATTTACCTTCATTTCTCCTGTGTTTGAAACCACAAGTCACTTTAATAATCTTCGCTGAAATCCATGAAGTCGTCTTCTTCAGTGTCGGAGTTGAACAGCCTCAGAAGCGCTTCGTCACATCTGTCTCCATCAGTCTCGCTCTCCGTGTCACTGTCATCCTCCGGTGAAGTTAGCTCTGAAGGTGCACCGCTCTCTTCGCGTAGCAGTCCAGCCTTTCGGAACCCGTTGGTGATGGTGGATTCTTTCACAGCAGTTCACGCTGTTAGGATCCGCTGTTAGGATCCACTGACAGACATCAGAAAAGGATGCTTTTCGCATGCGGCCAGTTTTTGTGAAAGACTTCTCACCACTTGTCATCCAAGTCTCCCACTCAACCCGGAGTGCAGCTTTAAATGCCCGATTCACACTGATGTCAAGTGGCTGCAAATACTTTGTTGTACCTCCAGGAATCACAGCTGGAATGGAGTTTGTTTTCTTGATCGCTGCTTTCACAGAATCTGTGATGTGGGCCCTCATGCTATCCAAAACAAGCAGTGCTTTTTTCTGGTGAAAAAATCCTCCCGGGCGCTTACCGTAGCACTCCGTTAACCATTCATTCATTAGGCCTTCCATCATCCACCCTTTGGTGTTAACTTTGACCACTATGCCTTTCGGGAGTTGTTCTTTCGGCATAGTTATGCGCTTAAAAATCACCATTGGCGGAAGTTTTTGTCCGGATGCCGTGCATGCCAGAACGCAGGTGAAGTGCGTCTTCTCGTAGCCTGTTGTTTTCAACAACACGGATGATGCACCTGTCTTGTTAACAGTCTTGGTCAGTGGCAGATCAAACGTCAAAGGGACTTCATCCATATTTATGATGTCGTCTGGTCCGATGGAGTTTTCTTGTATCTTTGTTTCAACGAATTTGTGGAAGTTTTCAATTTTTTCCTGATAGTCGGGGGGAGTTGCTGACAGAGAGTGGTCCGTGCCCTAATGGACAGGTTTTTACGTCTCATAAATCTGAAACACCATGACGGCCCAGCTTTGAAATCTTCAATATTCATTTCGCGGGCGATTGTTTCAGCTTTCAGTCGGATCTGTATAGTGGATACACCTTGGCCACCTGCTCTCTGTGTGTTCACCCAGTCCTCCAGGACATTTTCAAGTTCAGGCCACCTGCTTTTATGTCCTCTGAAAGCTTTTCTCGACTTTTGGCATTGCATGAGCTCTTCCTGCTGCCGCCTCCAACGTCTCACCATAGATTCATTGACGCTAAGCTTGCGTGCAGCAGCGCGGTTTCCTTCCTGGATAGCAAACTCGATGGCCTTCAACTTAAAACTTGCATCATACGAACTTCTTCGTGTGGTTTCCATGATGAAGGGGCGAGGATTTGAAAATAATTACCAGTTAGTAATTTGTCGTGCGTGTTCTATCTGCTAAAGATCTGCTAATTCTTCTTTGCATTGATTTTTCGTCGATCTTATTTTTGATTCTACTTCCGGTTAGAGTGCCCCTAGCGGTGGAAGAAAAATCCACAGAATAGCCGCACCTTTGTATAAGCCGCATGGTTCAAAACCTAGGGAAAAAGTAGCGGCTTATAGTCCAGAAAATACGGTATATATATATATATATATATATATATATATATATATATATATATATATATATATATATGGTGGTAGGGAGAGAAGACTCACCTGCTGAATTTTTATTTTGTCATCTACATTTTTAGTCACAGCTCCATAATCATCAATAGGAGAGATGTAGAGCTGTGAAATATTTGAATCGTAACGCCATTTCATGCTGTGATTGGAAGAGTGTGTAATATGAAAAATATAACGATGGTTTAAAGTATTATATAAGGTAATAAAGACCTTCCTCAGGGTTCCACTGATTTAGTAGTGGAGTTCGAAGATTATGTTTATAAGTTTTCCTGTTTCAACCTTGGAGGCCAGGCACATTCATGGTAAGTCTTTGAAACAAATAAGAGTTAAAAACAAACAAACAAAAAATATTCCTGCTTAATTGTGTGTAACTACTTGCAATAGTAGCCATGAGATACAAAATCAAGGTTATGAAGTCAATGTGTACAGAATGTAGTCTATTGTTATTTAATATACTCTCTCTGAAAACAGCCTGTTTAAAAATCAGCCAATTAACAGTTATTCCATGAAATCAAGTCATACACTGCAAAAAACGATATCGTAGCAAGTGAAAATATCTTGAAAATAGTTGAAACGATCTAGCATTTCCAATTAGAATAATACAAGACACCAATTCTGATATTATTAAACCTAGTTCTAGATTGCAACCAACATATTCAAAGATGTCTTATCAAGTAAAAATATCTGCCCATGCAGAAAGATCATTTCACTAGTATTAAGTAATTTTCTCCTCAAATTCAGTTTTCAATTTTTTAGTGTACATGAGCTGATAGGCAATGAGATTGAGTGGAATAACTGTTTTATTATATCCACATTCACTGGATTTTGAAAAACAGAACATTTTTATTGTTATTTTTTGCCAATCCAATAAATAAAAACTTTCTACAAAATGTCTGAAAAAATCATGTCTGCTTAGAATGTAAACAAACTGGCAAAATGACAGAAACAAATTTGAGAAAAATGCTATAATGTCAGTCAGGGCCGTAACCAGGATTTTTCAAATACCGAGGTCAAGCATGGCTGACAGCACCCCCCCGGCACAACTTAAATAAATAAATAAACCAAGGATAGATTTGGTGGTGGACACATTTATTTTAACAATTCTACAACTGTGGCACCATAACTGTGGTGTTTTATCTGACATAAAAGTAGAAAGGTAGTGAACTCTTGAACTGAGTATACATACCTAAAGTACCAGTTACCTAAAGTATTGGCATTATTTACATTGCAGCATACACATGACAGAAAGGGTGTGAACTGCTGAACTGTAAGCTTTAGTATTACACCTTATAATAATAGTGTGTGTGTGTGTGTGTGTGTGTGTGTGTGTGTGTGTGTGTGTGAGAGAGAGAGGGAGAGAGAGAGAGAGAGAGAGAGACAGAGTGACAGAGTTTGTGTATTTGTGGGTGTCTGTATGTGTAGAGACATTCTGAGCAGTAATGTAAAGGCATCAGTCTATCTGGCTGTCTTGAATTGAGATCCATTTGCATGCATTCTCTGAAACAGTGTTCTCACCATTGCCTGTAATGTAAGTTTGGCTCATAACACATTTACTTCAACAATTCAAAAACTGTGCCATCATAACTGTGGAGTTTTGTCTGACATAAAAGTCAAAACTGAACTGAACTGAGTGTATTGCTCAGCTACCTGAAGTATTGGCATTATTTACATTTCATTATCTTAAAGGAACAGTCCACCGTACTTCCATAATGAAATATGCTCTTATCTGAATTGAGACGAGCTGCTCCGTACCTATCCGAGCTTTGCGCGACCTCCCAGTCAGCCAGACACAGTCAGACGCGCTGTCACTCCTGTTAGCAATGTAGCTAGGCTCAGCATGGCCAATGGTATTTTTTGGGGCTGTAGTTAGATGCAACCAAACTCTTCCGCATTTTTCCTGTTTACATAGGTTTATATGACCAGTGACATGAAACAAGTTCAGTTAAAAAATTGAAACGTGGCGATTTTCTATGCTATGGAAAGTCTGCACTATAATGACAGGCGTACTAACACCTTCTGTGCGCTTCGTCAGCGCATTGATATCTGAGCTCCGTATCAATGCGCTGCCGAAGCGCGCAGAAGGTGTTAGCACGCCTGTCATTATAGTGCGGACTTTCCATAGCATAGAAAATCGCCACGTTTCAATTTTTTTAACTGGACTTGTTTCATGTCACTAGTCATATAAACCTATGTAAACAGGAAAAACGCGGAAGAGTTTGGACGCATCTAACTACAGCCCCAAAAAATACCATTGGCCATGCTGAGCCTAGCTACATTGCTAACAGGAGTGACAGCGCGTCTGACTGCGTCTGACTGACTGGGAGGTCGCGCAAAGCTCGGAGAGGTACGGAGCAGCTCGTCTCAATTCAGATAAGAGCATATTTCATTATGGACGTACGGTGGACTGTTCCTTTAAATTACATTAGAATGTAGAGATATTAGTTCTGTGTGAAGACTATGTATTAGAGAGAGTGTGTGAGAGTGTATTATTTGTGTGTGTGTGTCTGTGTGAGTGAGTGAGAGAGAAAGAGAGAGTTATGAGAGAAAGAAAGAGAGTTACTCAAACAAGCCCGTTTAGTCAGCCCTGCACAGGGCTGCCTGTGACAACGTAGTTTTGAATGTTTCTCGAAATGCTAACTAAAATGTAATAGGCAATGACAATGAAACGTTTCCCCTTGGAAAGTTGGCATGACACCGCTGAACGGTCTGCCACTGCACTGACAATATTTTCTCACCTTCCCTCCTTCTCTTTCCCTGCTCTTCTGTTGGCTGTCCAAACCTTAATTTAGTTTGTTGCAACGTTTTCATTTTGCACTCAGGTAAAGCTCTATAATGCGATGTGACTATTAGCCTATGTTAGGTTAGGTAGGCATATGTGATAGAGCATAGACTACACCCTGCCTGTTTTATCCAAAACCCAACTTCCCCGGCCGACACTAGTATAGGCTACGTCGCATGATGCTGCATTAGACACGGCAACGATAGAGATAGAGGCTGAGAGATTTCAGATGACATTAGACAAATGTGAATTTTATTGGGGGGAAATACAGATGACATGTGGATGTGGACGCTGCGTTTTACATTGATCACTGCTCGAATTCAGCGTAGACCAATTTTAAATTTCTGAAAAAAATACCGAGGACATGACCTCGGTGTCCTCAATGGTAGTTACGGCCATGATGTCAGTAATAGCGCAAGTTCAGAGCAGCCTCCAGACATGGCTGCACACTGGACTACAACACCCAAGTGCCACAGCGCCTCTCCTCCCCGGAATACTGACACACCCAATTACCTACACTCCTATATAAGACTCAGACAAACAAATGGACAATGTGAATTATTGCTCAGTGTTCAGACCTGACTTTGCCAAGCTTTTCCTCTTGTTGATGGTTTCCTTTGACTCTGACCTTATTGCTCTGTTGTTCCCAACCTTGATCTCGTTTGGTCTGCATTACTCTGTTTGCACATCGACTGACCTTTGCCTGCCCCTGACTACGCTACACAGATTACGTCTTGGATTTGGTTTCCAGTTTGTGACACACCCGCTCTCCCCTGCGTCTGCATCCAGTAAGTGCCTACACCCTGACAATAATAATAATAATAATAATAATAATAATTTTTTTTGGGGGGGGAATATGTTCTTTTGATCAAATACTTTTATTCCATATTTTAGTTTTTTTTTATTTGGGGGGGTTCTTCTTATTCTTTAGGGTTTTTTGGTGATTGGCAAACCAACTTAATGTCACTGTTACTGTGACTGACTGGGCTGAAGTGTGGAACAGGAGCTATGGGGGGGGGGCTATTCTTTTAGCTATTTCTGTTCCTTTTAAATACTTTCACAATTTTTGGGGTTTTGTTTTCAAGTAGGGTTTTTATTTCGTCCTTTGTTGGTTCAGCAACACGTTCTGCCATTTTGTTTTCTCTACTCACGGTATATGAGCTGACACCCTAGTAGTAGAGTAGCCAATCAGAGTGTGCGATTGCTCATATCCAGTGAATAAATGTGTATAATACAAATCAATCTTATTCAAATACTGTAGTAGAGATGTGAGTGTGGTTAAAATGAACGTGACCTACAAAGCTGTCGAGTGAAAGTTTGATATGTTGATGTAAATTCTGTGCTTATGACCAGGTTGATATTTTAGCAGGTGATATATATATATATATATATATATATATATATATATATATATATATATATATATATATATATATATATATATATATATATATATATATTATAAAAACTTCTGAGATGAGGTTGGCCTTTTAGTCAATATTTACAGACATTTTCTCATTTTCATGTTGCAGGGTGGACGTTTCAGGTGTGACACAGCAACACTCATGCTATGATCCATCACTTAGTTTGGCTCGGGATTGACATTACACTTTCACAAAAGTCATTGAAATACTGTTCTGCAAACCTATTCAGTCAGTTTCATATTAACTTTCATGTCAAGCCAAATTGAAATTCTACCACTTTGTAGCCCTATAAAATATAGTAGAAAATAGTGTTGGGTTCAATAATACCTAAGAGGTCAAGACCATAGCCAATGGTGTCTGAGTTGAGATGGAATATGATGGGGGAGACCAAGACAAGACCAGCACCACACAATAGCTGAGTCCAGGTCAAGGCTGAGACCAGATGCTTAGATGTTGTAATTTGCTGGTTGTAGTATCTTCCTAACCTGATATGACACTTCTCTTGAATGAAATAAAATAATCCATCTCCTACATTAGTATTATAATTGTGTACAAATAAATACACAGGACATTCAGCATAGCTCATTCTTCTAGCAAGCGTTGCAGTGTAATAACATCCATCATCTGTAGCCTCTTATCCTGTAGAGGGTCTCAGGCAAGCTGAAGCCTATCCCAGCTGACTATGGGTGAGAGGCAGGGTACACCCTGGACAAGTCACCAGATCATCACAGAAATAACCATTCACACCTACAGTCAACTTGGAGCCACCAATTAGCTTAACCTGCATATCTTTGGGGGAAACCGGAGCACCTGGAGGAAACCCACGCAGACACGGGGAGAACATGCAAACTCCACACAGAAAGGCCCTCATCAGCCGCTCAAACCCAGAACCTTCTTGCTATGAGGCGACAGTGCTAATCACTACACCACCATGCCACCACTGTAATAACACCATGTTATATCATTCCTACATAAAGCACACATGTGGTGGGGACTGGTTAGGGAGCATGTGTGAGGTAAATGAAATTACAGATTTTGTTAGTTATACAAAAGATACATTTTTAAAGAAATGCAACAGGAAAAAGTACAAAACAAACATTTGCAAAACACATTTCCTTTGATTTAAAGTGCATATCCTGGACCAATTTTTTTTTTTATATGAAAGTTTGTCCCTTTACACACTCATCCAGAAGGGTAATTTTGTACAAGGCCATCTGTCTACAGCAGAAAAAAAAATAAAATAAGAAAACTCGTCTGGAAAAATCCCAAGGGAGTCTGGAGCCAGATTTGTGATGTCACCTGCTGAACCGCTAGCAGGCTGCGCGAGCTTGCATGGATTCAGTGCACAGCCTGTGTAGACCAAGTTTAGCAGCTAGCAATTTTGCATTGAAATATGGAATTGTCACCTGAGCGCAATACTTCACCTTTGGATGAAGAATATAATGAGATGTCAGAATTTTCTTACCCTGGCAGCAGTCAACTTGTGAACTGCCGATTTTCTTGGCCTTTTTCTTGGCTCGGCTTCCGGGTGTGCCTCACACAAGCGTTCCCATTTCTCTCTCATTGTCCAGTCTTTTGGAAAATGATGAGTACTAATCCCATCAAGACTGGTGTTGCTACACCCTTCTGCGATACATCTGTTAACCATTTTAATAATTACATGATAACGTTGAAGAAATTTGCAGAAAACCACCAGGTCGTTTTCTCATAAACAAACCAGTGCTGACGTAGGATTCAGAGGGAGGCGTCCCGCACGCGACATCACGAAAATCAATGTTTGCCGGGAAATCCAAATGCCAAGTTTTTTCAGAGGCGGACCAATTCGCCTCAAATGGCTTGATTTCAACTGAATTTTTCTGGTATTGTGCAAGGTAAAAAAAATTGCACAAAATGCAAAATGTGACAGATATTTGACCAAAGTTTAATATAAAATAGGAGAATTACATTGATCTTGCTCCTGAATTTACCTGTGATATGCACTTTAAGCACATAGCAGGTAAATAAAATAGAATTTGCTTTGGCTCTGAGACCAAACACAGCTGTGCATAGTACTGGTGATATATTATTTTAAACAAGATGAAATATTTTGAAACATACAGTACTGTGAAAGTCTTAGCACCCTATTTTTTCATACAAACTTTGTTATGGATTTCTATTTTATGACTTCGATATTATCAAGTCAGTACAAAAACATTTTAGAGTTCCAAACATTAATTTTCCAGCACAAAATTAAATGTTACAGGAAAAAAAATTGTTTATATCTGAGCAGCATATTACACGAGAGACCATTTTCAGATTAAAAAAGAAAACCAAGCAGCCTTCATGAGGTTTTGGTGCAAAATTAAGAAGCAAGTGTGACAGTTAAAGGCATACCTGTCAACTTTGAGGTTTGAAAAAAAGGGATATTTCCCAGATTTTTAACTCAAAATAAGGGAAAATTTCGGAAAGTCATACCCTTCACCAAAAGTGGGTGTGTAGTTGAATGGGGGGCAATTTTCTATCTAGTATTTGTGATTTCCTGTACTCTGGTGCATGTTGGTGATAGCCAAGACCCAAACTCAATATGCTTATGGTTTATAGAGTGCATTTGTGAATAAACTATACATTTATTTTTATTTGCTTTCAGTGGTACCAGTTATTTCCCAAATTAAGGGCTAAAATACGTATATGTTAAAATAAGAAAGGTCATTATATAACTAGTCAATAAATTCAATTCCATTGCAATTTATTATGGTTTTACCATAGTCATGGCCTCGGAACACTAGATAGATAGATAGATAGATAGATAGATAGATAGATAGATAGATAGATAGATAGATAGATAGATAGAGTAATAAAGAGCAATATAAAATATTAAACCAAGAGTGATTTAAAATGGGTAAGTTTCAGATAGAAAATAAAGTAGACAATGAGTGGATAAAACAGTTAATACACCAATTAGTTTACACTAGGCTATTTATGAGGTCTTAGCCAGGACATACTTAATGTAAACATGTGTAGCTTACCTTTGATTATTTGGGAGGCTTTCGTTTTCCCCATGGAAAATTTATTTGCGATGGAAGAGTCTGGGAACATTCCAGCCACGCACTTGTTGAAATCATCAAAGAAAGAGAGGCTAATGTTTTTCTTAGCTATTAGCATCACCATCTTCACCTCAGACCTAATCAGTGTTGCCAGATACTGCTGACGTTTTCCAGCCCAAAATATGTTCAAAACCCGCCAAAATGCACTTGAAACCGCCCAACTTGGGCGGGAAACCGCCCAATCTGGCAACACTGGACCTAATCACTTGCTCAGCCTCGCCTCCGGACGTAGTTCTGTAATTACTGATGCCTGAGAGGGCGGGGACGTGAATTCATGGCCCGACTTCCTGCTGTAAACTCCTGTCAGAGGCGCGTCATGAATTCTGGACCTACCGACTTTTTTATATTGTGAAAATATGGGACTTTTATATAATGTCAAATATATATTCGGGATATTTTCGGGAAAATAAAAAAACAGGAAGACAGCGGAAAATAAGTCAAAATAAGGGATTTCCCGGGAAAAACGGGAGGGTTGACAGGTATGTTAAAGGATATGGGACAGGAAACATAAATGCACGCTATATCAGTTTCTTTCCATTAAAAATATGAATTAATTGCATCACCAAATACAAAATCATCTATTAAATTCAGCAAAATCGTTATATTCGTGATGGTTATATGACATTTCTACTCGACTTCCGATATGCATTTTCTACAACCGGAAGAGCCGCTGTCACGTGATCATACGTCACAAAAACTTTCGGGCACAGCACAAGCGGGTAGATGAATGGAGAAGTGGATGACAAGAAAATTGTTTTTATAGTCTTTAAAGTACATTGGACATCATGGTGTATTGTGCTGCTTATGGTTGCCATAATTCCAATGGGAAATGCCCTGGAGTAAGTTTTTTTTGCATTCCCCAAGGACCCGAAGCTGAGGAAAGTGTGGGCTCACGTGCGCATACGCAGTAGTGATGTGTCGGTCGCGAACGATCCGGTTCAAAGAGCCGGCTCTTTGAAGTGAACGACGGGAGCCGGCTCTTCGGTGGGAGCCGAGTTGGGGAGGTGCCTCAGAGAGAGAGACTTTCACAAAAAAATGTTGCTGTCCGATTGCGTCTTTGTGTTGTCTATTACCATTCAAAGGAAAAAAAGTAGCATGGTGTACGCCTACTTTTTTTGGTTGGGGGGGGGTTGATGTCATTCACAGCTGCGAAAATACGAAAATTGGTGTAATGCTTAAAGCTGTGGAGCGCAGGGGAGAGGAGTCTAATATTTTATTTAATATTTTATTTAATGGGCGGCACGGTGGTGTAGTGGTTAGCACTGTCGCCTCACAGCAAGAAGGTCCTGGGTTCGAGCCCCGGGGCCGGCGAGGGCCTTTCTGTGTGGAGTTTGCATGTTCTCCCCGTGTCCGCGTGGGTTTCCTCCGGGTGCTCCGGTTTCCCCCACAGTCCAAAGACATGCAGGTTAGGCTAACCGGTGACTCTAAATTGACCGTAGGTGTGAATGTGAGTGTGAATGGTTGTCTGTGTCTATGTGTCGGCCCTGTGATGACCTGGCGACTTGTCCAGGGTGTACCCCGCCTTTCGCCCGTAGTCAGCTGGGATGGGCTCCAGCTTGCCTGCGACCCTGTAGAACAGGATAAAGCGGCTAGAGATAATGAGATGAGATGAGATTTTATTTAATAAAATATTTTGTTGCACATTGTTCTGTGTTTGTTAAAATAATTTCCAACTTTGCTTCATAGTTTCTTAGGCCTGATTTATACTTCATAATTTATTTTGTGGCATTTTGTTCAAGGTCGAGTGTGAAATAAAGCCATAAAGGATAAACAGTTGATGTCTTCTGTGTATTTTATATTGGTAATATAACACAGTTTTGCATTATGTTTGTGAGAAAATAATTTATTAATTGGTAAGTAAGTTTTATTTCTATAGCTAAAACATTGTTACACTGCTATACTTTACAAAGCTTTACAATGGCTACAAAAACTAAAAAATAAAATGGAAAACATCCTATTGATAAAATATAAATAATAATGTAATTAATTAACTAGTTAATTGCAGCAATTAAATCAAAAATAAAATCTCAGGAGCCGTTTGGGAGCCGAAAGAGCCGGCTCCTTATAGTAAGAAGAGCCAAAAGAGCCGGCTCCCGAAAAAGAGCCGAAATTCCCATCACTAATGCGCAGTAGGCTTCGCGCATGCGCAGTAGGCTTGGTAGGACAAATCCAAGCGGTAGGATAACTTTACAGAACACCTGTTGAAAAAACTTTGCACCTACTGTTTCCCACAAACTGTGTTTGGACCATTTCACTGAGGATTCTTTCAACATTAATACTCAGGTACTGAGCGATATTAATTGCCAAGCCAAATTTAAGAGGCTACTTAAAGATGGAGCCGTTCCCAACGTCCCAATTCAGGAACAAGACAGCGGAGTGAAACCAGAAGTGCTACGGCCACCACGAGGTGCATTCGCTAAGCGACTGAAAGCTGAGGTAAGGATTAGTATTATAATTTTGGGTGTATCAATTATTGATTATCATAATTCTGACTCGTTTCGCCATTTTGAATGTTTTCATCTCGGACTCTGGAAGCATTGTATCTCAATCAATCTCGAAAAATATCAGCAAAAAAAAAACTAGCTTGCAACGGACTTTAGCTAGATCTATGATGAACTTTCAATGTATGATACAAAATAATACTTCTTTCAACAGATCATTAGCCTTTGAGCAGAATTGTTTTTAACTTACCAGGAAGTGTTATCGAGCCGACCGCTTTCAGTTTCATGGGGATTGAATGAACTCTCATTCTCAGAATCATCTGACCCGTCAGAGTAAATACAAGATACATGTTCATGTGAATTTCCAGCTATCGGTTCGAATTGATAGGGTCTAACTTCACATCTCTGTGAAACATCGGGAATATCACTGTCGATGGTGTCCATTTTGGTAACCTGTTTACATTAGATTCCCAAGTGCTGGCTCCTTGGAAAGTTTTTGTGATGTCACAGGTCACGTGACCACCTAGCTCATTAATGAATCCTTGTTTTACGCTGATGTATAAAAAAACTTGAATAATGTGATGATTTTCACATTTTTGACGCCCTGCAGTGATTTAGATGGCATTTCTTATGTCCTTTATACATAATTATGCCCAGAAAAAAATCCATGTCCCATATCCTTTAAAATGGCCAGAAGAACTGTGGCTGGTTAAGGCCCGGTCCCACTGGCCGATGGACACAAAACGTATGCAAAAAGGACACAGCGGACGAGCAAAATTTCGGGGGTGGCTCTATCCGTTTTCATCCGCTCCAGAAATGGACAAAATTGGCGAAAATTTGCGAAAACAGAACGGAAAAGAACGGACGTGGGTAGTATATAGCGGGGATGTTAAACGCATGTTCATAGGAAGCCTAGCGGATGAAAGCGGATGGAAGTGGATGACAGCTCCGAAGGGGTTACCGGTGATAACTGAGAAGCGGACGCATAGCAGAAAGAGCGGATGCATAGCGGATGAAGGGGATGCATCACGTACGCCTAACGGAAACAAAGGGGATGTTGCGCGGATGTATATCGGATGCAGACCGATTGTCCGCTAGTTGTCCTTCTACATACTCTAGACATACTCCAGACATCCTAAATATACGAGATACATCCCAGATATAAACGCTTTGTCCGTTTTGAATACTTTATATACGAGATGCATACGCTTAAGGCTCGGTCCCACTGGCCGATGGACACAAAACGTATGCAAAAAGGACACAGCGGACGAGCAAAATTTCAGGGGTGGCTCTATCCGTTTTCATCCGCTCCAGAAATGGACAAAATTGGCGAAAATTTGCGAAAACAGAACGGAAAAGAACGGACGTGGGTAGTATATAGCGGGGATGTTAAACGCATGTTCATAGGAAGCCTAGCGGATGAAAGCGGATGGAAGTGGATGACAGCTCCGAAGGGGTTACCGGTGATAACTGAGAAGCGGACGCATAGCAGAAAGAGCGGATGCATAGCGGATTAAGGGGATGCATCACGTACGCCTAACGGAAACAAAGGGCATGTTGCGCGGATGTATATCGGATGCAGACCGATTGTCCGCTAGTTGTCCTTCTACATACTCTAGACATACTCTAGACATCCTCAATATACGAGATACATCCCAGATATAAACGCTTTGTCCGTTTTGAATACTTTATATACGAGATGCATACGCTTATATCCTTTCTATTTCCGTGCTACTAACGATGAATAGACGTTTCATGTACCTTATCTTTCCTCCCTCTTTCCGTTTTCAGCTGCAGCGGATGTGAGTTGCGAGGATGCCCAGAGGATGCAGAGAGGATGCAGCAGACGTTTAACGGATGATAACGGACATAGAACGTTTGTTGCTCGTATATGTCGCGGATTTACATCGTACACGGCGGAAAGTTCATCCGTTCTAAAAGTTTTGTGCAGCTCAAAACTTTTTGCGCGGATGAAATCACAGTGGACGGATGCCCGATGGATAGAGCGTATGAAGCACGTATGCAATGAGTACACAACGGATGCATAGCGTTTTCCAACGGATGGCAAAGATTTTTTTACGTTTTACATCCTCTTTGCATCCGTAAGTGCAGTGGGACCGGGCCTTTACATCCTTTCTATTTCCGTGCTACTAACGATGAATAGACGTTTCATGTACCTTATCTTTCCTCCCTCTTTCCGTTTTCAGCTGCAGCGGATGTGAGTTGCGAGGATGCCCAGAGGATGCAGAGAGGATACAGCAGACGTTTAATGGATGATGACAGACATAGAACGTTTGTTGCTCGTATATGTCGCAGATTTACATCGTACACGGCGGAAAGTTCATCCGTTCTAAAAGTTTTGTGCAGCTCAAAACTTTTTGCGCGGATGAAATCACAGTGGATGGATGCTTGATGGATAGAGCGTATGAAGCACGTATGCAATGAGTACACAACGGATGCATAGCGTTTTCCAACGGATGGCAAAGATTTTTTTACGTTTTACATCCTCTTTGCATCCGTAAGTGCAGTGGGACCGGGCCTTTATGCAAGATGCTCAGTAAAACCTACAGCTCATTTCCTTATAAAACTGCACTCATTGTACCTGAGACTACTACATATACAGTTGTGATCAGAAGTTTACATACAGTGACATGAATGTCATCTTGGATATGAATGTCATGGCAATATTTGGGCTTTCAGTAATTTCCTTGAACTGTTCTTTTTCTGTGGCAGAATGATTGTACAGCATACAGCTTTAATTAACAAAAAACACTAGAATTTGGTATTTACTTTGCCCTCTTCGTCCCAGGTGGGATATAAGGCATCAACAAGGTGTCTCCATTTGTTCCTGTCATTTGCAGCATGTTGTGCCTCACCCCATGAGAGCCCCATCTCCTTCAGTTTGTGCATGATGGTATGCCTCCATGTGGTTTTCAGGCATCCTGTCTTCCTTTTTCCAGGTGGTGTCCACTTCAGTGTGATCTTTGGAGTATGCGACTGGTCCATTCTGAGGACATGTCCTAGCCATTGCATCCGGTGGTGCTTGATCTCAGTGGTGATGCCCTGGCTGCCGGTTCTCTGGTAGAGCTCTGTATTGGAGACTTTCATGGGCCAGAAAATGTGGCAGCTTCTCCTGAGGCATCCGTTGTGGAAAACGCTGACCTTCATGTCGCTCTTGGTCACCCTCTAGCACTCAGCCATGCAGCAAAACTGGTTTGACAAAACTGGTGTACAGCCTGAGTTTTGTAGTGGTGCTGTACTGCCTGGATCCCCAGATTGGCTTGAGTCTGGCGAAGGAACCTCTGGCTTTGCTGAGTCTAGCTTGTATGTCCTTCTGTGCTGCATTGTCTGTGCTAACAACACTTCCAAGATCAGTGAAGTCATTGACCTGTTCTAGAGGAGTGCCGTTCACAGTGACCTGCGTTTCACATATGGTGTTTATGCTCATGACTTTGGTCTTGGAAGTGCTGATGGTTAGCCCCACCTTGGTGGCGAAGTCACTCAGCCTGTCTGTTTTCTGGTGGAGGTAGGTAAGCTTGGTGGACAGTACAGCAAGGTCATCCACAAAGTCGAGGTCTTCTAGCTGGGAGAACGGAGTCCACTGGATGCCTCTGGGCTTGTCACAGGCATTCTTCATCACTGTAACAGTTCGCGTGGGTGGAGCACAGAAAGACGGCAGGCCAGAATTAAGTTCCACAAACTCTTTATTTTTAGTCTTTTCAGATGTTCTACTCTCTAGTCATGCACACGGGCGCACACACACACCAGTCGTCTGGTTGGGGAGAGAGCTTCCCTCTTCTGCACTCTCTCTCTTCATATAGGGCCTGGTCACTGGGGAAGACACACAAACACAGATTAACCAACGTCAGATGCAGTGATTCTGCCACTTACCTTCCCTGACTCCGCCCTCCGGTCACAGACCGATGCTTGACCACACCCCTGCTGCCACATACCTCCACTGCCCGACTTAGGCCGGGCAGCTGTCCGGCCTGCAGCTGACCCCCCCCCCCCCCCCCCTTGATGGGAGAGGAAGTCCGCCACGACCATCTGCGCCCCCGGCCTGTGGACCACCTTGAAATTAAAGGGCTGGAGTGCCAGATACCAACGGGTGATCCGCGCATTGGCATCCTTCATACGGTGGAGCCACTGGAGGGGCGCGTGGTCTGAACAGAGGGTGAAAGAGCGCCCCAGGAGGTAGTAGCGGAGGCCAAGGACCACCCACTTTATCGCCAGGCACTCCTTTTCGATGGTGCTGTAGCGCCCCTCACGCACCGACAGCTTCCTGCTTATGTACAGGACGGGCTGTCCTCCTCCTCCACCTCCTGGGACAGAACGGCCCCCAGTCCTCTGTCCGACGCGTCCGTCTGCAACGTAAAGGGGAGAGAAAAGTCAGGGGAGTGTAACAGTGGCCCCCCGCACAATGCAGCCTTCACCTCAGAGATAGCCCGCTGGTATTGCTCCATCCACTGGACCGGATCTGGTGCCCCCTTTTTAGTCAGATCAGTCAGCGGGCTGGTGATGTCCGAATAATTAGGTATAAACCTACGATAGTAGCCAGCCAGCCTCAGGAACTGTCTCACCCCCTTTTTGGTCTTGGGCCTCGGGCAGGCCGCAATTGCTGCTGTCTTTGTTAATTTGGGACACGCACCTGCCCGTGTGCACCTCACAGAGCACCACATTGAGACGCCCCCGGGGGTGGTAGTGCGTAGCCACCCTTACAGGCTACCCGAACACAAGAAAAAAGTGGTTTGGGAAGAACTCGATGCCATGCTCGAAATGGGCATCGTCGAGGAGTCCCACAGTGACTGGAGCAGCCTGGTGGTCTTGGTACCCAAGGCCGACGGGTCGGTCCGGTTCTGTGTGGACTATAGAAAAGTCAATGCGGTGTCTAAATTCGACGCATACCCAATGCCTCGTATTGATGAGTTGCTTGATCGACTAGGCACTGCTTGCTTTTATTCGACACTGGATTTAACAAAGGGATACTGGCAGATCCCCTTGACTCCACTATCCCGAGAAAAAACGGCCTTTTCCACACCGTTCGGTTTACACCAATTCGTCACATTTCCGTTCAGGCTGTTCAGGGCGCCCGCTATGTTTCAGCAGCTGATGGACAGGGTCCTCTGCCCCCACACCACCTATGCAGCCGCCTACCTCGACGACATAATCATCTATAGTAATGACTGGCCGAGGCATCTCGAACATCTGAGGGCCGTCCTTAGGTTGCTGAGGCGAGCGGGTCTCACAGCCAACCTGAAGAAGTGTGCAATTGGGCGGGTGGAAGTATGGTATCTAGGCTTCCACTTGGGCAACGGGCAGGTGCGTCCCCAAGTTAAGAAGACCACAGCAATTGCGGCCTGCCCGAGGCCCAAGACCAAAAAGGGGGTGAGACAGTTCCTGGGGCTGGCTGGCTATTATCGGAGGTTTATACCTAATTATTCGGACGTCACCAGTCTGCTGACTGATCTCACTAAAAAGGGGGCACCAGATCTGGTCCAGTGGACGGAGCAATGCCAGCGGGCTTTTTCTGAGGTAAAGGCCGCACTGTGTGGGGCCACTTTTACACTCCCCTGACTTTTCTCTCCCCTTTATGTTACAGACGGATGCATCGGACAGAGGACTGAGGGCTGTTGTCCCAGGAGGTGGAGGGGGAGGACCGCCCAGTCCTATACATCAGTAGGAAGCTGTCAGTGCGTGAGGGGCGCTACAGCACAATAGAAAAAGAGTGTCTGGCAATCAAGTGGGCGGTCCTCGCCCTCCGTTACTACCTGCTGGGGCGCCCTTTCACCCTCTGTTCAGACCACGCGCCCCTCCAGTGGCTCCACCGCATGAAGGATGCCAATGCACGGATCACCCGTTGGTATCTGGCACTCCAACCCTTTAATTTCAAGGTGGTCCACAGGCCGGGGCCGCAGATGGTCATGGCAGACTTCCTCTCCCGTCAAGGGGGGGGGGGAGTCGGCCTGAGTCGGGCGGTGGGGGTATGTGGCAGCGGGGGTGTGGTCAAGCGCCAGTCTGTGACAGGAGGGCGGAGTCAGGGAAGGTAAGTGGCAGAATCACTACACCTGATGTCAATTAACCTGTGTTTGTGTGTGTCTTCCCAGTGACTGCACCCTACTTAAGGAGGGAGAGCGTAGAGCAGAGGAGCTCATCCCCGAGCCAGTCGTGTGTGTGTGTGTCTGTCTGTGTAAAGTACGAGTTGCTCACTGAAAAGTGTGGCAATAAAATGCCTGTTTTCAAACCTGATCTCTGTCCTGCCATCCTCTGTGCTCCGCCCTTCGATAGTAACGTTACAGTGATAAACACTGGGGCGGATCAGTTTAATACCTAATAACCCATACAGTTCATTCAGTGTATGTGACATAAACGAGGTGCCTTGGTCAGTCAGAATCTCTTTCGGGATTCCAACTCGGGAGATGACACGGAAGAGCACTTCCGCAATACTGTGTGCTGAGATATTGTGAAGAGGCACTGCTTCCAGGTATCGCGTTGCATAGTCCACCAGAACTAAAATAAAGCAGTACCCTTGTGTTGACCGATCTAATGGCCCGACAAGATCCATCCCAATTTTTTCTAAACGGGGTCTCGATTAATGGGATATGGCACAAAGGCGCTTTTGGAATGGCCGCGGGATTTACTAACTGGCATTCGCGGCACGCCGTACACCACCTACGGACATCGCCATGAATCTCTGGCCAATAGAACCAGGCCATTAGTCGGGCTAGTGTCTTATCCTGCCCTAAGTGTCCAGCCATGGGATTAAAGTGAGCCGCCTGGAATACCAATTCCCGGTGGCTCTTTGGAATCAAAAGCTGCGTGACTTGCTCTTTAGTCTGAGTGTCCTGCGTCACTTGGTATAACCTATCCTTCATAATAGAAAAATAGGGGAAGGACAGGGTGGTGTTTGGCTGGAGCATTTGACCATCGATTACTCTCACTTGGTCAAACGCATGCCGCAGAGACTTGTCTCGTGATTGCTCTAACGGGAAATCCCCAAGGGATTCCCCGAGAGAGGAGCCTGCTGCTCCTCACTCTGATGTGGAGATGACGTAGACGGCTCTGTGACAGCTGCTCCCGCCAAAGCGACCCCGGGACCTCCCCCTGCTGAACTACAGCAGGACCCACTCTTCACTAGATGGCTCATTAACTCCCCGAATCCCGGCCAATCAGTCCCCAAAATTATTGAGTGGGTGAGGCGAGGATTAACCGCTGCCTTTACTCTAAATTTTTCCCCTCAAAAAAGAATGTGGACCGACACTAAAGGGTAGCTGTGAACATCCCCATGCACACACAACACCTTCACCCCCTGTACTCCCCCCAATGCCTCGTCTTGCACCAGGCTTTGGTGAATTGAGGTCTGATTACAGCCAGAGTCCACCAAAGCCTGATATGTATCCCCTTGGATACTCACCGGTATGCGATATGCTCCGGCCCGATCGAGGGCGGCTCCTGGCGCATCGGGGATCCGAACCACCGCACCCACTTCCATCGCCGAGCACTGCTGTTGGAGGTGGCCCAGCTCCCCGCAGCGCCAGCAAACCAGCCCGGGCTTCCTCTCTGCACCGGCGCTCTGGGGCTCACTCACCTGGGGGGGGGAGAGACAGACACAGAAGGGAAAAATGGGAGGGCACCCCGGGTGAGACGGGCCAGCTGGGGTGGGGCCGGCCCCCGCCTCCGCAGTGGGGGAACAAGCCGAGGACGAGACACAGGAGGAGGGGGGGAGAGAGAGAGAAAAGAGGGAAGAAGAGGATATCCGCTGTCCTGCCGTCGGAACAGCCGCCAAATGGTCCTCTGCCAACTCGATAGCCCGATCCAGCGATGCCGGGCGGTGGCACTGGACCCACTCCGCGGTTCCCTCTGGTAGGCGGGCGATGAACTGCTCCAGTACCACCTGATCGATGATCCCCTCAGCATCGCAGTTGTCGGCCCTCAACCACCGCCAGCAGGCATCCCGGAGCTGCTGGCCAAACGCGAACGGCCGGCTGACTTCCTCCAGACGCAGAGTGCGGAAGCGCTGTCGCTGTTGTTCAGGGGTGCGCCCCACCCGCTGGAGGACAGCCCAGCAAAGGTCTGCGTAGACCAGCCGGCGGTCGGCGGGGAGCTGTAGCGCGTCCAGCTGCACCTCACCCATTAGCAGGGGGAGGAGGCGTGCCGCGCGCTGTTCCACCGGCCAGCACGAGGCTTCTGCTGCCTGCTCAAAGAGCGTGAGGAAGGCCTCAGGGTCGTCATGCGGGCCCATCTTAGTGAGGGGAGAAGAGCCCGCAGCGGTGGAGGTGGTGGACCCCACTGACGCGAGCAAGTGCTGGAACGCCTGTCGGTCTTCCTGCTGTGCCAGCACCAGGGTCTCGAACCGGTGCTCCTGCTCCTTTCGGAGGGTGACTAGCGCCTGGTGCTGGCTCTGCTGGGCCGTGGCGAGGGCGTGGACCAGGTCCGCGAAGGGGGAGGACTCCATGGGGCTGTTCTTTTCCTGTGCTCGGTCCCGGGTTTCGGTACCACTGTAACAGTTCGCATGGGTGGAGCACAGAAAGACGGCAGGCCAGAATTAAGTTCCACAAACTCTTTATTTTTAGTCTTTTCAGACGTTCTACTCTCTAGTCATGCACGCACGCGTGCACACACACCAGTTGTCTGGTTGGGGAGAGAGCTTCCCTCCTCTGCTCTCTCTCTCTCTCTTCATATAGGGCACGGTCACTGGGGAAGACACACAAACACAGATTAACCAACATCAGGTGCAGTGATTCTGCCACTTACCTTCCCTGACTTCGCCCTCCGGTCACAGACCAATGCTTGACCACGCCCCCGCTGCCACAATCACCCAGTCGATGGTGACCAGGAAGAGGAGAGATGATACATCCCTGTTGCACACCAGACCTCACTGGAAACCAGTCTGACAGTTGTCCATCTACAATGACACTGCACTCAAACTCCAGATAGAAGAGCCTTATCAGTGTGACCATCTTTGGGGGTACACCATAAGAGGCCAGGATCTTCCATAGAGTCTCTCGATGCACACTGTCAAATGCCTTCTGGAAATCGATGAGGTTGATGTGCACAGGGGTGTTCCACTCAATGCACTGCTCGATGATGTTCCTCAATGTGAAGATCTGGTCAATGCACCCTCTGCCTCTCCTGAAGCTGGCCTGTTCCTGTCTCAGTCTACCATCAATGGCTCTGCCAACTCTGCCAAGAAGAACCCTACAGAAGATCACCCATGGGACTGAGAGGAGTGTTATGCCTTGCCAGTTATCACAGGCCTGGAGGTCACCTTTCTTGGGGAGCTTCACAACAAGGCCTCTGTTCCAGTCATCGGGGACAGCTTCCTCATTCCAGATGTCCTTGAAAAGGTCAGTGAGGACCTTACTGGAGGTGTCTACGTCAACTTTCAGCATCTTTGCATGGATGGAGTCAATACCTGCTGCTTTCCCATTCTTAATGGCTTTGATGGCTAGTCTGACTTCTACCTCAGTTGGTGGGCTGGTATCGATATCCAGCAGTTCGTTGGCAACAGGGGGCTCCGGTGGGTCAGCTGGGTCCAGTCGATTCAATACTTCCTGGAAGTGCTGTACCCATCTTGCCACCTTCTCTTGCTCAGTGGTGAGGCTGTTGCCTTGCTTGACTTTAACTGACATGGAGTAGTTTGATGATGTACCAGTAAGCTGTCTGGTAATCCTATACGCTACACTCATCTCACCTCTCTATGCTGCCTGCTCAGCCTCGCTAGCTAGCCCTTCTAGGTAGGCTCGCTTGTCATTCCTAGCATCTCTCTTGACCTCCCTGTCTTTGGCCTTGTATACCTCCTGAGCCCTACTATGGAGTCTTGGCAACTTGGTGGCCAGCATCTTGGCTTTCAGGACCTTCTGCTCTGCGATCTTCTGCCATATTCCTGGTGATATCCACTCCTTGTTCTTCCTTTTCCTGTACCCCAAGACATTGGTTCCTGTCTCCACAAAGGTCCTCTTGATGGCCTCCCATCTGGCGCTAGGGCCTGGGTCCACATCTTCTCTGGCTAGAACTGCAAAGCGCAGTTCAATGGTGAACTGCTCGTTGACCTGTGGGGACTTCAGCCTGTTGACATCTAAACATCTCCTGGGTTGTGTCCACGAGACAGTCTGTCTCAGCTTGATGGTAACAGTGAGCAAATAATGGTCACTGAAGACGTCCACACCTCTGTAGACTCGGACATCTCTGAGTGATCTCCACCACTTGCCATTGATGATAACATAGTCAATCTGGTTGACGGTGTGACTGTCAGGTGACTTCCAGGTGAGTTTGTGTATGTCTCTGTGGGGGAAGATGGTCCCTATCACACAGTTGTTGTCCAAACAAAAGTCAACAAGATGCTCTCCATTGTCATTCATAGCTCCACACCCATGTCTCCCCATAGCACATTCCCTGTCTGTGTTGTCAGAGCCGACTTTGGTGTTCATGTCTTCGATGACCAGGAGCATGTCATGCTGAGGGACTTTGGAGACTGCGTGCTGCAGAGCTTTGTACCAGTCATCCTTGTCCTCCTCCTCTGTTTCATTGGTGGGTGCATAACACTGAATGGTGTTAAGTTTACAGTGTCTGGAGTTGAAGCGAGCTCTGATCATTCTTTCACCAAGTGGCTCCCATTCCAGCAATGCCCCCACGTGTTTCTTGGCCACTACGAGGGCTACACCATGCACATGTCTACTGTCACGTCCAGAATGTAGGATGATGTATCCATTGCTGGCAACTTGTCTGCTAGATCCAGTCTAGGTGCATTCACTAACCCCAAGTATGTCCAGTCTGTACCTTTCCATCTCCTGCAATATCTGTGCAGACTTGGACAGCTCAAACATAATGCGGACATTCCATCTTCCAACACGGACAGTTGTTCTTGGCCCAAGTAGACTATCATTCTTACTCCTGACTTCCTGCTGGAGGCTTTCATCTGGAGTGGTCATACTGCCATTCAGTTGGCTCAAATCTACTGATGGGCCTGTGGTTTGGGCATTTGTTGATGTTTCCATAACAAGGTTTGTTTTACAGGGTGGGGGTGTTAGCCCCAAGCCCAACCCCCAACCTGGAGGACCAGGATTTTCTGTCAGGGTTTACTCCCTTAGCTATTTGCCCATAGCTGGGGGTCTTTTTGTGGGCATCAGTGCATTGCACCTAGTATGCCACGCATCTGGGGGCAGACCTCTTCTGAGTCTCTGCAGTTTAGCCTGAGGCTGCAAAGTGCTCAGTATCCATGTGTCACCACGAGAAGGCACTGCATAGCGCTTGTCTACAGAGAGGCTATGTACTGGCAGGGAAGATTTACGCACTTGGCTTCCTTTTTACCTACAAGGCTAGCTAGCAGCAGTGGCTGAAAGCAGAAGGGTGACAAGCACACAACACACAGCACGCTACACTAGACACATCAGTAGACCAATGACACACCTAGAATTTGGTGCACAAGTTTTAATTTTCTTTGGGTTTTCTGAAATCAACACAGGGTCAAAATTATACATACAGCACACCTAATATTTGGGTAAAATTTGTCTTTGCAAGATTCACCTTGACCAAACTTTTTTGTTTACCATGAACAAGCTTCTGGCAGAATTCTGGTCAGATATTTCATGACTCTTCATGGTAGAATTGGTAGAGTCCAATTTTGTTTTGTTCTTTTCTTGGCAATGGACTTGACTTATAAGCACGGCCCATATATTTTCAATAGGGTTGAAGTCAGGGCTTGTTTTAAGCTTAACGTTAGCCTGCTTTATCCTCCACAACCAGCTCCATGGCTGTAGCCAGCTATGAGGCCACCGAGGTCCGGACCTCGGTCATTTTTAAGAGCTGAAAATACATTTGTATGCTAAATATTCAACTGGATAAAAAATAAAGAATAAAATTAAAACATCTCCGTAAAAAGTGCATTGTTAATTATGTTAAACGGTGATTCTGTCTTCTGTGTCTGTTTTGTGCGTGCAGCTCTGAGACCAAGAACACAAAAACGAATGAGTGCGCGAATCGGGAGAGTGAACGCAGTGCAGTAGACACGTTTTTTTCATGGTAACCATCAGCGCACTTTCATGAAGCTGTTAAATTTACATTTTCGAAGCAGCGCAGTTGTAGCCTACCTTGTTTGTGATTTTAAAAATAAATCATTTGATAAGCCAAAGCAATAGAGTGGAACGTTTCAACTTATGTTTGCCTTGGATAACTTTGCCTTGTGATATTCAAGAGGGTAAGAGGATCTTGGTGGGATTGGGTCCTCTGCATCTGTATCTTGCGTGTGTGGGACAGCAAGAACAGAAAAAAAACCCAAGAAGATAGGGCAGGCTGTGCAAGTGCAACCCCCAAAAGAACGCAGTTCTAGACACTGCGACACATGTGCACAGTTGATAAGGCAAACTGTTCAACAAGTTTAAAGTTACCCCTACTCTTTATTTAAACATGGTGGTGTATACTGTTTTTTGTTTTTTTTGCCAGAATTTTTTTTTTTGTGTAGGTGTAATGGATGCCAGATTGTTAATGTACAACGTATCTTAGTTACATAGGCTACATGGTTAGGGTATCTTTTGTCCTCATTGCTTGGGCCATATCAAACCATTAAACAAGCTTAAATTATTCTTACTCTTGCCACATACATGATTTTTTTTTTCAAAACTGATGATATTCAGTTCAAACACCATTAAAAGTAATTTCAGGAATAGATCTCTTGTGTGACGTGTAATTCACCCCTCTCATTTAAATATGTTGAAATTTTTCAGCGCACGCTTTGCGCGCGGATCACGGACCTCGGTGATTTTAAAATGCTGGCTATGGCCCTGACCAACTCTGATGCGTCTTTGGGTTCATTGTCCTGTTGTGACTCCCAATCATGTTCAAGTTTCCAATACTTTATGCTGAAGACTTTTGAGGTAGTCCTCCTTCATTATTCCATCCACTTTGTGCAATGAACCGGTTCCATTGGCAGCAAAACCGCCCCAGAGCATGATGATCCTACCACCACCACCAGCTGGTACAGTGTCCCTCTGTACATGGTGGTCATTGTGGCCAAACAACTCAATTTTTGTCTCATCTGACCATACAGCTATCCTCCAGAAGGCTTTTTCTTTGTCTGTGTGGTCAGCTTCAAAATTTAAGCTTGAAGGTGTCAATTTTGGAGCAGAGGGTTATTTCTTGGATAGCAGCTTCTTAGTCCATGGTGATAAACTTACTGAACTGTAGAAATTGATCAATCAGCTTCCAGTTCATGGCAGGGCTGTGCCATGGTGGTTCCCAGGTTGTTCCTGACCATCCAAACCAATTTCCTTTCAGTCAAAGGTGACAGTTTGGGTTTTCTTGAAGCAAAGTGGCTTGGCAAAGTGACTACACCTCACAATACAGTAACTTGCATACAATTGTTTGAACTGATCTTGGAATTTGCAGTTGTTTAGAAATGGCTCCAAGAGACATTCCAGAGTTGTGTACATCTGCGCTCCTCTTTCTCAGATCTGCACTGAGCTCCTTGGACTTTCCTATTGTATTGTGTGTTGGTCAATCCAATGAGTGCTGTAAACAAACCCTTTTTATGAAAGCACAGAGAAGCTCCCAGCTGTAGTCGATCATGATCACGAACAGGAAGTAAAGAAACCTCGACCTTGGCAAGATAAGACACATTTTAGAAGTTTCAGCACCTCTGAATTAATAATCTAAGTGAGTGTATGTAAATTTTTGACCATGTGTTGATTTCAGAAAACCCAAAGAAAATTAAAACTTGTGGACCAAATTCTAGTGGGTTTTTTTTTAATTAAAGATGTATGTTGTACAATCATTCTGTCACAGAAAAAGAACAGTTCAAAGAAATTACTGAAAGCCCAAATATTGCCATGACACTCATATTCAAGATGACATGCATGTCACTGTATGTAAACTTCTGACCACGTGTGTGTGATAAAATACAGGGTGTTTAAAAAAAATTGATATTATTTGAGATGTAAATATCCCAGAAACTACATAGTCTTGGCAAATGAAACTGAACAAGCTTAAATGTTGAGCAATATAAGACTTAGTCCTCAAAATTTGAATGAGAAATTCAAAGGTATGTGGAGTCCATGAATGATTGCACAAATTTTCAATATGCACGCCACCTGACACACACAGCCTTCCTCTTTGAACTTTTTGTGCTATGTCCAAATCTGCATTGCTGTTGGTGCATTTTTAGAGAATTCTCTCAATAAATGCATGCTGCACAGTCTTGTTCGACTGTGTTCAAGTGTACTCTAATGCCGCTTTTCCACTACAAACGCGGCTGAGCCGTGCCGTGCCGTGCTGAGTTGAGCTGAGTCGAGCTGAGCGGGGCTGTTGGAGTTGCATTTCGACTACAACCGCGCTGAACCGTGCTGGCTGGAAGTGGGTGGACACATTGGGTGGAGTTAGCGAAAGTGGGTGGACGTCACGTGATGTCGTTAAGCAGCGCAAACAGTGACATCAGTGAGCTTTTAAGCAGTAGTCTCACGACCCGAATAGTAAACAATAAACATGGAGGACATGGAGTCGTTAGTGTTGCTGGTCTTGGTGCTGTGGCTTGTTGTCACCGACAACGTGGACAGATACTGGCAAGAGCGTATAGATGAGGCGAGGCGCATAAGGCTTCATAATTCTCGTAATTCTTCTTCTTCCGGGTTTGCGGTGTTTACAGATCCCAGCGTGCTTGCGGGGCGTGTGTGGGCATGTGAGGACACTCCTCCTCACCAATCAGTGCACAGGGGAGTGTCTGCTCATGCCCCCAGCCTCACTCGGCACGGTTTGGCTCGCTTCAGCCCCACTCCAAAACGGTGCGAGTTTTAGGGGCTAAGCAGGGCTGAAGCGAGCTGAGTCGTGCTGTTTTTTGGTAGTCGAAACGCGAGCCATGTCGGGCTGAAGTGAGCTGAAGCGAGCTGAAGTGAGCTGAAAAAGGGTAGTGGAAAAGGGCCATAACACACAAAATGCCTTTTCTTTTCCAGTGAATGGCATTTCTATATCTAAAAACATTAAACATAAAATTTTGACCGGTTTCCACACATGCTGTTAAAATTTGAGGTCAATTGAACAAGAATTGGCAAAGTTATTAGACTGTGAAATGATATATATATATTTTTTAAACACCCTGTGTATTCACAAGGCAGCATGGTGGTGTAGTGGTTAGCACTGTCGCTTCACAGCAAGAAGGTCCTGGGTTCGAACCCAGTGGCCGACGAGGGCCTTTCTGTGTGGAATTTGCATGTTCTCCCTGTGTCTGCGTGGGTTTCCTCTGGGTGCTCCGGTTTCCCCCCACAGTCCAAAGACATGCAGGTTATGTTAATTGATGGCTCTAAATTGACCGTAGTTGTGAATGGTTGTTTGTCTCTACATGTCAGCCCTGTGATGACCTGGTGACTTGTCCAGGGTGTACCCTGCCTCTCACCCATAGTCAGCTGGGATAGGCTCCAGCATGCCTTTGACCCTACACAGGATAAGTGGCTACAGATAATGGATGGATGGATATTCACTTGAAATATATAGATGCTATGTATATACTGTAACTTCATGTACAGAGATGGACAAAACATTTTATACAGTAACAGATACAGAACTTGTTCATGGAAATGTCATGTTCTCTGGTGGTGTCAAAATATTTCAAGTCTTCATAGGCCATGACTGAGACAAAACAGTCAAGTTTCACCTTAGTTTATGGCAAGATCAAGACTAGATTTGAATACCACAACACTAGTACAAGGTACTGATTGCCTGCCTAGAATAATATTGCTTGCCATGGGAGGGGGGGGAGCAGTGATGGAGCGAACAGGGACCACAGTTGTATCCATTAAAGTAGCTTGCATAAGATAGTGGAATACATAATGGTGTCAAATATTTGTTTTGAAAGCCCTGTGAAACTCAGTTTTCTGATTTCTTTCCAAACTGTTGCTAGGCGTTGTCAAAGTATTTACTTGATCTCCATGGTGATGCACTTCCTTTTAAACACATCTCCTGCTGTCAGGTAACGTCAAAACATTTCTCATTCAGCTATTCTAGAGCCCAGTCTATCTCTTGTTAGCTTACCTGTGGAACCAATTTTAGTGGGTGACTCATCTGATGGGTGATGCCTAACAAGACAAATAGTCCAATTCTAGCATCATCTAGTTGTGCACAGCAGCAAAGCAATTCATATTGTAATTTTCAATAAGTTGGAGAAATTGATGCCATTAAGAGGAGCAGTTGTCTGTAGCAGACTGATGTGGAAGAGGCTGGGAATATAGCTTTCCTTTCCTTTTTCTGGTGTTTGTAGATTTCCCCTGTCAGTCTGATTTATTGGAGTACAATGGCATTTTTTTAAAAGCCAAAACTATGCGGACACCTGACCACCACAACCAGATGTGCTTGTTGAACATCCCTTATCAAAATCAGAGGCATTAATATGAAGCTGGTCCCCCTTTGCTGTTATAATATCCTCCACTCTTCTGTGAAGTCTTTCCACTAGATTTTGGAATGTGGTTGTGAGAATTATTTGCCCATTAAACCACAGGAGTATTAGTGAGATTGAATAGTGATGTTAGACAAGGAGGCCTGGGGTGCAGTCAGTGTTCCAGTTCATCCCAAAGGTGTTCAGTAGAGTTGAAGTCAGAGCTCTGTGCAGGCAACTTGAGTTCTTCCACTCCAATCATGGTAAACCATGTCCTCATGGGCCTTGCTTTGTGCACAGGGGCATTGTCATGCTGGACCAGAGTTGGGCTGGGCCAGTTAGTTCCAGTGAAGGGGAAAATAATAATGCTACAACATACAAAGGCATCCAAGACAATTAGCTTCAGCTGTGTGGCAGTAGTTTGTGGGAAGACCTAAAATACTCGTCAAAAGTTTGAACACATCTTCTAATTCAGTGTGAGTAAAATTAATTTAGACAGTTCATATCTTAAAGTAATGATGGATGTCATGTCTCTTTAGTTAGTTGAGTGGTTCTTGACATAATATGATTAATACAGTTGTGGAACAGGGTTGTTTATTGTTTGATCTCAAATGCATTAAGAAGGCAAGAAATTGCACCAATTAACTTTTGATGAGGCACACCAGTTAATTGAAAAGCATTCCAGGTGACTACATCATGAAGCTGGTTAAGATAATGCCAGTAGTGTGCAAAGTGTCAAGGTAAACACTGGCTACTTTGAGGAATCTAAAATATGAAACATATTTTATTAATAATAATAATAATAATAATAATAATAAGTAGTTACATTTATATAGCGTTTTTCTCAAACTCAAGGTCGCTTTACATAGGTCAGAGAAAACACACACACACACACACACACACACACAAAGGACTTGCTAAAGAGTGGTGAGTTTATGCAATGGTGGAGAAATGTTCATGAAACAAAAGTTTTGAGATGAGATTTGAAGAAAGGAAGAGAAGAGCAGTTACAAAGGGGTTGAGGAAGGGAATTCCAGAGCTTGGGGGGATGGCACTGAAGGACCTGTCACCCAAGGTAGAGAGTCTACTAGTGCAAGGAACAGCAAGGAGACTATAGCTAGAGGATCTGAGAGAGCAGGATGAAGTATAAGGGGTCAGAAGATCGCAGATGTAAAAAGGAACAAGGTTATGGAGAGCTTTGAAGGTGAGTAGTCTGATTTTATATTTAATTCTGGACAGAACAGTGAATTAAATATAATTAAATATAATTCAGCCAGTGAAGCTGAGAAAGGATAGGGGTGATATGAGCAGATTGTTTGGTATGGGTGAGGAGTCTCGCAGCAGAGTTCTGAATGTATTGTAGTCTTTGAAGGGATTTTGTTCTTTTTTTTAACTTTTTTTTTTGACCACATAATTCCATACATGTTCCATATGTGATTTCATAGTTTTGATGTCTTCAGTATTGTTCTACAATGTAGAAAATGGTCAAAATACAGAAAAAAAAAACCTATGAATGAGTTGGGATGTCCAAACTTTTGACTGGTACTGTTGGTCAGGTGTCCACATACTTTTGTCCATACAGTATAATTTTTTATATCATGTCATGAAGCATCTTTGTGCAAGTGAATCACATTTTGCAGCAGGAAGAAAGCAAACGAAAAAGAAATGGAGACAAAAGACAGAGAGCAGAGTGTGAGCAATGGAGTGAGAAAGTGATAAAAATGGAAAAGATAGAACATGAGTGTGTGTGAGAGTCAGACATGCACAGCAAATCATCTGTTGTCCTGCTGAGTGATAGAAGACTTGAATACACATTTGCTGGTCATCTTAAATCAGAATCATTGCATTTGGACCCTGCAGAGTGTCTCTACTGTGTCTGTTCCTTATACACAAAGCATTCAAGCATTCACTAACACCTCCACCCCCAACCCTTCCTGTGCACCCTTGCTGCTCTCATGTGAAATATTGACCACTCTGAATAATTGATTGTTTCAACTTCAGACTCATCAGACTGTGGGTTATGGCGTCCGGCAGCCACAGTAGTATGTTTATGCTTGGCTGTATAAGTGACCACGAGCTCTACATGATCACACTAATTCAATAATGCCACAGCTGCTGGACAGAGAAAACGGGCAGAAATATGACAGCAGTTATTAGAAGTGAGTGTATGAGAAAATGGAGGTGTGAATATGATTTTCACCGATGTGGACATTGACTGTGAGCTGCAAGGGGTGGGGTAATTTTTGTCTGGGGGTCTTGGGGGGGCATGGTGGCGAATGCAGTAAATATTACTATGATGCTGGAAGACCTATGAAATACTGTGACTGGTTGCTAGTGAAAAAGCATATTGTAGCTAGTAAGTGTGCATATACTGTACCAGTTGTGAACCATTAATATGAGAACTAGGATATCAGCTCAGCCAAAACTTAGCCAGATACCAAAAAAGCAGCAGGGCAAAGGATTTTGCAAGGGATAAGTGGCAGGGTGCCAGGTTGCTCTGTTGTGTGTAGTTGTCGATGTTGATTTTAAAAGGAACTAAGTAAATTACATGGGGAAATAAATACTTAAATCTGTGTGAAAAATACTGTGGTGAGCATGCGTAGAAGAACAGTCTGGAGACAAATCTTAATTTCTCAGTCATTAGCCTGTGCTACTTGCTCTCAATAGCATTGGTTTGACCACTTTATTTGCATTTGCTAACACAAGCTTAACCACAAGTTGTTCAGTAGTGTTGGCCTTCAAGCAGGCCTAGGGTTATAAAATTTTGGTCCCTCCCAATACAAATCAAAATCTGATTGGTTAATTCATCTGTCATTTCCTACATAAACATACACCACCATGGCCTTCTGTCCTGGCAATGAAGTCCTAATCAATGATTGAGCCAGCTCTAAACTCTTTTCATCCTGGAGACAGCAAACAAAAAAATCTAATTCAGTAACTTGATTTTAATGTTTTCAAGACAGTAACAATTTCACTTCTGAAGCAAATTTGATAGAAAATGAAGCCAAATTAGAAGAGAATAATTATAATGAAATTATGAAAGACTGAAAGAAATTAAATGTACCATTTGAAATGCTGATATGTTTGAGCCTTCTCTGTAGGCCCAGAAGGCCCTAAAAGGTTCCCCTCTGTACTGTACATAGTGAGTTATTTAGCAACATTAACAGCAGTGTGCTTATTTTACCTAATATGGTAAGTGTTACATTCTTCACCTTAATAACTACAGCGCCTGTGTGGCAGCGGGGGCGTGGCCAAGCGGCGGTCTGTGAACGGAGGGTGGAGTCAGGGAAGGTGAGCGGTCATGTCACTATACCTGTTGTCAATTAACATGTGTTTGTGTGTCTCCTCCAGTGACCGCGCCCTATAAAAGGAGAGTGAGAAGGGGAGGTCAGCGCCGAGGGCTTGCTAGTAGCCTGTGTGTATGTATGTCTCTGTGAGAAGACAGTCCGAGTTTTGTGCTGAAAAGCAGCAATAAAGCAAATAATTAAGTCTCTAACAACCCAGCAGAACCAGCACCAAGCTCTGGTCACCCTCTGAAAGGAGCAAGAACAATGGTTCAAAGCCTTGGTGCTGGCCCAACAGGAGGACCACCAGGCATTCCGGCACCTGCTTGCGTCGGCAGGGTCCACGACCGCCACCAGAGCGGACCCTCCCCATCTCACACTAACAAAGATGGGTCCGCACAATGACCCGGAAGCCTTCCTAGTGCTCTTCAAGCAGGCAGCGGAGGCGTGGGGTTGGCCAGTGGACCAGCACGTGGCGCGCCTCCTCCCCCTGCTGACAGGTGAGGCGCAACTGGCCGCGCTGCAGCTCCCCGCCAACAGCCGGCTCATGTACATGGACCTTCGAAGAGCCATCCTCCAGCGTGTCGGCCGCTCCCCAGAGCAACAACGGCAGCGCTTCTGCTCGCTGTGCTTGGAGGAGGTTGACCGGCTGTTCGCGTTCGGGCAGCAACTCCAGGATGCCTGCCAGTGGTGGCATATAATTCGGAAGTTTGTAAGCGAAGATGCACGTAATTGGGATAAGTGGCTCGAGCCCATGTTATTTGCAGTATGAGAGGTCCCGCAAGCCTCCACAGGTTTTTCACTGTTTGAATTGTTATATGGGCATTATACTGAATTGCTATACGGTTCAATCGAACTCTCAAAAATATAATTCAGAAGTTCGTAAGCGAAGATGCACGTAATTGGGATAAGTGGCTTGAGCCCCTGTTATTTGCAGTACGAGAGGTTTTTCAGTGTTTGAATTGTTATAGGGGCATAAGCTGCATGGCATTTTGGACGTGCTACATGAAAATTGGGAGGAGGGACCTTCACATAGTAAGAACGAAATTCAATACGTTCTCGGCCTGCGTGCCAAACTCCACACACTCACGCACTTAACCCAGGAGGATTTGCAGCAGGCACAAGAATGTCAAGCCCGACTGTACGACAGGAGAACACGCCTTAGGGAGTTCACACCGGGAGACAAAGTACTCATATTACTGCCCATGTTGAGCTCCAAATTGGTCGCCGAGTGGCAAGGGCCCTTCAAGGTCACACGGCAAGTCAGGGACGTCAAGTATGAGGTGAGGCAAACGGACAGGGGTGGGGCATTGCAAGTTTATCACCTCAATCTATTAAAACATTGGAATGAGGAAGTCCCCATGGCATTGGTGTCAGTAATTCCGGAGAAGGTGGAGCTGGGGCCGGAGGTTGAAAAAAGAAAATTTACATCACCCACCGCTCCAGCCCCCTGTGGAGACCACCTCTCCCCGACCCAGCTCACGGAGGTAGCCCAGTTGCAGAAAGAATTTTCCGACGTGTTTTCACCCCTGCCCGGCTGCACCCACCTCATAGAACACCACATTGAGATGCCCTCGGGGGTGGTACTGCGCAGCCGCCCTTACCGTCTGCCTGAACACAAAAAAAAGGTGGTCCGGGATGAACTTGAAGCCATGTTCGAAATGGGCATAATCGAGGAGTCCCACAGCAACTGGAGCAGCCCAGTGGTCCTGGTCCCCAAGACCGATGGGTCGGTCCAGTTCTGTGTGGACTATAGGAAAGTCAACGCGGTGTCTAAATTTGAGGCATACCCAATGCCTCGCATTGATGAGTTGCTTGATTGATTAGGCGCTGCTCGTTTTTATTCGACACTGGATTTAACGAAGGGATATTGGCAGATCCCCTTGACTCCTCTGTCCCGAGAAAAAACGGCCTTTTCCACACTGTTTGGCCTGCACCAATTCTTCACACTTCCTTTTGGGCTGTTTGGAGTGCCCACTATGTTCCAGCAGCTTATGGACAGGGTCCTCCGCCCCCACGCCACCTATGCAGCCGCGTATCTGGATGACATCATCTACAGTAATGACTGGCCGCGGCACCTTGAACACCTTAGGGCCATCTTAGTCACTGAGGCGGGCGAGTCTCACAGCCAACCAAAAGAAATGTGCGATTGGGCGGGTGGAAGTATGGTATCTGGGTTTCCACTTGGGCCATGGGCAGGTGCATCCCCAAATTAATATGACAGCAATGATTGCAGCCTGCCTGAGGCCCAAGACCAAAACGGGGGTGAGACAGTTCCTGGGGCGGGCTGGCTACTATTGGAGGTTCATACCTAATTATTCAGATGTCACCAGCCCGCTGACTGATCTCACTAAAAAGGGAGCACCAGATCCTGTCCAGTGGATGGAGCAATGCCAACAGGCTTTCTCTAAGATAAAGGCTGCACTGTGTGGGGGGCCACTGTTACACTCCCCTGACTTTTCTCTCCCCTTTATTTTGCAGACAGACACATCGGACAGAGGGCTGGGGGATGTTCTGTCCCAGAAGGTGGAGGGGGAGGAGTGTCCCGTGCTGTACATTAGCCAGAAGCTGTCGATGCGGGAAGGCAGGTAAAGCACGATTGAAAAAGAGTGCCTAGCCATCAAGTGGGCGGTCCTCGCCCTCTGGTACTACCTGCTGGGGTGCCCTTTCACCCTCTGTTTGGACCACACGCCCCTCCAGTGGCTCCACCGCATGAAGGATGCCAATGCACGGATTACCCGTTGGTATCTTACACTCCAGCCATTTAAATTCGAGGTGGTCCACAGGTCAGGGGCACAGATGGCAGTAGTGGACTTCCTCTCCCATCAAGGGGGGGGAGTCAGCTTCAGGCCAGATGGCTCCCTGGCTTGAGTCGGGTGGTGGGGGTCTGTGGCAGCAGGGGTGTGGCTGAGCGTCGGTCTGTGAATGGAGGGCGGAGTCAGGGAAGGTGAGCAGTCATGTCACATCTGTTGTCAATCAACGTGTGTTTGTGTGTCTCCTCCAGTGACCGCGCCCTATAAACGGAGAGTGAGAAGGGGAGGTCAGCGCCGAGGGCTTGCTAATAGCCTATGTGTGTGTCTGTGAGAAGAGAGTCCAATTTGTGTGCTGAAGAGCAGCAATAAAGCAAATAATTACAGTGGGGCAAAAAAGTATTTAGTCAGTCACCAATTGTGCAAGTTTTCCCACTTAAAAAGATGAGAGAGGCCTGTAATTTTCATCATAGGTATACCTCAACTATGAGAGACAAAATGAGAAAAAAAATCCAGAAAATTACATTGTCTGTCTGATTGTTAAATAATTTATTTGCAAATTATGGTGGAAAATAAGTATTTGGTCAATAACAAAAGTTCATCTCAATACTTTGTTATACTCTTTGTTGGCAATGACAGAGGTCAAACGTTTTCTGTAAGTCTTCACAAGGTTTTCACACACTGTTGCTGGTATTTTGGCCCATTTCTCCATGCAGATCTCCTCTAGAGCAGTGATGTTTTGGGGCTGTCGCTGGGCAACATGGACTTTCAACTCCCTCCAAAGATTTTCTATGGGGTTGAGATCTGGAGACTGGCTAGGCCACTCCAGGACCTTGAAATGCTTCTTGCAAAGCCACTCCTTCGTTGCCCGGGTGGTGTGTTTGGGATCATTGTCATGCTGAAAGACCCAGCCATGTTTGATCTTCAATGCCCTTGCTGATGGAAGGAGGTTTTCACTCAAAATCTCACGATACATGGCCCCATTCATTCTTTCCTTTACACGGATCAGTCATCCTGGTCCCTTTGCAGAAAAACAGCCCCAAAGCATGATGTTTCCACCCCCATGCTTCACAGTAGGTATGGTGTTCTTTGGATGCAACTCAGCGTTCTTTCTCCTCCAAACATGACAAGTTGAGTTTTTACCAAAAAGTTCTATTTTGGTTTCATCTGACCATATGACATTCTCCCAATCCTCCTCTGGATCATCCAAATGCTCTCTAGCAAACTTCAGACGGGCCTGGACATGTACTGGCTTAAGCAGGGGGACACGTCTGGCACTGCAGGATTTGAGTCCCTGGTGGCATAGTGTGTTACTGATGGTAGCCTTTGTTACTTTGGTCCCAGCTCTCTGCAGGTCATTCACTAGGTCCCCCAGTGTGGTTCTGGGATTTTTGCTCACCGTTCTTGTGATCATTTTGACCCCATGGGGTGAGATCTTGCATGGAGCCCCAGATCGAGGGAGATTATCAGTCTCGTCTCGTCTCGTCTTCTTCCGCTTTATCCGGGACCGGGTCGCGGAGGCAGCAGTCTAAGCAGGGAAGCCCAAACTTCCCTTTCCCCAGACACCTCGGCCAGCTCCTCGGGAAGAACACCGAGGCGTTCCCAGGCCAGCCGAGAGACATAGTCCCTCCAGCGTGTCCTGGGTCTTCCCCGGGGCCTCCTCCCGGGGGGACATGCCTGGAACACCTCCCCAGGGAGGCGTCCAGGAGGCATCCGAAAAAGATGCCCGAGCCACCTCAGCTGATTCCTCTCGATGTGGAGCAGCAGCGGCTCTACTCCGAGCTCCTCCCGAGTGACTGTGCTTCTCACCCTATCTCTAAGGGAGCGCCCAGCCACCCTGCGAAGGAAACTCATTTCGGCCGCTTGTATCCGCGATCTTGTCCTTTCGGTCATTACCCAAAGCTCATGACCATAGGTGAGAGTCGGAACGTAGATCGACCGGTAAATTGAGAGCTTCGCCTTTTGGCTCAGCTCCTTCTTCACCACAACGGACCGGTAAAGCGACCGCATCACTGCGGAGGCTGCACCGATCCGCCTGTCGATCTCACGCTCCATCCTTCCCTCACTCGTGAACAAGATCCCGAGATACTTAAACTCCTCCACTTGAGGCAGGACTTCTCCACCAACCTGGAGAGGGCAAGCCACCCTTTTCCGGTCGAGAACCATGGCCTCGGACTTGGAGGTGCTGATTCTCATCCCAGCCGCTTCACACTCGACTGCAAACCGCCCCAGTGCATGCTGAAGGTCCTGGTTTGAAGAAGCCAACAGGACAACATCATCCGCAAAAAGCAGAGATGAAATCCTGTGGTTCCCAAACAGGATTCCTTCCGGCCCCTGGCTGCGCCTAGAAATTCTGTCCATAAAAATTATGAACAGAACCGGTGACAAAGGGCAGCCCTGCCGGAGTCCAACATGCACTGGGAACAGGTCTGACTTACTGCCGGCAATGCGAACCAGACTCCTGCTCCGTTCGTACAGGGACCGGACAGCCCTTAGCAAAGAGCCCCGAACCCCATACTCCCGAAGCACCCCCCACAGAATACTACGGGGGACACGGTCGAATGCCTTCTCCAGATCCACAAAGCACATGTGGACTGGTTGGGCAAACTCCCATGAACCCTCGAGCACCCTATGAAGGGTATAGAGCTGGTCCAGTGTTCCGCGACCAGGACGAAAACCGCATTGTTCCTCCTGGATCCGAGGTTCGACTATTGGTCGAATTCTCCTCTCCAGTACCCTGGAGTAAACCTTCCCTGGGAGGCTGAGAAGTGTGATTCCCCTATAATTGGGGCACACTCTCCGGTCCCCTTTCTTAAAAAGAGGGACCACCACCCCAGTCTGCCACTCCAGAGGCACTGTCCCTGACCGCCACGCGATGTTGCAGAGGCGTGTCAACCAAGACAGCCCCACAACATCCAGAGACTTGAGATACTCAGGGCGGATCTCATCCACCCCCGGTGCCTTGCCACCGAGGAGCTTGCAAACCACCTCAGTGACTTCGGCTTGGGTAATGGACGAGTCCACCTCTGAGTCATCAGCCTCAGTCTCCTCAGTGGAAGACATGACAGTGGGATTGAGGAGATCCTCAAAGTATTCCTTCCACCGCCCGACAATGTCCCCAGTCGAGGTCAACAGCTCCCCACCCGCACTGTAAACAGTGTTGGCAGAGTACTGCTTCCCCCTCCTGAGGCGCCGGACGGTTTGCCAGAATTTCTTCGAGGCCGACTGATAGTCCTTCTCCATGGCCTCCCCAAACTCCTCCCAGTTCCGAGTTTTTGCCTCCGCAACTGCCCGAGCTGCAGCACGCCTGGCCTGCCGATACCCGTCAGCTGCCTCGGGAGTCCTGGAGGTTAACATGGCCCGATAGGACTCCTTCTTCAGCTTGACGGCATCCCTTACTTCCGGTGTCCACCACCGGGTTCGGGGATTGCCGCCACGACAGGCATCGGAGACCTTGCGGCCACAGCTCCGAACAGCTGCGTCCACAATGGAGGTAGAGAACATGGTCCACTCAGACTCAATGTCCCCCGCCTCCCTCGGAAGCTGGGAAAAGCTCTCCCGGAGGCGGGAGTTAAAGACCTCCCCGACAGAGTGCTCGGCCAGACGTTCCCAGCAGACCCTCACCATACGTTTGGGCCTGCCAGGTCTGTCCAGCTTCCTCCTCCGCCAGCGGATCCAACTCACCACCAGGTGGTGATCAGTTGACAGCTCAGCCCCTCTCTTCACCCGAGTGTCCAAGACATAGGGCCGGAGATCAGATGAAACGACTACAAAGTCTATCATTGACCTCCGACCTAAGGTGTCCTGGTGCCACGTGCACTTATGGACACCCCTATGCTCGAACATGGTGTTCGTTATGGACAAACCGTGACTAGCACAGAAGTCCAATAACAAAACACCACTCGGGTTCAGATCGGGGAGGCCGTTCCTCCCAACCACGCCCCTCCAGGTGTCACTGTCATCTCCCACGTGAGCATTGAAGTCCCCCAGTAACACAATGGAGTCCCCAGTCTGAGCACTCCTCAGTACCTCTCCCAGGGACTCCAAGAAGGCCGGATACTCTATACTGCTATTTGGGCCATAGGCACAAACAACAGCAAGAGCCCTCTCCCCAATCCGAAGGCGCAGCGAGGCGACCCTCTCGTTCACTGGGGTAAACTCCAACACATGGCGGCTGAGCTGGGGAGCTATAAGCAAGCCCACACCAGCCCGCCGCCGCTCACCACGGGCGACTCCAGAGAAGTAGAGAGTCCAGCCCCTCTCGAGGAGCTGGGTTCCAGAGCCCAAGCTGTGCGTGGAGGTGAGCCCGACTATCTCTAGCCGGTACCTCTCAACCTCCCGCACAAGCTCAGGCTCTTTCCCCCCCAGCGAAGTGACATTCCATGTCCCAACAGCCAGCCGCTGTGTCCGGGGATCAGGTCGTCGAGGCCCCTGCCTTCGACTGCCACCCAATCCACATTGCACCAGTCCCCTACTGCTACCTCTGTGGGTGGTGAACCCACAGGAGGTCGGGCCCACGTCACCTCTTCGGGCTGAGCCCGGCCGGGCCCCATGGGCAAAGGCCCGGCCACCAAGCGCTCGCATACGAGCCCCAACCCCGGGCCTGGCTCCAGGGTGGGGCCCCGGCTGCGTCATCCCGGGCGACGTCACGGTCCTCGGATTTTTCTCCATAGGGGTTTTGGTGAACTGCTCTTAGTCTGGCCTGTCACCTAGGACCTGTCTGCCTTGGGAAACCCTGACAGGGGCATAATGCCCCCGACAACATAGCTCCTAGGATCATTCAAGCACACAAACCCCTCCACCACAATAAGGTGGCAGTTCAAGGTGGCAGTTCAAGTTCACTGTTTACTTTGGTCCCAGCTCTCTGCAGGTCATTCACTAGGTCCCCCAGTGTGGTTCTGGGATTTTTGCTCACCGTTCTTGTGATCATTTTGACCCCATGGGGTGAGATCTTGCATGGAGCCCCAGATCGAGGGAGATTATCAGTGGTCTTGTATGTCTTCCATTTTCTAATAATTGCTCCCACAGTTGATTTCTTCACACCAAGCTGCTTACCTATTGCAGAGTCAGTCTTCCCAGCCTGGTGCAGGTCTACAATTTTGTTTCTGGTGTTCTTTGACAGCTCTTTGGTCTTAGCCATAGTGGAGTTTGGAGTGTGACTGTTTGAGGTTGTGGACAGGTGTCTTTTATACTGATAATGAGTTCAAACAGGTGCCATTAATACAGGTAATGAGTGGAGGACAGAGGAGCCTCTTAAAGAAGAAGTTACAGGTCTGTGAGAGCCAGAAATCTTGCTTGTTTGTAGGTGACCAAATACTTATTTTACCGAGGAATTTACCAATTAATTCATTAAAAATCCTACAATGTGATTTCCTGGATTCTTTCCCCCCATTCTGTCTCATAGATGAAGTGTATCTATGATGAAAATTACAGGCCTCTCTCATCTTTTTAAGTGGGAGAACTTGCACAATTGGTGGCTGACTAAATACTTTTTTGCCCCACTGTAAGTCTCTAGCAACCGCCTGCCGTGCTTCTGTGCTCCACCCACATCAGAATCTCGCTACAGCCTGGAAATGTGCTCTCAAAACAACCCTTCAAAAGGGATAATTTATCAGAAAATACTGCTGTGGCAGTGGGGGCGTGGTCAAGCATCGGTCTGTGACCGGAGGGCGGAGTCAGGGAAGGTAAGTGGCAGAATCACTACACCTGATGTGATTTAACCTGTGTTTGTGTGTCTCCCCAGCAGCCGCGCCCTTTTTAAGGAAGAGAGTGAGAGCAGAGCGGGCTCTCTCCCGACCAGAACATGTGTGTGTGGCATGTGTGTGTATATAGATGTAGAAGCTGAAAAGCTGATAATAAAAGAGTTTAGAGAAGTCAGTTCTGGCCTGCCGTGCTTCTGTGCTCCACCCACCTAGAACACTTGCTACAGTGGTGCTGAAACCCGGGACGGAGCGCAGGAGAGAACAGCCCCATGGAGTCCTCCCCCTTCAAGGACCTGGTCCATGCCCTCACCACAGCCCAACAGAGCCAGCAGCATGCGCTGGTCGCCCTCCAGGAAGAACAGGAGCGAAGGTTTGAGGCCCTGGTGCTGGCACAGCAGGAAGATCGCCGGGCATTCCGGCACCTACTCGCGTTGGTGGGGTTCACCACCTCCACCGCCGCGGGCCCTTCCCACCTCACCCTGACGAAGATAGGCCTGCACGACGACCCCGAGGCCTTTCTCATTCTCTTTGAGCAGGCAGCAGAGGCATGGGGTTGGCCAGTGGAACAGCGCGCGGCGCACCTACTCCCCCTCCTCACGGGCGAGGCGCAGCTGGCCGCGCTACAGCTCCCTGCCGACAGCCGGCTGGTCTACACGGACCTCCGCAGGGCCGTCCTCCAGCGTGTGGGTCGCACTCCGGAGCAGCAGTGGCAGCGCTTCCGCGCACTGCGCCTGGAGGAGGTCGGCTGGCCATTTGTGTTTGGCCAGCAACTCCGGGACGCCTGCCGCCGGTGGCTCACGGCCGACAGCCGCGACGCTGAGGAGATCATAGATCTGGTGGTGCTGGAGCAGTTCGTCGCTTGACTTCCAGAGGGAACCGCGGAGTGGGTCCAGTGCCATCGCCCGGCGTCGCTGGATCAGGCCATTGAGCTGGCGGAGGATGATATGGTGGCCGTTCCAACGGCAGGACAGCGTGTCTCCCCTCCCCTCTCTCTCTCTCTCTCTCCTTCTGTTCCTCTCCCTCGCCCCATTCCCCCACTGCGGAGGCGGGGGCCGGCTCCACCCCAGCCGGCCCGCCGCACCCGTGGTGTCCTATCTTCTCCTACTTCCATGTCTGTGTCTTCCCCCCCTCAGGTGAGTGATATCCGGAACACCGGTGCAGAGAGAGAGCCCGGGCCGGTGTCCTGGCGCTGCGGGGAGCCGGGGCACCTCCAGTATCAGTGCTCGGCGATGGAGGTGCGGTGGTCCGGATCCCCGATGCGCCAGGAGCCGCCCTCGATCGGGCCGGAGCGTATCGCATACCGGTGAGTATCCAAGGGGATACGTATCAGGCTTTGGTGGATTCCGGTTGTAATCAGACCTCAATCCGCCAAAGCCTGGTGCAAGACGAGGCATTGGGGGGAGCGCAATTGGTGAAGGTGTTGTGTGTGCACGGGGATGTTCACAGCTACCCTTTAGTGTCAGTTCACATTCTGTTTCGAGGGGAGAAATTTATAGTAAAGGCAGCGGTTAATCCTCGCCTCACCCACTCTATAATTTTGGGGACTGATTGGCCGGGATTTCGGGATTTAATGATGCATTTAGTAAAGAGTGGGCCCTGCAGCAGTTTAATAAGGGGAGATCCCGGTGTGGCATTGGCAGGAGCAGCTGTCACAGAGCCGTCTACGTCAGCTCTGTGTCAGAGTGAGGAGCCGCCGGCTCCTCCTCTCTCTCTCGGGGAATCCCTCGCGAATTTCCCGTTAGAGCAGTCGCGAGATGAGACTCTGCGGCATGCATTTGACCAAGTGAGAGTAATCGATGGTCAAACGCTCCAGCCAAGCGCCACCCCGTCCTTCCCCTACTTTGCGATTATGAAGGATAGATTATACCGAGTGATGCAGGACACTCAGACTAAAGAGCGAGTCACGCAGCTTTTGATTCCGAAGAGCCGCTGGGAATTGGTATTCCAGGCGGCTCATTTTAATCCCATGGCTGGACACTTAGGGCAGGATAAAACACTAGCCCGAATAATGGCCCGATTCTATTGGCTGGGGATTCGCGGCGATGTCCGTAGGTGGTGTACGGCATGCCGCGAATGCCAGTTCATAAATCCAGCGGACGTTCCAAAAGCGCCTTTGCGCCCTCTACCATTAATCGAGACCCCATTCGAAAGAATTGGGATGGATCTCGTCAGGCCACTAGATCGGTCAGCACAAGGATACCGCTTTATATTAGTTCTGGTGGACTATGCAACGCGATACCCGGAAGCAGTGCCTCTTCGCAATATCTCAGCACGCAGTATTGCGGAGGCGCTGTTCCGCATTATCTCCCGAGTTGGAATCCCGAAAGAGATTCTGACTGATCAAGGCACCGCGTTTGTCACGTACACTAAAGGAACTGTATAAGTTGTTGGGTATTAAGCCGATCCGCACCAGCGTTTATCACCCACAAATGGATGGTTTAGTTGAACGGTTCAATCGCACCCTCAAAAATATAATTAAAAAATTCATAAGTGAGGACGCACATAATTGGGATAAGTGGCTCGAACCCTTGTTGTTCTCAGTGCGAGAGGTCCCACAAGCCTCCACGGGGTTCTCCCTATTTGAATTGTTATATGGGTGTAAACCGCGCGGCATTCTAGATGTGCTGCGGGAAAATTGGGAAGAGGGACCTTCACAAAGTAAAAATGAAATCCAATACGTTATTGATCTGCGCGCAAAACTCCACACACTCACCCACCTAACCCAGGAGAATTTGCGGCAGGCCCAAGAACGACAAACCCGCCTGTACAACAAGGGTACGCGCCTCAGGGAGTTCGCACTGGGAGATAAAGTACTTGTACTGTTGCCCACATCGAGCTCTAAATTAATCGCTAGGTGGCAAGGACCCTTTGAGGTCACACGGCGAGTCGGGGACGTTGACTATGAAGTGAGGCGAACAGACAGGGTTGGGGCGTTACAAGTTTACCACCTCAACCTGCTCAAACTCTGGAACGAGGAGGTCCCCGTGGTGTCGGTGGTTCCGGAGAAGGCGGTGCTGGGGCCGGAGGTTCAAAAGGGAACATTGGCATTGCGTACCTCTCCGGTCCCCTGTGGAGACCACCTCTCCCCAACCCAACTCGCGGAGGTTGCCCAGTTGCAGACCGAGTTTTTGGACATATTCTTGCCCCTGCCCGGCTGCACCAACCTCATAGAGCACCGCATCGGGACGCCCCCAGGGGTGGTAGTGCGTAGCCGCCCTTACAGGCTACCTGAACACAAGAAAAAAGTGGTTCGGGAGGAACTTGAGGCCATGCTCGAAATGGGCATCGTCGAGGAGTCCCACAGTGACTGGAGCAGCCCGGTGGTCTTGGTACTCAAGGCCGACCGGTCGGTCCAGTTCTGTGTGGATTATAGAAAAGTCAACGCGGTGTCTAAATTCGACGCGTACCCAATGCCTCATATTGATGAGTTGCTCGATCGACTAGGCACGGCTCGCTTTTACTCAACACTGGATTTAACAAAGCGTTATTGGCAGATCCCCTTGACTCCATTATCCCGAGAAAAAACGGCCTTTTCCACACCGTTTGGCTTACACCAGTTTGTCACACTTCCTTTTGGGCTGTTTGGGGTGCCCGCTACGTTTCAGCGGCTGATGGATAGGGTCCTTCGCCCCCACGCCACCTATGCAGCCGCCTATCTAGACGATATCATTATCTATAGTAATGACTGGCCGAGGCACCTCCAACATCTGAGGGACGTCCTTAGGTCGCTGAGGCGGGCGGGTCTCACAGCCAACCCGAAGAAGTGTGCGATTGGGCAGGTGGAAGTACGGTATCTGGGCTTCCATTTGGGCAACGGGCAGGTGCGTCCCCAAATTAACAAGACAGCAGTGATTGCGGCCTGCCTGAAGCCCAAGACCAAAAAGGGGGTGAGACAGTTCCTGGGGCTGGCTGGCTATTATTGTAGGTTTATACCTAATTATTCGGACGTCACCAGCCCGCTGACTGATCTCACTAAAAAGGGGGCACCAGATCCGGTCCAGTGGACGGAGCAGTGCCAGCGGGCTTTTTCTGAAGTAAAGACTGCACTGTGTGGGGGGCCACTGTTACATTCCCCTGACTTTTCTCTCCCTTTTTATATTGCAGACGGACGCATTGGACAGAGGGCTAGGGGCTGTTTTGTCCCAGGAGGTGGAGGGGGAGGATCGCCCAGTGCTGTATATAAGTCGGAAGCTGTCAGTGCGTGAGGGGCGCTACAGCACCATCGAGAAGGAGTGCCTGGCCATCAAGTGGGCGGTCCTCGCCCTCCGTTACTACCTGCTGGGACGCCCTTTCACCCTCTGTTCAGACCACACGCCCCTCCAGTGGCTCCACCGCATGAAGGATGCTAATGCGCGGATCACCTGTTGGTTTCTGGCACTCCAACCCTTTAACTTCAAGGTGGTCCACAGGCCGGGGGCGCAGATGGTTGTGGCGGACTTCCTCTCCCGTCAAGGGGGAGGGGGAGTCGGCTGCGGGCCAGACGGCTGCCCGGCCTGAGTCAGGTGGTGGGGGTATGTGGCAGTGGGGGCGTGGTCAAGCATCGGTCTGTGACCGGAGGGCGGAGTCAGGGAAGGTAAGTGGCAGAATCACTACATCTGATGTGATTTAACCTGTGTTTGTGTGTCTCTCCAGCAGCCGCGCCCTTTTTAAGGAAGAGAGTGAGAGCAGAGCGGGCTCTCTCCCGACCAGAACACGTGTGTGTGGCGTGTGTGTATATAGATGTAGAAGCTGAAAAGCTGATAATAAAAGAGTTTAGAGAACTCAGTTCTGGCCTGCCGTGCTTCTGTGCTCCACCCACCTAGAACACTTGCTACAACTGCATTTAATTGAACTTTGTCAGTTATGTTTGTTTAATTCTGCTCCTGCGTAAAGTCTGACCAATTCTATTCCCACAATAATTTTTGAGCAGAATAAAATTTAATTGGTGTTTATATATAAAATTAAATTTTCTTTTCTATCCACATTCACTGGATATGAGCAATCACACACTCTGATTGGCTGCACTATTACTAGGATATCAGTTCATAGACTGTGAGTAGAGAAAAACAAAATGGTGGAGCATGTTGCTGAATCAACTGAGGATGAAATAAAAACTCTACTCGAAAACAACCCCCCCCAAAAAACAAAATTACAAAAAAAGCAACAAAATATCGAATAAAAGTATTTGATGGTAAGTACATTTTTTTCCCTAAAAATTATAGCATTTTTCACAAATTGCTACTGTCATTTCGCTGCTTTGTTTACATTCTAAGCAGAAATTATTTTGTCAGATAATTTGTATAAAGTTTTTATTTTTCTAATTTGCAAAAAATAAAAATGTTCTGCTTCTCAAAATCCAGTGAATGTGGATAGAAAAGTTATTACACTCAATTTCATCATACCTAGATTATAGCCCACTATGCGCCTCGTCAGCTATCAGCTCATGTACGACTCGATTTTGTGGAATAACTTAAATATATAGAGGATATGAAGGTATGAAGCTATGAAGTTTATCTTTGAGTGGTGAATGTATGTATCACGAGTGAGCAAAGTGAACAAGTGAAATATTTTTTAACATGAGAAGCACCACTTTTTTTTTTTAATCTCGACACATCCATCAAAAAATGTGCAAGTTAATCAAAAGAATTTTAATTTTGAACCGGTTCGCCATTTTGACAACACACGTCAATGCAGCAGGAAAACATTGGGAGTGATGTCACTGGATTGAAATATCAGGAAATATTATACATACAGCACACATTTTCCACAGGAAAAAAAAAATTATTCTATTCCCTTCTAGCGGGTTTCATTCATTTGGTTTGATAGCATGCAATATTGTTAGCATATTGCTTATCCTATGTGTATTACATCACTCTACCCAATGGAGAATGAATGTTGAATATGGTTTGATATTGCATGGTTGTCAAGACATGACGTCACACATTGGAGCTGATGCAAATATTCAATGAGGTTTTTTTGTTTGTTTGTTTGTTTGTTTGTTTTGTTTGTTTGTTTTTGCTGTGCATGCACTGAAGCATTTCCTTGTTCACTGGTGGTGCCCACAGTGACCTGCTGCAGTGAATTGAAAATGCCATAAGATAATATGCATAATTATCTCATGTATGTATAATAATGATATTGGTTGGCTTTTTTCATGGTATATCAGATATATTCCATTCAGCTAGCACGATACTGAACTCATCTTCAACTCATTCAATATCATGCGAGCTGAATGGAATATCCCACTCAACGCCAACCAATGTTATATAAATATATCATCAAGATTTGCAATGTGGGCGGCATGGTGGTGTAGTGGTTAGCGCTGTCGCCTCACAGCAAGAAGGTCTGGGTTCGAGCCCCGTGGCCGACGAGGGCCTTTCTGTGCGGAGTTTGCATGTTCTCCCCGTGTCCGCGTGGGTTTCCTCCGGGTGCTCTGGTTTCCCCCACAGTCCAAAGACATGCAGGTTAGGTTAACTGGTGACTCTAAATTGACCGTAGGTGTGAATGTGAGTGGGAATGATTGTCTGTGTCTATGTGTCAGCCCTGTGATGACCTGGTGACTTGTCCAGGGTGTACCCCACTTTTCACCCGTAGTCAGCTGGGATAGGCTCCAGCTTGCCTGCGACCCTGTAGAACAGGATAAAGTGGCTAGAGATAATGAGATGAGAGATGAGATAAGATTCGCAATGTATTTCATGTTAAAAATAGGAATTTTTCAACACAAGATAAACTTCATATCTTCAAGCCAATGTGTGATGTTCTTTTTATTATATAGACACATTCACAAACAAAGTACCCAAATTTATTAAAACAATTCGATTTCCTCATGTGAGGTGAGGATATTGAAAAATGTTACTCAATGTCCCGAATGTAGTTCGAATGAAAAATACGAGTAGCGTACTTCCAAGTAAAATGTGTGCGTGCGCATCATGTATACACACACTTGCCATCCACTTTATCAGGAACACCTATACACCTTTTCATTTATGTAGTTATCTAATCAACCACTCATGTGGCGGCGGCAGCAGCAGCACAACTCCTAAAGATACAGATCAAGAGCTTAAGTTAATGTTCATATCAAAGATCAGAATGAGGAAAAAGTGTGATCTCTGTGCCTTTAACCATGGCATGGTTGTTAGTACCAGATATTGCTGGTTTGAATATTTCAGAAACTGCAGATTTACACATACAACAGTCTCCAGAGTTTACTCCAAATGGTGCAAAAGACCAAAAACATCCTGTATGCAGAGGGTCTGCAGGTTGAGACACCTTGTTGATGAGAAGGTTCAGAATGGATAGACTGCTCTGAATTGATGGGAAGCCTGTGGTAACTGAAATAATCACTCCTTACATCTCTTGTGAGCAGAAAAGCATCACAGAACACACAGTACATCAAACCTTGAGGGTGCAAGGGCTACCAACAGGTTCCACTCTTGTCAGCCAAAAACAAGAATCATGGACATAGACTCACAAAAACTGGACGGTTGAAGACAAAAACAACCAGGTGATTTATTTATTTATTTATTTAAATCAACAGTCCAGTTTAGGTGAGTCTGTGCCTATGATGGCCTCAGAATCTTGTTCTTGGCTGACGGGAATGGAACACAACACGGCCTTCTGCTGTAGTAGCTCATCCACCTAAAGGTCAATGTTTTATGGGTTCTGAGATTCTTTTCTGCTCACCGTGGATGTAAAATGTGATTATATGAGTTACAATATCCTTCCTCACAGCTCAAATCAATCTGGCCATTTTCCTCTGACCTCTCTTATCAAAAAGGCATTCCTACCCATAGAACTGTCACTCACTCAATGTTTTTTGGTTTCTCATGTAAACTCTCAAGGCTTGTGTGTGAAAATTCTAGGAGCTCAGCCGTTTCTGAAATACTCAACCACTGGGACCCTTTCCAGAATAAAACCAGGATGAAGATGAAGAGCATAGTGCCATACAAATATGATAAGCACCAAGACAGTCAACCCTAATTACAGTAAAATTTGACCGGTTTTGGACATAAAAGTAACACTTTGTTGGTTGGTTGTCTCTGTGTCAGTCCTGTGATGACCTGGTGACTTGTCCAGGGTGTACCCTGCCTCTCGCCCATAGTCAGCTGAGATAAGCTCCAGCTTGCTTTTGACCCTGTACAGGATTAGCAGTTACAGATAATGGATGGATGGGTTTTAAATGGATATGCAGATGGTCTTTAGCTTATTTGCCATTCGACATTGACTGTCTAAGCAAAAGATAATTTCTGCAGAAGGAGATTCAATATGTTACTGGGCTTCTGTTTATTGGAGTTATAAATTTGTAAGATTGAGACCAAGTCATTGAGTTCAAATTCCTAGACACCTTACATGACATTTGGTTTATTTCTTAAATTAGGTTTTAAATCAATATGCAGGTATATCGAGTTTATATCCTTTTGCCACTCAGCATTGACTGACTGAGCTTAAAGACCTTTTCTGCAGAATGAGATTGGGTATGTTTCTGGGGCTCTGTTTATTTGCTATGCTTTGTATGGAATTTAAATGTTTACTCTCCTCACAGTCCTTGCAAGTCAGCAAACTAGGTACACAGAAGAATATCCAAAATGAACAAAATTATCCTGTTTATGACCAAATAAGCACTCTCCTTGGATCTGCATAATGGAAGTGTATCATGGATTCACACTAAAAGACCAATGTGAACCATGGTGCAGACAGCATTCAAAGACAACTTGATACCAAAAGCTTTTAAAAAAAATGCAAATTCCAGTTACCCCAAACTGGTGCCTTTTCAATTCCAAAGCATGTCAGTGAAGTTCATAATGATTTGGTCATGTTTTTGCACAAAGGTCCGAGGAAGTGGTGGCTGCTTTGTGTTGCAGCATTTTGTTATAGTGACTGCCGAAGGCACAGGTGTGTTGTGATGTGATGGATCTGAAATAGCAGAATTTGGCATCTAGCTAATTAGCCTGCAAATCGAGCAGTGACAAAAAAGCCAGCAGCAGAGCTGCAACTCAAGACTAACTTATTACAGCTCTTGTATGACACAGTAGAGGTGAATGGACTCATGCCAAATATAATTAATTAAATGAAACCAGAGAGTTGGGACTCAGCACTCTTGTATTTACAGTATTAAGGATCTCTGTCAGCCTCTTTTTCTCAAAGGACATCCAAGGATTCCTTCAATGTATTCTATTTAATGAAAACTGAGCCAGTCTATCTGTCTTGTGCTCTAACTCAGATTAATCTTTCCTCATTTGACAGTCTAATTTGACAGTGGAAGTAACATGCAGCATGTGCTGTAGCTGTGTGGAAGTCAATTTGAATAACTGTTTGTGTGAACTGTGACTTATAAATGAATCAGGCTGGATATTTAAACTCCTCATTCTGGTTTCTGAATATTGTGTATGCCATAACATGGCTCCATAATATTCTGCTACAGATAGCTGACAAATTAAAAAGTGTATGCTGTGGGACACATTTTTGCTGGTTTCCTTTGGTTCCACTTGTCACCTTTAGAGGAACAGGTCAGTGCAAACCCTGACAAAGTTATTCTGACTGATCACCTTTATCCTATAACGAAATATTTCTATCCTCATGGAAGTGATCACTTTCAGCAGGTCCTATCCCCAAGGCACAAGGATTCACTAAGTGGTTTGATGAATATGAAAATGATGGAAATCATACGCTATGGCAGGGCTTTTCAAAGTGGGGGGCGCCAGAGTTCTTCAGGGGGGCGCAACGTGAGAGACAAAATGGATCGGTTTTTAGCTGTCTATGGTTTTTAGTACCTAAAGCTACAGTGAGTGAGGAGACAAAGTCTGGGCCAAGCAAAAAAACAGACCCTCCAGGATGTTGCGATTTGCAACTTCAGCGCAAATTCAACCAATCCCCACAAATTCAGGGCGGTGTTGCAATTATATCCAATCACCGCAACTTTCCCGCAAATTTGACCAATTGTTGGCGTCGTCTTGAGGTGACGTCGACAAACTACCTTCCGCCTTACTTCCGTGTGTTCAAGAGAAGCAGCATGCGCGTCGTGTTGCCAGATTGGATGATTTCAAGTGCATTTTGGCGGGTTTTGAACATATTTTGGACTGGAAAACGTCAGCAGTATCTGGCAACACTGAAAGTGTGATGTTTACAGTGAAGGACTGTGTGCACTTTATTTTTTTTTTTTACTTAATACAAGAAGTTAATGGATGCCAACATTTTTGCCAAAATGGTATTTTATTTTCCATTGTTTAGGCAGCTTCAGCATCATACTGTGAGATTCTGTTCAAATTGTTTTTTTCTTCTATGAAGCCTGAGCCATTTATTTTATTAGTTTATAATTATTGTTTAATTTAGTCTTCAGGAGAGACTGCCTGCATACAGTACTAGTATTAATAGGTTTTTTTTTTCTTACATGAAAGCTGAGGCATTTATATTATATTTTAAGGTAACTTCATGTTGTGCTGTGAGGTTCTATGCACTTTAACTTTTGAACCAACAGGTGCATTTGGATAAGTAAAGCCTATTTTTCTGCATTTTTGTAGTCCTGGTAATCTTTTATATTGGTAAAGTTGTTTATAGGACCATTTCTCTGTTTTTTAATCAATAGTTTTTCAGTAATAACTTAATATTTAACATATCACTCAATTTTAATCACAAAAAGAGAAAATCGCAACAATTTCTCACAACTTTCACTTCCTCCCGCAATGTAATCGCAACAAAAACCTAAAAAACACCGCAACTTTCATCGCAATTTTTTGGAAAACCCCCCGCAACATCAGACATTTTAGCCCACAACAATCACAAAAAAGACCCGTGGAATCCTGGGGGACTGGAAAAAGAAGGAAGTATGACCACGATTATTTAAAGTTTGGATTTTCATGGACTGGATCTGAAGATGCTCCACTGCCACAGTGTGTTGTCTGCCAAGAGATGCTAGCTAACGATGCTATGGGATGTTTAAAATGTGTAAAACAAGATGTTTTAAAAAGCACAGATGTTTAAAATGTGAAAAAGAAAAAAATAATGTGTACAACAACCATTTTTTTAAAAATATGAATGGAACATTAAGTATAGCAACAACAAAAATTGTAAGGGGGAGCGCTGTTGTTTATTTGCTCTCCGAGGGGGGGCTGACTCTCCCACACTTTGAAAACCCCTGCGCTATGGCATTCTAGCTCTCAAGCCAGTTGAACACGTGTGGAACATTTAGGATTTTGAACGCTACCATCAAAATACCAGTACTGTGCAAAAGTCTTAGGCACATGTAAAGAAAGGCTGTAGACCAAAAATGGCTTAAAAATAATGAAATGAAATGTTCCAACATTAAAAAAACAAAATGATAAACAGAATTAAGGAAACAAAACAGTCAATATTTGGTGTGACACAACCCTTTGCTTTAAAAAAAATTGTAGTCTCAGGTATGGCAAGTTTTGAGCTGTAGGTTTTACTGAGCATCTTGCAGAACCAGCAGCAGTTCTTTTGGACACTTTGACTGTCACACTTGCTTCTTAAAGCTATACTGCCTTTCAGATTTTTCAAGTGTAGGTCATAAAAGGAATTTTCCCTGACACCCAGTTATTTTTGTTTAGTGGACCAAAAGCTACTAATTCGAATCACAGACTTCCAATTTTATTATTATTTTTTAAAAATGGAACAATTAATGAATTATGGCCACGTGGCCCAAAATTCTCGCTATTTTTCCCTGCTTCACCATGACCCAATTCAAGATACTACGTCATGCATCACGTGGTGGGCTTTCCCTGTTTGCACAAGGCATTGTGGGATAGAAATTTGAAAGAAGAGAGAAAAATGGAAGACATGAATGTGGGAATGAAATGTGAAAGACTGACTACAGTAACGGAAAGCGAGAAGAAAAGATGTTATGTTGCAAAGGAAAGGAAACACAGGACCAAACTAATAAATATTGGTGGTCAGCGAGCACCTCGGTGTGATCAGCTGTTCGTTAAGCAACAGAATTATGTAACTGTCAGTGCACGGTCAAAGTAAACCTGTAGATAGCAATAATGCAACACTGTGGATGCCAGCTGCTGTTAAACCCAAAAGAAGAAGGTAAACCTGCTCATGCACACATGGACTTCCTCTGTCTGCTTGACTGTGCAAATTGAGCGATTTCATGCACATTATTTGCTAGGGAATCCCCTCAAATTAAATAACTTCCCAGCCACAGAATGGCCTGGATTATTGTTTTTTTTTTTTTTTTTAAGATTATTACAGAAACATCACAATGACCAAATTTCAGAGGGAACTAAATTTCACCAACTTTATGAAATCAAAAGGATGTATGGCTTTAATTTTGCAGCAAAACCTAGTAGCCTTCTTTGTTTTCTTTTTTAATCTGAAAAGTGGTCTCTTTTATGTAAAATGCTGCTCAGATACGAACTTTTTTTTCTGTAACATTTAATTTTGTGCTGGAAAACAAGTGCTTGGAACTCTAAAATGATTTTGCACTGACTGTGTGTGTGTGTGTGGGGGGGGGGTCCAGTACAGTTCCTGTGACTTGTACTGAGAATCTCTACTAAGGTACACTGAAGCTGTTCTTATGGCCTGTTATGACCTCACTAAGACACTTTATGATCTTTTTGTCCATCTATACACATTAAGCTTTCAAAGGATCACCAGGGATTTTAAATATCTCTCTCTCTCAATGGTCCCTCTCAATAAAGATGACTTATTTAAGTATCCATCACTTGAGTACTCAGTCAACTCCATTAATGCTTCAGCCTTTGGATGTTATAATGCTTTTGCAATCCTGGCATGGGTTTGGCTATTATCCAGAAGCTGACTCTCAGGACTCATGCAGGTTCATGTAGAGGAGAACAGCATGATGGACAGGGCTGTTGCCTCAGCACAGCGATATTACTACTAGCCTGCACCTCCACTGGAGAGCTGAGTCTTAATTAAAAGAATGAGAGCGGGAGAAGCACAATGGATGACTGTGGCTAATTAGTGCAGTGGATGTAGAGGGGGAGAGGAGAAAGTGTGTCCTTTACTGAAGGGTCTGAAGCAAGGGAGTAATTAGGTAGTAACACCCATCAAACAATCAAAGAACGAGAGGAAAATAGAAAGCGAGTATTCATCTCTCTTTCCAACATTTCTGCAGGGTCACTTCTCTGCCTTTTGCAAAATGTATTACTGTTAAAAGTATCAGTAATAGTGGTGGAAAGAGAACTAAACACACTTAAGTTTACTTGAGTAGAAGTACTGCTACTGTAGTAATAATTAATTTGAGGTAAATGAATTCAACAAGAAAATTACTTGTAGCTGAGCAAATAAGTCATCTGGTGATGAAAACTACTTTCACCAGAATAAAAATTGCCCTAGATTATCAACAGTATAGAAACAAAGGCTAGCAAATTTGGCCAAATTCTTTTCAGGTTTCAGTTGCTTGCTAGGTCTGTTGCTAGGTCTCTAGGTCAGTAGCTAGCTTATATTAATTCATGTATGTTTCTAGCTACATGGATGGCTATTTAGCAAAGGTACCCCTTACACATTATCCTGAGGTAGACCTATAGGCTGTAGCGGCACAAACATCTTTACTGCACACTATAGACATTTTAATATATACTAATTATATCCATCCATCCATAGCCGCTTATCTTGTACAGGGTCGCAGGCAAGCTGGAGCCTATCCCAGCTGACTATGGGCGAGAGGTGGGGTACACCCTGGACAAGTCTCCAGGTCATTGTAGGGCTGACGCATAGAGACAAACAACCATTCACACTCATATTCACACCTACGGTCAATTTAGAGTCACCAATTAGCCTAACCTGCATGTCTTTGGATTGGGGGGGAAACTGGAGCACCCAGAGAACATGCAAACGCCACACATGCCCCTTTTCCACCAAAGCAGTTCCAGGGCTGGTTCGGGGCCAGTGCTTAGTTTGGAACCGGGTTTTCGGTTTCCACTGACAAAGAACTGGCTCTGGGGCCAGAAAAACCGGTTCCAGGCTAGCACCAACTCTCTGTTGGGCCAGAGGAAAGAACCGCTTACGTCAGCGGGGGGGGCGTAGTTGTTAAGACCGACAACAATAACAAGACCGTGAAAGATCGCCATTTTTAAGCGACGAGAAGCAGCAGCTGTACAAACGCGAAGTCATCCATTATTATTATTGTTGTTGTTGCTGCTGCTGCTTCTTCCACGTTGTTTTTGCTTCGATATTCGCGCCAAGGTTTATGCAAACGTAGTGACGTAACTGACGTATACAGCGACGTAATGACATATACAATGACGTAACTGACGTATACAGCGACGTAATGACGTGTCTTCTCTTAGCACCGCGAGCGATGGAAAAACAAGCTGGTTCTCACCTGGCTCGCAAGTTGAACGAGTTGTGAACCAGCACCAGCACTGGCTCCGAACCAGCCCTGGAACTGATTTGGTGGAAAAGGGGTAACAGAAAGACCCTCGTCAGCCGCTGGGCTCAAACCCAGGACCTTCTTGCTGTGAGGTGACAGTGCTAACTACTACATCACTGTGCTGTCCTAATTATATACAGTATAACTGTATTATGATATAACATCAAAAGATCTGGCTAGCTACTGGCTTACCTGTACATGTTTTCTGCCGGCTGGATGTTGAACTGTGAAAAGCCGATATCGCAACAGGTTTTGGCACACATTACATTAACAGCATTTAGCAGATGCTCTTATCCAGAGTGACGTACAACATACCCAGAGCAGCCTGGGGAGCAGTTGGGGGTTAGGTGCTCAAGGGCCACTTCAGCCATTCCTGCTGGTCCAGGAAATCAAACCGGTAACCTTTTGGTCCTAAAGCTGCTTCTCTAACCATTAAGCCCCATAATTTGCAAATGTTGTTTTTTTTTCTTTCTTCCTTCCATACTGATTCATTTGAAGTATTTAAAATTGAAGATGCTTCATAAATTGGGGCTAGGATGCTCATACTGTATATCTTCATTCTCAGGCATTGTTGCTGTTGACAAAGCATTTGGCTTACTGTTTTCCAGGGTCAGATGCATTCTTCTTCTTATTATTGTTATTAACCAAAGTTTTCAAAATGAACACTGTCATTTTTAGTCAATAATTTTCAAAACTGAGAAAAGACTGAAAGGATGTGATTAGTAAGTTTAATCTGTACTGTTATCTAGCTATGTAACCACCTCGATTGTTATGTCTTTGGAAAGACATAGCAGAAAAACAATTCTAATTGCATCAGTTGCTTATAAAAACTGTGATTGAAACATTACCACATCTAAAAGATCAACAAACTAAATTGTCTTTACAAATGAGGCAAATTAAACAGTGAGGTGGCATTATGTCAGATATTTCCATTTTGTGAACCTATTCATCTGTACTGGGTTGGTGTACATAGTTTATCTGAGTTTATTCAAGTATGGTTGGCCCTCAACTGCATAATTATAGGGTTATTCTAAAAATTACTCAAGTCTATGGTCATGAGCCACTCCTGGTGCCTATAGATGTCCGTCTCTAGCAAAAAGAAGTTTTAAGTTGGATGATATACTAGTAAGTGGAAAGATATTACCTTATGCTACTATTTCCAACTTTACCAAACATTAAATGCATGGATACATATACTTAGCAAACATAAATAAATAGAATAAATGCCAATACATGTCTAGCTATCTAATTATTTTAATTCTAATATTTGTCCATTTTCCTGTTTATTCAAATTGCAAAATAACAATTGCATTTTATAAAGTACTTGCTAATTAATAAATAAAAGCCAGTTAACATTAGTTACCATAACAATTTGCAAATGAGCATTGTAGACATCACTATGCTATTAAACAATGTTTAATTCATTTTACCAAAAAGTTGTCACATTTATTACTGTTTAAAATTGCTTTCTTAATAAAATGTTTATTATAAATTAACAGCCAATTCAGTTATATTGCAACTGTTTAGTAATGTTTAAAACTGTATTGTTTAATATTCATTAATGCATCCTGACTAAGACTTATAGATTCTTAACACAGAAAAAAAAAATTAAACAATATCACATGAGCAAGAGTGCTGTTGTACTGAATATCAGCACAGCAGTGATTTTGGCCATAGGCATGAGTCGTGTTGAAATTGAGTACAACAGCATGATTGCAAGTGTGATATTGCTTTTACACAACAGTTCTATTAATAAGAAATTGCTATCAGGTGACAGACACAATACGACCAAATATTTAGTTTATTTTTGCTCCATTAATGAAAGTTCCTAAAGTAGCCACAGCTGGATGGAGCATTGCGTGTTGCCATGCCAACGCCCCTAGTATGTGTAGTAATGGTTTAAATGTAACAAGCTATTACTAAAATTGGGATTTTAAATAGTGAACGCAGATAAGGAGTGATACAACAATGAAATGTCCCAGTGCTTTTGGACTCTCAGCACTCATGGACTGGAATTAACTGTTGTATAATATCGAAGGTAAGGTGTAATGTACATTGAGCTGGTCATTATCATGATATAAACCCCCAACAGGGTGCTGCAGGACAGAAGTGGTGGGGTCTTGATAATGACAGGCTTGCTGTACATTATCCCACTCATTACATGGCTTCTTAGAAAAGAAATCAATAGTTTGACACAAAATATTGACTTAAAAAATTGTATTGTTTCTGCTAATGATGTGGTCTATAATAATGATCTGTTATACATAGCAACAGTGTTACACAGAAACAACAGACTGTAGAATGCTGTAATTGACCAATTAGAATTGAGTATTCAACAAACCTGCGTTATAATTAAAATTAATAGAATTAGTACTTTTTAGTAATGTTTAATGTAACCTTTTTGTAAAATGTTCTCCAATATCACATTTGTGGTGTTCTACAATACCACATTGTGATGGATGTCGTTTCTCTTTACTTAGCTGAGTGGTTCTTGACATAATACGGATTCCTACAGTTGTGGAATAGGGCTGTTTACTGTATTTTTATTATTTACTATTTACCACTTGATCTCGCATGCATTAAGAAGGCAAGAAATTGCACTAATTAACTTTTGACGAGGCATACCTGTTAATTGAAAAGCATTCCAGATGACTACCTCATGAAGCTGATAATGCCAATAGTGTGGAAAGCATCAAGGTAAATGGTGGCTACTTTGAACATTAAAAAAAAAAAAACACTTTTGTTTACCACAGAATTCCATATATGTTCCATATGTTATTTCATAATTTTGATGTCTTCAGTATTGTTCTACAATGTAGAAAATAGTCAAAATACAGAAAAACCTAGGAATGCATAGGTGTCCAAACGTTTGACTGGCACTGTAAGTCTTATTAATGTCATATTGATTGATATATAGTGCAATGATTATGTTAGAAAGAGAAGATGTGCTTTTTATGATGGGGGTTGGGAAGATTAATGTGTCCCTGTTGTGGATAATTAATATATACTCTATTTGAGTGCTGGGGTGAAAGGTAAATGGCCTTCATCTCCTGGAACTGAATTAAGCACAGTGATGAGCTATAGCTAGTATTCTAGTACAACCCTAAATCTGAAAAAGTTGAGACAGTATGTTGAAATTAAAACATTCAAACCATTGTTTTCAATCATCATTGACCTGTATTGCACTCAAACAATACAACAGTACATTATTTGATGTTTGATCTCATGAATTTTATTGTTGGGTTTTTTAAACAAACATTTGCAACAAATTAAAAAGTTAGGACAGTAAAGCATTTACCACTTCATAATCATACCATTCCTTCTCCCAACACTTAAAAGATGTTTAGCGACAGACAGTAAATGATGAAGTGTTTCAGGTAATATTTTGTCTCATTCAAACAGTTGTTAAGGTGTGAAACAGTACGGGGTCATTGTGATATTTTTCACTTCAAAATTCACCACAAAATTCTCTATTGGGGACAGAGGTGACAGGCATCCTCTTCTTCCACAGCCATGCCTTTGTAATGTGTGCAGAATGTGATTTTTGCATTGTCTTGTTGAAATATCCCTGGAAAAGATGTCTTGAAGGCAGCATATGTTGCTCAAAAATCTTAATGTACTTTTGTGTATTCATGCTCCATCACAAAAGTCGAAGTTACCTTTGCCAAGGGCACCAATACAACCCCATACCATGACAGACCCTGGCTTTTGGATTTGTTGCTGGTAACAGTCTGGATGGTCCTTTTTGTCTTTGAGCCAGAGCACATAGCATCTATTTTTTTGTTTGTTTGTTTTTTAAAGACTCTGAATACTGATTCGTCTGACCACAATACACATTTCCACTGGGTGATAGTCCACCCCAGATGCCTCCAAGTCCAGAGAAGTTGATGGCACTTCTGGATACAATTAACATAAGGCTTCCTTTTTGCACAGTAGAGTTTTAACTGGCATTTGTGGATGTAACTCTGTATTGTAGCTTGATAAAGGCTTGCCAAAGTAATCCCATGTGGTTATATCAGCTGTAGATGAATGATGCTTCTTGATGTAGTGCCGTCTGAGGGATTGGCAATCACAGGTGTTCAGCTTAGGCTTGCGTCCTTGCCCTTTACACACCAAAATACCTCCCAGATTCCTTGAAATCTTTGATATTATGCACTATAGAGAGTGAAATATCCTAATCCTTTTGTATCCTCCTTTGAGGAACATTTGTTTTTCAACATTTCAGTAATTTTCTCAGACATTTGTTGACTAACTGGAGATCCTCAGCTCATCTTTGCTCCTCAAAGACTAGGCCTTTCCTGGATACTGATTTTGTACCAAGTCAGATTATAATCACCTGATGACATCACCTGTTTCAGATCACATCATTTAATTGGTTTACCTCATTACTTGCCCTAAATTGCCCCTGTTCCAACTTTTTTGGAATGTGTTACAGGTTTGAAATGCAGGAATGGATGCATATTAACAAATGAAATGAAATTGGCTAGATAAGACATGAAATGTCTTGGGTTCATCCTGTCTGCAATGAAACGCAAGTCAAAGTAAATTTAGCAATCGCTGCTTTCTTTTTTTATTTGCATTTCCCATACCAGCCCAACTTTTTCTGGGCTTGTAGTGTATGTGTTTCCTGCCTCTTTGTACTTTTTTTTTTTTTTTTTTTTTTTTAGTATGCCTGCATGCGATTTCTGTTTTCTCCTCACTTGACTGGTCCACTGCTGTTTGCTTTGTTTATCATGCCGCTTCAGGCCAGTTCCTGGTGCATCACATGGTGTCCTGCTTCATGTCACACTGCCTCAACAGTAAACAAAAACTCACAGCAGCACACAAAGCTGATACTTACTGGAAATATATGCTATCATTTCCTATTCGATCATGAATGAGAATAAATGGATATGTTATGTTTTAAAATGTTAACATGTTAAAATGGCTCATAATGTGTCATATACCATCATTCTCAGTCACAAGCGTAACTTGGTACCTAATGTACAGTGTCTTGCAAAAGTATTCATCCCCCTTTGTGTTTGTCCTGTTTTGTCACATTACAAGCTGGAATTAAAATGGATTTTTGGGGGGTTAGCACCATTTGATTTACACGACATGCCCACCACTTTAAAGGTGCAAATTTTCTTGTGAAACACCCAATAATTAAGATGGAAAAAAGAAACAGAAATCTGGAGTGTGCATAGGTATTCACCTTCTTTTGTATGAAACCTCTAAATAAGAGCTGGTCCAACCAATTCGCTTCCTAAATCACATAATTAGTTAATTAAGATCCACCTGTGTGCAATCAAATTGTCACATGATCTGTCACATGATGTCTGTATAAATCAACCTGTTCTGGAAGGACCCTGACTCTGCAATACTACTAAGCAAGCAACATGAAAACCAAGGAGCACTCCAAACAGGTCAGAGACAAAGCTGTGTATAGATCAGGGTTGGGTCATAAAAAAATATCCCAAACTTGGAATATCCCAGGGAGCATCATGAAATCCATTATAGCAAAATGGAAAGAATATGGCACCACTACAAACCTGACAAGAGAAGGTCGCCCACCAAAACTCATATACTAGGCAAGGAGGGCATTAATCAGGGATGCAACAAAGACATCAAAGATAACACTGATGCCCCTTTTACACCAAAGCAGTTCCAGGGCTGGTTCGGGGCCAGTGCTTAGTTTGGAACCGGGTTTTCTGTTTCCACTGACAAAGAACTGGCTCTGGGGCCAGAAAAACCGGTTCCAGGCTAGCACCAGCTCTTTGCTGGGCCAGAGCAAAGAACCGCTTACGTCAGCGGGGGGGGCAGAGTTGTTAAGACCAACAATAATAGCAAGACCGCGAAAGGTTGCCATTTTTAAGCGACGAGAAGCAGCAGCTGTACAAACGCGAAGTCATCCATTATGGTTGTTGTTGTTGCTGCTTCTTCTTCTCCATGTTGTTGCTTCAATGTTCGCGCCAAGGTTTATGCAAACGCAGCAATGTAACTGACATATACAGCAACGTAACTGATGTATACAGTGACGTAATGACGTGGCTCCCCTTAGCACCCCGAGCTATGGAAAAGCAAACTGGTTCTCAGCTGGCTCGCAAGTTGAACGAGTTGTGAACCAGCACCAGCACTGGCCCCGAACCAGCCCTGGAACTGATTTGGTGGAAAAGGGGTATGAAGGAGCTGCAAAGATCCACAGCGGAGATGGGAGGATCTGTCCATAGGACCACTTTAAGCCATACACTCCACAGAGTGGGGATTTATGGAAGAGTGGCCAGAAAAGTAATTGCTTAAGAAAACACATTTGGAGTTTGCCCAATAGCATGTGGCAGACTCACCAAACATACAGAAGATGATTCTCTAGTCAAATGAGACTAAAATTGATCTTTTTGATCATCATGGGAAATGCCATGTGTGGTGCAAACCCAACACCCTAAGGCTACATTTACATTACGTCGAATCAGCGGATCATCAGATTAACGTTCTTAAAACGATTCGTGTTTACACTAAAACCGTTAGCCGTGCACACAGCAACACCAATACACGGATACGCTCGGCTCCGCAGGCATCCTGCGCTCCAAATCACTCCGCCCTGAACAGCGAGTGCCCTCTGGAGGGTGCGCACTCCGGCCCTGCGCAGCTCACACAGCGCGCGAGTGAAGTGCACAAGCCACGATTCGGGACTGAGCCGCTGTGTGTGTGATCCCAGTGCATATCACTTACTACTTGCAAGTGGAAGGATGGCAAGCCTAAAGACAATCATAACTACACAATGGGCAGTATTTGCATCAGTATTTGCAGTATTTTCATACTTTTATACTCTTTAATGAAAGGTGATACAAGGCGGAAGTCCGCGCCGTTTTTCAGCAGTCGCATCACATGACCAACGCCAGCGAATCAGGAAGGTGGATGTCACAGTGACGTTGTCCAATGAGGACGCCAGCTAGAGCTCAGCACAGCGTATTCGCGTATCTCAATGTTTACACAGCACCGGACCAGATACGATCTAGATTGAATACGTGGACGCTGGCGGATTCCCGTTTCCCGGCTTTTCCAGGTGGTTTAATGTAAACGGACAGTGCATCCGCGAAGAAAATGAGACAGATACGGTCTAATGTAAACGTAGCCTAAGAACACCATTCCTACAGTGAAGCGTGTTGGTGGCAGCAGCATCATGCTGTGGGGATATTTTTTATCTGCAGGGACAGGAAAGCTGGTCAGGACTGAAGGAATGATGGATGGCACTAAATACAGGGCAGTTCTGGAGGAAAACCTGTTTGAGTCAGCCAGAGGTTTGAGACTAGGACAAAGGTTCATGTTCCAGCAGGACAATGACCCTAAACATACTGCTAAAGCAACACTGGAGTGGTTTAAAGGGAAACATTTAAAATGTCTTGGAATGGCCTAATCAAAGCCCAAACCTCAATCCAGTTGAGAATCTGTGGAATAAATTGAAGATGGCTGTACACCAATGCAACCCATCAAACTTGAAGGAGTTGGAGCAGTTTTGCCTTGAGGAATGGGCAAAAATCCCAGTGGCTATATGTGCTAAGCTAATGGAGACATACCCCAAGAGACTTGCAGCTGTAATTGCAGCAAAAGGTGGCTCTACAAAGTATTTACTTTGTTGGGGTGGGAGGGTGAATACCTATGCATGCTCCAGATTTGTTTGTTCATCTTAATTATTGTTTGTGTCGCAATAAAACAACAATTTGCTCGTTTAAAGTGGTAGGTATGTTGTGTAAATCAAATAATGCTAACCCCCCCCCCCCCCCCCCCCCAAAAAAAAAAAAAAATCATTTTTATTCCAGCTTGTAATGCAACAAAACAGGACAAACACAAAGGGGGATGAATACTTTTGCAAGACACTGTACGATAGGCACCAAGTTACTTTTGTAACTGAGAAAGTGTGTGTGTGTTATGAATACTTTTGCAAGACACTGTAGGTATGCTGTTAATTTGGTTGGACATAATGTATTTGTTTTTAACATATTTTGTCAGCTTTCAAATCACAGCTTGAGCTAGTCAAGCTGATCAGTAAGCAAATTAATAAATTTTATTGATAACACATTTTAAAATGTTTACCAAAGTGCTGGACATAATGTGTTTAAATTCATAAATAAACATGGCAAAGAAATCCTCCCTAAACCATCTTTCTTGCCAACTTTTTTCAGGTGAAGGTAGCTAATGCATGCTCAAAGTCACCAAATGATGGCATTGGCTAATTTGCATTTTTACCAAATCATCATGATGATTGGCAGTTAAAAATTGTCTCAAGGCACAGCATATAATAAAATGGAATAGAATTGAATAAAGCCTCAAAGCAAGAAGGTCCTGGGTTCAAGCCCCGGGGTCGGCGAGGGCCTTTCTGTGTGGAGTTTGCATGTTCTCCCCGTGTCCGCGTGGGTTTCCTCCGGGTGCTCCGGTTTCCCCCACAGTCCAAAGACATGCAGGTTAGGCTAACTGGTGACTCTAAATTGACCGTAGGTGTGAATGTGAGTGTGAATGGTTGTCTGTGTCTATGTGTCAGCCCTGTGATGACCTGGCGACTTGTCCAGGGTGTACCCCGCCTTTCGCCCATAGTCATCTGGGATAGGCTCCAGCTTGCCTGCGACCCTGTAGAAGGATAAAGCGGCTAGAGATAATGAGAGAGAGAGAGAGAGAGAGAGAGAGAATTGAATAAAATATAGAATAGAGTTTTATTAGAATAGTCACTGATTTATTATAACCATCTTTGGTCATGGCACCACAAACTATTTGCATATTTACAGAATTCTATAATTTCTATAAACACAGACAAAACAGAAGCAGGAGTAGTAAATTGTTGGGGAAATAGACACCAAAGGAAATAATTTAGGAAGGAATAAATAGATTTTATTAATGTTACAGCACTGAGCTCTAGATAAAATCTGGGCTGCTCATAGGCTTGTCTGAGTGAAGCCAGCTGGCCGCCATCTTACCACTTCCGTCACGGAGCGGAACTGTCATTTAGACTACTGGAAGCTACACAAAATTGGACAACTTTATGTAGTTGGTGAGAGAAATTAGAAGAAAAATACCTACATGTGCAGCAGTGAACTGTACAAATCATCAGGTCAAAGGTTGTGGACAGACATTTCACCTGTGAGTATTCATAGCTAGTGTGCGATTATTTTTACACGTGTGCACAGTGCCAATTGCATGGACCCCCTATCGGAAGAGCAAAAAAAAAAAAAAATCTTGTCTATTTTTGTTGAAAGTCTAACATTGATATCTGGGATGAACACTGTGACTGTGTCAGATTTTCAATGGAAATGTCCCAGACTGGATCAAAGCCATAGTCTAGACATGTTTGATATTGAATGTGAGCGTTCAAGCTCAACAGCTCAAATTCAGAAAGAAAAATGAACTGAGTAAATTAGCCTCAGGAGCCTAAATGAAAGAAGGACCATATAGCCTAAGGCAGAAATGGCAGTGAGGGATGAAAATGGAAAGAGAGATGTTATTGTTCTAGTATGGTAAGTAGGTATTTTCATTTACCTAAGGCTAAGCACAATTGAGTATGTGGATCACGTCACACCCACTTGCACAAATTGACAAAATGTGCATGATTAACTAACAAATAACATGAGAAAATAATCCTGTTTCAACAACCGTCCTAAATAGAAAGGAAGTATTGTATAGCCTTTGTGTTGGTATAATAATGTACAACCCTGATTCCAAAAAAGTTGGGACAAAGTACAAATTGTAACTAAAAATGGAATGCAATGATGTGGAAGTTTCAAAATTCCATATTTTATTCAGAATAGAACATAGATGACATAAATGTTTAAACTGAGAAAATGCATCATTTAAAGAGAAATATTAGGTGATTTTAAATTTCATGACAACACCACATCTCAAAAAAGTTGGGACAAGGCCATGTTTACCACTGTGAGACATCCCCTTTTCTCTTTACAACAGTCTGTAAACGTCTGGGGACTGAGGAGATAAGTTGCTCAAGTTTAGGGATAGGAATGTTAACCCATTCTTGTCTAATGTAGGATTCTAGTTGCTCAACTGTCTTCGGTCTTTTTTGTCGTATCTTCCGTTTTATGATGTGCCAAATGTTTTCTATGGGTGAAAGATCTGGACTGCAGGCTGGCCAGTTCAGTACCCGGACCCTTCTTCTACGCAGCCATGATGCTGTAATTGATGCAGTATGTGGTTTGGCATTGTCATGTTGGAAAATGCAAGGTCTTCCCTGAAAGAGACGTCGTCTGGATGGGAGCATATGTTGCTCTAGAACCTGGATATACCTTTCAGCATTGATGGTATCTTTCCAGATGTGTAAGCTGCCCATGCCACATGCACTAATGCAACCCCATACCATCAGAGATGCATGCTTCTGAACTGAGCGCTGATAACAACTTGGGTCGTCCTTCTCCTCTTTAGTCCGAATGACACGGCGTCCCTGATTTCCATAAAGAACTTCAAATTTTGATTCGTCTGACCACAGAACAGTTTTCCACTTTGCCACAGTCCATTTTAAATGAGCCTTGGCCCAGAGAAGACGTCTGCGCTTCTGGATCATGTTTAGATACGGCTTCTTCTTTGAACTATAGAGTTTTAGCTGGCAACGGCAGATGGCACAGTGAATTGTGTTCACAGATAATGTTCTCTGGAAATATTCCTGAGCCCATTTTGTGATTTCCAATACAGAAGCATGCCTGTATGTGATGCAGTGCCGTCTAAGGGCCTGAAGATCACGGGCACCCAGTATGGTTTTCCGGCCTTGACCCTTATGCACAGAGATTCTTCCAGATTCTCTGAATCTTTTGATGATATTATGCACTGTAGATGATGATATGTTCAAACTCTTTGCAATTTTACACTGCCGAACTCCTTTCTGATATTGCTCCACTATTTGTTGGCGCAGAATTAGGGGGATTGGTGATCCTCTTCCCACCTTTACTTCTGAGAGCCGCTGCCACTCCAAGATGCTCTTTTTATACCCAGTCATGTTAATGACCTATTGCCAATTGACCTAATGAGTTGCAATTTGGTCCTCCAGCTGTTCCTTTTTTGTACCTTTAACTTTTCCAGCCTCTTATTGCCCCTGTCCCAACTTTTTTGAGATGTGTTGCTGTCATGAAATTTCAAATGAGCCAATATTTGGCATGAAATTTCAAAATGTCTCACTTTTGACATTTGGATATGTTGTCTATGTTCTATTGTGAATACAATATCAGTTTTTGAGATTTGTAAATTATTGCATTCCGTTTTTATTCACAATTTATATATATATATATATATATATATATATATATATATATATATATACACACACACACACACACACACACGAGGGTAAGTCAAAAAGTTCTTAGACAAATTTAAAAATATCTATTTATGAAAATAACAAAGCTATTTCTCTACATATCCTCCATTTAAGTCTAAACACTTCTGCAAGCGGTGTTTCCATCAGAGAATTCCTTCTTTGTATTCCTTTTGAAATTATAACATCTGTCTTAGAACTTTTTGACTTACCCTCGTGTGTGTGTGTGTGTGTGTGTATGTGTGTATATATATGTATGTATATATATATATATATATATATATATATATATATATATATATATATACACACACACACACACACACACACACATACATTATATATATATGTGTGTGTGTGTGTGTGTGTGTGTGTGTGTGTGTATAAGGAAGAAGAAATGTATGAAAGGTACATTGTATGAGAGAAAAACTGAAATAATCTCCATAAAAATAATTATTGTAGTAAAAAAAAAAAAGAGATACTTTAAAAAATCATCAGAGACTGAACTGGAAAAGGAAGAAAAAAATAACAGTGAAGGGGAGCACTATAACGTTATGTAAGGAATGTGGATAAAGTTGATAAAATAAGAGGAGGTAATGAAGGGGGGAAAAATTCAGGAGATACTTTTCTTGGGGCAAACTTGATCTGATACCATGGTTTAACATTAGACAAATACATGTGATGGGAGTGGTAATATGGCGGCCAGATGGCTTCACTTATCTCTACCGTGGGGAATAGGCTATGAGCTCGCCAGAGTTTATATAGAGCTCAGTGTGTTACACTCAAGAAGACAGTTTCAAACAAAGAACAAAGTGTGGGTGTGGGATAAACGATGGGGATCAGTGTTTGATCATTGGGATCAAAGGTGATCTGTATTTGGTCATGGGGCACGGTGATGAGGAATTGTTCAATGGGAACAATGGTGATCAGTGTTTGGTTATTGGGGATAATGTGGTGAGTAGTGTTTGATTATTTGGAAGAATGGTGTTTTGCTCATTGGGGACAGTGGTGAACTTTAGATTATACATGCGAAACTGTCAGTGTTTACACACTGGTGGTGAATTGACTGACTCCTCTGTCTAAACTCATCTCATCTCATTATCTCTAGCCGCTTTATCCTGTTCTACAGGGTCGCAGGCAAGCTGGAGCCTATCCCAGCTGACTACGGGCAAAAGGCAGGGTACACCCTGGACAAGTCGCCAGGTCATCACAGGGCTGCACATACTGTAGACACAGACAACCATTCACACTCACATTCACACCTACGGTCAATTTCGAGTCACCGGTTAACCTAACCTGTATGTCTTTGGACTGTGGGGGAAACCGGAACACCCAGAGGAAACCCACGCAGACATGGGGAGAACATGCAAACTCCACACAGAAAGGCCCTCGTCGGCCACGGGGCTCAAACCCGGACCTTCTTGCTATGAGGCGACAGCGCTAACCACTACACCACCGTGCCGCCCATTCCAAAAGTCAACCTAATAAATTTAGTCAGGATTTAAGAAATAAAATAACTAGCTTGCTCTGTGTTTTGGATTGTGTTCATCTCAACCTAAACAGATCATGCCAAAGAAGAAGCCACACCAAGTTGCAGTTCAAGTAAACTAAACATGGCATATGTGAAAGCATCCTAAGAGTGCATGCATACAGGTACAGCAACCCACTCCAACGTTACAGAAAAAGTACTGATCCAATCCGACTCCATGGTTTCCCCATGTGGCTACCAGAGGACTCAGTCTAATCATATTGAAAGAAACTCCATGCATCCATAACTATCTCTCTTTTATTCTGAGTTTCACAAAACACCTGCTTCATTCTTTTTATTTTCTGTCTTCAGGTGAAGCACTGTGGCAATTTATTTTCCTCTTTAATTCTGGCCCCTCTGTGGTTGTCTAAGTAGAGCTGACATTTCAAGGGATGGGAAGAAGAGTGCAGTTCAGCAGGGAGTAGAAAGCGAGAGAGAAAGAGGATTGGTACACTAACGTGCTACCTTGAGATTAGCCTTCACTTCCGAGCTGCTGAGATAGCAACATTTTCAAATAGGTTTGCATTCACTGTGCATTTGTTTATGGTGTGTGTGTGTGTGTGTGTGTGTGTGTGTGTGTAGTGTAGCAGTGCAGAGTTCACGGTTCTGGGTGTTTGAATCTTAATAACTTTTCGGTGCATTTGATGAGCCAAAAGATTTATTTTTAAGTCACTGAAAGTAAGGTTATGTTTAGTGCTATATGTAGGCATACATTTAATTAACTACAGAACACACATCAGTGGAAATATCTAACAGAAATAAAATTACAAACATTGTGTGTGTGTGTGTAAGTAAATGCTGACAAAGGCAGTGTGGAAATATTCTCAATGTTCTTAGATACAGAGGGACAGTCATAAATATACAGCAGCACCTGTCCAAAAACAGATTGTGCTGTCAGAGAAGGGCGTCGGCCTGTCTCCCCTGACAACCGTTGATTTGCCCCAACAGGGAGGCACCAAACAGTCATGCCCAGGACAGATGGATTTGCATATTCATAAATCCTATCAAAATGTATTATAAAGGATACTGTTAAGAAAAACCCTCTGCCTTCATATGATGGACTTTTACTTCAGAAGTCTGGTTCTCCCTTTTAGTTAATGTTGCACTGGTGTATACGTGAATACACAGGTGGACAATGAGTGGGGGGGGGGGGGGGAAGTTCAGTTAGAGTACAATAAGATTTAAGGTGGTTCCCCTGCTCCAAACTTCCCTTCCATCTTAATAAAGTGGCATTCTGGGTGTAGGTTATAGATGGTAGGCATTTAGTTTGTGCTAATGGCTGACTGATGAAGAGCAAGACACTATATCAGCATCTTAGTTGGCACCAGCAGACAAGCTAAAGATGAAATGAATGCCTGTGTGATGTGTGTTAGAAGTTCAAACAAAAATATTTCCTCTCGGGTTGATCAGGGCTGAGTTCAACTTCTGAACGCATTATTTACAATGCTGTCAACTGAAACAGTTATAAATAGGGCACAAGAAACTTGTAGCTTTGGAAATACAATACTATACACAAATAGATGTATTCCCACACCTGATTTAGCCCTCAATAACTCAGTAATAATTACAACATTCCTTTATTTAATAACCTGGCATGTCTGTGATATCAGCTCTCAGGCTATCAATCACAAAATAATTTCTCCACAATAAATCAAGTCTTCTCTGGAGACTGACATTCTAGAAAACATCAATGATCAATGAAACCCAAATGATTCCTCAAAACAAACCCCACATGAATTAAAGAAATACAAATTCAACTTCTTTGTTTATTACTGAAACTTGGGCATGATTTTACAAAATTACAGCAATAAATCTGGAAAAAAAATCAGTTATGACTAACAAAGAAATAAAAAAAACAAAGCAAAAATGCAGTAGGAAATACTATAAACATGTGTTGACATAATTCATACATTATTCATGGAGTTTCAAAACTACCCTGATTTAAAAATTCAACATACCTGAAGCCCCAGTAACACCCAAATTACTCTATTGCCCTTAATCCTCTACCTAGCAATGACGTTCCAGGACATGATGATACCTTGCTGAATTTTCCAAGCATTTTTGGACAATCTAAGCACCAGTTTAAATAAATTAGAATCCCACTCTTCCTACAACCATGAAAACCACTTCTTCTCATGAAAAAGATGGATAGAAGCAAGTGCAGTTCTAGTTATATTAAAAGCAATGTAGCAGACAAATAAAAAATGCAAGGTCTTCCTGTGCCTGCATGGGTTTCCTCCATTTTTCTCCCACCTCTCTAAACATGCAGGTAGGTGGACTGGTGATGCTAAATTGCTCCTAGGTGCAAATGTGTGGGTGTGCCTGGTGCCTGCTGACAGACTGGTGTCCCATCCAAATTGTATTCACTCGCAGTGATGCCAGGATAAGCCCTACGATACTGACGGGGATAAAGCAGTTACTGAAAGTGGATGGATGGATGGATGGATGGATGGATTCTATAACTAACTTATATCACACTTGCCAGGATTTTACTGAGAAAAGACACTTTGATAAACAGAAAACATTTGGGATTAAGCCGCGTAAACCCACCCCTGGCATTGTCCATTATTACTCCTCAAAAGTCTCAGACGTGTGGTCTTCAAAAGAGGAAAGGAAAATAACAACAACAACAACAACAACAAAAAAACAGACAATTTTTCATTAAAATAGAATCTTCAGGCTTTTGCTGTAGACTGTTTAGAAAGAAAGAAAACCGTATAGTGACACTGTTTTCTTTAGAAAGTTGGGGTCAGACATGATGCAAGGCCCGTAGAACACATAGGATTGTCTGAGGGAGTTTTTCCTTGCCACCGTCGCCACAGGCTTGCTCATTGGGGATAGATTAGGGATAAAATTAGCTCATGTTTTAAGTCATTCAAATTCTGTAAAGCTGCTTTGCGACAATGTTTATTGTTAAAAGCGCTATACAAATAAACTTGATTTGATTTGATTGACATTCATGCACTGTGGGACTGGATTTAGGGGCTACTAATCCCCCACCACAATTAGTACCTGAACTTCTCTCAGTTAATAAATGCAATGAGTTTGCATCCTTCTTCAAAGATAAAATTGATAAAAATACGGCAGAATATTGCTCATAATATATCTCAGTTGCAAATAACTGAAAAGCTGCAATCACCAGTGACACAGACAGACAATTTCAACACAATGTCAGAATTTTGTTTGATTGATTATGAGACTCTTGAAAAAACTGTACAAAATCTCAGTTCCTCAATATCTGAATTGGACATTCTGCCCACCAACTTTTTTAAGTCTGTTCTTCACCTCATAATTACAGATGTGCTTCAGATCATAAATACATCCCTAGAGACTGGCATTGTTCCTGTGTCCCTGAAAAAAGCCGTTGTAAAGCCCCTACTTAAAAAGAATAATCTGGATGCTTCAGTATTAAACAACTACAGGCCAATATCAAATCTACCATTCATCGGGAAAATCCTTGAAAAAATTGTCTTCAATCAATTAACTGCCTTCTTGATATCAAATAGCTGTTTTGATAACTTTCAGTCAGGATTTCGTGCCAATCATAGTACTGAAACAGCGCTGATTAAAGTTATAAATGACATACGTCTTAATACTGATGCAGGCAAAACATCGGTCCTGGTGTTACTGGACCTCAGTGCAGCTTTTGACACTGTTGATCACAACATACTGCTATATCGACTTGAACACTGGGTTGGGTTGACTAGTAAGGTTATCAATTGGTTAAAATCATATATTTTTAAGTTTGTTTCTTAGACAAGGATATTTTTTTAAGCTTGTTACCTTGTTAACAGTTTCGGCGAGAATCTCCCGCCTTCTTCAGAAACAGTCACCAGATGGCGAGTGGTGACGTGCCTTATCAGCTGATGTTGCATGCAGGAGGCGTGAACGTCCCGCCCAATTTGACAGGTAGTCCACGCCTCCTGCTGTCAGGTCGCTCCTCCAGGACGGCGCTCCAGGTGTGCGACAGTGCGTACGCTCCCTCGTCCCGGTTCATCGTCCTCTGCGCCCGCTTGCGTATCTCCACTGCCTCTAAAATCCAACGCTGGAATCTATTTTCTTCAGCGCGAATGACTCTGGCCTCTTCCCAATTCATTATGTGATTTTGCCGTTTGCAGTGGTCTGAAATGGCTGATTTTAGGTTTTCTTGGTGTGCTTTTTCTTTTTCGGATCTTGTGAGTCTTCTTGTTGTTTCTTTTTCACATTCTATTTTGTGTTCTTTCCTTCGAGTATGGAAGCATCTGCCCGTTTCACCAATATAGACTTTATTACATGAACGGCAAGGGATTTCATAGATGACGTTGCATTTATTGTCCAGTTGTATTTTGTCTTTGGGGTGAACTAGCAGCTGTCGGAGGTTCTTGTATGGTTTGACCGGGGTGTTGATGTGGTATTTCCTCATGGATCGTTGGGCGGGACGTTCACGCCTCCTGCACGCAACATCAGCTGATAAGGCACGTCACCACTCGCCATCTGGTGACTGTTTCTGAAGAAGGCGGGAGATTCTCGCCGAAACTGTTAACAAGGTAACAAGCTTAAAAAAATATCCTTGTCTAAGAAACGAACTTAAAAATATTTGTAACAGTTAGACATAATGAACATCCACTACGTATGGTTAAAATCATACTTAAAAGATAGAAGCTTCTTTGTTACCATGGGAAATTGTACCTCAACATCAATGTCCTTGATCTGTGGTGTCCCCCAGGGGTCGATCCTTGGACCATTACTATTCAACCTTTATATGCTCCCACTTGGACAAATTATCAAGAACAACTCAATTTTGTATCACTGCTATGCAGATGACACCCAAATTTATTTTGCTCTATCACCTAATGATTATGCCCCCCTTGAATGTCTCTACCAGTGTATCGACCAAATCAACAACTGGATGTCACAAAATTTTCTTCAGCTGAACACAGATAAAACAGAAGTAATTCTATTTGGGAAAAAAGATGAAAGACTCAGGATTACCACTATTCTTGACACAAAGGGGATTAAAACAAAAGATATGGTTAAAAATCTTGGCGTTTTCATTGACAGCGAGCTAAACTTTGACAGTCACATGAAAGCAATCACTAAATCGGCATTTTATCACCTAAAAAACATTTCCAAACTAAGAGGACTTATGTCAAAAAATGATCTGGAAAAACTTGTACATGCCTTCATCTCTAGTAGGGTTGATTACTGCAATGGCCTTTTCACAGGCCTACCAAAAAAGACCATCAAACGACTTCAGGTGATTCAAAATGCAGCAGCTAGGGTTCTCACACGAACAAAAAGAACAGAGCACATTACTCCAATTCTAAGGTCCCTTCACTGGCTTCCAGTAAGCTATAGAATTGTTTTTAAAGTATTGCTGCTGGTGTACAAATCTCTAAATGGTACAGGGCCCAATTACCTCTCTGATACAGTATGTTGCAGCGGCCTAACCCAATCAGATCTACCAGATCGCAGCAGCAAAATTTACTGGTAAAACCTGTTGTTAAAACAAAGTGTGGTGAAGCAGCTTTTAGCTACTATGCAGTACAGCTATGGAACCAACTCCCAGAGGACATCAAAAATGCTCCTGCTGTTGGCAGCTTCAAATCTAGACTAAAGACCAAGCTGTTCTCAGATGCTTTCTGCTAACTGATAAATATTGTCATCTTTACATGTTTTAAACTTTACTTAAAGGAACAGTCCACCGTATTTCCATAATGAAATATGCTCTTATCTGAATTGAGACGAGCTGCTCCATACCTATCCGAGCTTTGCGCGACCTCCCAGTCAGTCAGACGCGCTGTCACTCCTGTTAGCAATGTAGCTAGGCTCAGTATGGCCAATGGTATTTTTTGGGGCTGTAGTTAGATGCGACCAAACTCTTCCGCGTTTTTCCTGTTTACATAGGTTTATATGACCAGTGATATGAAACAAGTTCAGTTACACAAATTGAAACATAGTGATTTTCTATGCTATGGAAAGTCCGCACTATAATGACAGGCGTACTAACACCTTCTGCGCGCTTCGGCAGCGCATTGATACGGAGCTCAGATATCAATGCGCTGCCGAAGCGCGCAGAAGGTGTTAGTACGCCTGTCATTATAGTGCGGACTTTCCATAGCATAGAAAATCGCTACGTTTCAATTTGTGTAACTGAACTTGTTTCATATCACTGGTCATATAAACCTATGTAAACAGGAAAAATGCGGAAGAGTTTGGTCGCATCTAACTACAGCCCCAAAAAATACCGTTGGCCATACTGAGCCTAGCTACATTGCTAACAGGAGTGACAGCGCGTCTGACTGCGTCTGACTGACTGGGAGGTCGCGCAAAGCTCGGATAGGTACGGAGCAGCTCGTCTCAATTCAGATAAGAGCATATTTCATTATGGAAATACGGTGGACTGTTCCTTTAACTTTTACAGTCTCTGTGTGTTTTAAACTTTACTTAACTTTTATTCTATTTTATTCTGCTGTTTTTTTTTCTTTTTTACTGAACTTTTACTTCATTTTATTATTTTATTTCTACTATGTAATTTTATTTTCTATTGCTTACTGTTTTGCTTTTACCTCTGTAAAGCACATTGAACTGCCACTGTGTATGAAATGTGCTATATAAATAAACTTGCCTTGCCTTGCCTTGCTACTAAGGAATTCATTGTTGTTGACTTCTCATATTCTTTTTCATCATAGTACTTTGGGAGCTTGAAGGTAGGTTCAGTCCATTCGATTGACACCAATGGAACTCAAATAGATTTTAAATCTGAGGGATCTACAGTATCTGTCTTCAGTAAACACTCCAGTCCATTGAACTATGAACCTCAATATCCTCAACAGCTTTATGGCTAAAAAGTGAACAATAGGAAAGTGGGCTTATTAAATATCCCACTGGCATATGTCATACAACCCTATTGGTGATAAGGACCTTATGTCTGGCCTCTCAACAGCCATCATGGGCCACTTGGTTAGCTGCACTTAAAGACTTCATTGCACTCTCATAGATTGACTTCCATAGATTGCCACAGCTAACCACTTAACTTAAGTGCAGCTAACCACTTTCACTGACTCCCATAGATTGCTGTGGCAAATACATGCACTTCCATTTCCCAGAATGTAATGATTTTCTTCTATTCTGAATGTTCATTTGAAGAAGCAAGTGTATTGAATAAGATTTCCTCATTACTTTTTTTTTTTTTGAGTAGCAGAGATAAGTCACGTAACAGTGTACAAATTATTCTGGGGTGAGAACAGAGTGAATGGGAAATTAGTCTGAAGTATGCAAATTTAAAACAAAAGTGCTACTGCATTTTTAACCATGTCTGATGACAGAGGAACTCTTGGTAGAAGGTTTTCTTTGGTATGAAACACAGCCCTCTCCAGAAGTCAATCTAGATCCATATATGACCTTTTATGAGTGTGTGAAAGAGATTTCCTTTTTGCAATCCATAAACTGTTAGCTATGTAATGAAGTAATATCTGTTGAACAAGTTGAAAGTAGCCAAATATGATTTTAGTAGTGATACTGAACATTCATATACTGGTGAGTTGACCTCGTGGTTAGTGTGTCTGCCTCTCAATTGGGAGATTGTGAATTCTACCCCTGGTCAGTTTGTACCAAAGACCATCATATAAACGGTACCTACTGCCATCTGGCAAGGCATGCCACAATACATATATATGTGAGTAGGGCGTCATATATATATATATATATATATATATATATATATATATATATATATATATATATATATATATATATATATATATAGTGTGTGTGTGTGTGTGTGTTTGCGCTGAATAGCAGGACTTCACGCTGCCTCTGCATATCAATACACCACAGCACTGAGGATGAAAGGAAGAGGAGAGAGAAAGGTAACAGTTAAACTCTCATGGTTACCAGAGGACCAACCCCCCCCACTGTAACCCTAGCTATGTAATAGGCAAGAGGCAGAAAGGCCACAGAAATGGAGATCAGTGCCACCCAGTGTGCCTTAACCTGGTTAGTACTTGGTGGTAGACTGCCTGGGAATACCAGGTGCTGACACAGGAAGGACTTTGATTGCACATACACTTCTGTCTGATAATAGAATAACCATCCAATATAGTATATTTTTTATTTCCTTTGAAATGCAAGCTATTCTGGCAATAGATCAAGGCACTACTACTATTACTACTACTACTGCTACCACCATCCATCCATTATCCGTAACCGCTTATCATGTGCAGGGTCGTGAGCAAGCTGAAGCCTCTCCCAGCTGACTATGGGTGAGAGGTGGGGTACACCCTGGACAAGTCGCCAGGTTATTGCAGGGCTGACACATAGAGACAAACAACCATTCACACTCCTATTCACACCTACGGCCAATACTACTACTACTACTACTACTAATAATAATAATAATACTTTCTGCATAGAAGAGACTTATCTTTTTATTCGCTGTGTACTGTCTCAGCGATGTATTGAATGTTGGTGATGTATTCAGATATAATACAAAGTCAGTGTTTCAATCTTCCTGAGTGAACATCCTAGGCAGGCCTATTGTCTACAGATGAGATGTGGATACAATTCTTCCAGCTGAATCAGAAAAAAAAAATTGAGTCTTGTTTAGAAAGATGACTCAACCAGCATCCAAATGTAAGTGCTTAGTGAATATATGGGGTACAGATGGCCTGATGTACTTATGTCATGTTTTAGCACACTGTTTTAAACTTAATTTTTAATTTGCTTAGGTTTAATTGCAAATTTCACATTGTATAATAGGTCTGTTTACATTCTGCTTTACCTGATCAGGGTCACAGTGATTTACAGCCCCTATTCAGCTTAATTTGCCATGCCCACTTTCAAAAGTTTGTTTCTTCTGCCTTTTTGTTAGAACTTCCTGTCCTGTTTGGGACAACATTATGTTGATGTGGACAATTCGAAAAAAATCTGCTATGCAGAAGATAGAAGCAAGCTACATTCTCTTGTGTATATGTGTGTGTATATATATATATATATATATATATATATATATATATATATATATATATATATATTTTTTTTTTTTTTTTCTCGGAAGCAAACGTGAGCGGCAGCATTACAGTGATATCCGCAATTCAATAATGGTCATACAGTGGCTATATCAGTGGCTACAACTATTGACACCTTAACGATCTTTTGGCCATTGCAAAAGTAGAAAAGAAGAAGAAATCTTTATTTGTCACATGCACACTTCAAGCACAGTGAAATTCATCCTCTGCATTTAACCCATCTGAAGCAGTGAACACACGTGCGCACACACACCCAGAGCAGTGGGCAGCCACACTAGAGTGCCCCGGGAGCAGTCAGGGGTTAGGTACGTTGCTCAAGGGCACTTCAGCCCAAGGCCACCCCATGTTAACCTAACTGCATATCTTTGGACTGTGGGGGAAACCGGAGCACCCGGAGGGAACCCACACAGACACGGGGAGAACGTGCAAACTCCACACAGAAAGACCTTCACCGGCCGCTGGGTTTGAACCCAGAACCTCCTTGCTGTGAGGCGACCGTGCTAACCACTACACCACTGTGCCACCCCGTGTCTTATAAATTGTGCCTGAATAATTACTCAAACTTCCACTGGAAGAAAAATGAGTTGATTCCCAATTACTTAGCATATCAGATCACATGATACTATTCTACAATTATCAACACCTTTGTCCACAGTTATTGACTTTGTTCCACAATTATCGATATTCAGACGATTATTTATTTTTTAAAAATCATTGGTATGTGGTATTAAGTTAAGAAAATATAGTTTGATTTAAAATTTGTTTTACATAGACTTATTTAGTACAAAGGGCGGCACGGTGGTGTAGTGGTTAGCACTGTTGCCTCACAGCAAGAAGGTCCTGAGTTTGAGCCCAGCGGCCAACGAGGGCCTTTCTGCGTGCAGTTTGCACGTTCTCCCCATCTGCGTGGGTTTTATCCGGGTGCTCTGGTTTCCCCCACAGTCTAAAGACATGCAGGTTAGGCTAATTGGTGGCTAATTGGTGGCTCTAAATTGACCGTAGGTGTGAATGGTTGTTTGTGTCTATGTGTCAGCCCTGCGATGACCTGCCGACTTGTCCAGGGTGTACCCCGCCTCTCGCCCATAGTCAGCTGGGATAGGCTCCAGCTTGCCTGCGACCCTGTAGAACAGGATAAAGTGGCTAGAGATAATGAGATGAGATGAAATATGGATGTCGGTGCTTACGTAAATGAGGAAGTAATTCTAATGTTTGTAAACAAACATTAGAATTTTTAACCTGTGTCGGAAAATCTTTTTTGTTCCACTTTCTACCCACTTTCTAAGTATTTTCGTAGCTCACATTTTGTTAATCATTCATTGTTGTTTTGTATTAATTTCTAGTTTTTAGTTTACCAATAATTCTAACAATGCTCTAATTTGTTGCAATTAGATTCAGATTGGTGAAGCTTCAGTACTTTCAAACAAGTGATTTTTTTTATTGAGATTTTTAAATTTGCATCTAAAAATATAAAATGTCTACTGATATTGTAATGTGTGGTAGATATTTACAACAAACTGAAAAAAATTCTTAATGGAATAGAAAAATCTGAATATTTCAAGCATGTAATTTTTTTTTATATGCTAGAAATTTAATTCTGGTCTAATTCTATTTATTGCAATAAGAGTCCAAATACTCTATAAGCATTCCATTCTGTTATGAATCAGAAAATAAATTATTATAAATCACAGCACTTTTATTTTTTTAAAGTACTTCATCTACTTCAACAATGTTACACAAAGATTGATACATAACAGTTATAAATGTCACTTAATTCCACAGGGTGTCAATAATGGTGGACACCGGTGAAAGTGATCACTATTATCGACACCTCATGTGACTTCTCAAACATGCATTTAGATGCAAAATGGCGACTGTCAAATGAAAGAGTAAGAAACAAAGTAGGTTTCGACGAGAATATCATGAAATATTGGTGATTTGATGAGTAAAAACATGTCCATGATCTTTCCACTATGCTTACCTGCGATGATAACATCTGGGTTTTCCTCAAATTGCTGATTTGTACTAAAAAAAAAAAAATTCCATCTCAGGTAATGAGCGGTGTCATCAGATGACAAGATCTGGGGTGGGGTGACAAGGTGGGGTGGGGGGTCTTCCAGTTGATTGATTAACCAATAATAACTGTTGTAACTGAAACTCATCTTTGTAAATTTGTTTATTGATAAATCTGAAAAGGTGTCGATGATTGTAGCCACCACTCAATATATTGTATGTGCATTATTGCTTAAATCTGAATCAGTGGATCAGTTGTCACACTGGACATTCCAACACAAAGTAAACAAAGATGGCACCTCCCTTGTTTTCATGGAAAATAAGGTGAATACTGGAAGCACTTGAGGTGGGAAATCAACCTGATTGGACTTGTGGATCATTGCAGGGCACCATATAGTCTTTCACACCTATGGGCAATTTATCATAGCCAATCTGAAACTCCGTGCAAAACTCCATACAATGAGTAACCCAAGCTCAGGATAGAATCAGGGACCCGAAAGCTGTGAGGTAGCTCTTTTTGAAATATCATATTATAACCAATAGAGCAGATTAGTGATAAAAAACCTTGCCCTATAAGCCTAATGTATCGGTCATGCTCCAGTGTAGTGTAATTGTCAGCATAATAAAAAAAGGCCTGCTATCAAGTAATGCCACAGTCTCACCCGATTATATCTTTCTTTCTTTTTTTTGTTTCATCCTGTACATTATATTGAAATTTGCCTAAAACCAAAATGCTTATTTATTTTCACCCTTCCATCCAGAAAATCCATTTTAGCTGAGTGCTTCAAATTTCCCTGGAGGTGAAGAAGAGTGATTGCAGGGCTGGACCTGGATACATAATGCATGAGGCTTCCGAGCCTCTCCGCCCCTCTCTTGCTCTCTCTCTCTCTAGGTCTCCCTGTGTTAGCTTCCTAGATTGGGAAAGGAATGAAATGGTAGGCAGGGATGGAAATAAAAAGAACCGAAAAGGAAATGTGCAATGAAGTAGTGAGTGGAGTTGTGTGGGTGTGAGCTATGATTCGGCACAGTGTTCTCCGGCTGACTGGTGGTCTCTGAATATGGGTTTGACAAGATAGTCAACTAGAATCAGCTGTAACAGCCCAGTAATAGCTCTCTCTATATATTACAGTCATACTGGTGAAACATGTTGTGTGTTTTAAATACACCTACTGCTCTGAATGACTATCTGCATGAATGTCTGTGCTTACAGGTGTGTGTGTGTGGGTGTAGGTGTGCATGTGTACACTCTTTTCTGATTGTATCTTGTCTGACAGATGGCTTGAAGTGGTTGGCATTCAGTAAAAGATTTGTAACTTGTAGAACATGCAAACAAATAAATAATTTAACCCTCATGCACAATATGCTGGGATGAAACACCTTGGAAGATTGTTCCTTTTTATTTAATAGTTTTAACAGTAATGACCAACAGTTACTTGGAGCTACGCCTAAACAGTTCAAGAGTTTTTTCCAAGACTAATATAATACTGTGTTTTCATGCCTGGGATCTGTTCACTGTCTGAATTTTGTTCATACCTTAAACCATACATTATTGATCTTCAAACTTCTTGTGAGAAAAATGTAGCAGATGCAGTGTATTTTTTATATTTTGCTGAATCTTTGTTCCTTGGCAGAGAAGATCTCTGACCTGACCTTAGACTGGTCAGACACACATTCTTAGAGAGAAAGCCAATGACTAAGACTTTTTTCCCCCCCAGCATGTTGCTAAGTAACAGACAGCTATGGGCTCAAAACAGACTTAGTCCAGCTTTCTCCATCACCTGCCATTCACGCCCAGGAGAGATGAAGTGGATGGCGGGAGAAATGCATGAGTGAAGAGAGAGGGAAGAGGATGAAGAGGAGTTTGTGCATTTGGACTTGAAAGGAGCCATGGCTAATGCTTAATAGAATTATTTAATAAATCCTAGTGCACAAGGTAGAGGCACTAAGACGGATAAAACAGAAGAAAGGAAGGGAATGGTGTTTCAGAGCAGTGAAGCAAAGTGAATGTTGGGGTGAGGACATGGAGAAAAGAAGAGGATAGAAGAAAGAAAGTTGCCAGAGGGAAAACAGTGCAACAAGTTGACAGAATTTCCAACTCCCTCTTCATATTCTGTCACAACTGTCTGTTTTCTTTGTCACCAGTCAGATTTGAATGTTCATTATGTGCAACGAAATGATAAATGCCCATTTAATGCTATGAGTTTGAGGCAGGGACTCATCATGTTTATAGTGCTTAAAGGAAAACCATGAAACCCCCCCACAATAATTAGTAAAGCAGTCATCATATATACACTTGCTAGCCATTTTATTATGGTACACACATTTTGTATTCACCCCCAGGTCAATACTTGGAGCCAATCTTGGCTGCAATTATAGCTTTAAGTCTTCTGCAATATGTCTCTATCAATCCGAACATCTGTATCCTGATATCTTTGCCCATTTGTCTTGGCAAAATTGCTCAAGCTGTCAGATTGAATGGAGATTGTTGGTAAACAGCAATTTTCATGTCAAATTCAAGGTTTGAGCACTGAATGGGCTATTTTAACATTTTCAGGTTCTTGTTTTTGAATTTGTCTCATGCATCTTGGGCAGAATGCTTTATGGTCATTGTCCTGGTGGAAGGTTTATTCCTGGAAGGTTTATCCTTTATTTTGCCCCAGTCTCAAGTCCTTTGCAGACTGTAAAAGACATTCTTTCAGGATTCTCCTTTATTTATCTCCATCCATCTTGGTGTCAACCCTGACAAGTTTCCCAGTCTGTTGATGAATAGCATCCCCATAACATCATGCTACCACCACCATGCTTCACTGTGGAGATGATGTTCTCGTGGTGATGAGCATGAGAAGTATTATGTTTCCATCGATCACAGCACTTTGTGCCATGGCCCAAAAGTTCAATTTTGGCATCATCAGATCAGAGAACCATTTTCCACACATTTGCTGAGTCTGGATTTCAGACTATGGCTGTCCAGTGACAAGCTCCTCCCATCTGAGCTATGGATCTAGCCATTCCTCTAGAGTTACCTTTGGCCTCTTGATACATCATCTTTGCCTGTCCAGTGTATTCTTGGTTGGGTCCCTTTCCTAGAGTTTCTTGGCTAAGTAAGTAGAGCCAGATAGCCACTCCTCTGCTGCACTGCTTTTGGTCATGGACAATTTAGAGTAGCCAATAAGCTTAACTGATGCCCTGTTTCCACCAAAGCAGTTCCAGGGCTGGTTTGGGGCCAGTGCTGGTGCTGGTTCACAACTTGTTCAACTTGCAAGCCAGCTGAGAACCAGTTTGCTTTTCCATAGCTCGGGGTGCTAAGGGGAGCCACATCATTACGTCGCTGTATATGTCAGTTACGTTGCTGTATACGTCAGTTATGTCACTGCGTTTGCATAAACCTTGGCGTGAACATCGAAGCAACAACACGGAGAAGAAGCAACAACAATAATAATGGATGGCTTCGCGTTTGTACAGCTGCTGCTTCTCATCGCTTAAAAATGGCGACCTTTCATGGTCTTGCTATTGTTGTTGGTCTTAACAACTCCCCCCCCCGGCTGACATAAGCGGTTCTTTCCTATAGCCCAGCAAAGAGTTGGTGCTAGCCTGGAACCGGTTTTTCTGGCCCCAGAGCCAGTTCTTTGCCAGTGGAAACAGAAAACCCGGTTCCAAACTAAGCACTGGCCCCGAACCAGCCCTGGAACTGCTTTGGTGTAAAAGGGGCATACATGTCTTTGGACTGTGGGGAAAACTGGAGCACCCAGAGGAAACCCACGCAGACATGAGGAGAACATGCAAACTCCACCCAGAAAGGCTGCTGGTGGCCATGAGGTTCGAACTGAGAACCTTCTTGCTGTGAGGCAACAGTGCTAACCACTACACCACCATACCACCACTTGATATATCAAAATGCTAATAAAACTAATAACATGAATAATAAAGTGTAAACTGCGTATAGTACTTTGCAAACCTGAAGCACAGAGGATATACTGTATACCCTGATTAGCCAAGATGTAACAAGTACTGTACCTATTGGGTCTAACTGATAGAGTGCAGGAAACATTGACCATACAAGGAAAGTTGCAAAGAAAACCCCATTTTGCTCATTTGTCTAATGCTTTCATCCAAAGTAACTACATCTGAGACACAATATAACCGGAAAGAGGGTTGAGGGTTGTCTTGCTCAAGGACCCAACCTTGGAAGCTTGGCAGAGCTGGGATTTGAATTTACAGCCTTCCATAGCCCAGTTCTTTTAACCACTGAGCCACCACTGCTCTGCAATTTGAGACTACAGCGCAAAAGTGTATGGGACTTAAACAGAGACAAAATCTGGATGTGACATTCTTTTGCAAACCAGGTTGCTTGTGGCAAAAACAGTGTCTGTATTTCATTCTTTGTCATTTTCTCTCTCATAGTGTCTCTTTTCTTACATACATACAAGTTTTGCCCCATTATAATACAGTTTAAATCAGTCTTCCTGGTTGCTGGGAGAGGCTTTGTATTGTGTTAAAGGACAGGGATTAGCACACTGAGCCTGGATTACAAGTTACCTAAAATACAGTATCTCTGTTCTATGGAATAAGCCAGTCTGCTGGGAGCTACATGCCTCTTGCATGTGTATATGTGTGGGCCTATTTAGCTACTTGCAGTATGTTCATACACACATGGAAATCATAGTGCTATGCAAGCACTCTATAATGTATAACATTTATAAATGTTCCTTGCTGAATAAACTCCAAACATGCATTAAAGCATTTTCTTTATTAGGTATTTAAACACTGCACTGCAACAATGCCCCTATTCAGAGCGAAGAATATAACTGTGGAGGTGCAGTGTTCTATTCCTGATACTCTCTAATATGGGTCTGATGTGTTTGCTGTCTTGCTACAGCAGGAGATGTCTGCTGTGAATGAAGGATGATGGACCGGGGCTGACTGACTGACAGGCGTACGTACAGACACACACACACACACACACCTTGCTATCTTTTTTGAGGACCTTCCTTTGGCATAATCTTTTTTTATATAATTAAAAAGTTTTCCAGCCAACTGTGCTCATGATCAAAAAATTATTTATATATAAAATGTATCCTCTATACCTGGAATGCCCCAAGACAGAACTGAAGAAGCCTTTCGGATGAGAGGTGAAACATCTTCAAGAATTTCAAGCAAGTCCAGTTGCCTTCTTGAGTACCTACGGTTTACTATGACTTGGATGACTGAGAACCTTAACAGACATATTCCTACAAGGTTGAAATTGACAGATGTTTTTTTTTTTTTATGTGTGTCTTAGTGTTGATCTTTTATTTATCTTTTATGTTATGTACACTGGCAAAGGACAGCCACCCAATTTTTGTTGTACTGTGTAGCAGTTCGTGTAGGTGGGTGGAGCACAGAAGGACGGCAGGACAGAACTGATTTCACACAACTCTCTTTTATTCAGCTTTTCAGCTTTTTATCTCTATTCCCACACACTCAGACACATGCACACACATCAGCCGTCTGGTTGTGGAGAGAGCTCCCTCTGCTCTCGCTCTCTCCCCTTAAATAGGGCGCGGTCACTGGGAAGACACACAAACACATTAATTAACGACAGGTGTAGTGATTCTGCCACTTACCTTCCCTGACTCCGCCCTCCTGTCACAGACCGATGCTAGAACACGCCCCCGCTGCCACATACCCCCACCGCCCGACTCAGGCCGGGCAGCCGTCCGGCCCGCAGCCGACTCCCCCCCCCCCCCCCCCTTGACGGGAGAGGAAGTCTGCCACGACCATCTGCACCCCCAGCCTGTGGATCACCTTGAAATTAAAGGGTTGGAGTGCCAGATACCAATGGGTGATCCGCGCGTTGGCATCCTTCATGCGGTGGAGCCACTGGAGGGGCGCGTGGTCCGAACAGAGGGTGAAAGGGCGTCCCAGCAGGTAGTACTGGAGGGCGAAGACCGCCCACTTGATCGCCAGGCACTCCTTCTCGATGGTACTGTAGCGCCCCTCACGCACCGACAGCTTCCGACTAATGTATAAGACTGGGCGATCCTCCCCCTCCAGCTCCTGGGACAAAACGGCCCCCAGCCCTCTGTCCGATGCATCCGTCTGCAACATAAAGGGGAGAGAAAAGTCAGGGGAGTGTAAAAGTGGCCCCCCACACAGTGCAGCCTTTACCTTAGAAAAAGCCCGCTGGCATTGCTCCGTCCACTGGACCGGATCTGGTGCCCCCTTTTTAGTCAGATCAGTCAGCGGGCTGGTGACGTCTGAATAATTAGGTATAAACCTACGATAATAGCCAGCCAGCCCCAGGAACTGTCTCACCCCCTTTTTGGTCTTGGGCCTTGGGCAGGCCGCAATCGCTGCGGTCTTGTTAATCTGGGGACGCACCTGCCCATTGCCCAAGTGGAAGCCCAGATACCGTACTTCCACCCGCCCAATCGCACACTTCTTCGGGTTGGCTGTGAGACCCGCCCGCCTCAGCGACCTAAGGATGGCCCTCAGGTGTTGTAGGTGCCACGGCCAGTCATTACTATAAATAATGATATCGTCTAGGTATGCCGCCGCATAGGTGGCGTGGGGGCGGAGGACCCTGTCCATCAGCCGCTGAAATGTAGCGGGCGCCCCAAACAGCCCAAAAGGAAGTGTGACGAATTAGTGTAAGCCGAACGGTGTGGAAAAGGCCGTTTTTTCCTGGGATAATGGAGTCAAGGGGATCTGCCAATAACCCTTTGTTAAATACAGTGTCGAGTAAAAACGAGCCGTGCCTAGCCGATCGAGCAACTCATCAATACGAGGCATTGGGTACGCATCGAATTTAGACACCGTGTTGACTTTTCTATAGTCCACACAGAACCAGACCGGCCAGTCGGCCTTGGGTACCAAGACCACCGGGCTGCTCCAGTCACTGTGGGACTCCTCAACGATGCCCATTTCAAGCATGGCCTCGAGTTCTTCCCGAACCATCTTTTTCTTGTGTTCGGGTAACCTGTAAGGGTGGCTACGCACTACCACCCCCGGGGGCGTCTCAATATGGTGCTCTATGAGGTTAGTGCGGCCGGGCAGGGGCGAGAACACGTCCGAAAACTCGGTCTGCAACTGGGCAACCTCCGCGAGTTGGGTCGGGGAGAGGTGGTCTCCACAGGGGACCGGAGAGGGACGTGATGCTAATGTTCCTTTTTGAACCTCCGGCCCCAGCTCTGCCTTCTCTGGAACCACCGACACCAACGCCACGGGGACCTCCTCGTTCCAGAGTTTGAGTAGGTTGAGGTGGTAAATCTGTAGCGCCCCACCCCTGTCCGTTCGCTTCACCTCATAGTCGACGTCCCCGACTCGCCGTGTGACCTCAAAGGGTCCTTGCCACTTGGCGACTAATTTAGAGCTCGATGTGGGCAACAGTACGAGTACTTTCTCTCCCGGTGCAAATTCTCTAAGGCGCGTACCCTTGTCGTACAAGCGGGTTTGCCGTTCTTGGGCCTGCCGCAAATTCTCCTGGGTTAGGTGTGTGAGTGTGTGGAGTTTTGCATGCAGGTCAATAACGTATTGAATTTCATTTTTGCTTGGTGAAGGTCCCTCCTCCCAATTTTCTCGCAGCACATCTAAAATGCCGCGCGGCTTATGCCCATATAATAATTCAAACGGGGAGAACCCCGTGGAGGCTTGGGGGACCTCTCGCACTGCAAAGAGCAAGGGTTCGAGCCATTTATCCCAGTTATGCACGTCCTCACTTACAAATTTTGTAATTATGTTTTTAAGGGTGTGATTAAACCATTCCACTAAACTGTCCACTTGTGGGTGATACACGCTGGTGTGGATCGGCTTAATACCTAATAACCCATACAGTTCGTTCAGTGTTCGTGACATAAACGAGGTGCTTTGATCAGTCAGAATCTCTTTCGGGATTCCAACTCGGGAAATGACGCGGAAGAGTGCCTCCGCAATACTGCGTGCTGAGATATTGCGAAGAGGCACTGCTTCCGGGTATCGTGTTGCATAGTCCACTAGAACTAATATAAAGCAGTACCCTCATGTTGACCGATCTAATGGCCCGACGAGATCCATCCCAATTCTTTCGAACGGGTCTCGATTAACGGTAGAGGGCGCAAAGGCGCTTTTGGAATGGCCGCTGGATTTACTAACTGGCATTCGCAGCATGCCGTACACCACCTACGGACATCGCCGCGAATCCCCAGCCAATAGAATCGGGCCATTATTCGGGCTAGTGTTTTATCCTGCCCTAAGTGTCCAGCCATGGGATTAAAGTGAGCCGCCTGGAATACCAATTCCCGGCGGCTCTTCGGAATTAAAAGCTGCATGACTCGCTCTTTAGTTTGAGTGTCCTGCGTCACTCGGTATAATCTATCCTTCATAATCGCGAAGTAGGGGAAGGACGGGGTGGCGTTCGGCTGGAGCATTTGACCATCGATTACTCTCACTTGGTCAAACGCATGCTGCAGAGTCTTGTCTCGCGACTGCTCTAATGGGAAATCCGTGAGGGATTCCCCAATAGAGAGAGGAGGAGCCGGCGGCTCCTCACCCTGACGCGGAGATGACATAGATGGCTCTGTGACAGCTGCTCCCGCCAAAGCGACACCGGGACCTCCCCCTGTCAAATGGCAGGACCCACTCTTTACTAAGTGTGTCATTAAATCCCGAAATCCCGGCCAATCAGTCCCCAAAATTAAAGAGTGGGTAAGGCAAGGATTAACCGCCGCCTTCACTATAAATTTTTCCCCTCGGAAAAAAATGTGGACTGACACTAAAGGGTAGTTGTGAACATCCCCGTGCACATACAAAACACCTTCACCAATTGTGCTCCCCCCAATGCTTCGTCTTGCACCAGGCTTTGGTGGATTGAGGTCTGATTACAGCCAGAATCCACCAACGCCTGATATGTATCCCCTTGGATACTCACCGGTATGCGATACGCTCCGGCCCGATCGAGGGCGGCTCCTGGCACATTGGGGATCCGAACCACCGCACCCACCTCCATTACCGAGCACTGCTGTTGGAGGTGGCCCGGTTCCCCGCAGTGCCAGCAAACCGGCCCGGGCTTCCTCTCTGCACTAGTGCTCTGGGGCTCACTCACCTGAGGGGGGGGAGAGACAGACACAGAAGGGAGACACGGAAGGGCACTGCGGGTGCGGTGGGCCGGCTGAGGTGGTGCCGGCCCCTGCCTCCGCAGTGGGGGAATGGGGCGAGGAGAAGACACAGGAGGGGGAGGGAGAGAGGAGAGAAGAGAAGAGGTTGTCTGCTGTCCTGCCGTCGGGACAGCCGCCATATGATCTTCCGCCAGCTCGATTGCCTGATTCAGCGATGCCGGGCGGTGGCACTGGACCCACTCTGCGGTTCCCGCTGGTAAACGAGCGACGAACTGTTCCAGTACCACCTGGTCGATGAGTCCCTTGGCGTCGCAGCTGTCGGCCCTCAACCACCGCCAGCAGGCGTCCTGGAGTTGCTGGCCAAACGCGAACGGCCGGCCGACTTCCTCCAAGCGCAGAGCGCGGAAACGCTGATGTTGTTGCTCCGGGGTGCGTCCCACCCGCTGGAGGACGGCCCGGAGAAGGTCCACATAGGCCAGCCGGCGGTCGGCGGGGAGCTGTAGCGCGGCCAGCTGCGCCTCTCCCGTTAGCAGGGGGAGGAAGCGCGCCGCGCACTGTTCCACCGGCCACCCCGAGGTCTCTGCTACCTGCTCAAAGAGCATGAAGAATGCCTCGGGGTCGTCCTGCGGGCCCATCTTCGTGAGGGTGAGGGGGGAAGGTGGAGATGGTGGACCCCGCCGACACAAGGAGGTGCCGGAACGCCCAACGATCTTCCTGTTGCGCCAGCACCAGGGCCTCGAACCGTTGTTCTTGCTCCTTTCGGAGGGCGAGCAGTGCCTGGTGCTGGCTCTGTTGGGCCGTGGCGAGGGCGTGGATCAGGTCGACGAAGGTGGAGGACTCCATGGGGCTGTTGTCTTCTGTGCTCGTCCCGGGTTTCGGCACCACTGTAGCAGTTCGTGTACTGTAGGTGGGTGGAGCACAGAAGGACGGCAGGACTGAACTGATTTCACACAACTCTCTTTTATTCAGCTTTTCAGCTTTTTATCTCTATTCCCACACACTCAGACACACGCACACACATCAGCCGACTGGTTGTGGAGAGAGCTCCCTCTGCTCTCGCTCTCTCCCCTTAAATAGGGCGCGATCACTGGGAAGACACACAAACACATTAATTAATGACAGGTGTAGTGATTCTGCCACTTACCTCCCCTGACTCCGCCCTCCTGTCACAGACCGATGCTAGACCACGCCCCCGCTGCCACATACTGTATTTGTGCATTACGATGACAAAGATCTATCTATCTATCTATCTATCTATCTATCTATCTATCTATCTATCTATCTATCTATCTATCTATCTATCTATCTAATCTTGTGGGGACATTTGGTCTTCAGTAGTATACTGTATAACCCCCCCCCCCCCCACACACACACACACACACACACACTTACATCAAAGACCACAGCAGTCAAACTCCTGGCAAATCCAGAGATCTACAGTGACTGTCAGCCACCTCCTGTGACTGAAAGAGCTAGTGGGCTGTTTTGCACTTCCTCCTTCCTCAACACACTTGTATACAATGGCAGTATTTGTAACATCAGAGTGTCAGCATGGAATTTGAAAGCTACAATAAAATACCTACAACAAGAAGTTTTTTTTTGTGAAAATTCACCCACATATTGAACGTTCGTGTATGTTAGTGGAGAAATACCTACTGCATAAAATGGAATGTACTTTGGCCTGCCTTGAAAAGAAATTGAGCAAATGCCACAGTGCGTTATATCCAGCTCCACGTCTACTCCTGGCTGGGCATTTCAGTGCTCTGTGTTACTGATTACTAAATACTGGAATAGTCAATTTAGTTTACCTGTCTCATTTCTTTTTTTTTCTATCCAAGGCCTTGTGTTTGTCAGTGGTTGAAATCAGATTAGGGAGGCACACTGGTGCAGTGGTTAGCACTGTCGCCACACGGCAAGCAGGTTTTGTGTCTTGTCCATCAACAGGAGCCTATCTGTGTTGAGTTTGCATGTCCTCCATGCGCCTTCACAGGTTTCCTCCAGGTGCTCTGTTTTTTTCCAACAGTCCAAAGACATGCAGATTAGGTCAACTGGCTACTCTAAGGCTACATCCACACGACAATGGCAACGAGATGTTATTTAAAAATATATCGCGTCCAAATGGGCAACGATCAGTAAAATATCAGGTCCATATGGCAACGCAACGCTTGCTGAAAACGATGCAATACACATGCCACACCTCTAGGGGCGCTGTAAGACGGTCCCTTCGGAGACACCAGAACAATAGAAGAAGTAAGGACGCATGCGCATAAACTATGGATGGCAAACCTGTTGGTACAGTTAAACGCAGCTAATCTTTATTCTCTGCTTTGACCTATCCAATATGGCGGCGAGGATGACGTATGATTCTACGCGGAAGGCGGCGTCTTTAATGGTCCAGAATAAATTGAATGCTACATGTTGATGGATTAATTTGTTATTTCTCATCTGTGAAAGGTAATCCCATGTGATCTCGTTTGGATGGTAAACCTGTTGGTACAGTTAAACGCAGCACATGAATCTTTATTCTCCGCTTTGACCTATCCAATATGGCGGCGAGGATGATGTAGATTCTACGCGGAAGGCGGCGTCTTTAATGGTCCGGAATAAATTGAATGCTACACGTTGATGGATTAATTTGCTCTTCTATGCCCTTTTTGAGGAATGTATTGTAGGACTTAAACCAATATCTGAAGAGGTGAGATCGCTCCTTTTTTTCCCTATTTTTACTGGCGGGATTGACTCTGCCCTAAGGGCAGAGTCTCTCTCTCTCTCTCTCTCTCTCTCTCTCTCTCTCTCTCACTTTGCACCATTACACAATAAATATTCACAGTGAAAATATTTTGTAAGCGCGTTTCATGAACCAAGTTATAGGATTTGTTGACAACTCGCATCGAGTTCGTTACACTTCTACCCGGCGTGAAGCACTCACAGTCATGTGGTTGTGACGTCATCATAAACAAATCCGTTCTACTCATCCAGACGACTTCACAACGGCAACGTTGCCAGATCTTTCCACTCTGGAACCTGTTCTCAAAAAGATTGCGTTTTGGGCACCCAAAACGCCGGTGCCGTGTGGACGCCAGGCCTAAACGATAAGCAATTGTATCGGAGTCACCTGAATCTGTTGCCGTGTGGACAGGGCCTAAATTGCCCATAGGCTGTTGATATGAGTGTGAATGGCTTTCTGTTTCTGTGTTGATCGCTTTGATTGAACAGGTTGCCAGTCTGGGTGTACCCTACCTCTCGCCCAATATCAGCTGGGATTGGCTCCAGTTCACCCATGACCTGCAATGGATAAGTGGTATAGAAAATGAATGAATGAATGAATGAATGAAATCAGACTTGAACGGGATTAGACCTCTGTTGTGCCTCTGTTAATTCTCATCCTGACTAGTCATTCCTGACACACTTATAGCATATATTACTAGGACTTATCAGGGAACATGGAAAATAACTACTTTTTAATTTTTAGTTATGTAAAGGCCCAGCCATTATCTCATCTCATCTCATCTCATCTCATCTCATCTCATCTCATCTCATCTCATCTCATCTCATCTCATCTCATTATCTCTAGCTGCTTTATCTAGCGCTAAATGTAAGTAAAACAGTGTCAATGTGCTTTTCCTCTGGGAGGCGCCCCACACCAACTACCTTAAATATCAATATCTATGACAAACCAATTAGTCAGGTTACAGAGGTCAAATACTTAGGACTGATATTGGATGAACATCTCAAATTTGACAAACATATTAAGAAGATCAGTAAAACAGTTAGACTGAACTTATACACTTTCAGACTAATTAGAGATTGTTTATCATTTGAAGCAGCTAACATATATTTTTACTCAATGATTCTCTCACACCTTGGCTATTGAGGTTTTTCACCTGACATCACAGGGTCACGTGACGCCCCGGTGTCCGCCATTTTGAAGGTCAAGCTAGCTAATGTCAGCAACATCATAGCTAGTATGTTACTGTAGCAATGTTTACGTTCAGTCACTTGGATGACTGTTAAAACCTTTCAGTCTCAAGTTTTTCCTTTACTGTATTTACTAGTTTACTGTAATTATGATCCGGCAGCTATTTACACTGGATCCAGTGTAAATAGCTGCCGGAGCACGCTCCGGCTTGCTCCCCCTCAAATTAAGCAGCACGCTCCGGCTTGCTCCCCCTCAAATTAAGCAGCGTGCTCCGGCTTGCTCCCGGAGTGCTCCGGCTGAGGTTCCGGAGCGCGCTCTGGCTTGCTCCCGGAGTGCTCCGGCCGAGGTTCCGGAGCACACTCCGGCTTGCTCCCCCTCAAATTAAGCAGCGCGCTCCAGCTTGCTCCCGGAGTGCTCCGGCCGTGGTTCCGGAGCGCGCTCCGGCTTGCTCCCCCTCAAATTAAGCAGCGCGCTCCGGGAGCAAGCCGGAGCGCGCTGCTTAATTTGAGGGGGAGCAAGCCGGAGCGCACTCTGGCAGCTATTTACACTGGATCCGGTGTAAATAGCTGCCGGATCATAATTACAGTAAACTAGTAAATACAGTAAAGGAAAAACTTGAGACTGAAAGGTTTTAACAGTCATCCAAATGACTGAACGTAAACATTGCTACAGTAACATACCAGCTATGATGTTGTTGACATTAGCTAATGCTAACAGCTAGTTGCTAGTACACTGCTACAACTACACCGACCCTAATAATACAGTTCTTGGTCATTGCCTGGTAACAGCAAATTTATAACGGGCCATGTCTCAACAGACTAAGAAGTTATTTCAATGACAGTTAATAACATTTTGTTTATCCTGAGGACCGAAAGTAAATGAAAATGTGAACAAACCTTAGCTGTAATAAGATGGCGACCACCGGCTCCAGGGACGACCCGCTGATGTAGGCATGTTACCCAGCCTGACACAAAATATTTGTAGGTATCCAAGCTCTTATACGCTTTCAGATCAATGCCTGTGTATGGCGATGGGTTTCTAACGACATAGGTATACAGATCATGTGGGCCGAAGTCAGGTAAAGACGAGGGCTTCATGTACTTCCGTACGTCAGTGAACAATCCTGGTGGAAGCAGGTAAACGTCGTTCTCTAAGCCTGCTAACCTCAATTTTTGCAAATACCTCTCCCTCTGCTCGCCCTGTAAATGCTCTACGTCGCTGGATAGTGAAGGTGTTTTCTGCATCTCGTTCCTTTTTCTTTTATGTTTTTCATTTGTCGCCTTGCTCGCATTCAAACTGATTCAAGCTGTGACGTCCAAAATGGCAGCCTCACATGACTTGGTCACGTGGGTGAAAAACCTCAATTGCATAACTGCATGGTCACAGGTAGGTCTTTCAGCAGTAAGACCTCTGGAGAGACTCTATAATAGCGCGTTGAAAACCCTAGGTAAGAGGCCAATAAGAGCTCATCACTGTGATGGCCAGTGGGACCTGAACATGCTAAGTTTTGATAATTATATTGCTTTGTCAAATGTTAATTTGATCTATAAATGCCTGCATGGCCAAGCCCCTCAAGTGCTCTGTGATCTTATCCAACCAATGCAGGTTGTTGAGCGGTTCACCAGGGGTGCTGTAGCAGGGAACTGTAGGATACCCCACCGTAAAACATCCTTTGGTCAGTCTTCATTCCTAATTAAAGGACTACATTTATGGAATAGTTTGCCCCCTGAAATCAAGGCCATTCATAGTCATGGGTGGTTCAGGAGTCAGATGAAGGAGTTCCTAAAAAGCAACCAGGTATGTAGCCATGTGTGAATATGCGTGTGTGTGTGTTGGGTGAGTAGGGTGGGGGGTGGGGGATGTCGATTTTATGTGTATATGTGTGTGTTGTGTGGTGATCTTAAGTGTGTTGGTGGGTTGGGGGATGGGGGTTGTTAATTTTGAGTGTGTGTGTTTGAATTAGTGGGTGTGCGTGTGTGTTCGTGACAGTATGTTTATTATCTAGAGCAGGTGTAAAGAAAGGTAGGTAATGTCTGACCATTTTTATTAATTTTACTAATTTTATATTTAGTGGATGAATGGATATGTGGATGGACATTGATATATGGTTAGTTATGTATATGTATATTGGCTGTATTTTAGATTAAATGAATGGCCTGGATGAATGGATAGGCTGCTCTTTAAAATAAAAATAAATAGTTATTTATATATTATTTTAAAAGCCCTTCTAGGGACGGGCATTGGAAATTAGCCTATGGCTATAAATGTTATGATGCCTACTGTTAGGCTGTTGTACAGCCTGCATGATATGTATCTGTCCCTATCAAATAAACCATAACTAACTAACTATCCTGTTCCCAGCCATTATCATTACATAAAAAAACCAAAAAACAAACAAAAAAACAGCAGGGTCTTGGTAGTGAAAAGTTTATATAATTGTTGCTAGATGCTTAATGCATGCAGTTGTGTGTATCCACAATGAGAAAGTGTTTAGTATTGGCTATCAGATCCAGAGTGGCACAGTCTGCTTGGTTTTGTGTATTTGAATGTGTACATGTGTGTACAGTGTTAAACTTTTGCTTGCGTCCATTTATGTGAAGGAGAGAAAATATCAGGAAGCGGGAGTGAGATACGGGGCATATTTTAGACAATGCTATTTCTAAAGGTCACATCTCTTGTAGTGTGAAATAGGGTCCTGCACCCCGACTTCTCTTTCTCTGTCTCATGTTGTGAAGAAATTTTATTATGACTCAGAAGAATTCTGTGGCATACAGTGTCTAGCAAAAGTATTCATCCCCTTGGTGTTTGTCCTGTTTTGTCACATTACAAGCTGGCATTAAAATTGATTTTTTGGAGGTTGGGACCATTTGATTTGCACAACATGCCTAACACTTTAAAGGTGCAAATTTTTTTTTTTATTGTGACACAAACAATAATTAAGATGAAAACAGAAATCTGGAGTGTGCATAAGTATTCACCCCCTTTTGTATGATTTATATATATATATATATATATATATATATATATATATATATATATATCCGGGCGGCACGGTGGTGTAGTGGTTAGCGCTGTCGCCTCACAGCAAGAAGGTCCTGGGTTCGAGCCCCGGGGCCGGCGAGGGCCTTTCTGTGTGGAGTTTGCATGTTCTCCCCGTGTCCGCGTGGGTTTCCTCCGGGTGCTCCGGTTTCCCCCACAGTCCAAAGACATGCAGGTTAGGTTAACTGGTGACTCTAAATTGACCGTAGGTGTGAATGTGAGTGTGAATGGTTGTCTGTGTCTATGTGTCAGCCCTGTGATGACCTGGCGACTTGTCCAGGGTGTACCCCGCCTTTCGCCCGTAGTCAGCTGGGATAGGCTCCAGCTTGCCTGCGACCCTGTAGAAGGATAAAGCGGCTAGAGATAATGAGAATGAGATGAGATATATATATCCATCCCAAACTTTGAATATCCCACCGAATGCCATTAAATCCATTATAGCAAAATGGAAAGAATGTCACCACTATAAACCTGATAAGAGAAGGCTGCCCACCAAGGAGGGCATTAATCAGAGATGCAACAAAGACACCAAAGATAAAAGCGAAACATTTAAATGTCTTGGAATGGCCTAATCAAAGCCCAGACCTCAATCCAGTTGAAAATCTGTGGCATAACTTGAAGATTGCTGTACACCAACACAACCCATTTAACTTGAAGGAGTTGGAGCAGTTTTGCCTTGAGGAATGGGCAAAAATCCCAGTGGCTAGATGTGCTAAGCTAATAGAGACATACCCCAAGAGACTTGCAGCTGTAATTGCAGCAAAAGGTGGCTCTGCAAAGTATTGATTGGGGGGGGGATACCTATGTGCACTCCAGATTTGTGTTTTTTTTTTCATCTTAATTATTGTGTGTGTCACAATAAAACACCAATTTGCACCTTTAAAGTGGTAGGAATGTTGTGTAAATCAAATGGTGCTAACCCCCCCAAAATCCATTTTAATTCCAGCTTGTAATGTGACAAAACAGGACAAACACAAAGGGGGATGAATACTTTTGCAAGACACTGTACCTACATTGAATAACTATAACTGTATAACTATTGTCTGTTTGTCCATACATACATAAATTTGAGTTTAGGTGTGCCTTTAAACACTACATGGCCAAAAGTATTTGGATACTGGAACATGACCCCATATGAGTGCATCTCAAACAATCAGAATATTGTGAAAGGGTTTTTTTTTTGTAATGTAATTCACAAAGGTAAAAGGTCTATATTCATTACATGTAAAATGAAATGTTTAATTATGGATGAGCATAATCTTATAAGCCCTCACAAACCTGTGCAAGAGTAAAGTTCACTGTTCCACAGCTTGGGCAGAACATGCATAGTTCCTCTTGAATGCTAGGTTCAACTATCAGAGAGACTCTTGTCTCCAGAACCCTGGCACCAACTATAAACACATCCTCTGCTTCCCTTAAAAAATAAATAAATAAAAATACTGACCATCATCACAGTTTGCTAGCCCAAAGGCACAGGTGCAAACCAACCTATGTAGTGTCTTTAGCATCTCTGGCTGAATCTCATGCAGCCCTGCAGCCTGGCCACTTTGAAGGTTTCTAACCAACAAAGTGACCTCAACCACAGAGATTCCAGAATAACAGAGGTTTCTGGCAGTGCATTCTGAATGGAGGTATCTACTTGTTTAAAGAGTTCCTCAAAGTACACCTTCCACTGCTTAATAATATCCCTAGTACAGGTCAACGCTCCTCTGCACTTGCTCAGCAGAGCTTGTGCATGGTCTTGACTCTGCATGGTCTTGGCTTTACCACTGCATACCATATACGGTACAAATCAGACTTTATTTTACTTTGCACTCTGTTGTATTCCCTGTCTTTTTTTCCAGTAGAGAGGTTAAATGACTCCTCTGCTATGACCAAGATTTTTTAATGCAATTCCTAAAAAATTAACTGTAAGGAAACTGTCCAAGGGCGGCACGGTGGTGTAGTGGTTAGCGCTGTCGCCTCACATCAAGAAGGTCCGGGTTCGAGCCCCGTGGCCAGCGAGGGCCTTTCTGTGTGGAGTTTGCATGTTCTCCCCGTGTCCGCGTGGGTTTGCTCCGGTTTCCCCCACAGTCCAAAGACATGCAGGTTAGGTTAACTGGTGACTCTAAATTGACCGTAGGTGTGAATGTGAGTGTGAATTGTTGTCTGTGTCAGCCCTGTGATGACCTGGCGACTTTCGCCCATAGTCAGCTGGGATAGGCTCCAGCTTGCCTGTGACCCTGTAGAAGGATAAAGCGGCTAGAGATAATGAGATGAGATGAGAAACTGTCCAACAGAAATCATCTAAACAATGCATAGAAATTGATTCATCAACAAAACACACCCTTTTCCAAACACATTTCATAAAAGGTGTGTAATATATTCCACAGTCCATTCACCATCTTTCCATCATCTGTGCTGATAAGAGGCAAATATAGATAAATATGCTTGCATAAAAATAGAAATTAGAGGCAGCCCATACAAGCAGCAAACCCACCAAAACTATGGCTATCAATTATTTAGCAGTGCCTACTGGCAAAATGAAGCCGTGAGAGAAAATACAATTTCAATAGATATACAATCAGTATACTGTGTACAAGCAGATCAGATAAGAAAACATGAGCTAGTGCAGGATAGACAAGTCCAGGTAATATTGACGTGTTGGTTAATTTAATCTCTAATAATATAATAAAACTACTTGAATGAATTGAAGTGCTAGGGTTCATGGGGTGCCCTACTGGAATGTGAAAGAATTGACTGGTACGTTACTGGATCCTTTTGCTTGTTGTTTTTTTCTTTAGCATGTGGCTCGTAGGCATGAGCAATGAAAGTCCAACTTCTAGTTCAGTGTGACTAAAGAAGAATAAATTCTCATCATAACAGGCTTTTGTTGAAGCAAGAGACATATGTTATGGTATACACAATATAAAAAAAGTGCTAAATGTAACATCAATTTAAAGATACAGACACAAAAGAGCAAAAACAAACCAAAGCAAGCTAATGTTTTAGTCCTGATAGCACTATAATTTTATAATATTATTGTTATAATATTATTGTTTAATAATATACTATTATTGTAGGTATTAGCATTCACACTAAATATGGCTAAGTGATAACTGTATCCAGTTAGTTCTAGAGTAAGGCTTACGCTATTCTTGGGTTTCATGTGACATCGCATCTGCCTCATTAGTTATTCAAAACTTTAGCTGGTGGTCTACCAAAGCTCAGTTGACGAAGCGTTTGTATGAAGAAGGTGCATTGCTCACATGAAAAATGCCTTACGCTTGCATTGTTTTAGGTTGTTCAAATCGATCAAACTGTGAAACTGATAAAAGTTTCTTCAGGGTACCTCGTGAACTAATAAAGGGTGAACGAACACAGGACTTCACAAAAAAGACATAGAGAAAGATGGCTTTTGAACCTCTCACTGAAATCAAAGGGAGTCGAGTCGAAGCATGCTCGGGTTTGCAGTGATCACTTCATGAAAGGTTTGTATATCCCTCTCAGCTATGTCTTTAGTGTTTTCCAAGTACTTTTCTCGCTATGTGTCGTTATTTTATGGTACTTTTTTTAGTCATGAAGCGCTAAAGTCCCCAGCCATTTCTTTGTTTACTCCTCAAAAAGTCCATATGCATGAAAGTCACGACAAAATTCTTACCCAGCCATACAGTTACAATGTGCTGTGATCACTTCTCCATCTTGTTTAACTAAGATCCAGGTCTTTAAAGGGGTTTCTGATGATCTTTGTGAATGATTTACCTGAGAGATAAGAGCCAACCCAAGTAAGAATCAAGTGAACTGTTGTTTGTTTACACTTCAACTTGCAGTGCTTCGTTGTTTGCACTATGGCAGCCATTTTGCATTGGCCCCCTTAGCACTTACAGTGTGGTAACATCCCAGGCCCCTTGGAATAGAGCAAGCTGACCACTAGGGGCCCTAGAACCCTGGGGCTTAAAGCATGAGCTGACCACAAGGGTTCCTGGACCATGCATTGCTTACAAGGTGAGGTCCCCTGGGGCTTAAAGCATGAGCTGACCACTAGGGACCCTTGGCCTTGGGGTACATACAGTGTGAGTTGACCACTAGGGCCTCCAGGCCCCTTGGTGCATAGATCGAGCATAACACTTGTGCCCCGGTACATACAGTGCTAGATTCTGATGATCTAGTGGATAATTTTGTAAGGAGTAAAGCAAGAAAGCTACTAATATAAGAGAGGGTCCTGAGGATGAAAAGTTAACTATTTTACAGGGTTGCAGGCTGAGAACAAAAGGGCAGAAGGTTGCAATGGGAGTGGATGGGCTGGAACACTTGTAATTGTCACCTGTTTAAGCAACATTCAGTCCTGAGAGACCTGCAGTTCAATCTGTCCATTTCACACTATAGGCAATGGAAACCAATAGTCAGGATCTGCACTGTCTCTCATTTTTCTTTCATTCTTTCAATTTGTACTCAGTGTCACTACTGTCACAAAAATGGAGAATAATTGATGCACTGGAGAATGCCCCACTTTTTGCATTCTATTCTGATTCCATGTCTAATGCGATTACAATTATGGAGTCAGGCAAATCCACTGTGATTTCTGTGAGTGTATGAAATGGCTGACATTTAATAGCGGTACACGCAGTTACTTATCTGAAGTCATCTGGCATTGGGTTTCAAAAGCAGAATCATGCTGAGGATCTGTACAAGTGCACTATCTGTCTACACACACACACACACACACACACACACACACACACACACACACACACACACACACACACTTGCCTCATGTCACTGACACTCAGTAGCAGTTATTCTAGTGCTGTCTAGAGAATCATTGTTTGCTCACTTTAAAAAAAAAATCTTAATGGCGGTCTTACTTCTTACCTCCACCAACTTTATTGGAGGAGGTTATGTTTTTGCCTCCATTTGTTTGTTCCCAACGTAGCTCAAAAAGTAGTGAATGGATTTTGATGAAATTTTAAGGAAAAGTGGGCCATGGGCCAAGAAATAACTGCTTAGATTTTAATGCAGAGCCAGGATTTTTTTTCTTTGTTCCCATTGTAACTTAAAGTATTGAACGGATTTTGGTGATATTTGGTGTCCAGCTTTAGTATTATCCTAGGTTAAAGTGATTTTAATTTTGATATTGATAATGTATGGCTTGGTGGAGATATGCCCTCTACCATGTGCCCTTCTAGTTACATTTGTGCCACTCCTTTATAAATCAGAGCTAGAGATAGCTCCTCAGCACAGACCCATAACAGCTAATTGCAGTCCATTATACACCACCAGTGCATTCCAGTAAAGCGTTTTTATGCAAAACCCCATTTTATGAAAGGTCAAGAATGGATTTGCTAAACAGTGGACTGAAGATCTTCTAGGCCAGGGGTTCCCAAAGTGTGGTGCGCGCACCCCCGGGGGTGCGCGAGCTGCCACTAGGGGGTGTGCAAGATAAAAAATGTAATGGCGATTTTTAACTCTTCTTCTACGCCGTAACGGTTCTGCAGTAGTTTGTGGCTTCATTAATTCATTCGCGATGCTGAACTGGTTGAAATCGGCAAAACTAAATGCCGATCGGCAACTAAACATCGGCAAAGACTGGGAGATGTTGAGAAAGATTTGAGGCTGAGACTGTCTTCAATTACCCCAAACATCGGAGAGCTCTGTGCCAAGATGCAGGCCCATCCGTCGCATTAATATTGGTATGTATTTGGCCAAATGGCATTGATCTTGCTAAAAATATATACTGCTACTGAAAATAGCCTACTGACCCACCCACCATCTGTCTCTCTCTCGCTGCAGACTGAGCCGCCAGCGCTGCACTTCACAATCAGATGGATCCTCTTCTTTATCTGTTCCTGATATGCTCCTTAATTGTTGTATCTCTTTAAAATGCATATGTTCATAATTATCATTGCTATTTTTACTGTTATTATATAACTTTTTTGCAAATTAAATTCATTCTCAATTCATTTTCATAACCTTGTAATGACTGGGTTGTGTTGCTAGTGTTTTAAACACGGATGAAAATCATATATTTTCCCCATATCTGGCTGGTAGACTACATGCCTCGATGTGATCTCCCTTTGTAATGAATTTGCGCATTTACCGTGTTGCAACGTTTTAAAACTGTTACATTTCAATCAAATTCTATCTAATTCAAATACGAGAGCGCATAATATGTTAATGTGATTCAATGTTCTCATTCGAGCATGACGTGCTGCTTTTGTAAGAAAGCTTTGGTGTTTTTTTTTTTTCCACTTTTGTGGTTTCCTGCAGGTGTGGCAAACGATGTTTATCATTTAGCACGATTAAAGATGCTTCCCTTATAAGAAAGCGTGTGTTTTTTTGAAACTGGGGAACTGGGGGTGCGTCAACCTGGTTGGAGTATAGAAGGGGGTGCGCGGCCAAAAAAGTTTGGGAACCGCTGTCTAGGCCACTATTGTGCGTTTAGTTCAAAAGTCTGGCTCCTGGGCCAAATGCAGCCCATGGACAGATGTTAATAGTTGAACCTTTCACCTGAGAGTGACAGCAGACTGTGTTAATATAGTTAGCACCATTCCAAGAGCCATCTTTTTCCTCTGATTGCACCTGTAAATTAATTTAGCCATGGCGACAGACAAACAACACAAAGTTAAAAGTGAAGAGAAGGGGTGATTTCAAAAGAGCTGGAAACCACTATGCATGGAAAACTTTTAGTGAATACTGTATATGAGCAGACCTTTTGTTATTCTGATGAGGTCTAATATGGTCCCTTGGAAAAAGCTTTGGACATCTCTGCCAACCCTGTCCCACAGCCTGTGGCAGAGCAAAAACCCCACTCCACTTTTCCAGTAAGAAACAGTCCAAAAACATTCAGGCAGGCAGATTGGTTATACTAAATTGCCAATAGGTGTCAATGTGTGGGTGAATGGTGCCCTGTGATGGACTAGAATCCCATCCACAGTAAATTCTCCTTCCTTGCACCCAGTGTTATTGGGATAAGCTTTGGATCCACTGCAACCCTGACCAGGATAAAGCAACTACTAAAAATGAATGAATGAATGAATGAATGAATGATGCCTGTCTCTGATGTGGACGTCACTTAACCTCATATACATCACTGTGGCAGCAGGGGCATGGTCAAGTGTCGGTCTGTGAACGGAGGGTGGAGTCAGGGAAGGTAAGTGGCAGAATCACTACACCTGATGTTAGTTAACCTGTGTTTGTGTGTCTTCCCCAGTGACCGCGCCCTATAAAAGGAGAGAGAGAGAGCAGAGGAAGGGAGCTCTTATGTGTGTGCATGCATAATTCCTACAATCACATAAGATGTTTGCCATCCCAAAGAAGCAGGGGACATATGCCACGACTTTTGACATCATTTGTAGGACAATAATGCTGTTGGCTATGACATTGTTCACAAATACCATTTCCTGTTCATTTCACAAGAGTGGCTGGTGCTTACTTCTGCCAAAATACAGAATGATGAGTACAGTTACTGTACTGTCAGGGGTTACAGTCATCATTTTTATGAACAAGCACTACAGAGTGATAGTCCTCTTGTACTTCATGTCATACATTGAACTACAGTATTACAGTAGTGACAGAGTATAAACAGCAACATGTACAGTATAATAGAGAACAGAGTAAAACACTACTATTTTGCAGTTGTGTATAGTAACTATTGAGTAATGAAAATGTAAATAATCTGCCATCTAGCCGACCTTTCCTGTAAACAGCAGATTGCAGTAAGTTATCTGCTGCAGCCATGAATTTGCTCAGATTTGGAGGGGGAAAAAAGTAATTGTACTGTAATGTAGTTATGACAAAAAAAAGACAGCTTCTTCTAGATTCATTGCTCAGCTTGAGTCCATGGACAAGGTCAAGCTTAGTGATCCAAATTTCATTTGATATCACTGCTCTTCTGCCCTGCGACTTGGTAATTACATTCTTTGTTGTCTTCTGTCATTAGTTTGGTCATTTGCTTTAAAGGAAACCACACATTCGGCTCTTTTTATGCATCCTGAAGTTCTGATTGGTGTGTGAACTATTTTGCTGTGTGATAACTGAATTCAGCTTAAATATATTTAGAGGTAGTGCTTTTTGAATAAGCATGACAACACTGCAACCTGTGTTTTAGAAACGGGATCTGTGTATAAAGTCCTGTGCAGAGAGTACAACCAATCTGTAACATGAATGAAAACATGTTTATACTGTCTTACTTGAAGCTTATGGAGTTCTTGTTGATTTGTTCCAACTTTTCTGTGTATGCAATTGAGAAACATTGTAATAATGTTGATGTAAAATACCTTAATGACTGTGCCACTGAAAATGATAAAAATAACATGCCAGTAATATAAGAAAATGGTATTTTATCTTAATGAGCTCTAGCTGTCCCCCCCCCTCTCCTGTAGTAAACTTTGTGTATTTCACAGGCTGTCACCTAGACATGTTACAGCTCAGAATAGATCGTTGGCAATTCTGGAAACAGGACAAATGTCCAATCCTGATTGCAATTATGCAGTTATTTGACAGTGAACATCATTATTCACTGTTGCACTATAAAAATCATAAATATAATCTAATATATAGAGGATATGACATGATTGTGTGAAGCTATGAAGTTTATCTTCGAGTTTTAAACATGTCCAAGAGTGAGCGGAGTGAACGAGTGAAAATATTTTCAACAGCAGAAGATAAACTTCATATCTTTGTGCCCCTTTATAATGTTTGTTATATTATATGGACACATCCAGAAAAAAAATATGCAAGTTAATCAAAAGAATTTTAATCTTTTACCGGTTCGCCATTTTGACAATGAATGTCTAGTCAGTGGGAAAACACTGGGAGTGACCTCATCGGAATGAAATATCAGAAATTATTATACATATGGGCCACTTTTTCCATGGGATAAAAACATGTATTCTATTCCCTTCTAGTGGGTTTATTGATAGCATGCAATATTGTTATCATATCGCTTATCCTCTGTGTATTATGCCACTCCACCTAATGGATAATGAGTGTGCAATATTGTTAAAATATTGCACATTGCCAAGACAACACGATGTCACATGTCGGAGATGTAAATCTTCCGTGTTAGTGAGGTACAGTGACAATTTGTAAATAAGTCAAGTTTATTTGTACAGCGCTTTTAACAATAAACATTGTTGCAAAGCAGCTTTACAGAATTTGAATGACTTAAAATATGAGCTAATTTTATCCCTACTCTATCCCCAATGAGCAAGCCTGTGGCGACGGTGGCAAGAAAAAACTCCCTCAGACGACATGAGGAAGAAACCTCGAGAGGAACCAGACCCAGAAGGGAACCCACCCCCATCTGGGCAACAACAGACAACATGACTATAACATTAACAGTCCTAACATAAAGTCAGCTTCGTTGATGCTATAAACTCCCCACCGATGGAAACCTGAGCGCAAAATCGTTCATGACAACTGCAGCCCTAAAGTCAGCAAGTCAACTGCAGCCCTAAAGTCAGCAAGTCAACTGCAGTCCTAAAGTCAGCAAGTCAACTGTAGTCCCCAGCCACAAAAGCACCACTGCAAGAGTCCAGAGCATCCTCCAGGCGCGACCCCCAACTGTCCACATGGGACCACCCTCCACAGGAGCGATGCGATGAGACTCCAACCAGACACAGGGCACCAGGATGGATTAGGCAGGTCCGAGGAGCAGAAGAGGTCAGCATCTTGATCCCAGGACCGACATGTACAGTGGTGCTTGAAAGTTTGTGAACCCTTTAGAATTTTCTATATTTCTGCATAAATATGACCTAAAACATCATCAGATTTTCACACAAGTCCTAAAAGTAGATAAAGAGAACCCAGTTAAACAAATGAAACACAAATATTATACTTGGTCATTTATTTATTGAGGAAAATGATCCAATATTACATATTTGTGAGTGGCAAAAGTATGTGAACCTTTGTTTTCAGTATCTGGTGTGACCCCCTTGTGCAGCAATAACTGCAACTAAACGTTACCGGTAACTGTTGATCAGTCCTGCACACCCGCTTGGAGGAATTTTAGCTCATTCCTCCATACAGAACAGCTTCAACTCTAGGATGTTGGTGGGTTTCCTCACATGAACTGCTCGCTTCAGGTCCTTCCACAACATTTCGATTGGATTAAAGTCAGGACTTTGACTTGGCCATTCCAAAACATTAACTTTATTCTTCTTTAACCATTCTTTGGTAGAATGACTTGTGTGTTTAGGGTCATTGTCTAGCCGCATGACCCACCTTCTCTTGAGATTCAGTTCATGGACAGATGTCCTGACATTTTCCTTTAGAATTCGCTGATATAATTCAGAATTCATTGTTCCATCGGTGATGGCAAGCCGTCCTGGCCCAGATGCAGCAAAACAGGCTCAAACCATGATACTACCACCACCATGTTTCACAGATGGGATAAGGTTCTTGTGCTGGAATGCAGGGTTTTCCTTTCTCCAAACATAACGCTTCTCATTTAAACCAAAAAGTTATATTTTGGTCTCATCTGTCCACAAAACATTTTTCCAATAGCCTTCTGGATTGTCCACGTGATCTTTAGCAAACTGCAGACGAGCAGCAATGTTCTTTTTGGAGAGCAGTAGCTTTCTCCTTGAAACCCTGCCATGCACACCATTGTTGTTCAATGTTCTCCTGATGGTGGACTCATGAACATTAACATTAGCCAATGTGAGAGAGGCCTTCAGTTGCTTAGAAGTTACCTTGGAGTCCTTTATGACCTCGCCGATTATTACACACCTTGCTCTTGGAGTGATCTTTGTTGGTCGACCACTCCTGGGGAGGGTAACAATGGTCTTGAATTTCCTCCATTTGTACACAATCTGTCTGACTGTGGATTGTTGGCGTCCAAACTCTTTAGAGATGGTTTTGTCACCTTTTCCACCCTGATGAGCATCAACAACGCTTTTTCTGAGGTCCTCAGAAATCTCCTTTGTTCGTGCCATGATACACTTCCACAAACATGAGTTGTGAAGATCAGACTTTGATAGATCCCTGTTCTTTAAATAAAACAGGGTGCCCACTCACACCTGATTGTCATCCCATTGATTGAAAACACCTGACTCTAATTTAACCTTCAAATTAACTGAAAATCCTAGAGGTTCACATACTTTTGCCTGTCAGAGATATGTAATATTGAATCATTTTCCTCAATAAATAAATGACCAAGTATAATATTTTTTGTTTCATTTGTTTAATTTGGTTCTCTTTATCTACTTTTAGGACTTGTGTGAAAATCTGATGATGTTTTAGGTCATATTTATGCAGAAATATAGAAAATTCTAAAGGGTTCACAAACTTTCAAGCACCACTGTAACTCAGAGGGACGGATTTGGGGGGGGGGGGGGAGAAAAAAACACAGGTTGTTAGGTATGCCCAATGTCACCTGAATAAGTAGGAACAGTATACTGCATTGAGTACAAGCAGGGACTCCGGCAACTAACTATGACAGCATAACTAAAAGGGGAGAGCCAGAAGGTAACACAGACATGAGGGAGCCCTGGGACATAAAGCAGCCAGGCACCACAACATCAACAAACTCAAGTGAGCAAGCGAGTGGGGGACTGACAGCATCCATACATAAACATGGTCACCAGGTTTGCTTCATTAAAAATGGAAGATTTTGAAAGAATTTTGGCTGCTAGGTTGCTCCAGTGTGTGTAGCTGTCAATGTTGATTTTAAAAGTATCAAAGTAAATTACACAGGAAAAATAATAATATTCGGATTGACTGCACTAGCATTGGCCTTTGCTAACACTACACTGGCTTGAAGGTAACAGGACTACTGCGCTAACAGCACCGAGTCGTGGGTAAGCTAGCATTGGCCTTTGCTAATGCTACTGCTACACTGGCTGGAAGGTAACTGGACTGCCACACTAACAGCACTGAGTTGCGGACAAGCTAGTGTTGGCCTTTGATAATGCTGATATGAAGTGTGTATGTATGATGATAATAATAATATTGGCTGGCTTTTTTTCATGGTCTATCAGATATATTCCAGCTAGCATGACATTGAGCTCGTCTTTGACTTGTTCAATATCATGCTGGCTGAATGGAATATATCTGATAGACCATGAAAAAAAGCCAGCCAGTATTATTTAAATATGTCACTCAGATCCACGATGTATTTCATATGAAAAATGTGAGTTTTTCAAGACGAGAAAATACACTTCATATCTTCAAGCCAATGTGTGATTTTCCTTTTATTATATAGACACATTCACAAACAAAAAGTACCCAAGTTTATCAAAACAATTCATCAATATAGAGATTTATGCCATGGTTTTGATTCTCCATGTCCTGGATGTAGTTTGTATGAAAAATACAAGTGGTGTATTTCCCAGTAAAACACTCATTTACATACAATGCAATCTGCACTGTCTGTGTTGTTATAACTATTCAGGAAAAAGCATTTTGAACAGGATAATATATTGGGGAGGTTCATATCTGAAAGTCTGCACACAGTTTTGGTTTTAACTCTTCACTGCATGTGAACTCAGCAATCAATATGGTCCATTGCGATTTAATTCTTCCAAAGCTTTTTGTTGTTTATGGGGCCCAGGGGTGTAATTTTATGCCTGAATGACATGCTTACTAATAGCTAATGCTGTTTATTCAGCATGTGGCAAAGAGAGTGACAAGAAATGAGAGAGAAAGAGATATAGAAAGGGAAAGCAATGTAAAATTGACAGAATGGAAAAAAAAACATTCAAAAAGCAAAAATAAAAGCTCTTGACAAAAGGTAACAGAGGAGATCCTAAGAAAATGAATGAATATTGGTATGTCTTATATGTATATCTCAGTGGTGAACCATTACTATTAGCGCTGGGACTTCAGCTCAGCCAAAACTTAGCCAAATACGCGAAAAAAGCAACAGGGCAAAGAATTTTGCAAGGGATTAGTGGCAGGATGCCAGGTCACTTTGTTGTGTGTAGTTGTCAGTGTTGATTTTAAAAGTAACTAACTAAATTACATGGGGAAATGAACACTCAAGTATAAGTGAAAAATACTGTGGTGAGTGTGTGTGGAAGAAGAGTCTGGAGACAGAAATCTTAGTTTCTCGGTCATTAGCCTGTGCTACTTGCTCTCGATAGCGTTGGCTTGACCACTTAATTAGCACTTGCTAACACTACTGATGAACGCTACACCGGTTAGAAGGTTACTTCACTGCCACACTCACAGCGCTGACTCGCAGTTAAGCTTATTTTGGCCTTTGAGTAGGCCTAGGGTGATAAATTTGTGGTTCCTCCCACTATAAATCAAAATCTGATTGGTTAATTCATCTGTCACTTCCTACATAAACATATACTGCCATGGCCTTCTGTCCCAGCAATTAAGTCCTAACCAATGATTGAATCAGCTCTAAACTCTTCTCCTCCTAGAGAAAAAAACCAAACAAAATCTCATTGGATAACTCTATTTTAATGTTTTCAGGACAGTAACCCTTTCATTTCTGAAGCAAATCTGATAGAAAACAAGGCTGAATTAGAAGAGAATAATTATAATGAAATTATCAAAGCAATTAAAGAATGAAAGAAGTTAAATATAACTTTTGAAATGCCGATACTTTTTGAAGGACTAAATGCTGATACTTCTTTGAAGGACTAGAAGGCCCTGATGGGTCCCCTCTGGTATATCAAGTTTCAAATCAAATCAAGTTTATTTGTACAGCGCTTTTAACAATAAACATTGTCGCAAAGCAGCTTTACAGAATTTGAACGACTTAAAACATGAGCTAATTTTATCCCTAATCTATCCCCAGTGAGCAAGCCTGTGGCGACGGTGGCAAGGAAAAACTCCCTCAGACGACATGAGGAAGAAACCTCGAGAGGAACCAGACTCAAAAGGGAACCCATCCTCATTTGGGCAACAACAGACAGCCTGACTATAATATTAACAGTTTTAACAGGTATAACCCTCAACTGTTCTCATGGGGCCGTCCTTCACAGGAGTGGGGCGATAAAACTCCGACCAGACACAGGGCACCAGGATGGATCAAGCAGGTCCGAGGGGCAGAAGAGGCCAGCATCTCAATCCCAGGATCAACATGTAACTCAGAGGGACAGATGGGGGGGGGGGGGGGGGGGGGGGGGGAAGAGAGAGAGAGAAAGAAAACACGTTGTTAGGTATGCCCTAAAAATGACAAGTATTAAATCTGTGTGGTAGGCTCGCAGAGACGAGAGTCTTTACATCAGGCATAACACACAATGGCATGTTAATATGGTAAAAAATATATCATGACCTGCTCTGGCTGGATGCTTGATTGGGTGATGGGAGCACACTCCTCAGCAATGATGAGATGCAGATGGGACCCTTAGGCCTGGCCAAGACAATTCAGTTACATTTCACCGGGTCTGGGACATGCGACAGAATGTCTGACGGCCGATTCCCTGCAGGCTACGATAGCCAGTCGAGGTCCCCACCGTCTCCACCAAAAGATTTCCTGTTGACTCCATGTAACTCAGAGGGACAGATTTGGGGTGGGGGGGAGAGAAAGAAAACACAGGTGGTTAGGTATGCCCAATGTCACCTGAATAAGTAGGAACAGTATACATATTGCACCGAGTACAAGCAGGGACTCCGGCAACTAACTATGACAGCATAACTAAAAGGAGAGAGCCAGAAGGTAACACAGGCATGAGGGAGCCCCGGGACATAAAGCAGCCAGCCACTACACCGTCAACAAACTCGAGTGAGCAAGAGAGTGGGGACTGACAGCATCCATACATCCCAGTTTACCAAAACACTATGTCTGAGGACCCTCCAGATCTACTCCTTTACCTCATAAACACCATTAACAAAAGGCTTGACTAAACAGATATGTTTTCAGCCTAGACTTAAATGCTGAGACTGTGTCTGATTCCCGAACATTACTTGGAAGGCTGTTCCATAACAGTGGGGCTTTGTAAGAAAAGGCTCTGCCCCCTGATGTAGCCTTCACTATATGAGGTACCAGCAGATAGCCTGCACCTTTTGATCTAAGTAGGCATGGCGGGTCATAGAGGAGCAGAAGTTCACTCAGGTACTGTGGTGCGAGACCATTTAGTGCTTTAAAGGTCAATAGTAGTATTTTATAATCAATACGAAATTTGATTGGGAGCCAATGCAGTGTGGATAAGACAGGCGTGATGTGGTCATATTTTCTAGTTCTAGTAAGGACTCTTGCTGCGGCATTTTGAACTAACTGGAGCTTGTTTATGCACTTATTGGAACATCCAGACAGTAAGGCATTACAATAATCCAACCTGGAGGTAACGAAAGCATGGACTAGTTTTTCTGCATCATGCAATGACATTAAATTTCTTATCTTTGCAGTATTTCTGAGATGAAAGAAAGCTATCCGGGGGATGTTATCAATGTGAGTTTCGAATGAAAGACTGGGGTCAATAATCACTCCGAGGTCTTTTACTGCTGCACGTGAAGAAACAGAAAGGCCATCCAGAGTTACTGTGTAATCAGAAAACTTACTTCTAGCTGTATGTGGTCCTAGCACAAGTACTTCAGTCTTGTCAGAGTTAAGCAGAAGGAAATTTATAAGCATCCAGTGTCTAATGTCCTTAACACATTCCTCAATTTTATTAAGCTGGTGTCTCTCATCAGGTTTTGCAGAGACATACAACTGTGTGTCATCAGCATAACAGTGGAAACTAATACAATGTTTACGAATAATATCACCCAGAGGTAACATATATAGAGAGAAAGCAGTGGACCCAAGACAGAACCTTGTGGAACACCAAACTTTACCTCGGTACGTCTAGAAATATCACCATTTATATCAACATACTGATAACGATCAGTTAGATAAGACCTGAGCCAGGAGAGGGCCATTCCCTTAACTCCCACAACATTTTCTAGTCTATCCAGAAGAATGGAATGATCAATGGTATCAAATGCTGCACTAAGGTCAAGCAACACAAGTAGCGAGACACAGCCCTGATCAGACGCCAACAGTAGGTCGTTTACTACTTTAACCAGTGCTGTCTCTGTGCTATGATGAGGTCTAAATCCTGACTGATACATTTCATGGATGTTATTCCTATGTAAATATGAGCATAACTGCTGTGCCACAGCTTTTTCAAGGATCTTGGAGATAAAGGGGAGGTTTGATATTGGCCGATAATTGGACAGCTGACAGGGATCAAGGTCAGGTTTTTTAATCAGGGGTTTGATAACTGCTAGTTTAAAGGATTTGGGTACATAGCCAATCATAAGAGAAGAATTTATTATTTTAGAAGCGGTTCAATTACTCCAGGCATTATCTGTTTGAATAGATGTGTCGGTAAGGGATCTAGTACGCAAGTTGAGGCTGTTGATGTAGAGATTAATGAAAGTAATTCAGTTTCTTTTAGGGGAGTAAAACATTCTAACTGATGATCTGATACAGTTATATTGTTAACTACAAGGTCACTTTCATTGTCTAACCTTAAATTAGTAGTTTGAATTTTTTGTCGGATATTCTCAATTTTGTCATTAAAAAAATTCATGAAGTCGTTGCTACTACATACTGCAGGTGTGCATGTGTTGATAGTGGACTTATTCCTGGTTAATTTTGCTACAGTATTAAATAGGAATCTAGGATTATTTTTGTTATCTTCTATTAGGGAGGAGAAATATGTTGATCTCGCAGCACTAAGAGCTTTTCTATACTTCAGGAAGCTCTCCTTCCAAGCTAATTTGAACACTACCAATTTTGTTTGACGCCATTTATGTTCCAATTTTCGAGTGGTCTGTTTTAATGTGCGAGTGTCATCATTATACCAGGGTGCTAATTTTTTGTCTCTAACCATTTTCCTTTTTAGAGGAGCTACATTATCTAAAGTATGGCGGAATGTTGACTCTAAGCATTCAGTTGCCTGATCAAGTTCTGCAGGGGCTGACAGTGACCCAATCAAAGTTGACAGCTCTGGGAGATCATTTATAAAGCTCTGTGCAGTAGTTGACGTGAAAGTACGTTTAATACAGTAGCGTGGTGAGGTGCATATATTATTACTCAGACATATTTTGAATGAGATGAGACAATGATCTGAAATAACTTCAGACTGTGGAAGTATGACTATATTGTCTACGTTTAATCTGAATGTTAGTATTAGATCAAGGGTGTGACCACCATTATGGGTCGGTCCTATGACATTCTGCTTAATCCCGACTGAATCTAAGATGGACACAAACGCTGTTTTTAAAGGGTCTTCTGGGTTATCGAAGTGAATATTAAAATCTCCGACAACTAAAGCTTTGTCTAAGGAAATAACCAAATCTGAGATAAAATCTGCAAATTCAGAAAGAAACTCAGAATATGGCCCCGGGGGCCTGTAAATAATAAGCAATGGAATTAACTGGGTAGACTTATTTTTCGAGGCTACATACATTATATGAGTATGAAGAACTTCAAATGTATTAAATTTATAACCAGGTTTGTGTGTTACACCTAGATAATCGTTATAAATAACCGCGACGCCTCCTCCTCTGCCAGTTAGACGAGGCTGGTGTATATAACTGTATCCAGGAGGACTCGCTTCATTTAATGCTATATATTCATTTGGCTTAATCCATGTTTCTGTTAAACACAGTACATTAAACTCCTGATCAGTAATGAGTTCATTAACCATTAGCGCTTTAGATGTAAGAGATCTAATATTTAATAGCCCCACCTTTAGATCAAAGGTGCTGGCAGCAGCTGTACAGTCAGTCTGATCTAATTTTATATTGATTAGGTTACTGGAACAAACTCTCTGAAAATTTCTACCTTTTTGTTGAGCTCGGGGAACAGACACAGTCTCGATGTAGTGGGCCCTGAGTGACGACTCTGTGGAGCTAGCAGACAGTCGGTTTAGCCTGTTCGTCTGCTCCCTGGCCTTGGCTCTGGATTGTCAGAAATTAACTAGGCCTGTTCTGAGACTATGACCTATGCTGCAGGAAATGAGAGCAGCACCTTCCCGAGTGGGATGGATACCGTCCCGCCCTAACAGGCCAGCAGTGCCCTCAAAATTAGCCCAATTATCTATAAAGCCCACACTGTTTTCAGAGCACCACCTGGACAGCCAGCAGTTCAGCGACCATAACCTGCTGTAAGCTACATCGCCACACCGCATTGGGATGGGGCCAGAGCATACTACAGCATCGGACATCGCCTTCGCTAATTTAAACACCTCTACAAAGTTACTCTTAGTAACCTCAGACTGACGAAGGCGTATATCATTAGCTCCTGCATGGATAACTATCTTTGAGAACCTGTGCTTGCCTAGGACCCTAAGATTACCTGCTATGTCCGGCGCCCTGGCTCCCGGTATACACCTGACTAAAGCTGCTGGTGCCCCAAAGGCTGAGCTAATTTCACGTGCCGTATGATAGAGTCCCCTATAACCAGAGCTCTTTCAGGTTTCTCAGTGGGTGCATCACTAAGGAGAGCAAACCTGTTCGACACGTGACGCGGAGAGGAGTGGTGCTCCCGTGGGCGAGCCTCAGCGGTAGCTTTGGCTCTACGCTTATGCCGCCGAGCCGTCACCCATTCGCCCCGCTGTAAGGGCTCTAATGCCGGAGTTGGGGGATTGCTAACTCCACCTAGGGCGTCCAGACTTTCCCTAACAGAAACTACACTGTTCTCACGCTCACTAACCTGCTCTAAAGCCTGGACACGCGCTTCTAGCACTGAAATCTTCTCCGTCAGAGAGCTAACTAATCTGCACTTATCACAAGTAAAGCTAATAGAGCTATCGCTAGTGACGGAGGAAGAATGACTAAACATCCTGCACTCAGCACACTGGATTAGTAATTAACGCCGGCACTCGCGGGAAAAAGGACTCAGCGCGAACAACTCAGGAGGTATGCAGGTATATCTGCTTTCTGCATTGGCATCTCCATTTTTCAATCTAAATATACACACCCTCTTCTGCTTTTAATCTGACAGTAGCACTCATCTCTCTCAGTCAACCAGAACAAGGTATTAAAATCAGGGAGCTCTAGACAATCTCTAGAATCACATCACTTTTAAAGGTCAACTCATAAAATTCTTTAAAAAAATAAAAATCTAAAAGATTAAACTTTTTTTGTTTAAGCATCCATGAGCATCTGCATGTATGTCACACCTGTGCGCCTTGGTGCATGCAACAGACAGACTCTCAGGCAGTCTCCGGACAGCACGCGCTCCAAACGGACTCTCCCATACACGCCGCTAACGACTCACACCTGCATGGGATTAAGGCGCAATCAGCGCACCTATTGAGGTATTTCACCTGACGTCACAGGGTCACGTGACGCCCCGGTGTCCACCATTTTGGACGGCAAGCTAGCTAATGTCAACAACAGTAGCTAGTATGTTACTGTAGCAATATTTACGTTCAGTCATTTGGATGACTGTTAAAACCTTTCAGTCTCAAGTTTTTCCTTTACTGGATTTACTAGTTTACTGAGCTAGCGCGCGATGGCTCCCGGCTCGGACGGAGAGCGCGCGATGGCTCCCGGCTCGGACGGAGAGCGCGCGATGGCTCCCGGCTCGGACGGAGAGCGCGCGATGGCTCCCGGCTCGGACGGAGACCGCGCGATGGCTCCCGGCTCGGACGGAGACCGCGCGATGGCTCCCGGCTCGGACGGAGACCGCGCGATGGCTCCCGGCTCGGACGGAGAGCGCGCGATGGCTCCCGGCCTGGCCGGAGAGCGCGCGATGGCTCCCGGCCTGGCCGGAGAGCGCGCGATGGCTCCCGGCCTGGCCGGAGAGCGCGCGATGGCTCCCGGCCTGGCCGGAGAGCGCGCGATGGCTCCCGGCCTGGCCGGAGAGCGCGCGATGGCTCCCGGCCTGGCCGGAGAGCGCGCGATGGCTCCCGGCCTGGCCGGAGAGCGCGCGATGGCTCCCGGCCTGGCCGGAGAGCGCGCGATGGCTCCCGGCCTGGCCGGAGAGCGCGCGATGGCTCCCGGCCTGGCCGGAGAGCGCGCGATGGCTCCCGGCCTGGCCGAGCGCGCTAGCTCAGTAAACTAGTAAATCCAGTAAAGGAAAAACTTGAGACTGAAAGGTTTTAACAGTCATCCAAATGACTGAACGTAAACATTGCTACAGTAACATACCAGCTACTATGTTGTTGACATTAGCTAGTGCTAACAGCTAGTTGCTAGTACACTGCTACAACACAGACACCGACCCTAATAATACAGTTCTTAGTCATTGCCTGGTAACAGCAAATTTATAACGGGCCATGTCTCAACAGACTAAGAAGTTATTTCAATGACATTTAATAACATTTTGTTTATCCTGAGGACCGAAAGTAAATGAAAATGTGAACAAACCTTAGCTGTAATCAGATGGCGACCACCGGCTCCAGGGACGACCCGCTGATGTAGGCATGTTACCCAGCCTGACACAAAATATTTGTAGGCATCCAAACTCTTATACGCTTTCAGATATACATACCTGTGTATGGCGATGGGTTTTTAACGACATAGGTATAGAGATCCTGTGGGCCGAAGTCAGATAAAGACGAGGGCTTCGTGTACTTCCGTACGTCAGTGAGCAATCCTGGTGGAAGCAGGTAAACATCGTTCTCTAAGCCTGCTAACCTCAATTTTTGCAAATACCTCTCCCTCTGCTCGCCCTGTAAATGCCCTACGTCGCTGGATAGTGAAGGTGTTTTCTGCATCTCGCTCCTTTTTCTTTTGTTTTTCGTTTGTCGCCTTCCTCGCATTCAAACTGATTCGAGCCGTGCCGTCCAAAATGGCAGCATCACATGACTTGGTCACGTGAGTGAAATACCTCAATATTAGGATGTGAAGGCACACTCACTTTGCGAAGTATTGCGTTGTTGACACATTACCAAGACCTTGTTTCCTGATTTGTTTCTCCTGTGTTCCTGTTCCTTGTTTTGATCCTGCTTAGTCTACAATAGTCTGCTCATGCCTTGCTTGACTTATTTCCTGTTTCACCGTTCTCGATTTATTCTTGCCAGTTTGGATTGTTTGTCTGAATTGTCTTTTCTATAATAAACATCTTCTGCACTTACATCTGTCTCCAACCATCCCTGACAGTATGGTTACCCAAGTGAGTTCATGTCTTACTGCAGTGTAATAAATTATGTGGTTCATTTTTATGATGTTTCTCATAGATTGGACAAAATTCAGAAAAGAAAAAGAGCCCAAAGGAAAGAGAATTCATCTCCTCACTTCCACCATACAACACTGAATTCTCGCATTAAACATCAATCATCTGTCTGTTATCAGTGTATGTTTGCATTACTAAAAATTCTTTCTGTACAAGAAATTTAATAATTTTTGTAATCATCTATAATAGAATGAAACGAGAGAGAGAGAGAGAGAGAGAGAGAGAGAGAGAGAGAGAGAATCTGTGCAGGCTGAACAAAGTCCTTTAATAAAGCAGTACTAAGAGAAGCATGCAGTTTCACATAAACCCTCCCCTGAGCCACTTAATAATCAACGAGTCTCTGCCTCCTAGCAAAATCTAATGCACTGCAAACCTAATATTGAGCTTCTAGCTGAACGAACATTATGTAAATATAGTTGTTGAAAGGGAAAAGTAAATAAAAAGAAATCTGTTACACACGTTTAAATTGGTTTCAGCTACTGTGAACTTTCGTAGATCTGCATTAAGCATGCGTTGTACGAGAAGGCTGAATCCTGTTTTGCTTGCAGAAATGGAATTTGATCGGGGCTTTTTAATAAACAGTAAATATTCGCTCTTAATCAGATCAGGCTGAGACTTGTGTTTCCTTGCCGACACTCTCTGCTGTGACATTACGAGCAGGAGGCACACTCATTGCATTAATTAATAGGCTCCTTCATTGCTCTCTGTGGCTGTGTTTGGAGTTTTGCTCACTTGCAGGTGTGTGTGTGTGTGTGTGTGTGTGTGTGTGTGTGTATACAGACAGGTTGGAATTTAAATCCAACATGGCACAAGAGAAAAGCGTTTGCCTTATCGTCTTTAAGTCATGAATTAAAATCCCAACAATGCCACAGCCGTCTGTGGTTAGGAGTCCAAGATAGCAAAATTGGCCATGCTCTCTGGGTGGGACGGATGGTATACTTTCTCTCCTGTCAATCACAGCAACACTGGCCAATCATGGGTGTCTGTGAAATCATAGGTGCATGTGGAAGACGATAGGTAGATGATGCTTTCCTTTGAGTACTTTATGTTGCCCTGTGACGCAGCATGAGCAGCAGCTCTTAAAGAAGCAATTGGCTGGCATCATGTGTCTGGGAGGAAGCACAAGTTAGCCTTCACCCTCCCTGATAACTAGCTGTCATATGATGGGGAGAGCTGAGTGGTGGATAGGAATTGGACAAGAGTAAATTAAGGAGAAAAATTCAGGGAATTTTTAAATTATCCTTAGGGCATTTTATCCTCCATCCATTACCTGTAACCACTTATCTTGTGCAGGTTTGTGGGCAAGCTGGAGCCTATCCCAGCTGACTACAGAGGCGATTCTAGATTCTGTTGTGGTCCCAAGCAAAAATTTCCAGGGGGCCCTTCTGACCAGTGTTCATCACCAATATGTTATAAATAATCTGACACCAATGAAAAATGTATGAAACCAAAGTTTTTTAAATTCCAAATGTGAAAATACAATGGTAAAGAACAATAAAAACAATAAAAAACAAAATAAATAAGCCCTCAGGCCCCGACTCTCGGGAGGCCCCTGGGCCAGGGGGCCCCAAGCAGTTGCCTGCCTTGCCTGTTCACAAGCTGCGCTTCTGGCTGACTATGGGTGAGAGATGGGGTCTTTGGACTGTGGGGGAAACCAGAGCACCCAGAGGAAACTCACGCAGACACAGGGAGAACATGCAAACTCCACACAGAAAGGCCCTCGTTGGCCACTGGGCTTGAACCCAGAACCTTCTTGTTGCAAGGCACCAGTGCTAACCACTACACCACCATGCCGCTGGCATTTTATCCTTTCATTTATTATTTCAATAAATACTGTTGCATTGTATGAGTGTTTATTTAATTTTTAAATACACACTGTTCATGAGATTGATCTCTGACTTTTTTTTTAAGTTTTGACTTGTTCTTTCCCAGGCTAAGAATAACTAATGGTTAACACCGTCGCCTCACAGCAATCAGATTATGGGTTCAAACCTGCAGGTCGACCTGGTTTCCTCTGTTCCTTCATGTTATAGGCAAATACAACATGCCTGGTGTACCTCACTTGCTGACCAAAATTTCCCCATGGGGACAATAAAGTTTCTAACTAACTAACTAACAGTCCAAAGACATGCAGATTAGGTCAACTGGCTACTCTAAATTACCGATAGGTGTGAATGTGAGTGTGAATGGCTTTCTATTTCTCTGTGTTCACCCTATAATAGACTGGTGACTGTTCAGGGTGTACCCTACCTCTCGCCTGATATTAGCTGGGATTAGCTCCAGATCACCCATGACCCACAATGGATAAGTGGTAATAGAAAATGGATGAATGCATGAATTTCATAACAAACTGTAGGAGTTTGTGTGAGCATAAAGCCCACATCTCAAAAACTTTTTTTTTTTAATCTAAAAAAGAATCAGGTGTTACCCCTCCTAGAACTGCCACCTTATTGTGGTGGAGGGGTTTGTGTGCTTGAATGATCCTAGGAGCTATGTTGTCAGGGGCATTATGCCCCTGTCAGGGTTTCCCAAGGCAGACAGGTCCTAGGTGACAGGCCAGACCAAGAGCAGTTCACCAAAAACCCCTATGGAGAAAAAATCAAGGACTGTGACGTCGCCCGGTATGACGCAGCCGGGGCCCCACCCTGGAGCCAGGCCCGGGATTGGGGCTCGTATGCGAGCGCTTGGTGGCCGGGCCTTTGCCTATGGGGCCGGCTCAGCCCGAAGAGGTGACGTGGGCCCGACCTCCTGTGGGTTCACCACCCACAGAGGTAGCAGTAGGGGATTGGTGCAGTGCGGACTGGGTGGCAGTCGAAGGCAGGGGCCTCGACAACCTGATCCCCGGACACAGCGGCTGGCTGTTGGGACATGGAATGTCACTTCACTGGGGGGGAAAGGGCCTGAGCTTGTGTGGGAGGTTGAGAGGTACCGGCTAGAGATAGTCGGGCTCACCTCCATGCACAGCTTGGGCTCTGGAACCCAGCTCCTCGAGAGGGGCTGGACTTTCCACTTCTCTGGAGTCGCCCGTGGTGAGCGGCGGCGGGCTGGTGTGGGCTTGCTTATCGCTCCCCAGCTCAGCCGCCATGTGTTGGAGTTTACCCCAGTGAACGAGAGGGTCGCCTCTCTGCACCTTCGGATTGGGGAGAGGGCTCTTGCTGTTGTTTGTGCCTACGGGCCAAATAGCAGTATAGAGTATCCGGCCTTCTTGGAGTCCCTGGGAGAGGTACTGAGGGGTGCTCAGACTGGGGACTCCATTGTGCTACTGGGGGACTTCAATGCTCACGTGGGCAACGACAGTGACACCTGGAGGGGCGTGGTTGGGAGGAACGGCCTCCCCGATCTGAACCTGAGTGGTGTTTTGTTATTGGACTTCTGTGCTAGTCACGGTTTGTCCATAACGAACACCATGTTCAAGCATAGGGGTGTCCATAAGTGCACGTGGCACCAGGACACCTTAGGTCGGAGGTCGATGATCGACTTTGTAGTCGTTTCATCTGATCTCCAGCCCTATGTCTTGGACACTCGGGTGAAGAGAGGGGCTGAGCTGTCAACTGATCACCACCTGGTGGTGAGTTGGATCCGCTGGCGGAGGAGGAACCTGGACAGACCTGGCAGGCCCAAATGTATGGTGAGGGTCTGCTGGGAACGTCTGGCCGAGCACTCTGTTGGGGAGGTCTTTAACTCCCACCTCCGGGAGAGCTTTTCCCAGCTTCCGAGGGAGGCGGGGGACATTGAGTCTGAGTGGACCATGTTCTCTACCTCCATTGTGGACGCAGCTGTTCGGAGCTGTGGCCGCAAGGTCTCCGGTGCCTGTCGTGGCAGCAATCCCCGAACCCGGTGGTGGACACCGGAAGTAAGGGATGCCGTCAAGCTGAAGGAGTCCTATCGGGCCATGTTGACCTCCGGGACTCCTGAGGCAGCCGATGAGTATCGGCAGGCCAGGCGTGCTGCAGCTCGGGCAGTTGTGGAGGCAAAAACTCGGAACTGGGAGGAGTTCGGGGAGGCCATGGAGAAGGACTATCGGTCGGCCTTGAAGAAATTCTGGCAAACCGTCCGGCGCCTCAGGAGGGGGAAGCAGTACTCTGCCAACACTGTTTATAGTGCAGGTGGGGAGCTGTTGACGTCGACTGGGGACATTGTCGGGCGGTGGAAGGAATACTTTGAGGATCTCCTCAATCCCACCATCATGTCTTCCACTGAGGAGACTGAGGCTGATGACTCAGAGGTGGACTCGTCCATTACCCAAGCCGAAGTCACTGAGGTGGTTTGCAAGCTCCTCGGTGGCAAGGCACTGGGGGTGGATGAGATCCGCCCTGAGTATCTCAAGTCTCTGGATGTTGTGGGGCTGTCTTGGTTGACACACCTCTGCAACATCGCGTGGCGGTTGGGGACAGTGCCTCTGGAGTGGCAGACTGGGGTGGTGGTCCCTCTTTTTAAGAAAGGGTACCGGAGAGTGTGCTCCAATTATAGGGGAATCACACTTTTCAGCCTCCCAGGGAAGGTTTACTCCAGGGTACTGGAGAGGAGAATTTGACCAATAGTTGAACCTCGGATCCAGGAGGAACAATGCGGTTTTCGTCCTGGTCGCGGAACACTGGACCAGCTCTATACCCTTCATAGGGTGCTCGAGGGTTCATGGGAGTTTGCCCAACCAGTCCACATGTGCTTTGTGGATCTGGAGAAGGCATTCAACCGTGTCCCCCGTGCTATTCTGTGGGGGGTGCTTCGGGAATATGGGGTTCGGGGCTCTTTGCTAAGGGCTGTCCAGTCCCTGTACGAACGGAGCAGGAGTCTGGTTCGCATTGCCGGCAGTAAGTCAGACCTGTTCCCAGTGCATGTTGGACTCCGGCAGGGCTGCCCTTTGTCACCGGTTCTGTTCATAATTTTTATGGACAGAATTTCTAGGTGCAGCCAGGGGCCGGAAGGAATCCTGTTTGGGAACCACAGGATTTCATCTCTGCTTTTTGCGGATGATGTTGTCCTGTTGGCTTCTTCAAACCAGGACCTTCAGCATGCACTGGGGCAGTTTGCAGTCGAGTGTGAAGTGGCTGGGATGAGAATCAGCACCTCCAAGTCCGAGGCCATGGTTCTCGACCGGAAAAGGGTGGCTTGCCCTCTCCAGGTTGGTGGAGAAGTCCTGCCTCAAGTGGAGGAGTTTAAGTATCTCGGGATCTTGTTCACGAGTGAGGGAAGGATGGAGCGTGAGATTGACAGGCGGATCGGTGCAGCCTCCGCAGTGATGCGGTTGCTTTACCGGTCTGTCGTGGTGAAGAAGGAGCTGAGCCAAAAGGCAAAGCTCTCAATTTACTGGTCGATCTACGTTCCGACTCTCACCTATGGTCATGAGCTTTGGGTAATGACCGAAAGAACAAGATCACGGATACAAGCGGCTGAAATGAGTTTCCTTTGCAGGGTGGCTGGGCGCTCCCTTAGAGATAGGGTGAGAAGCACAGTCACTCGGGAGGAGCTCGGAGTAGGGCCGCTGCTCCTCCACATCGAGAGGAATCAGCTGAGGTGGCTCAGGCATCTTTTTCGGATGCCTCCTGGACGCCTCCCTGGGGAGGTGTTCCAGGCATGTCCCCCCGGGAAGAGGCCCTGGGGAAGACCCGGGACACGCTGGAGGGACTATGTCTCTCGGCTGGCTTGGGAACGCCTCAGTGTTCTTCCCGAGGAGCTGGCTGAGGTGTCTGGGGAAAGGGAAGTTTGGGCTTCCATGCTTAGACTGCTGCCTCCGCGACCCGGTCCCGGATAAGCGGAAGAAGACGAGACGAGACGAGAATCAGGTGTTATTGCAAAATAATCACTTGTTTGGTACTGAATTCTATTTAAAAAAAACAATAAAAAACAATTTGAACTTTAATAAAAAAAATATCAGTCTGCATCAGTGTTGTAGTCGAGTCACTAATCCTCGAGTCCGAGTCCAGTCTCGAGTCCTCAGTGTGCAAGTCTGAGTCAAGTCCAAATCATTAAAGAAAATTTCGAGTTGAGTCCGAGAGCAAGACTCCAACCGCACCATTTGATGGTGGCTGCTGCTGCCTTTATGTGAAACTGTCTCTGCTACTGTGTTGGACTAATGTTACTGCTTGACTACCCCATTTTAGTTAATAGGCTACAGATAAAAAGCTTGTTCATCACTCAGCAAGCCTCATCCACTATCAACAGGGCAAATAACATGAGAGAGGGTTAGCGCTAGCTAGTTCATTGGTCAGCAAGCAAGCCCCACTATCACCAGAGCAATGAACATATGTCCCTTACCTCTCTGGGTGGAGTCTTACCAAATGACGACTGAAGTTTGAGGTTGTCCCTGTCGTTTCCTCGATAGATCTTCTACATATGGAACACCATAGCAGTGCATTTTTCCCACTGCACGAGAAGTCAGTATAAGCAAAGCGGACAATCCTAGGGGCTTCTCTCCAGGCATTTTAGCGCCATTAATGTTAGTTTGTTCCTGAACATGACATACGAACAGGTGAATGTGCATTCTCTTGCATGAAATTAGTATAAAAATTAATGTAAATATAAATATCTTGCTCCAGTTTCCCCCACAGTCCAAAGGCATGCAAGTTAGGCTAATTGGTGGCTCTAAATTGACCATAGGTGTGAATGTGAGTGTGAATGGTTGTCTGTGTCTATGTGTCAGCCCTGCGATGACCTGCCGACTTGTCCAGGGTGTACCCCGCCTCTCGCCCGTAGTCAGCTGGGATAGGCTCCAGCTTGCCTGCAGCCCTGTAGGACAGGATAAGCGGCTACAGATAATGGATGGATGGATGGATGGATGGATGGATGGATAAATATCTTATGCCAAATTATTATGGCATGTTCCAAAAAATAAGTTAATGCACAAGTCCGAGTCCAAATCCAAGCCATTAGTGCTCAAGTCCAAGTCAAGTCACGCGTCCTTAAAATTAGGGCACGAGTTGGACTTGAGCCCAAGTCCTGGATTCGAGTACAAGCTTGATCTGTAATGATTGTTTGTTTGCAGAGGAAAAAAAAATTTCTCTGTGTAAGAAAAAGAAGCCCACATCCCATAGTCATTTGCATGGAGATATGAAAATTGCTGCAAATTCATAAACAAATGGGAATACCAGGGATTAAATTAGGAATATCCAAATTCATATATATTTATTGACTCCTGCTTACATATTTACCGCTCATAACAGACAAAACATTGCACAGTAGAATGTGTCGAATATTTATTGAATTCCTTCTACCAGCTCTTACTAGTTTGTGGAAATGCAACCTGATGTTAGACCAGCGACACTTAATAAAGCTATTTAAAAGAGAAGTAGACAGCTGCTTGAGTCCCTTGCCATCTTCAGTGAGTTAGATGTTAACTTCACTGATTGAAATCTGCACATTAAAAAGACCTGTCATGACAGAAGCAATATTAATTTGATTGCATCATTTGATGTCATCCTTTGGCTGGTGCACAAACAGAATTCACATTTGCTCATGGTGGGATGAGTGGAGCAGATTTGATTTGACGCTTTGGTCACAGTAATAAGGAGCTGAATGGAGAGAGGGGAATTACTGGAACACTACGATCAAATCAGTGCATCAGTATGCGTCTGAGCAGAGCGCTGAGAGCTGACTTCAAAGATAAATGAGGAAATGAAGAGCGACTGGGGATGGGGAACAATGGAGAAACATTGTGGAAGTGTAGGAGTACATCTTTAAATGCATTTACATATATACACTGTTTGTTTTTCCTTTGATGAATAGAAGTATTCAAGTGACTTGTTTTGTCATATATGTGCAATTGTATATGGGAGCTGGACACAGAGAAATTTAGGGGTTCAAGATTGCAGTTTAAATGTTGATAGAGTTTATGGGGATATGGTTGGGGTTCAGTGGTGCATGGTTGGAGTTTGTGTATTTAAAGGGTCATGACTTGGCTTGATGGCAAAATGACTCGGTGTAAAGGTTCCAGGTTCGGGTTAAAGCGAGATGGCCTTTCAATTTCATAAAAGCAGTGAAATTTAGTTCCCTCTGAAATTTGGTCATTGTGATATGTTTATTTCTGTAATATCTTGCAAAATATCAGACCATTCTGTGGCTGGGAAGTTATTTCATTTGAGGGGATTCCCTTGCAAATAATAGAATAGAATAGAATAGAATAGAATAGAATGCCTTTATTGTCACTATACACATGTCAATGAGATTAAAGCATCTCCAATAACAGTGCAAACAGCGTGGAGAGAGAGAGAGAGAGAGAGAGAGAGAGAGGAAGGAAAAAAAAGGGGGGGGGGCATGTAAGGGGTGTAAGGTGCACAGTCCTGAGGTGTATGTGTTGTGTTACACATTATGGAGTGAGGTATTGCTCATTGCACATTATAAAGTATTGCACAGAGAGAGTCACATTATAAAGTATTGCACATTATAAATTATTGCACAAGAGAGTCACATTATAAAATAAAATATTACACATTATGAAGTATTGCAAGGTAAAGTAAGGTGCACAGACTTGAGGTGTATGTGCTGTGTGTAAGGTGCACAGTCCTGAGCTGTATGTGCTGTGTGTAAGGTGCACAGTCCTGAGGTGAATGTGTTGCATTTCACATTATGGAGTGAGGTATTGCACATTATAAAAGTATTGCACAGAGAGAGTCACCTTATAAAGTACTGCACATTATAAATTATTGCATGAAGAGAGTCACATACAGTAGTAAAATAAATAGACTATAAAGTCAGAGCATATCCAAGTTCAGGGCGGTTATGGCTTTTGGAAAGAAGCTGTTTTTGAATTGATTTGTCTTTGTCCTGATGCACCTGTAGCGCCTCCCTGAGGGCAACAGGTCGAACAGATCAAAGCCAGGGTGGGAGCTGTCCTTGATAATGTTTTTAGCTCTGCTAAGGCAGCGGGAGGTGTAAATGTCCATCAGGAGGGGAGAGGGCAGCCAATGATCTTCTGTGCTGTCTTAACTACCCTCTGGAGCCTCTCCCTGTCTACAGCAGTGCAGCTGCCGTACCATACTGTAATACAGTACGTCAGCAGGCTCTCGATGGATGAGCGGTAGAAGGTCAGCAGCAGCTTGGAGTTTAGGTTGTACTTCCTGAGGACTCTCAGGAAGTGTAGCCGCTGCTGAGCCTTCTTAATAACTGCTGTAATGTTTACTGACCAGGAGATGTCGGTGGAGATGAGGACGCTGAGAAACCGGAAGGTGTGGACCCTCTCCACATACTCGTTGTTGATGTAGAGGGGGGCTAGGTCGGTGCTGTGCTTCCTGAAGTCAACAATGAGCTCTTTGGTTTTCTTGGTGTTCAGAGAGAGGTTATTTTCTGAACACCAGGCTGCCAACTTCAGGACCTCCTCTCTGTAGGCTGCCTCGTCTCCCTTTGAGATGAGTCCGACCACTGTGGTGTCGTCAGCAAACTTGACGATAAGGTTGTTGTTGTTGTGGGTCGGACTACAGTCGTGGGTGTAGAGCCAGTACAGGAGGGGACTCAGCACACAGCCCTGTGGAGAGCCGGTGCTCAATGTGCGGGTGGAGGAGAAGTGGGGGCCAAGTCTCACAGTCTGGGGCCGGTTGGTAAGAAAGATAATGTGCATGAAATCGCTTGCTTTGCGCAGTCAAGCAGACAGAGGAACTCCGTGTGCACATGCTCAGGTTTACTTTGACCTTGCACTGATAGTTACATCATTCTGTCACTAAACGAACAGCTAATCACACCGAGGTGCTCACTGACCGCCAATATTTAGTAGTTTGGTCCTGCGTTTCCTTTCCTTCGCAACATAACATCTTTTCTTCTCGCTTTCCATTACTGTATTCGGTCTTTCACGTTTCATTCACACACTCACGTCCTCCATTTTTCTCTCCTGATTCAAATTTGTATCCCACAATGCCTTGCGCGAATGGGGAAAGCCCACCACGTGATGCATGATGTAGTATCTTGATGTGGTAAGTTCCCTATGGGTGGGTGGAGCACAGAGGACGGCAGGACAGAGATCAGGATTCAACTGAGGCTTTATTGCCACACTTTTCAGTAGACAATTTCAAACAGCAATCAGAGACAGAGACAAACACACACACACACACTGTAGTCTCGTCTGGGGAAGCTCTCTCTCTGCTCTCCCTCTGCCTCCTTAAATAGGGCGCGGTTACTGGGAAGACACACAAACAGTTTAATTGCCGTCAGGTGTAGTGATTCTGCCACTCACCTTCCCTGACTCCGCCCTCCTGTCACAGACCGGCGCTTGACCATGCCCCCGCTGCCACACTTGAATTGGGTCATGGTGAAGCAGGAAAAAATAGCGGAGAATTTAGGGACATGTGGCCTTAAATTCATTAATTGTTCTATTAAAAAAACCTAATAAAATTGGAAGTCTGTGATTCAAATTCAGTAGCTTTCAGTCCACTAAACAAAAATAATTGGGTGTCAGGGAAAATTCTTTTTATGACCTAAACTTGAAAAATCTGAAAGGCAGTATACCTTTAAGAGTTTCATAGTTGAGGTACCTGGATTTAGCCAGAGTTTTAGAGGTACATAATTAGAGGTTCATGGTTGATACTTCAAGGTTCACAGTTGGTGTTTAGGACCATTGCTGATGTTGTGGTGTTCATAGATGAGCTTTATATCCTAATGGTTGGGGTTTAGGCCTATGCATAATGTGTTTTTGTGTTCATTGTTGAGTTTTAGAGGTTCATGGTTAAAACTGAGGTTTATGGTTGAATTTGACATTTATGCATTAATGGCTGGGGTTCATGCATTCATGGTTGATGTTTGAGTTTATGGTTGATGTTTAGAGATTTAGAGTTGGAGTGGAGGGCCAAGGCTGATGCTTGTGTTTATGGTTGGGATTTAGGACCATGGTTGGTGTTTTGAGTATTCATGGTTGAGGTTTTGAGGTTCATAGCTGGGCTTTGCCGTCTTGCTCATGTTTGCTTTGATGTTTAGAAATACATGTTGGATCTGAGATCATGTGGGGGTTTATGCATTCATGGTTGAGTTTAAGAGGTTTGTAGTTAGAGATTACGGTCATGGATAATTTTATGTGATCAATGATTGGGATTTAGGATCATAGCTGATGCTTATGCATTTTTGGCTGGGGTTTATGTATATGCATTAGTGTGTGTGTGTGTGTGTGAGAGAGAGAGAGAGAGAGAGAGAGAGAGAGAGAGAGAGAGAGAACTTGCACTTAGTATAGACCTGCTGGACTGTGAGGGCATGGAAATGGATGTCAGTCTTGTAATCCAATCATCTGAATGAGGCAAATCAAATTATCCTGACTAGGTGGAGGGAAGGAGGAATGGAGAAGGGGGAAGGGGAGGAAGAGAGAGAGAGAGAGAGAGAGAGAGAGAGAGGAATAATCATTATAATAAGGAAAGGCAGAGAAGGAAAAAAAATCAATCCTTGTACCAAGGACATAGGAAGAATGAAGTAACAAAAAGGTCATAGGGCCAAGAGTTAGAGAACTAAAGCAATACCAAAAGAAGCAAGGAAATAAAAAAAGAGAAAATATTATACCTGGAAATCTTCAGTATGGGATGTCAGAAAGGGGGATCCTAATGTTCATTTCCCTCACCCATCCCTCTTTCACAAATAAAAGGCATTAAATTGGTTGCTAAGAAGCAGCAAATTTATCTTCAGTTTGGTGTAATAAGCCCCTAGTAGCATAGGAGGTCTGTGCACCCTACCTCCCTCACCCCCACCGCTGGCCTTAACTGCCTCTGAAATAGCAATCAGCCACTCCGACATGGAAACGTTTAGGAAAAGATGGTGAAACTAATTTCTTTCACAAGCTCAGGGGAGTGTGTGTGTGTGTGTGTGTGTGTGTGTGTGTGTGTGTGTGTGTGTGTGTGTGTGTGAGAAATGTTGGAGAATGTCTGCAGGTGCACAAGCTGAGAGCGAGGTTCCATTGACAGGGTTGGCTTTTAAAAGAGCGTAAATGTCAAGATGTGGGTGTAGATTTTTAACCAAGAATGAAAATGGTGGATCTTTGGTGTAAATGAACACTTTCTTGCCAAAGTGATAGTACAAGTGCGTTGATCTCGAGGCAATACAACCCAATTATTTTTTGCTTTATGAAGTTTGATGATGAATAGATTCTTTTCAGTGATTTGTTCAGTAATCAGGGAGCTTGTTCCTTCTGAATGTGCAAGTGAAGTATAATTGGGAAAATCTGCATTCTAAATCAAATTAACTTTCAGGAAGTTCAGGCATCGTGAGAAGTCAAAGAAGACGGATGAGTTTTGTTGTGTGCGCATTTCTTATTCTTGTTCAGATCTTTTGACATTCAAGTTCCTGGAAATCAGGTGACATTCATGTTCAGTGCAAGCATTTTCTATGTATTGAATATCATTAGCAATGGAGATGAACATCTTATTTAGCCTGAACCACTCATGATGCCACAGAGCATTCAGGATATCTTGGCTTGCCAATCTCCAAAACTGTGCACCTGAGTTGGAACCACTTAATGAATATTAAAACTAAGTCTATATAATATAAAGCAGGACCAAAAATCCAAATCCTTTATAAAATACAGTTTCTATGCCATCATTTTCCAAAATTCAGTTTACAACCTTTTACTCTGCTGGTACATGATATTAAAGACCACACAGTATAATTTAAAACTAAAGCTGCAAAGGCCATGTATGCAGTTGAAGCATATCTAAATATCCAGTTAAAGACATGCTTAAATTAATGCATGCTATTTTGTCATTTTCACTATCCTGACACACTACACTAGTGTACTTCAGCAAGAAAAAAAAAGAAAAAACCCAACAACTTCCCAGCCCATCTATCACTGCTAAACGAGTGTTGCATACACAGCATGTATTATTCTGGAACATTATACTAACACTAACTATTACAAACCTTGTGTTTTGCATTCTAATCTCCCAAAAGGTCTCTCTTGTCTACCAACCTTTGGGATTTTCTATATTGGTAAATTCTTTTGAATGTAAGGTTCGGATTTTTGATTTGAGACACAGCTCATGACAACAATCACAATTACAGCAGAACGTTTTAAGAAGCAGAGCTCATCTGTGTGTTTAATATCACTGTACATGCAATTGCTAAACATTTTACACTTTGACTTGGAAACCAAGGCGGCACGGTGGTGTAATGGTTAGCACTGTTGCCTCACAGCAAGAAGGTTCTGGGTTTGAGCCTAGCGGCTGATGAGGGCCTTTCTGTGTGGAGTTTGCATGTTCTCCCCGTGTCTGCGTGGATTTCCTCCGGGTGCTCCGGTTTCCCCCACAGTCTAAAGACATGCAGGTTAGGCTAATTGGTGGCTCTAAATTGACCGTAGGTGTGAATATGAGTGTGAGTGGTAGTGTGTCTCTATGTGTCATCCCTGCAATGATCTGACGACTTGTCCAGGGTGTACCCCGCCTCTTGGCCATTGTCAAGTGGGATAGGCTCCAGCTTACCTGCGACCCTGCACAGGATAAGCGGTTACAGATAATGGATGAACTTGGAAACCTGATGGCCCTTCTAGAGGATGCTGCTTCTAAATCTTTCAGATATGCATAAGATATGTAGCAAGTGTGTGAACAATAATGCTATTCACATTACCGCTACTTCTGCATGCACATGTAGCTGCTTTGTGTTTGCCACAACATGGATTTTCTCATAACACAACACTCCCCACTGGACTGGTATATCAGTGTAAGAAATATTCATTATAAAATGTTACGGTAGTCCTGGAATTAAAAATGTAATATGGTCAAAATGTAGGATTGTAGAAAATTCATTAATATCCATTTGGGTTTGTTTGCGTAAAACATTTGGGATCCCATACAGTATACACAGACAGTGCAACATGGACCAAATGTTAAATGCAGAGAACTACCCAGCAAGAGAATTGTCTGAATATGGCTTCCAACACTAGTGTTTTGCTACAGTAAAGTAAAGGTCTTCTTAAATGTCTATTGAGTTCAGTGTGCTAAAAACTACACTTCCCTCATCTTGTTACAGTATATTTATATTGCAGAAGGATGATGCAATGCTTTGGTCATTATTGATGAGATAAAAACAGTTCTTGGTAGAGTGCTCGTATTTTTATTCCCTAGATGACTTGCAACCACGTGATCAAAATGTGTTACATCATGAGCGTCTGCCATGATGGTGGATATACAAAGCGACTAGGATGGTAGCCGCTGAAATGGCTGCGAAATGGCAATACATGTGTTAAAAATATAACAACGACTGAATGAACCATGACAAGAAAACACTCATTTTATAGCAAAATTCTAGCAACATGAAATAAAATTCTTCTATGATATTATTGAGAAAGTCACTTGAATCTCACCTGAGATAAAATGATTGCTGCAAACATGAGCTGTTTTGGTTTTAACCTCTGTTAGATCAGCCCTGCTGATGTTGTTCAGCCGTGCTCGTTTCCTCTCCGTACTAAGCCTCAGTTTCCTCGCCCTCTTTCTGAATCACAGACGGAATTCTAAAAAAATCAGAATGTGCCATGGTCATGAGTACTGTTGTGACCACAACCATATACAGCACAAATATATAGCATGGCTAAAAGAACGCTTAAAGCAGTGGAAAAGCAGAGTTGCACACACGTGACTATGTTTCGTATGGAATGTTGCTTGATCCCCGCTTGACCGCACCATCATGGCTGACATCCTATTTTGCTTTGACATCACTTGCAAGTCAAGAATAAGGCCCTGGTCATACTACAGCTCACAATGAGTTTGTGAATACTTGGTGATGAAAAACTGGTAGCATCACGACCAATAGTGTGATGCACGATGAATATTCTCAGAGTTTCATGAGTTTTTTTTTTTTTAATCTGTCTCCAACTTGTGAGGGGCCAAAAACATTTCAAAAATTTCAATGCATGCATTGAAATTTGGTGGCAATGTTTTCATTGGCAAACTAAGTGAAGAATAGGTAGAATAGAATAGATAAGTTTGGGAATGCTTCCTGAAGCTTGGGGAACCTTTGCCAAGCTTCTTGAGATGTATTTTGTCTCGAATCCATATCCCCAATGCTCATGGGGGCCTAGGTGACACAGCGACGAGGTACGGCCTAACCTTCACCAAGACTTGAAAAGTGCATTTGCATTTGGGGATCCTTGGCCAAGGTTCGTAATTGGTTGGGCGAAGGGTTCGTGGATATTCGGCAAATGTTTGTCAGTGGTTAGACGATGCATTTGTGACCGTCACTGGTTGGTGCTGATGTCCACGCATTGTTGAAATCTATTGAGCAGGACATCTGCAATCATTCTATTGCGGATATGTACAAAACCCTCAAGCATGCCTCCTAGGAAAAATGCCAGGTCTCCTTAAAATAAAAGGGCCAAGTGTTTGCCTGCTGTGTGACCACGACTTTTAGCTCACCTGTACATTGCCATGCATCACCACCAAAATGCTTCATTTTCATTGATAACCCATCGCAAAGCATCGCGAGCTGTAGTGTGACCATAGCCAAAGCAGCTACATCTTCAGGAAAAGACTATAGATAACTGATTGGTGTAGCAAAGATGCATTTGCTGACAGTAACATCTTTAAACTTGAAGAGTTGACTGAGATTTGTTTCCCCATAGATTCATTGACATGCAATAAATTATTTTGCTACTGCTTTGAGTTTATTATGAGGTGCCATATACTGCATGTATCATCCTCGATCTGGAGGCAACATAAAAAGAGCTAACCCAAATGGTATAAAAATCAGCTTGTTTGTGCGGAGTAAATATGAGAAGGACATTGTGCTGAGATTTGCATCAGAAATTCCGTTGATGAATATTCAGCAGAACTGTAGGTCTTGGATATTCTCTATAACACTGGGTCTGTGTGCTTTAATTGGAAGACCCATATGAATATGTAACAGCGGTCTCATGCCGAAACACTGCAGTGATAACAGCACATACTACAACATGTACACACGCAGACACATGCACCCACTCGCACAATTTCTCTTTCTTAATATTGCTTGCATTTTTTTTTTTGAACCTCCAAGTGCCTAATCTACAAAATCTGCAAAATCTGGCATCACAGTGGTTCAATCATTGAGAAGTACTGTATAACAACAGTAGGTGTAGGTTAATATAATCGAAATAATATGATGAGGGAGGAATTATTTAAGCACATTCAATGCTTCTTTATTACAGCTCCAAATATTACTTATCTTAATCTTATTTTTTGTCACATTTGCACATTTTTTGGAACATATTCCAGCACAAAATATGGTTTACAGACAAACACCTGTAAATGCTCACACAGAAATACACAGAAGGACATTGCACCTGTGGGGGAGTATGTGTGAGAAAGAGAGCGAGAGAGAGTGAGAAAGGAAAGAAGATGAAGAGAGACTGGTAATTGGTCTGGGAGTTAGAGACAGGTTGACACATCCTACCAGACGAATCCACTTTGCATGCTGTCAGCTTCTCTACCTCTTCCCTCTCTTCTTTCTCCTCTCTCTCATACACTCGCTTTCTCAGTAACTTTGCTACTGCCTTTGCCTCTGCACGCCCTCCCATTGACATAATCTCTCTCTCCCTCCATCTCTTTCTGCAGGGTTCTGACTTACAGGTGATTCATGAACCCACATCTTCCATTAAGGATGAATTATGATCCTTCACATCTTCTCTCTCCTTGTTCACCAGCTCTTACAGGGTCTCACAGACGTCTCACTAATGTCTCCTCCAGGCTACTGACAGAATACAAAAAGATGCTTTAGATCACCAGTGAATGTACCCCCAACCCTGCTACACTAGGAATTCTTCACAGCTGCACTTGTGCATCTATAGTACTAAACCAAATAATTAATTTTCACGATTTTGTCCAGATTAGAATAATCATCACTGGCCTATAATAGTTCAGACATTTTAACAGTTCTCTATATTTCTTAATTGCAAATTTAAAAAAAGAAGCTACATAAGCATCCTAAGATGTCCTAAATTTTATATCCCCATGGATAATCTGAATTCAAGATCCATCCATTATCTGTAACCGCTAAATCCTGCGCAGAATCGCAGGCAAGCTAGAGCCTATCCCAGCTGACTATGGGTGAGAGGTGGGGTACACCCTGGACAAGTCACCAGATCCTCACAGGGCTGACACATAGGTGGGGTTTACATTAGACCATATCAGCGGATCATCAGATTAACGTTTTTAAAACGATTAGCGTGCACACAGCAACACCAATACACGATTCGCGTGCACACAGCAACACCAATACACGGATACGCTCAGCTCCGCAGGCATCCTGCGCTCCAAATCACTCTGCCCTGAACAGCAAGTGCCCTCTGGAGGGTGCGCACTCCGGCCCTGCACAGCTCACAGAGCGCGTGAGTATAGTGCACGAGCAGTGATTCGGGACTGAGCCGCTGTGTGTGTAATCCCAGTGCATATCACTTACCACTTGCAAGTGGAAGGATGGCAAGCCTAAAGACAATCATAACTACACAATGGGCAGTATTTGCATCAGTATTTGCAGTATTTTCATACTTTTATACTCTTTAATGAAAGGTGATACAAGGCGGAAGTCCGCGCCGTTTTTCAGCAGTCGCGTCACATGACCAACGCCAGCGAATCAGGAAGGTGGATGTCACAGTGACGTTGTCCAATGACGACGCCAGCTAGAGCTCAGCACAGCGTATCCGCGTATCCGCGTATTCTCAATGTTTACACAGCACCGGACCAGACACAATCTGGATTGAATACGTGGACCCTGGCGGATTCCTGTTTCCCGGCGTTTCCAGGCGTTTTAATGTAAACGGACAGTGCATCCGCGAAGAAAACGAGACCGATACGGTCTAATGTAAACTTGGCCATAGAGACAAACAACCATTCACAATCACATTTACATCTATGGTCAATTTAGAGACACCAATAAGCCTAACCTGCATGTCTTTGGACTGTGGGGGAAACCAGAGCACCCAGAGGAAACCCACTCAGACACAGGGAGAACATGCAAACTCCACACAGAAAGGCCCCCGTCAGCCACTGAGCTCAAACCCAGAACCTTCTTGCTGTGAGGTGACAGTGCTAACTACTACACCACCGTGCCATCCCTAATTCAAGATAATGTTTGCTTTATTGTCAAATGTTTCCAGAATACAGCGTCAACAAGAAGCAGTGAAATTCTTATGCTACAGTGGTATAATCCTAATAGTGGCTTATCAGATAAATTTGTGTTTAAACAGTGTGCTTACTTTGTTTGCTGTACAAAATAATATTAGCTTGCTTGAGAAAAATCCTAGCTGGCATTGTGGCACAGTAGGCACTGTTGACACATCAGAGCTCCTTGGTACCAGGTTTAATCCTGAACTCAGATCACTGCCTGTGTGGAGTTTCTGTATATGGTCTCTTTGTGTTTGTGTAGGTTTTCTCCATGTGCTCATGTTTCCTCCAACCTCCAAAATCCATGCCAGTAGGTAGGTTGATATTAAAGATAAGCTAAACTGTAACTTGGTATCATTGAATGTATGTGGTCCTCTGTGATGGACTGGCATCCTATCTGTGATATAGTCCCACCTCACACCCAGTGTTCTTGGGTTGGGCACCAGACACACTACAAACCTGAACAGGCTAAAGCAGTTAGTGAAATTGACTGAGTAAGAAAAATCTTACACTTGTCAGATCTCTATTTAGGACTGGTAAATATAGGCAATGGTATTCTTTTCATAAGAAATGTAAATTAATTGAGTGCTGTGCAGTAATGAGTTGATGCTTTGTTGAAATTTCTGAATATGGTGGAATCCATGAAAGTTTCATTTGTTGTCTGTGTTAGGTGTATATGCAGCGTAATTTTAGGCACAGCATACAGTGTCTTGCAAAAGTATTCATCTCCCTGGGTGTTTTGTCCAGTTTTGTTGTATTACAAGCTGGAATTAAAATGGATTGGGGGGGGTAGCACCATTTGATTTACACAACATGCCTACCACTTTAAAGGTGCAAATTGTTTTTGTATTGTGACACAAACAATAATTAAGATGAAGACAACAGAAATCTGGAGTGTGCATAGGTATTCAACCCCCAAATTCAATATTTTGCGGAGCCACGTTTTGCTGCAATTACAGCTTCAGGTCTCTTGGGATATGTCTCTGTTAGCTTTGCCCATCTAGCTACTGGAATTTTTGCCCATTCCTCAAGGCAAAACTGCTCCAAGTCCTTCAAGTTAGACGGGTTGCGTTGATATACAGAAATTTTCAAGTTGTGCCACAGGTTCTCAACTGGATTGAGGTTTGGGCTTTGATTAGGCCATTGCAAGACATTTAAATGTTTAGAAGAAGAAGAAACCTTTATTTGTCACATGCACATTTCAAGCACAGTGAGATCCATCCTCTGCATTTAACCCATCTGAAGCAGTGAACACATGCACACACACCCAGAGCAGTGGGCAGCCATACTACAGCACCCAGAGAGCAGTCAGGAGTTAGGTAGCTTGCTCAAGGGCACTTCAGCCCAAGGCCACCCCATGTTAACTTAACTGCATGTCTTTGAACTATGGGGGAAACCGGAACACCCAGAGGAAACCCACACAGATACGGGGAGAACACACAAACTCCACACAGAAAGGGCCCCGCCAGCTGCTGGTCTCGAACCCAGAATCTTCTTACTGTGAGGCAACAGTGCTAACCACTACACCACCGTCTCGTCTCATCTTCTTCCGCTTTATCCGGGACCGGGTCGCGGAGGCAGCAGTCTAAGCATAGAAGCCCAAACTTCCCTTTCCCCAGACACCTCGGCCAGCTCCTCGGGAAGAACACCGAGGTGTTCCCAGGCCAGCCGAGAGACATAGTCCCTCCAGTGTGTCCTGGGTCTTCCCCGGGGCCTCCTCCCGGGGGGACATGCCTGGAACACCTCCCCAGGGAGGCGTCCAGGAGGCATCCGAAAAAGATGCCCGAGCCACCTCAGCTGATTCCTCTCGATGTGGAGGAGCAGCGGCTCTACTCCGAGCTCCTCCCGAGTGACTGTGCTTCTCACCCTATCTCTAAGGGAGCGCCCAGCCACCCTGCGAAGAAAACTCATTTCGGCCGCTTGTATCCGCGATCTTGTTCTTTCGGTCATTACCCAAAGCTCATGACCATAGGTGAGAGTCGGAACGTAGATCAACCGGTAAATTGAGAGCTTTGCCTTTTGGCTCAGCTCCTTCTTCACCACGATGGACCGGTAAAGCGACCGCATCACTGCGGAGGCTGCACCAATCCGCCTGTCGATCTCATGCTCCATCCTTCCCTCACTCGTGAACAAGATCCCGAGATACTTAAACTCCTCCACTTGAGGCAGGACTTCTCCACCAACCTGGAGAGGGCAAGCCACCCTTTTCCGGTCGAGAACCATGGCCTCGGACTTGGAGGTGCTGATTCTCATCCCAGCCGCTTCACACTCGACTGCAAACCACCCCAGTGCATGCTGGAGGTCCTGGTTTGAAGAAGCCAACAGGACAACATCATCCGCAAAAAGCAGAGATGAAATCCTGTGGTTCCCAAACAGGATTCCTTCCGGCCCCTGGCTGCGCCTAGAAATTCTGTCCATAAAAATTATGAACAGAACCGGTGACAAAGGGCAGCCCTGCCGGAGTCCAACATGCACCAGGAACAGGTCTGACTTACTGCCGGCAATGCGAACCAGACTCTTGCTCCGTTCGTACAGGGACCAGACAGCCCTTATCAAAGGGCCCCGAACCCCATACTCCCGAAGCACCCCCACAGAATACCACAGGGGACACAGTCGAATGCCTTCTCCAGATCCACAAAGCACATGTGAACTGGTTGGGCAAACTCCCATGAACCCTCGAGCACCCTATGAAGGGTATAGAGCTGGTCCAGTGTTCCGTGACCAGGACGAAAACCGCATTGTTCCTCCTGGATCTGAGGTTCGACTATCGGTCAAATTCTCCTCTCCAGTACCCTGGAGTAAACCTTCCCTGGGAGGCTGAGAAGTGTGATTCCCCTATAATTGGAGCACACTCTCCGGTACCCTTTCTTAAAAAGAGGGACCACCACCCCAGTCTGCCACTCCATAGGCACTGTCCCTGACCGCCACGTGATGTTGCAGAGGCGTGTCAACCAAGACAGCCCCACAACATCCAGAGACTTGAGATACTCAGGGCGGATCTCATCCACCCCCAGTGCCTTGCTACCGAGGAGCTTGCAAACCACCTCAGTGACTTCGGCTTGGGTAATGGATGAGTCCACCTCTGAGTCATCAGCCTCAGTCTCCTCAATGGAAGACATGATGGTGGGATTGAGGAGATCCTCAAAGTATTCCTTCCACCACCCGACAGTGTTCCCTGTCGAGGTCAACAGCTCCCCACCTGCACTGTAAACAGTGTTGGCAGAGTACTGCTTCCCCCTCCTGAGGCGCCGGACGGTTTGCCAGAATTTCTTCGAGGCCAACCGATAGTCCTTCTCCATGGCCTCCCCAAACTCCTCCCAGTTCCGAGTTTTTGCCTCCACAACTGCCCGAGCTGCAGCACGCCTGGCCTGCCGATACCCGTCAGCTGCCTCAGGAGTCCTGGAGGTCAACATGGCCCAATATGACTCCTTCTTCAGCTTGACGGCATCCCTTACTTCCGGTGTCCACCACCGGGTTCAGGGATTGCCGCCACGACAGGCACCAGAGACCTTGCGGCCACAGCTCCGAACAGCCGCGTCCACAATGGAGGTAGAGAACATGGTCCACTCAGACTCAATGTCCCCCATCTCCCCCGGAAGCTGGGAAAAGCTCTCCCGGAGGTGGGAGTTAAAGACCTCCCCAACAGAGTGCTCGGCCAGACGTTCCCAGCAGACCCTCACCATACTTTTGGGCCTGCCAGGTCTGTCCAGCTTCCTCCTCCGCCAGCAGATCCAACTCACCACCAGGTGGTGATCAGTTGACAGCTCAGCCCCTCTCTTCACCCAAGTGTCCAAGACATAGGGCCGGAGATTAGATGAAACGACAACAAAGTCGATCATTGACCTCTGACCTAAGGTGTCCTGGTGCCACGTGCACTTATGGACACCCCTATGCTCGAACATGGTGTTCGTTATGGACAAACCATGACTAGCACAGAAGTCCAATAACAAAACACCACTCGGGTTCAGATCGGGGAGGCCGTTCCTCCCAACCACGCCCCTCCAGGTGTCACTATCGTCGCCCACGTGAGCATTGAAGTCCCCCAGTAGCACAATGGAGTCCCCGGTCTGAGCACCCCTCAGTACCTCTCCCAGGGACTCCAAGAAGGCCGGATACTCTACACTGCTATTCGGCCCGTAGGCACAAACAACAGCAAGATCCCTCTCCCCAATCCGAAGGCGCAGAGAGGCAACCCTCTCGTTCACTGGGGTAAACTCCAACACATGGCGGCTGAGCTGGGGAGCTATAAGCAAGCCCACACCAGCCCGCTGCCGCTCACCATGGGCGACTCCAGAGAAGTGGAGAGTCCAGCCCCTCTCAAGGAGCTGGGTTCCAGAGCCCAAACTGTGCATGGAGGTGAGCCTGACTATCTCTAGCCGGTACCTCTCAACCTCCCGCACAAGCTCAGGCTCTTTCCCCCCCAGCGAAGTGACATTCCATGTCCCAACAGCTATCTGCTGTGTCCGGGGATCAGGTCGTCGAGGCCCCTGCCTTCGACTGCCACCCAATCCACACTGCACCAATCCCCTACTGCTACCTCTGTGGGTGGTGAACCCACAGGAGGTCGGGCCCATGTCATCTCTTCGGGCTGAGCCCGGCCGGGCCCCATGGGTAAAGGCCCGACCACCAAGCACTCGCATGCGAGCCCCAACCCCGGGCTTGGCTCCAGGGTGGGGCCCCGGCTGCGCCATACCGGGCGACGTCTCGGTCCTTGGTTGTTGCTCCATTAGGGGTTTTGGTGAACTGCTCTTGGTCTGGCCTGTCACCTAGGACCTGTCTGCCTTGGGAAACCCTGACAGGGGCATAATGCCCCCAACAACATAGCTCCTAGGATCATTCAAGCACACAAACCCCTCCACCACAATAAGGTGGCAGTTCTAGGAGGGGACTACACCACCCTGCTGCCCCATTTCCCTGTAGTAAAGGAAAATGTTTCCCTTTAAACCACTCCAGTGTAGCTTTAGCAATATGTTTAGGGTCATTATCTTGCTGAAATGTGAACCTTCATCCCAGTCTCAAATCTCTGGCTGACTCAAATAGGTTTTCCTCCAGAATTGCCCTATATTTAGTGCCATCCAGCTTTCCTTCAATCCTGGGCAGCTTTCCTGTCCCTGGAGATGAAAAACATCCCCACAGCATGATGCTGCCACCACCATGCTTCACTGTACAAATGGTGTTCTCAGGGTGATGGGAAGTGTTGGGTTTGTGCCACATATGGCATTTCCCATGATGGCCAAAAAGTTCAAATTTTAGTCTCATTTGACCAGAGAATCTTCTTCCATGTGTTTGGGGAGTCTGCCACATGCTGTTGGGCAAGCTCCAAACGTGTTTTCTTAAGCAATGACTTTTTTTCTGGCCGCTCTTCCATAAAGCCCCGCTCTGTGGAATGTACGGCTTAAAGTGGTCCTATGGACAGATACTCCCATCTCCACTGTGGAACTCTGCAGCTCCTTCAGTGTTATCTTTGGTGTTTTTGTTGCATCTCTGATTAATGTCCTCCTTGCCTGGCCTGTGAGTTTTGGTGGGTGGACTTCTCTTGTCAGGTTTGTAGTGGTGCCATATTCATTCCATTTTGCTGTAATGGATTTAATGGCGCTCCGTGGGATATTCAAAGTTTGGGATATGTTTTATAATCCAACCCTGATCTATACTTCTCCACAACTTTGTCTCTGACCTGTTTGGAGTGCTCCTTGGTTTTTATTTTGCTTGCTTAGTAATGTTGCAGAGTCAGGGTCCTTCCAGAAAATGTTGGTTTATACAGACATTATGTGACAGATCATGTGACACTTTGCTTGCACACAGGTGGATCTTAATCAACTAATTATGTGACTTATGAAGTGAATTGGTTGGACCAGCTCTTACACTGCAGTAAATTTCAGTGCAAGTTACATCTTCTTCTTTTGGCTCTCCCGATTAGGGGTCACCACAGTGGATCTTTCATCTCCATTGCTCCCTGTCTTCCACATCCTTCTCTACCACACCTGCCACTTTCATGTCCTCTCTCACCACATCCATGTATCTTCTCTTTGACCTTCCTCTTTTTTGTTTGCCTGGCAGCTCCATCCTCAACATTCTCCTTCCCACATGCTCTGCCTCTCTTCTCAGGATGTGCCCATACCATCTCAGTCTCATCTCTCTTAGCTTAATTCCCAAGCTCTCCACATGTGCTGTCCCTCTGATGTACTCATTCCTTATCCTGTCCAACCTTGTCACTCCCATTGCAAACCTTAACATCCTCAACTCCGCCACCTCCAACTTTGCCTCCTGTCTCTTTGTTAAGGGTATGGTCTCCAATCCATACATCACAGCTGGTCTCACTACTGTCTTATACATCTTACCTTTCACTTTTGCTGGGACTTTCCTATCACAAATGACTCCCAAAATCCTTCTCCAACTGCTCCACCCTGCCTGCACTCTCTTTCTCATGTCACTATCGCAGACCCCATTTTCCTGCACAGTTGACCCCAGGTACTTGAATTCACCAACTTTCTTTCCATCTACTCCTTGCATCTTCACTACACTCTCGTCCCCATTCTCATTGATGCATATGTATTCTGTTTTGCTACTGCTCACTTTCATTCCTCTTCGTTCCAATGCATACCTCCATCTCTCCAAACCCAACTCAACCTCCTTTCTACTTTCACCACATATCACAATATCATCTGCAAACATCATGTTCCATGGTGACTCTTGCCTCACTTCATCTGTCAAGCTATCCATCACTATGGCAAACAAAAAAGGACTCAAAGCAGATCCTTGATGGAGTCCCACCTTCACCTTGAACCATTCAGTTGTTCCAACTGCACACCTCACTGCTGTTTCACTGTTCTCATACATGTCTTGCACCACTCTAATATACTTCTCATTCACTCCACTCTTTCTCATACAATACCATAACTCATCTCTCGGCACTCTATCGTATGCCTTCTCCAGGTCTACAAACACACAATATAGCTTTCTCTGGCCCTCCCTGTACTTCTCCATTAACATTCTTAAAGCAAAAATTGCATCCAACGTGCTCTTCCTTGGCATAAACCTGTACTGCTGTTCACAGATTGCTACCTCTCTTCTCAATCTCACCTCCAATACCCTTTCCCATAGCTTCATGGTGTGGCTCATCAATTTTATTCCTCTGTAATTACTGCAGCTCTGTACATCTCCCTTATTCTTGTATATTCGGACTAGCACACTCTCCATTCATTTGGCATTTTCTCATTCTCTAGGATCTTATTAAACAATCTCGTTAGGAACTCCACAGCTGTCTCACCCAAATATCTCCAAGCCTCAATCGGGATACCATCTGGTCCGACTGCTTTCCCAGTCTTCATTCTTTTCATGGCTGCCCTCACCTCATCCTTACTAACCAACTCTGCTTCTTGATTTGCTGTCTCCAATGAATCTGACCTTTTCTCTCTTGAATTCTCCTCATTTAATAAATCCTCAAAGTACTCTTTCCACCTTCTTATACACTCTCTTTGTTTGTCAGCACATTTCCATTTACATCTTTCATCACTCTTACCTGCTGTACATCCCTCGTTTCCCTGTTTCTCTGCCTAGCTAGTCTGTACAGGTCTTTCTCTCCTTCTTTGGTCTCCAGTCTTTCGTACAACTCCTGGTATGCATCTGCTTTCGCCTTCGCTACCGCTCTTTTTGCCTTCTGTCTCGTCTCTCTGTATAACCGCCTGCTTTCCTCATCTCGCTGATCGTCCCAATTCTTATTTGCTAGCCTCTTCTCTTTTATAATTTCCTGCACTTCTTTGTTCCACCACCATGTTTCCTTGTCTTCCTTCCTCCTTCCCAATGACTACCCTAGCACCTTCCTTGCTGCCTCTCTTACTAGTACAGCAGTAGTATTCCAATCTTCTGGCAGACTTCCATAACCACTCAATGCTCATCTCATTTCTTCCCTAAACTCCTTCTGATGTTCAACCTCTTTTAGTTTCCACCACTTAATCTTTGGCTTCACTATTTCATGCTTCTTCTTTTTCACTTTCAAGCTCATCCTGCACATGACCACTTGATGTTGTCTAGCTACACTCTCCCCTGCCATCACTTTACAGTCTCCAATCTCCTTCAGGTTACCCCTTCTGCAGAGTATGTAGTCCACCTGTGTATATCTTCCTCCACTCTTAAATGTCACCCTGTGCTGCTCTTTCTTCTCAAAATATGTATTGACTATTGCCAAATTCATCCTCTTTGAAAAATCAACCAACATTTGCCCTTCCACATTTCTCTCTCTTACACCATATCTGCCCATCACGTCCTCATCTCCTCAGTTTCCCTCGCCAACATCTCATCTCATTATCTCTAGCCGCTTTATCCTTCTACAGGGTCGCAGGCAAGCTGGAGCCTATTCCAGCTGACTATGGGCGAAAGGCGGGGTACACCCTGGACAAGTCGCCAGGTCATCACAGGGCTGACACATAGACACAGACAACCATTCACACTCACATTCACACCTACGGTCAATTTAGAGTCACCAGTTAACCAAACCTGCATGTCTTTAAACTCTGGGGGAAACCGGAGCACCCGGAGGAAACCCACGCGGACACGGGGAGAACATGCAAACTCCACTGTAGGTGGAATTGGGATTAATTAAATTATAAATTATGTAATAATTGATAATTAAATTAATCAATTTATAAATAAAGATCAGTCTCATAAAATCTTAAATTATTAATCTTAATACTCACCGTGAATGGTTACATTCAAGATTAATGGTAGCTCTGTATTAGATGGGAAACCCAGTTGTATACAAAAGCTAAATTCTGAAGGAAAAAGGAGTTCTAAATAGTTGACCTTGTGAATAAACAACAGGAACAAGTAAAATGCAATTCAATTTTATTAGCTTTTATTTGTCTACTACTCACTAATAATAATAATCTCAAAATACATTCAATGTCGGCAAAGGTAATAACAAGACAAAACAATGGAACAATTACACCTGGACTATAAATTTGAGGGAAAGAGAGAGAGAAAGAGATAGAAGGAAAAAGAAAAGAATCCCTTGTGTGTGTGTGTGTGTGTGTGTGAGAGGCTAAGGCAAGCCGATTTGTGCGTGTGTGTGTGTGTGTGTGTATGTGTGTCCTAGCTTGTCGTTAGCTAAAACAAAGGAATGTTAGCTAAATAGAACAAAGGATTAGCTCTGTGGCTAATGTGTGCTTTGTGTAGGTATCTGTGGGCAGATGCTAATGACTAGCCACTCTGGCAATGCTTGAACAAAATGGCGGTCAGTGCCTAGGTGTCGTATCACAGGTAACTCAATGAGGAAGGTATCAAAATGGCGTCGGAAAAATGGCGCCTGCAGGCCTAGTCGAGAACACAAGCCTACGAGCTAGCGTATCACCCTGAGGTAGCTAGCAATCAGTTGCTAAGGAGAATCTGACCACATTACAGCTGGATCCAAACACTGTACTTAACAACAATTTCCAACAGACTATCTAGGCAAAGAACTCAACACGAGAGAGAGAGAGAGAGAGAGAGAGAGAGTGTGTATATGTGTGTGTAATAGGTGTTGGATGGAGAGAACTAGGCCTTGTAGCGGTCTAGCCTCGGAGCTGAAAATAACAAACTTGTCGCTGCGCTGCTAATCAGATAGGGAAGCTAGCAATGGAGTTAAGGAAAGATATCATGCAAGATACCCTGTCTAACAAGTTCAAAGAAAAAAACAGAACCAAAACAAACAATAAAAACAAACACCTTCCATGTCTGAGCGGGTATGCTAAATAGCTCAAAGCTTAAACATGACCCTAACAACCATCTGAATAAGCTACAAATTAAAAATTTGCCCAAGTGCCTACTCAATGCGATGGAAGTTCTTTCTCCGATGTCCGCGCTGAGGGTCGCAGTCCGAGGAGAGGAGGTTAGCGGCGCGTTGCGTCCAACCGCGGCTAACGAAGCAGGGAGATGAAGGCCTAGCTGGCCCACGGTGCTTCAGGAGAAACCTCCGGTGATGCGTCGACGAGAAAAAGCTGAGAGGAGCGAAGCTGTCCGCAAATGCCTCTTAGCGTGGAAAACTACTTAACTGTAGTTAAACTTTGCAAAGGTTTAGAATCAAAACCACTATATCGCTGAAACTTAGTGGGTCGTTCAAAAGTTCGGCCGAAACTAATTTGAACAGGCTGTTCTCAGACAATAGCGGTTAGTCTCAACACTGTAGGCGAGCGTGCCTACAGTCCGTCCGACCACTCCAGTAGTCAGAACATGAGAGAGCGAATCGAGGCGCTCTCGATACAGTTAAAGCAGTTCCACTTTACATCACATCCAGGTGGAGCGCGCAAGGAATTGTGGGATCGTTATAGGGGGCGCTGGCGAGTTACCAACATTCCCCCCTTGGCCATAGGCGCTGAAAGGAGTGATACCCTATGGGCACATGGTGTTTAGTCTGTGACCCACGGTCCCTAGTAATCCACAAAGAGGTAGTTCCACAAAGAGGTAGTTCCAAGGGTCCTTTCTGTGAAAAGTCTTTCAGACACAGTTCAACAGTTCAATTCATTTCATACAGTCCATAAGATGCATAGGCACTTGGGCATGAAAGCATAGGCACTTGGACATGAAAACAATTACACTATGGCTACTTAACTACCTTCTACATACAATATTTCACACAGCAAACAAAAAATAATCAAAACTCCATAAAGGAAAATGGAAAAGAGGGGTTAGTTAGCATGTTAGCAAGCCTACTCTTCAAGAAAGTTAGTGGAGGCCTTAGGCCTGATGGAGAATCGGACAATGCCACGATCTAATTTCTCAGGTGCGTAGATCGTTTTGTCCAGTTTGCGGTGTAGTGTCAGTATGTACCTATGTAGAGTGATGGCTATGAAGACTGTGATAACCCAACCGCTAGCTAGAAATCCCAGCGCAATTCGGCTTATTAAAGATCCTTGATCGGACGAAGGGTTTGCGCGGTTATTCAAGAAAGTGGTAGCGATGCCAGTGGGCTTAAGATCGAATTGCACGGTTTTGGTCCCTTCCAGCAGTAGTTGTGCTTGGAGGGTGGAGTTTATCTCAAGTTCGTGACCTGGGAAGGCATCGGGCATTTCTATCTCGGTCTCATACTGGTCAGCGCTAAGGTGATGGAGGGTGATGTCACCCACGTGAACAGTGGCTCCTAGTGGGACACTTAGGAGAGAGGTTTCGTTAGGGATCTTCATTCTAGTGGCAGTGTTATGTTGATCATATGATACCAGAATCTCAGTTTGGGGAGTGTTGATTAGCCACCGATTACCAGCTCTTTCTACTCTAGGTCCTATTCCTTCATCTTTAATAGACAATTTGCCTGCACACTTCTGCTCGGGGACTTTTGTCAATCCACAGAGACGGTCTGTGGTGTCTCGGATAAAGGGATTGCTGGGGCAGACCCAGTGGATATCTTTGGTAGAGGTGCACATGTCTAAGTTAGGGATGAGGTAGATAGAGGGGTTGTCATCGTGATAGGCTATGGTGGAAGGTGTCTGCAAACGTACGTGTATGTCGTTGTTCCAGAAACCTACATTAAGGACAGATTTGATTCTGTATATGTTTTGCCGTTCAATAACAGGGAGATTGAGGATGAAGCCTATTTCTAGGTTTTGAGGGTTCACAAAAATGGGGATAGCACTGCCAAGACTATAAGCCAGATGAATCTGTGATGAGTAAACGTTAGTCGTGGTAGTAGATCGGAGTATGCTGTCAACCATGCTGAGGGGTATCAAATATGGTGGGATTTTACCTCCACTCAGGGTGCTGAGAGAGCTACTTACTTCTCTCATCAGGTCCTGCATTAGGTCTCGGATTACTCGGACATACTTGACTTCGCTTCTCATGATTGCTGCTAGCCTGTCTACGGCATGTACTGTGTTCTTGATTAATGTAGAATGCATGTTAACGGTTAGTATGGTTCCCTGCAGGGTTTTGCCTAGGCCCTGCAGCTCCTCCTGTTGAGTTAGTAGTCTACCCTGGATTTCTGCAACATACAGGAGTTTGTTATTCCGATTTGAGTGGTAACAAGGGTGGTTACTTATAGATGCACGCTTATGGATTGAGAGGCATGCAACTAAGTTGGGCAGGCTATAACTTATTGTTTGTCCACCCCCCTATGGAGTGTGGACTGCTCAAAGAGCTTTATTTGGTTGCTATGGACCCATCTATACGAAGGCGCCTGGCTGGGCTTCGAAGTTTTGATGCGGTAGGCGACGGGGGACAGTTTACCGACGATTTCGAAAGGACCGGACCAACGGGGTAAGAATTTTCTGGCTACTCCTACCGGTTTGGTGAAATTGAAGTATAGGACTCTGTCGCCTACTTCGTACTCACGGTGTGTCGCCTTTCTGTCGTAGTAAGCTTTCTGTCCTTTCGCACTCTTTTCGAGGTGTTCCTGGGCCCACGCAAATGTGGCCTGCAAGTGGCGTTGCAAGTCGGTGACGTACTGGTGTGCGGTGTACGCAGTGGCAACGCTTAGGTCCTCTGGTCGGTAGAGGAGGTGTAAGGGAAGAACCATTTCACGGCCAGTCATCATTTCGAACGGGGTGACTCCGGTGGTGCGGTGAGGAGTGGACCGAATGGCCATCAGCACCAGAGGGAGTTTGATGTCCCAATCTTTGCCATGGTGACTCACATACTTGCGAAGCATGCTCACGATGGTTTGGTTGGCGCGTTCGACCTGACCGGAAGACTGAGGATGATACGCGATGTGGAACTTTGCCTCGACTCCGAGCATCTCCCACAACACTCTCATGACCTCTGCGGTGAAATGAGTACCTCGGTCGGAGTCAATGGATAGGGGCAAGCCCCAACGGCTGAACACATGGTTCATAAGAAGGAGAGCGGTGGTCTCTGCGGTTTCGTTTGGGGCGGGCAAGCATTCCACCCACTTCGTGAACGCGCAAGTGACGGTCAGGAGGTACTTATTACCTCGAGCCGATTTCGGCACCGGTCCGACCCAGTCTATCTGGAGATTAGACCAGGGGAATGAGATGCCTTTGCTTTGCAGTGGGGCGCGGTTCAACGGTTGGGCTGGTCGGAATTGGCAGCAAATCAAGCACCCTTTGACATACTCGGTAACGTCCTGAATCATGAAGGGCCAATAGACAATCTGTTGGAGTGTCTGGTAGGTCGCCTGAGCGTTCCTATGGCCCCCGCACGGGCTGTCGTGAGCGTACTGCAACATGACCCCCCTATGATCTGTGGGCACGACCCACCGGGGAGGTCCCTGGTTGCGTGGTGTGTACACCAGGAGTCCTTTCTCGAGTTTTAAGCCGTTTTTGAGATTGTGAAGGTGATTTAAGTCTCGGGACTGTTGCAACTCTTGTGGGGAAATTGGGGACGCCACGGGGTCCGCAAGGAACTTACGGATCTGGTGGATCACGGGATCCCTTTCCTGCATAGACACCAGGTCGGCATCCTGGGGCAGTCGGCCGAGTTGCACTGTTCCTGCTTGGGGTACTGCGTCAGTTTGACCTGCTCTAGCCTGTCGGCGAGTAATCGCGGTTACGTCATGGCGTGGCGTCTCGGGAAGCCATGACGGCTGGAATTCCCAAAGGGGGCCGTCTACGGCTCCCGCTTTGGCGAGGCCATCTGCCTCATCGTTACCGACTTTGTCAGGTCCTGGGACTTGAGAATGTCCCTTCACCTTCTTCCAATAGACGCACATTCCCTGTTCGGTTACGAGTCGATCGCATGCTAGGAAGAGTTCGGAGTGTTTCACTTCCTTGCCCCTTGCGTTTTTCATGTCCTGCACCTTCCACGAGGGAAAGTGTGAGACGAAGCTATGCCTGGCATAATTTGAATCAGAGCAGAGGACTAACCGCTTGATGTTCTCACGGGCAGCTTGTTGCAGGACGATGAGCACGGCTGCTACCTCCGCATATTGGCTAGTCTTAGCCCCGAGTCGATGTTGGTATTTCCCTTGTATAGGGCCGTTCGCCCATACGATACCGACACCGGCTTGCACTTTGCGTTCATGATGGAATGAGCATCCATCTATGTAAGCGGTGGGGAGGTCTTTGCAGACGTTCTCGTCATAGTAGTGGTGGTCGGAGGGGAGAGCAGGTACGGTTGTTAGTTCGGTTTGATCTGGACTATTCTCGCAGTCGCAATGCTGGCATTCCGCCAGCCCTCGGCCAAGCACCATCTTGTGGTTCTGGGCGTACTTCACCTCGACGTCGTAGCCCTGTAGTGCCATCATCCAAGCTGCGATGTGACTGTTCGAAACTCTTCCCTCTCTCAGCCTCTGGCTGTTCAAGAACGAGACCGGTTGATGATTGGTCTCTATCACCACCTTCTGGCCACCAATGTAACTGTGAAAGTGTTCAACGGCCCAGACCGTGGCCAGCAGGGCTTTTTCGCAGTCTGAAAATTTAAACTCCACAGCACTGAGGGGCCGACTGGCGTATGCTACGACACGGCGATCTTTGTCATGCTGCTGTGACAGTGCAGCGCTCAGGCAGTGGGTGGAGAAACTAGCCTCCAAGAAGAACGGTTTGTCTTTGTCGGGATACGCGAGGCAGGGAGCGGAGCAGAGCTTCTGCTTCATGCTCTTGAACACGAGTTCTTGAGGCTCACTCCACTGGAAGGGTTTATCCTTTCGGAGGAGCTCGGTGAGCGGTCGTGCTATCTCCGCGTAGTCCTCGATGAACTGTCGGGAGTAGTTGCAGACCCCTAAGAAGCTCCTGAGTTCGGGTACGTTGGATGGGGCTTTGATGTCTTGGATAGCCCGCACCCTCCCCGACTGGGGTTCAATGCCATCTGGCCCAACGCACAGCCCAACGTATTCGACTTTGGTGCGACACCACTGCCCTTTGGTGACAGAGAGCTTCGCTCCTGCTCTGGACAGCTGAGACAGAACATGGCGTATCTCTTCGAGGTGTGCATCAAAAGTCTGTGACCTAATGAGGATGTCATCGACATAGATCAAGTTGCCACGAGCTGCGGCATCGCTCATTGCCTTATGCAAGAAGATGTTGAATTCAGCGGGGGAGTTCGCGTAGCCGAACGGACATCGGTTGAAAGTTAGCTGGCGGTTCCCAAAGGAAAAGGCCAGCTTGTGCTGGTCAGCTGGATCCACGCGCATGGTCCAGAATCCACTCGCCACGTCGGCGGTGGAGAAGAACTTTGCACCCTTCACCTTGGCAAGTTCTTGATCCAGATGGATCATGGGCCATCTTGACAAGGGCACTTGCTTGTTCAGCTGCCTATAGTCAATGGTGAGACGCCACTTGCCGTTCGGTTTCAGCACTGGCCATAAGGGGGAGTTGTAAGTCGAGTTACACTCACGAATGATCTGCTTTTCCAGCAGAGTGTCCAGTGTTTCTTGTATTGAGTCGTATGCGGCTAACGGGATTTTGTATTGCCGCACGAACGTCGGTGGAGCGTTCGGATCTGTTGGGATTCGGACGGTGTGGATGTCCGTGACTCCGCAGTCATTAGAATCTCGCGCCCAGATCGCCTTGAAGTCGTAGAACAGTTCACGGAGCTGTCGTCTCTGGGCGTCCGTGGTCAGGCTGTCAGCTTTCACCAGCTGTTGTTGAACTTCTCGTTCGAAGCCTGGGTACGGTTCACCTAGAGCTGAATCGACGACCTCAGTTGCAGGGGTGTCGTTGCTCGATTGCGTGGCAAGAGCGTACACCAGCATGTGTTTCGGGGTGTCAGTTTTGGTCATGACTATGCGCTCGTCGCAAAGCATGATGTGAGGTTCGATGCGGATCATGTGGAAAGGAAGAGTGATCCAGGGAGGTTCCACTGGATCGGAATGAGTGTCCGGCGTTGGCAGCTCACCAATGACTGGAATGGTGAGTTCAAAGTCATGGAATGCCTGGTCTATCAGAAGGCCTAAAGGCCGACGGGCGGGGATCGTGATGGCGTCCCGCGTGGAGTTTTGAACCAGGAGGTAAGCGGAACGATGACTCACTTCAAGCAGCGGAGTCCCACACACGGCTAAATCGAGCTCCATGAAGAATCTGAGAGGCTGGAAGAACGCCTGGGAGCTACGAAACTGTTGGTCTTTCATGATGACCAGCTTAAGAGGGGAACCAGCAGTCCTAGCGGGAATGACAATGTCAAATTCGCTAGCGACATGGCAGGCTTGGGGAATCGTTTGTCCTGACCGCATTTGTTCCGGGTCAGCTTGGAACGGGTGCTTAGCAGCGTCGGCTTGGGTCCAGATGACCCGGTTGACTAGGTCCAGTTGGGCTCCCAGTCTGACCAAGATGTCTGCCCCAATGACCAGTGGGTCAGGAAGTCCGGGGACGACACTCAAGAAATGAAGGAATTCTCTCTGACCGATGGCGAGCGACACGGCGCAGACGCCCGTGGCTTTGATGGGGCTCTGTGGTTGTTCGGCTGACAGTAGCCGGTGGCTCTTCTGCACAAAGACAGGGGAAGGAGTGCTCTGACGCACTATGTCGAACCACGTTTGGCTGATGGCTGACTTCTCTGACCAAAGCGCTAACCTGACGCCAGGTGCCGTGACGCCGTTGACAGCAATGTTGCCAGATATCCAGGGGTAGTACCTGGTTGGGGCAGATTCGCCAAGAAAGCAAAGGAAAGACGGGTGGCCATCAAGCGCATTGCGGTTGAGAAGAGTGTCGGTTGAGTTTGGTGCGTCTTGACTCGGCTCAGGGTGGAGCGGAGTGGTCTCGAGGTTCTCGGGGACCCACCCTGACTCAGCTATCGGTGGAGTAGCCTCCACGCTAACTTCATCGCAACAGGCTCGATCATGACGACGAGGATCTGGGGTCTGTGGGGACGCGACCTGGGCCCACAGTTGCCCACGACGACAGTCAATGAGGGGCGCTAGCCTATCCAGTAGGTCTTGGCCAATGAGGAACGGTTCTACCCCAACAGAGCAGATGTAAGTGGGGTGAGTGATGGACATGCCCTGGAAGGTGAGTTCTAACCATGCAATGGTTGTTACTGGTGCTTGATTCTGGGTGAAGCTAACCAAGTTGACGTCACAACGTTCGGTTCTGATGGGTCTACCTTGCGCGCGCCGCGCATCAGAAACCTCTGTGAAGACTTTGGAACACATCAGGGTGATTTCCGACCCGGTATCCAAGAGAGCTTGGAGGGAAATGTTGCCTTCTACCACCACTGGGGTATAGATACGCTTGGCGTTGCCTTTCCTAACCAAATCTCCAAGAAACTGCGTCAGGGGTGCATCCTGCGGGTCAGGCTTCACTACCGGGGGGGGTGGTTTCAACTCATCGCTGCCTATTGGGCAGGGGTCCTTTCCCCACCCCACGAGGTAGACACGCGGTGGTGGTGGGGATGGGTCCCGGCCTAGTCATGCTGACGGTTCGTCCCTGTCCTTGCTCGGCTTACCCTTCCTGTTCTTATTGCTCAGCAGTTGTTTAACTCGTGCTAATTCGGTCCTCAGTTCTGCCATCCCAAGCGGCTCTTGGTTGGCTTGTTTAGCGGTAGCTAGCTTAGGGCTCCGCTCCCTTCGAGAGGAGTTGCGATGGGGCCTTGACTGTCCGCTATTCTGAGATTTAGGGCCGTGACTGCCAGGTTTGCGGTTACCTTGCCCTTTGGCATTGGGGCCCTGTTCCCCCTTGGCTCCAGCTTGTCGAACTTTCCAGTTACCTTTGGGTTGACTCGACGTCTGGTGGCCGGGGTTTGGGTTCGCCCAAGGGGGCCCGCGGTTTGGGGCTTCACCCCCTTCTAGGCCTAAGGACTGACCTTCCTGCTCATATAGACTGAGGACTCTGGGATCGTCCTCGTGGCGGTCTGTGGGTCGGACGAACGTCTCCCACGTTAGTTGTGCGGTGCGACGCATTTCTCTCATAGTATGGGGGCGCTGGCAACACGCGAGTGTTACTTGGTTACGGATGCACGGGTGAAGGTTATGGAGGAAGAGGGACTTGAAGTTGCGATCTTCCTCTAGCCCGGGCTCACTTCTGCCCTGAAAGTACGCTGCACGGAGCCGACGGTAGTACTCGCGAGGGTGTTCGCTTCGTTTCTGTCTGATTAGAATGGCACCCATCGTCGCAGCAGTCTCGTCCTCGTACAACGAGTATTCCTCTTTCAAGTACTTACGTATTTTCTTGTAGTCGTCGAGGACTGACTGCGGTAGGGTCTCAACGAATGCTCGTACGCCACTACCTAAAGTTTTCCAGACTAGTCTGGCCTTTTCATGCGACGTAGCCTCTGGCAGGTCCAGGAGGCTACGCTCGATTTCCCGGAAATAATCATTAACGCTTCGGTGTCTATGATTTTCCGGCTCAAAACGCTCTATGTCTTTCGCAAGGACGTCGATTTGGCAGATCCTAGTTTTGCGTTCTGCGACGAGGCGTTTTGATTTTGACCCGTAGGGGTCCTCGCTGTCTTCGCTATTTGAGCTGCTCTCATATCGCCTATGTCTGCGTTTCGGCTTGTAGGCGGCCTCTCCGTCAGAGGAGTCTGAGGGTACGTAGCGCGGCGTTTTCTGCGAGCTAGAGGCTGCAGCGATATTGAAGCGCGAGGGGGTGTAGTGGGGAGTAAAGTAAAAACTCCCAGTGCCACGAGGTGGCGATCGCGCGACTTTCACGCGAGTTGAGCTTGAGTGCGGTGTCTGATCTACCGTTCTAAGCTCAGGTTCTTCCTCCTCCAGAGCGGAACTCTGTTCTTGGGAGGGTTTGGCCGATCCCTCATCTGAGCGACGTGCTTGCGTCACTTCTTCTCTGAGGTATTCTATTTCGCGCTTTAGTTCATCTTGTGTGGCTCTCAGGCCCACGAGGCTACTCTCCGCGCTTTCTGCTCTCCTTTGAGCTTCGGCCAGTTGTCGTTTTAGTGTTCTTTTCTCTTGTTCGAGGGTCATACACACATGTTCCATTTCCTTATAGTAGATCATGAACAATTTGGGTAGCCCTTCTGGGAGAGTCATAGTACGCTCCTTAAGTTCCCTAACGGCTATGTGTATTTCATCAAAGCGAGCCTTTTGGTCCAGATCACAGAAGTAATTTCTCCTATCCTCCGGGACTTGGCCTAAATCGCCTACAACGTCGAAGAGAGAGAGGAGGGGCCCTTCTGACTCCCTTGATGGGGAACGCGACATTTTGTTCGAAATGTATTAATTAACTTAAAGGAAATTAATACTAGGGATTGATTAGGTTAGAATTTAATTCAATCCAAGTTGCTAAATAATTGATGTGGTTTCTTAGCTACTTTGTTTTCACTAATGTTTCACTTGTATTAATTAGCTCAATTAATAATTAGTTAATAATAATGATTATTATTAATAATATTAATTAAGTACTTGGATTAGATATTACTCTAACGTACTAATCAATTAAACCAGTTTATCAGCTAACTGTGGTTGGCAGCTGAATTTCAGTTCTGTGATTAACACACTGTTAATGATTCACCATTAAAGTCATCTGTGTTATACCTTGGCAGTTGATTTTGGGTATACAGCAGTTTACAAGTTATTGTTGAGAAATTCACAAGGTCATTAAACTATTCCTCACACGAGGCACCACTTTAATGTAGGTGGAATTGGGATTAATTAAATTATAAATTATGTAATAATTGATAATTAAATTAATCAATTTATAAATAAAGATCAGTCTCATAAAATCTTAAATTATTAATCTTAATACTCACCGTGAATGGTTACATTCAAGATTAATGGTAGCTCTGTATTAGATGGGAAACCCAGTTGTATACAAAAGCTAAATTCTGAAGGAAAAAGGAGTTCTAAATAGTTGACCTTGTGAATAAACAACAGGAACAAGTAAAATGCAATTCAATTTTATTAGCTTTTATTTGTCTACTACTCACTAATAATAATAATCTCAAAATACATTCAATGTCGGCAAAGGTAATAACAAGACAAAACAATGGAACAATTACACCTGGACTATAAATTTGAGGGAAAGAGAGAGAGAAAGAGATAGAAGGAAAAAGAAAAGAATCCCTTGTGTGTGTGTGTGTGTGTGTGTGTGTGTGTGTGTGTGTGTGTGTGTGTGTGTGTGTGTGTGTGTGTGAGAGGCTAGGGCAAGCCGATGTGTGCGTGTGTGTGTGTGTGTGTGTGTATGTGTGTCCTAGCTTGTCGTTAGCTAAAACAAAGGAATGTTAGCTAAATAGAACAAAGGATTAGCTCTGTGGCTAATGTGTGCTTTGTGTAGGTATCTGTGGGCAGATGCTAATGACTAGCCACTCTGGCAATGCTTGAACAAAATGGCGGTCAGTGCCTAGGTGTCGTATCACAGGTAACTCAATGAGGAAGGTATCAAAATGGCGTCGGAAAAATGGCGCCTGCAGGCCTAGTCGAGAACACAAGCCTACGAGCTAGCGTATCACCCTGAGGTAGCTAGCAATCAGTTGCCAAGGAGAATCTGACCACGTTACAGCTGGATCCAAACACTGTACTTAACAACAATTTCCAACAGACTATCTAGGCAAAGAACTCAACACGAGAGAGAGAGAGAGAGAGAGAGAGAGAGTGTGTATATGTGTGTGTAATAGGTGTTGGATGGAGAGAACTAGGCCTTGTAGCGGTCTAGCCTCGGAGCTGAAAATAACAAACTTGTCGCTGCGCTGCTAATCAGATAGGGAAGCTAGCAATGGAGTTAAGGAAAGATATCATGCAAGATACCCTGTCTAACAAGTTCAAAGAAAAAAACAGAACCAAAACAAACAATAAAAACAAACACCTTCCGTGTCTGAGCGGGTATGCTAAATAGCTCAAAGCTTAAACATGACCCTAACAACCATCTGAATAAGCTACAAATTAAAAATTTGCCCAAGTGCCTACTCAATGCGATGGAAGTTCTTTCTCCGATGTCCGCGCTGAGGGTCGCAGTCCGAGGAGAGGAGGTTAGCGGCGCGTTGCGTCCAACCGCGGCTAACGAAGCAGGGAGATGAAGGCCTAGCTGGCCCACGGTGCTTCAGGAGAAACCTCCGGTGATGCGTCGACGAGAAAAAGCTGAGAGGAGCGAAGCTGTCCGCAAATGCCTCTTAGCGTGGAAAACTACTTAACTGTAGTTAAACTTTGCAAAGGTTTAGAATCAAAACCACTATATCGCTGAAACTTAGTGGGTCGTTCAAAAGTTCGGCCGAAACTAATTTGAACAGGCTGTTCTCAGACAATAGCGGTTAGTCTCAACACTGTAGGCGAGCGTGCCTACAGTCCGTCCGACCACTCCAGTAGTCAGAACATGAGAGAGCGAATCGAGGCGCTCTCGATACAGTTAAAGCAGTTCCACTTTACATCACATCCGGGTGGAGCGCGCAAGGAATTGTGGGATCGTTATAGGGGGCGCTGGCGAGTTACCAACACCACATAGAAAGGCCCTTGCCAGCCACGGGGCTCAAACCCAGACCTTCTTGCTGTGAGGCGACAGCGCTAACCACTACACCACCGTGCCGCCCCTCGCCAACATGTCCATTGAAATCTGCTCCTATCAGCACGTGCTCCTCCCTCGGTATACTTTCTACCACTTCATCCATCTTTTCCCAGAAAGACTCTTTCTCTTCATTCCCACATCCAACCTGTGGGGTGTATGCACACACAACATTGATTACCACCTTGATCCTTGAGTCTCCAACTTCATGCCTATCACTCTATCTGACACCCTCTTCACATCAATCACACTGTTGACCAACTCTCCTCTCAAAACAATACCAACACCATTTATCTTTCCATCGACTCCATAATAAAACAACTTACATCCATCTCCAATGTTCTTGGCCTTGCTTCCTTTCCACCTCGTCACCTGCACACACAAAATGTCCAACTTCCTTCTTTCCATCATACCTCCTAACTCTCTCGCTCTGCCAGTCAATGTTCCCACATTCAGTGTTCCTACCCTCAATTCTAAGCTCCTTCCCTTCCATCTTTCACGCTGTCTCCTAACACGCCTCCCCCCTCTCTTTCTCCTTCTCCATTTTGGTGCAACAGTAGCACACTTTCCACCAGCACCCTGTTGACCAACAGTACCAGAGTTGGTTGTTGTTAACCCGGGCCCCGACCGATCCGGTATGGTATTTCTCTTTTCATTCCGCATGTTAGATTTGGCACAGTTTTATGCCGGATGCCCTTCCTGATGCAACCCTTTCCAATTTATCTGGGCTTGGGACTGGCACCAAGAGTACGCTTATGCACCCCCAGTGGCTGGATATCAGTGCAACTTCCAGTGCACTGGATTTCAGTGCCACTTACATAAATGTTGATATTCTCAACTTTCTTGTCTCCACTGTCGTGGTGTTTTTAAATGGACCTGATTTCTCCAAGTGGGCAATGTGGTCAGATTGATGTGGTTAGTTTGGTTTTATAAACACCAATCCTACCACTAACTCTACATCACGGGCGATTGCTCTAAGACAACGAGGGAGGCTCAGCCTCCTCTAAAAATGACGAACATCGTGTAGGATGAATTGCGCTAGGCTTATGTTATAGCCGACCTTAATGCTATTTCAGATCCAGAATCATAGAAATATATGTGCTCAACCCAACTACAGTGCGAAATCATTCCGTTATAACTTTCCCCAGTTCGCTTAATGTGTGCGTGAGTTTTTCCCCCTCGTGACAGCGCGATGCAGCGCAGCCTCAGTGGACTTCAATGGCATTTGGGAGCTCTGCGCTTTTCAATCTCAAAATGCAAGATGGTTATTGGATAAATACTGCGATAACGCCCGCCCACCGGACTCCCAGCCTCAGTGGACTTCAATGGCATTTGGGAGCTATGCGCTTTTCAATCTCAAAATGCAAGACGGTTATTGGACAAATACTGCGAAAATGCCCGCCCACGGACTCCCAGCCTCACAGTGGGAGGGACATGGCAAAGCTTTCCGCGAGGAGACTGATGATTGGTGAAAGCGGCCGGATATTTTCTTTGATTGACAGCTCATTTCAAATAGACAGGCAGTGGTGAATTTCAGTTCAGTCCCATGCTGATTCGCAAGTGCTGTGGTGTATTGTAAGAGATCAGCTTACATTTTGATTTCATTCATTACATATGGTTTCTACCAGCTTTTGTAGTTTGTATATATTTTCATTGTAAATAAAGTGTAAATATAGTGTTGTCAAGTTTGCTATCTTAGTGCCAGAAATTTCATTTATTTGAGTGACTGAACTTGAACTTGAGGGGGCTAGTAAGCTAGCAAGAAAGCTGCGCACGGATGCCAAGCATTGCTGATTTAATTTTGGCGAAGCCATTTGCCAGTCTTCCTTTCGATGAAAAAATTAAAATTAAAGAGCAGGGTAGACCAACGCCTCAAATTGACTTGGTGAAAAAGGTAGGGAATAATACTCGTTCCTTTCAGCTCTCCTGGTACGAGAAAGTGAATTGGCTAACAGCAAGTGACCCACATCAACAACAGTAAATAGGCTACTTTAGTAATATGTCATGGATGGACCAAAAATATAGAATCTATTTAAAATGTTTATGCTGAGTATATTATATTGGAATATTTTTTTTTTCTGGATATGAATTAAACACAGCTACAATTTGGAAAACATTTTTAAACAAAAACACAGCCGAGAACATTTCACACTACAGACCTGGATTAAAAGTGAAGGGTTATCAAAATTGTCAATAAAACATTTCTCAGTCAAAATAAGTAAAATATAGGGAAAGTGTCATTGAATGAAATGTGTGGTTTCAATAATGATCAATTTTTAAACAACATGCCACAATTTTAAAATATAAAATGTTAAAATATACCCCCCCAACACCACCATCATGTATATTGGACAGTAGGCTAATGGGCCAAAAGAACATGTTATTTCACAGTTTGTGACCCTGCCAACAATCAGCCAGATCAGAGGCAAGAGTATGGGCAAAATTGATATGTTTTTTCTTTTAAAATCTGGAAATATCGTAACCAACCAGCCTCCCCTGTTTGAAAGACTACCAGCCCCCACTGCTCTACATTATTTTATACCACATGGATTGCGGAATAGTTTGCAAGTGTATGACAATGTTGATTTATATTCTTTGTATGTAAGACATAAAAGCTACATTCTCAATCAGTGTATTGTTATTCTCAGTCATTATCTAGCTTCAGTGCCTGCATATATTTTCTGCCTGCCTTGTAACAGTGTTCTCATGTTGAAGCCCTGAATCCTCAAATTCCAAGTTTGATGATTTTTTAAAAAAACTTTCTCACAACTTCTTTTGTAAACTAAACCCTAACCAAGTCGCATCAATGTGTGAATCATTAATTCAACATAGTTTTTACTTACATGCACACTTGCACATAATTGTCAAGCCCTGTTGAACAATGTTACATCCATTATTACAAAAAAAAGAAAGAATATGGCATAACTGTGATCCTGCCTTGAGATGGACATCCACTAGTTAAATACACTCTCTCAGTATAGTTTGGAGCAAATTTCATTAATTAATAAAATTTCATTTTAGAATGTAAAGTTTCTTCCACTTGTTGCAGCTTTGCTTTGCCATATGCAGCTTTCTGTTTGTGGCTATACTTGGCAATTTTCAGTGGAGAGCAATCAATTGACACAAGGCTTTTGTCAAGTGATTCAGCTACCTCACCAGTGTATGTTGGATCCACATCTACACACATGCTCTCTTGTTCTGATTCTGTAGAACCTGCTGAATCTGCTTGGCTTAAATGTTCTTTCACTCTCTGTGAACATTTAGAATACAATTTTTGTCCAGGTTTAATATTTTTATTTATCAGTTTTGAAAGTGAATCTGCTGTTTCAGGAAGAATTGAACGTAATTCTGTTTTAACTTTTTTCTTGTGCCTTTCATATGGATCACAACAACTTTTCTGTAGCTCTTCATATTTCATCAGAAACAGTTTCTCATAATGCAGACATACTGTGTCTGTACTTGAAATGTTCTCAAGTTCAGTTCTCTGTTTAATTAATGAAATTTGCTCCAAACTATACTGAGAGAGTGTATTTAACTTACAATTTCTGTTGTATGTTAGTTTATGGCAGTCAGAATCTTTCTTTAGTCCAATTCCGATAGAACAGGGAGGAAGTTCAGCCATTTCTAGATGTCTAAGAACAAACTCATTTATACTGATCTCAAATTGAAAGCAACTACAATTAAATTCCCTAGTCAACTATTCAAAATATTCCAATTCTTGCAAAGAAACACATTCAGTTAATAACATTAGTAAATTTTCTCAGTGCTCTGTATTACAATGTATTTAATATAATCCAAGCAATATAATGTTATCTGAACAAGTATGCAGTTTACAGACTCTAAAACTATAAGATATGAGCCACCTGTTCTGGTATCAAAGGTCACCTATTGTGCTGTGTTGATATTGATAAGGCTGGCTGTTGACTGGTACACAATAGCTGGTCATTGATTGCTAATGTTACACAGTCTTAGATTAAAATCAAGTTACAAATAATTAATACTGAGCATTAATTGAAATTTTATTTAAAATTGAGGAAGAAACATGTCTCCTAACCTACTTGAGCCTTATTGAAGCATTTATTAACCCTCAAATATCAGTTATATGAAAATATATCAAAAATTCAAATTTGGTGAAAATGGATTTTTTAAACCCCTGTAGTTTAAAAATACTTGAGAGACACAGAACAAAAATTTGGAAATATAAAATATGGGTCTTGGGGATTACTGAAAAAAAATTTACAAGTTCCTAACTGCTATCCCACATTGGATTTCTTGCTACTGAAAATGGCATGTTTTAGAAATCGGCGAATTTCAAAACCCTATTACAGACAAACTAGGAATAGTGGAGACTTGGTAAAACTGAAATTGGTAGATATTTCTGTGTAGATTTGAATAACATTCTTAGTTTAAGCATTACTGCCACAGGCAAGCTTCCAGAATGAGTTGCAAAATGAAATGCAAAAAATGCAAATTTGTCTTTAATTTCCTTGTTAAAATCACCATCTAATATACAATGACCATTGAAATTCTAAGTTGAAGCTTGTAGTACAAGACATTGAGTCTCTCTGTGCAAAATTTTAGGTTTCTATCTTGCATAATAAAGATTATATTGCACTTTGAAATATGTATGTTTTGAGCAAAAAACAAAAAAATCGAAAAAATTCAAATGCCTGTATCTCTGAAACTATTGGTGATAGGAAGCTCAAGTTTTGGGGATTAATTTCTTTTAGTAGTATCTCTGAGCCCTCCAAATTTCATTGAAATCTGAGATGGTTGAGCATAACCTGTTGTTGATTTGGCATGGAATAACCCTTTTGAGTGTTTCCTTGAGAAAGCCCAAAATTAGAAATTCTTGATTTAACAGAATGTACATGGGGATATAAATCTGCCTGATTAAAAAGGGTTTCCATTTTAAAATTGATTCATTACACAGAAATGAACACACTGCTGGTGGCAACAAAACCAATTTGTTCTTAAATAACCAGTGCCTTGGTCAATATATAACCAACAATCACTATTATTATATAGGGTGATTACTGAAAGACCAGGGGTTTAAAGGTTTGAGCTAAAATATAAACAGGTTTTCCATTATCTCAACACTGCCTGCAGTGTGTCTAAAGGCTGTGTGTTGATCTTGTCTCTTGTTGCTCTCAGCTGTCACACTTGGAGAGATCAGCTGTTCAATTTATTTATTGCAGGACTGAAGAGCTCCCCACAGCCATGACCTGTGGCCATTTACTTCTGATTGATAGTGACCCTAACAAATAGCGCACTTGCCCAAGGGAACGAACTGTGTCTCTGGTTAAGCTACCCCCTCCTCCTTCTCTTTTTTCAATCACATTCAATATCTACTACACACACACACACACACACACACACACTCATACTTATGCATCAAAGTCTTCACTCTCTCTTTCTCCACATGATTGAAAGCTGGCTTTGTGGTGGCGTCTGGTGAGACAGCAGTAAGCCTATTGCCTCACTTTGACAAAACAGCATCAGTGCTCACTCCAACATGAAGTGCGAAGATAAAAAAGAGAAAGCTTACAACATGTGCACACACATGCACACACCCACAAGCTATAATACCACTTGAGTTCCTGTGGGAGAGACCTGTACACGCCATGATATACGAGTAGCCTACTGATCAGCCCTTGGGACAGATTTGTCCAGGCCCCAAAAAGCCAGAGGCACATCACTCATGTTCCAGCATGCACCTGCCTTCCAACAGAGCCTCTGTTCTCCTCATCCTCATCATTAATAAGTTAGCAACACACAGAGGGAACACATAATTACACATAAGCAGTGCTTTATGTAATGCCTAATGAGTTCAGTACTGTTAGTCTGTTTTCAGAATTTACTGGGGTTTACTAAAATGGCCTGATATTAATTTGTCCTTCACTGTAAATCTTTCTAATTACCCAATATGTAAATAGCTGTGATGATGAAATGCCCAAAAGGCTGTGTTTACTGACTGCACAGATTTTCATGTAATGAAAACAGAGGGGGACCTATTTACAGCAACGTTTATAAATAACCACAGAGATAAATATGATAAATACATTAGTCATCTATGCTAACGAGCAATGCATAGATCATCATTTTGGCAACATTTGAGTCATTTCATGCACAACACTATCATTTTCTGCACCATTAAACCTGAAAATAAATTAACACTTTTGTCTGTTGGCAAAGTGTTTCCCATCTGTCTCACTAACAAATCCTGTTCCACTGGGTACTACTTTTAAATACTATATCTAGTATTATACATGCTAGATATGATGATGGAAAATAATACAAAACATTATTTGACACTCTGGGTTAAAGGTCATTTAAGCATAATATAATTCTCTGACATTACAATGGTGCAATGTGTCATTTTACAGAAGCATTTATCTACAGTCAGACAAAATACAATTCAAGCCTAATGCTGATTATAAGTCTATAGTCATGGACATACCATATGAATACCTATATTGTCATTGTACAGGTACAGCAAGATTCAGGATGCAGCACTAGGAATAAAATATAAATATTAATTATTTATAGAATATTGAAATATAAAATATTGATATAAGGTAAAGAAGGATAAAATAAGCATGTGAAAAGAAGTAAGGCATTGTGCGTATTTTGTATGTGCATGGATCATGGTCTTATCATAGATCCTTGTATGTATATGGAGTTATGATTTTAAAGTGACAGTGTGTTCAGTAAGCAGTTTTGTGTAAAACATTTGCAACAATGCAGAATATAATATGCAATTTAGTATAAACATGTCAGGAAAGTGCAGGTAAGGTAGCAGCTACACATAGTCCTACTGTATAATCTGAGGTGCCTTGGTGGATTTGTTCATGAGGTTTATTGCTCTGTGGTAGAAACTGTTCCTCTATCTGACATTGTGGGCTCTAGTGCATCTGTAGCGCCGTCTGGAGGGAAGGAGAGTAAAAAGTTGGTGACAGGTGTGTAGGGTCATTGCAAATGGTGATGGCTCTACAGAGACTGCAGAAGCTGTAGATAACTTTGAGAGGTGGCAGCTGGGCTCCGATGACTCTCTGGGTGCAGTTGATGCTCAGCTGCAGAGTATGTCTCAGCTGGTGTACCATGTTGAGATGCAATACGTGAGGATGCTCTTAATGCTACAGCAGTAGATGGTGCCAAGTAGATAGTTGCTAATTTTTACTTTCTTTAGGTATCTCAGAAAGTAGAACCATTGTTTTGCCTTCTTTATCAGTGCTGTGGTATTGATAGTCCATGATACATCCTCTGACATGTGGATGCCGAGGAACTTGACACTTTTTCCACCATGTCTCCACTGATGAAGTGTCCTGAAGTTGATGATAAGCTCTTTGGTCTTACTAGTGTTGAGAGATAAGCAGTTGTCTCACCAGGTGCTGGACCTCCTCCCTGCAGGCAGACTCATCATTATGAGACCAACCCTATCACTGTGGTATTATCTGCATTCTTAATGATGGTGTTTGTACTGTGGACAAGAACACAGTCATAGGTGGAAGGGGAGTACAGGAGTGGGCTTAAAACACAGTTCTGAGGAGCGCCAGTGTTCAGTATTAGACTGGACACGTGATGTGTTCCCAGTCTGACTGACTGAGAATGGTTGGTCAGGAAGTCCACGATGCAGGTGCAGAGGTGTTGGTTGAGGCCCAGATCCTGGAACTTGAAGACCAGTTTGTTGGGGATTACTGTATTGAATGCTCCACTATGGTCAATGTACACCATCCAGACATATGTACTTGGATGTTGGAGGTGAGTTAGTGTGGTGTGAAGAGACGTTGAGACTGGATGGAAGTCATGGAGGCTCTTCATGGCTGACTGAAACAATGGTGGCAGACTGGAAGATCTTATACCATCACTTATACCATCATACAGTGCCAATCAAAGGTTTAGACATACTGGTACTGTAAGTGTTGCAAGACCAGCAGTTATTCAGAAAACAGTGGTAACACTCAATGTTACAAACGGTCACATAATGATTGGTTTCAGCTACAAACTTTTCCATTATTTCCTGGTTATCAACTTGATTTGTATTTTGATTCTTGTTCTTGTCTAGTCTTGCTCATTTGTAGATCACTGGACATGTAACTTTTTTACAAACTTGATTTTGGAGTTGATTTAGGCTGTTTGAATGCTTAATAAATATACCATATACTTGCATCCATCTTTACCACCTGTCTGACAGAAGATTGTGCCTATCATGGATGCAGCAAGTTTCCCTCAACAGCTATCTACTCTACCTCCCACGCTGATGTATCCCCAGTACTCACAGCCTGTCTAGAGCGATGAGAAAAATGTAAAGGCTTTCTGCTACAATGCTCCCTATAGTTCTCCAGTCAAGAGGGAACTTCCAAGTCCAGCAAAGTGGCTCAGTTAATAAACTTGTTGATGAAGAAAGCACTCAGCTGGGCTACTGTGGTATGTCAACAGGGAGGTGAAGTTATCAGGACCTATGATCACTTCATCACATTATTTCAGTGCATATTTGATTACACCTGACTGCAAGGTCATCAGCTTCTCGCTGTTATTCAGGGAAGATGCAATGTAGCCAAGTATGCAGTTGAATTCAGAATGCTAGCCACGGGCAGTGGATAGAATGAATTGCTACTGAATGCTGCTTTTTTTCAGGAGGTAAGACCTGAGATAATCACTGATTTGGCATGCAGAGATGACCAAACATCACTAGACTTACTCATCAACTTCTCCATCAGCTTAGATAATCTGTTCCAGACCTGGGGAAAAGGAGTGGTTGAAAGGGTCATTAACTGTGGGGAAGTAGGAAACCACTTTCCAGGCCTCTACAGATACAGATGCTGGATGGAGGACTGCAAGGCTTTAACAGACTATAACACATCATTGGCAGTCAGTGCCCTGTATTCAGAAAGAATCTCATTCCTCACCATGTAATCAGTGAAGTACCCCCTTGTTCTAAGCCTTCCATGGCTACAACAACACAACCCCCACATATTTATCCCAAAGGGATCAATAAAGTTTTATCTAATCTAATCTAATCTAATCTAATCTAATCTAATCTAATCTAATCTAATCTATTATGAGCAGAAGTTGAAATTCCACAGGTGGCCATTCTGTCAAAAGTCATGGCTCCAATAACCCAGTCTCACCATACCCTCTACCATTGAAAACCCAGAAACCAATTTCAAAGTGGAAATTTGTCACATTTATGTGGAATAAGGAAGTGCTTAATAAAATCAAAGTTTACCTCCCTATCACCCTTTGACTATGTTACTGTCCTCTTATGTTATCCACTCCACCCTGTGACTGAATTTATCCTTTCTCAGCCACTAAGCCCAAAGCTATGAAGGAGTATGTCACAGAAGCACTCAAACTGGGATACATTTGCCCCTCCACATCATCTGCATCAGCAGGCTATTTCTTCTTTCAGAAAAATATGGATGGACTCAGACCCTGCAGCAGCTACTGAGGATTGAATAAAGTCACCATTAAATATCATTATCCAATGCCCCTTGTCCCAGAGGTGCCTGAACAACTTAAGGGGGTGTATATATTTACTAAACTCAATTTAAGGAGTGCCTACAACTTGAATAGCATTCATGAATGTGAATGGAAAATGGCCTTAAGCAGCACCACTGGCCACTTCAAGTATTGTGTTATGCCTTATGGGCTTTCTAATGCCCCATCTCTTGTCCAAGCGTTAATAAATGAGAAAAATGTACATTTCATGTTTCCCAAGTGTGTATTTTAGGATACATCCTCAGTATGCTCAAGATGATCAGGATCATCAGGAAAGATGGCGTAAAGATGGACAAAGATAAGGTCAATGTGGTGAAGGAATGGTCTATCCTACACATGATTAAAGAGCTCCAAATTTTTCTTGGATTTGCAAATTTCTATAGAATATTAATTCAGGGCTTCAGTTCTATAGTCACTCCTCTAACCTCACCGCTAAAGAAGATCTCATGAAAGCTCACATGGAGCAAGCCTGCAAACCAAGCTTTCACCCATCTAAAAACACATCCACCACAGCCCCCATTCTAAAGCAACCTGATCGCTCCTGACCATTCATCCTGTAGATTGCTGTCTCAGGCCCCATTCACACCTGGTATTAACATTTGGATGATCCAATCATAAGTGGTCAGTGCTAAGTACATGTGAATGTATTCAAATGCATCTCAAAGACGCCAATCACTTAAACCAGATTTGTAGGTGGTCTGGCACTCATATTGACATTTCCTATTTCTAGTGTGTCTGGATGCATCTTGGACAATAAACATTGTGCTGAATGGTAGCGCTCTCTACTGCTATGCTTATGGATAAAGACGATGCTATAACAGCAGAGACGAAAGCAGCTGCTGTTTGTAGCTTCTTTCACCATCTCATTTCTCATTCATTTATAAGTTTCATAAGCAGACCACATGATTAAAACATTTGAAACTGTCCATAAAGGTAGATGAAATAGGATTCACAGATGTTTCTGCCTGAATATAAATGCAGCGAAAGGCTGCTATAACATGACAGCCTTTCTCCACTGGAAATGATATATGAAATTTGAATGCAAGTGGTCACAGTGGATCTATTTTAATGCCAGGTGTGTACAGCGATGTGTCTTGGCTGTCCCCTTCTGATCTGGTCATTCAAGAGATGGATGTTAATACATAGTTTTCACTGATGTCACGGCATTCCGGGGAAAGCCCTCCAGCCGCCATCTTGTGGGTCAAACAAAACGGACCATCACCATTACCGGCTACGTTATCTTGGACGAATTTATGAAGTTATATAGTCAGTTTTCTAAAATAAAGATAGATGTCGGCAAAATCAAGCAAACAGAAGTATATAGATACATTAGACGACATCTCATGACAACGGTATGCAGCCAAACTGGCCTTGATTGGGGGAATTGACCCCTACGAAGTGGACAAAGATGCATTTTCAAGTGACTATGCAGGGCTGCCAAAGCCTGAAACTGCCAAAGCCTGCTCCAAAGCCTGAAACTGACTTCATCAAAATTTAAAGGCTGTCTGATATATACAACTTTATATATTCTACAGCGCGCCTTTTGGTGGATGCCGCCTTTTTCACGGCTGAATCGCGCAGATCCGATTTTTTTTTAGGGGGGGCATTGGAGTGTCTGATTATAATTTCAAAGTAAATTCTGTCTTAAAATTACTAAATAAGCAAATCTGTTACAGTCCATGAAACATAGGAAGTATAAGGATGAGAAAAAAACAGTTTAAATCGGAAAGCTGTGCACATATGCGCAGCTTCGCGTAAATGTGCGCAGCTTTCCGATTTAAACTGTTTTTTCTCATCCTTATACTTCCTATGTTTCATGGACTGTAACGGATTTGCTTATTTAGTAATTTTAATACAGAATTTACTTTGAAATTATAATCAGACACTCCAACGCCCCCCCCCCCCCAAAAAAAAAATCGGATCTGCACGATTCAGCCGTGAAAAAGGCGGCATCTGCCAAAAGGCGTGCTGTTTGTATCCCCGGTTGATTAAACACAAATCAAATCATACAGAATAGACCTAAAATGTTTTTCAAAAATGACCTTTGCGTGAGTGAAGTGACAAGTGTCAAATAGAAACGTGACAAACGAGCGATATTAAGTGTACATTACAATGTAAATGTACACTCAGCGGTTCCAGTTAGGCATTCTCCAGAGATTGTTTACATGATGTTTTGGTTTCCAAAAACAAACTTAAACACGTTTGTTTATTTAAACAACTTACCACTTATAAAATGATCGGAGCAGACTTTGCTGTGTTTGGAAGGCTGATAATCCTTGCGGTTGATTCTCGCAAGCCATAGATGTCTCCTTTGTATGCTGAGTTTCTTTGTTTGCTCGCCTTCGTGCTCCCATACAGTGGGAATTCCATAAAAGCTCCACTTGACGTCATCATCTGACCTATTATGACAGCCGTGAATACAACAGGTGTGCACCATTGCTAGCTTTAAATAGCCTGCTTGGGTTCTTTTAAAGACTTTGTACTCACGCGTTACAATGTGTGCTCAGTGACCCGTACGGTAAGCTTGACCCACAAGATGGCCGCCACTAGGGAATCCCCAACTCTGTGACATCATGTGCAAACTATGTATACCAGGTGTGAACAGGGCCTCAATGACTAGGCAAGAAGACCAAGCTCTGCCCAGGGGCATTTTTTTCAAGAAAATGTTTCTGGCTGAAAGAAACTATGACATTGGGAGCTGGGAGTTTCTAACGGTAAAACTGGTGTTGGAAGAGATGCATGACTGGTTAGAGGGAGCAGTGCATCCTTTTGTATTCCATACTGACCAAAAGAATCTTGAAAATCTGGAAACAGCCAAGCCAAGAGACTGAAGCCAAGATAATCCTGGCAGGGTTTATTCTTCTCCTGTCTAGACTTCTTCCCAGCTGAACTAAGGAAGGAAGAATCTGAGGAGGATTCTCCTAGAAACATGTTTTTTTCTGGGCCATGACTTCCTGGGAGATCAAAAAATTACCAGATTGAACAGACAAGAGCCCATGCCAGTATTACATCCCTGAACAATATGTTCCACCTTGTATGAGTGACAAGTTCATCACATGGGCATATGCATTCCCAGCAACAGGCCTGTTACCCTGGTGCTCACAAAACTGCCTAACTGTTTCAGACCAAGTACTGGTGGACACAGACAATTACAAATTCATCTCTACTTGTGTCAAAGCCGAGGTCCTGAGAATTCTACCTGCTGGAAAACTGCTCCCACAGTCTACTCCACAGTGTTCATGGTTAGAGATAGCGCTTGATGCCATCAGTGACCTCCCACATTCACAACAAAAGACAACCATTCTGGTCATTATAAATATATAATGGTCCTACCATCTCAGGATCCTGCAGGCTCATTTACCTTCTTACACTACTGACTTTATCTTTTGAAACAGAGAGGCTGTTGTTCAATCACTTGTTTCAGTACTTTAGAATAGCTGAGGATATTGTCTCAGATGGTGGAGCCCACTTTACAGCCCAAGTCTGGAAATCATTTATGGGAAAAACTAGGAGTCACACTTGGTCTCACCTCTGGCTATCACCCACAATCAGACAGGTAGAACCAGGAGATTATCAGGTTTCTACAAACCTAGAAAAAGATGATCAGGAGGACTGGGCTCTTTACCTGCCACTTATCACTACCACTTATAATGTAACATATATAAACAGTCAGGATGCATAGATATATTTTATTTTCCAGACAAGTCTGAGTATATGTTTTTGGTACTCACTAATATAGGTATATGAGTAGGTGAATTTATATTTACTTCTAGTTTTGAAAGCGATAGTAGCACTGTCTGCTTCAAACCTTCTTGGAGGCTCCTCAATCTCTGACCCCAAAAAAGTAACTGTGCTGATCCATGAAGTTTATTCCATTCTGGACAGAGCTGTGATTTGATATTGGCTCAATTGGTTCTTGAAAATCCTTCCTTTTTGTATGTTGAAGTTTTCAGATGTCATGCTGTACATCCCTGGTTTATATTCATGGATAACCATGGGTTACATTGGTGATTTATATTGGTGGACCTGTATAATGCATTCTGCATTTCTGGTTTGTTTTTCTGGGACAGAAGTACCAGGTTAAAGTTTTACCCTTTGGGCTATGTGTCAGGATTCTTCCATACTTAGATGAGTGGCTTCTCTGTGCCTCTACTAGAAAACAGGCTGTGCAGGACACACAATTTTCTCAAAGACATTTTATCAACATCCAGCTAGATTCAAGGGGAATGATGGTTCCCCTTGCACCCTGACATCAACAACAATGTCCACTATACCCAATTTTGACTTCTACTGAAAATGTTAGGCATGCTGTGCACAGCATTGATGTCTTTGGGCCTGCTAGAACTACGAAATTTTCAGCGAGTGGTCATCAACCTGCAGCAGAACCCCAACTGTGACCATCAGAGATGCATCCTCATATCAGTGAAAGGGACACAAGCCCTGAATTGCTGGAGACATAAGACCCTCCTCATGAAAGGTTTGCACTTACCAGAGAGATATAATCATCACAGATCTCTTCCTGACCAGTTGGGGAGTAGTGTTGTTCATATGAGGTGTAGGGAGTGCATGCAGCTACAATGCGAGCTTGAAACTTTTAAAACACAAAGGTGGCACATGGTGGAGGAACACCCTTTACCTCATAGAAACTCCTCAAGTGGGCTCACCCATGGCTAACTTTACTGAGGGCGATTCACGTGCATGGTCAGCACAATGGAGCGGCTATATTACTATCCAGACTGTGCATACCGTTTAAGATAGTGCTGCTGGCACCCAGAGGTTTCCAGAGATCTGGAAAAAGTCTGACCAGACACAGGTGGACCTCTTTGGTGATGAAGAGTCAAATCATGGTCAAGCATAGGCATCCCTAACAGAACCAAATGGCCTCTAGGTCATGACACAGTTATTCCCACTAGTGAAGGGAACACCCTAGCAACTTCTTTTTTCATGAATGCACTGTCATAGATGAATAGAAAGGCATGGCATCCCCAGCCTTACTATCTGCCTGTGGGTTTGGCCCCTCGTGACAGTGAATAATTTGATGTTTGAAATGTAGCAGTCCCTGAACAGATGCTGTGTGCTAGAGTTCCAAATACAAAGACTTTGCATGCTGTCAGGTAGGAACAATTCTAGAAGTTGTCTGGACAGGCATCCCACACCTCTCTGTTCATCTATACCAGTTAACAGCAGCTATTATAACAGCAGCTATTTGATCATCTGACTAACAATTTATTTGCCATGGTGCAAAATCATGGGGTGCTTCCACTTTTAATTAAAGACTTGCCCACTGGTTGATGGAAGTCATCACTGTAGCTTATGAAAAGGTGGGATGTTCAGCACCTCCTATGATGTGCCATTCTACGAGCAGTGCTGTATCCTCATGGATACTGTGAGGTGTGCTAGTACAGTAAATCTGTGCAGCAGCTACCTGGGCATCACCTTGTCCATTTTCCAGCATGTATTTATTTAGCCATGGCTTAGTGCTGGATTGTAAAAGGCATATCTGAGGGGCTATAATTACAAGCAAAATTTCTACAAGAGTTCTAAATGTTCAAAGAGTGCAGGCTACTACAACTTTTGAAGGGTTTGTTGATTGAATCATCCTCATTTGAGACTTAGGCTACGTTTACATTATGTCGAATCAGCGGATCATCAGATTAACGTTCTTAAAACGATTCGCGTTTACACTAAAACCGTTAGCCGTGCACACAGCAACACCAATACACGGATACGCTCGGCTCCGCAGGCATCCTGCGCTCCAAATCACTCCGCCCTGAACAGCGAGTGCCCTCTGGAGGGTGTGCACTCCGGCCCTGTGCAGCTCACACAGCGCGCGAGTGAAGTGTTCAAGCCACGATTCGGGACTGAGCCGCTGTGTGTGTGATCCCAGCACATATCACTTACTACTTGCAAGTGGAAGGATGGCAAGCCTAAAGACAATCATAACTACACAATGGGCAGTATTTGCATCAGTATTTGCAGTATTTTCATACTTTTATACTCTTTAATGAAAGGTGATACAAGGCGGAAGTCCGCGCCATTTTTCAGCAGTCGCATCACATGACCAACGCCAGCGAATCAGGAAGGTGGATGTCACAGTGACGTTGTCCAATGACGACGCCAGCTAGAGCTCAGCACAGCGTATTCGCGTATCTCAATGTTTACACAGCACCGGACCAGATACGATCTAGATTGAATACGTGGACGCTGGCGGATTCCCGTTTCTCGGCTTTTCCAGGTGGTTTAATGTAAACGGACAGTGCATCCGCGAAGAAAACAAGACAGATACGGTCTAATGTAAACGTAGCCATAGACTTGGATTTGATGTGAAGTTGAGAAGATTGAGACTCATTTAGACTTAAGAGCTACTGACTTGAGACTTCGCAGAGCTTACTGTTTAATAGTTGGTCAACTCTTTAATCCCTGATAGCCATTCTATAAAAAAATAAATAAATACAGCAAGACAAAAATATAATAGACTTCACCCTGGTTTGTGACTGCTGTGTGATAGGGGAGCGCTGCCTGATGGGTAGGGATTGGCCATGACTAACTTAGGGAGAAAACTGGAGAAAATCCAAGAAAATAATTACTAATCAAAGAACTGACATCAAGTAAAGTAATAACTGATCAAAATATAACAAATTTGGGCAGCACAGTGGTGTAGTGGTTAGCACTGTCACCTCACAGCAAGAAGGTTCTGAGGTCGAGCCCAGTGGCTGATGGGGGCCTTTCTGTGTGGAGTTTGCATGTTCTCCCCATGGCTGTGTGGGTTTCCTCTGGGTGCTCCGGTTTTCCCCACAGTCCAAAGACATGCAGGTTAAGTTAATTGATGGGTCTAAATTGACTGTAGGTGTGAATGTTTGTCTGTATGTGTCACCCCTGCGATGACCTGGTGACTTGTCCAGGGTGTACCCCACCTCTTGCCCATAGTCAGCTGGGATAGGCTCCAGTTTGCCCAGGACCCTGCACAGGATAAGCAGTTACAGATAATGGATGGATGGAATATAACAAATTTCCTTCTCTAATGGGCTAAAATTTTATACATTTTATAAATGAGCATTAATAATAACATTTGCTTGTAATGGATTATTACATTGACTGGTAATTATTGCATTAACAATGCATTACCAAGAAAACAGAGATCTATTTGGTAAAAAAAAAAAAAATAATAATAATAATAATAAACTTTCCTGCAACTGTTCTATGCTATGATTTAATCAAGTCCTAATGATGAATGACCATCATCAAGATCCCATACACTGAAGGCCTAAAACACTGTATGTAGTGTTTTGATTGAAGAAGGCAGGCAGTATCTTTAACTGCGTGAAATACAAACAGGACACCAGGAAGCCACAGTGGCATAAATACTCAGTATCATAACAGCCACATTGACTATTCATAATTCATTATAATCCTCATTCAAAATTACAATTGTGTTATTAAATATACATTATGTAGAGTAAGACATGCAAACAGAGAGTGAGCCACACCCAGCAAAGTTCAAAAACTGATGGACAGGTTGAAGCAAGGACAGAAATGGATGAAGGTGAAAGAGAGATATGATGATGATTATGTTGTGAGTAGAGGCTGCAGGGAATGAATAATTTAAAGCTAATCTGACAACAACAACAACAACAACATGCATGTACATGTCAAAAGGCTAAAAAACAAAACAAAAAACACCTAACTATTATGTGAAGGAGGAGCTGATATCTATATGCATTAACATTGACTAGACAAAGCTCTGCAAAGGGGTAAACACTGAGAAGGTCTGAAAGGCCAGGTGTGTTGGTGGTGGTAGTAATCGTTGTTGTCGGCCTCCTTTCATCTTGAGAGACGACGGCTGCACCAGAGTATGGACCCTTTTCACGTGACGTCACGACAAATGCGGCCGCCATTTTGGACGTGTACTACCAGTAGTTTACCACAGCCAACATTGAGGAACGGCAGCAAAGAAAGTTTTTACTTTCAGCAAGACTTCCATCATGCCACTATATTGTTGTGCACCTGGATGTAGTAACCATCAACAAACAAGGCAAGGTTTATCATTTTATCGGATCCCGACGGAGAAGATGGATAGCGGCCATTAACAGATTGGCAGCCCTCGGCATACCAACGCTTGTGTAGTGACCACTTTGTTGGAGGTAAGACGAATAAAATTAGCCAGAAAAGGCATTACATTGCTATTAACATTCTGTGGCGGCGAGTGTGTAACCAAATAGGTTAAAATAACCCATTGTAACCTCTTTGTTCTTCTGTAGTAGCTATTGTTGACTAGCTAATGTCAACAAGTAGCTGGTATGTTACTGTAGCAATGTTTACGTTCAGTCATTTGGATGACTGTTAAAACCTTTCAGTCTCAAGTTTTTCCTTTACTGTATTTACTAGTTTACTGTAATTATGATCCGGCAGCTATTTACACCGGATCCAGTATAAATAGCTGCCGGAGCCAACGTCCGAGGTTCTGGAGCGCGCTCCGGCTTGCTCTCCCTCAAATTAAGCAGCGCACGCCGGCTTGCTCCCGGAGTGCTCCGGCCGAGGTTCCCCTCAAATTAAGCAGCGCGCGCCGGCTTGCTCCCGGAGTGCTCCGGCCGAGGTTCCCCTCAAATTAAGCAGCGCGCTCCGTAACCTTGGCCGGAGCACTCCTGGAGCAAGCCGGAGTGCACTCCGGAACCTCGGCCGGAACACTCCTGGAGCAAGCTGGAGCGCGCTCCGGAACCTCGGACGTTGGTGTGTATGTGTATGGCGATGGGTTTTTAATGACATAGGTATACAGATCATGTGGGCCGAAGTCAGGTAAAGACGAGGGCTTCGTGTACTTCCGTATGTCAGTGAACAATCCTGGTGGAAGCAGGTAAACGTCGTTCTCTAAGCCTGCTAACCTCAATTTTTGCAAATATCTCTCCCTCTGCTCGCCCTGTAAATGCCCTACATCGCTGGATAGTGAAGGTGTTTTCTGCATCTCGCTCCTTTTTCTTTTATGTTTTTCGTTTGTCGCCTTCCTCGCATTCAAACTGATTCGAGCCGAAGTCCAAATGGCGGTCGCGTTTACGAAGGTCACGTGACTGAAAAGGGTCTATAGTCACTGCCATGAATTGCATTTCCTGCTGTGGCTATGTAGACCAATGCAGGAGTGGCAGTCTCTCCTGCATGATAGGCAGATGTAAGTTGTAGCTGATTGCTCTGTGGGACTTGACTTGCGAATGGCTCTTTTCCTCCTCAGCAAGTCGATGCGGCTTCTCTCTGCTTGCTTCACCCTGCTCTGGATGGCAGACTTCCAGGGTCCATGCAATTCAGCCAGGATTTCCCAGGACTGGACATCAATTCCTGCGCTTTTCAGGTCCCGTTTGCAGACGTCTTTGAAACGTAGCCAGGGACAGCCCCGAGACCTAAAACCCTCTGATAGGTCACCGTAAAGCAGATCTTTGGGGATAGAGCCCTCATCCATATGGTAAATGTGGCCAAGCCAGTGGAGGCGGCATTGGCTCAGAAGAGCGAAGACAGTCGGCGAGCCTGCGTACTCCAACACTTCGGTGTTTGGGATCCTGTCCTGCCACTGGATTCCAAGAATGTGTCTTAGGCAGTGGAGATGAAAAGAGTTAAGTCTCTTCTCCTGGGCGGAGTATGTGGTCCATGTGTCACTGGAGTAGAGTAGGGTGCTGAGAATGCAAGCTCTGTACACCTGCATCTTGGTGTTCTCTGTCAAGTTCTTATTTGACCACACCCTTTTGTGAAGCTTGGAAAGGATCCCCGTGGCCTTTGCGATTCTTGCGCTGATCTCTGGCTCAAGGGAGAGGTTTGAGGTTATTGTGGACCCCAGGTACTGGAACAGTCGATGGAGTTGAGCTTGTAGTCCCCTATGTGAATGTTAGGAGGGGAGTTGGTACCTTGTCCCATCGCTTCCGTCTTCTTGAGGCTGATGGTGAGGCCAAACTCATTGCATGTGTGCACGAGGTGGTCTATCAGTCTCTGAAGGGCTTCCTCAGTGTGTGTTGCCAGTGCAGTGTTATCAGTGAAGAGGGCCTCTCTGATGGTGACATGCCTGATCTTGGTCTTGGCTCTGAGTCTGGCTAGGTTGAATAGCTTTCTGTCGGATTGTGTGTGCAGGTATACTCCGTCTTCATTGTTGTTGAATGCGTAGGATAGAAGCATGGAGCAAAATATGCCAAAAAGTGTCAGGGCAAGGGCTCTGCTTGACTCCGCTGCAGATCGGGAATGGTTCTGACACTGCTCCATTATAGCATACTGTGCTGTGCATGTCCTTGTAGAAAGATTCGACGATGGCCAGCAGCTTCGGGGGCAGCCTATCTTCAGAAGTTGGAACAGTCCATTCCTGCTGACAAGGTCAAAGGCCTTCGTCAAGTCAATGAAGGTAAGGAAGAGGGGCTGGTTTTGCTCTTTGCATTTTTCCTGCAGCTGTCTGATGGAGAAAATCATGTCGATGGTTGATCTGCCTGGTCGGAACCCGCACTGCGACTCTGGGTATATGCGTGCTGCTAGGACTTGTAATCGTGCTAGGATCACTCTAGCAAACACTTTGCCAATGATGCTGAGTAGGGAGATGCCCTGGTAGCTGTTGCAGTCACTGCAGTCACCCTTGTTCTTGTACAAAGTCATTATTTTGGTGTCGCACATGTCCTGAGGTACGGAGCCCTCCCTCCAGCACATGCAGAGTACTTTGTGCAGATCCTGGAGCAGTACAGCTTTCCCATGCTTGATCACCTCTGGAAGTATCCCATCCACTCCTGGGGCCTTCCTGGCTGACAGACAATCTATGGCCTTGCCCAGCTCTTCTTCAGTTGGGTCTGCGTCCAACTCTTCTATGACAGGCAGGTCACGAATAGCATTCAGCACTACTTTGGACACGACGTTCTGCATGGAGTACAGCTCTAGGTAATGCTCTACCCATCTTTCCATCAGCTGCTGCAGGTCAGTGATGTTCTCTCCTGTCTTGGACTTCAGGGGGATACTCTTGATGACGGTTGGGCCAGTTGCTTTCTTGATGCCTACGAACATGCTGCTAGTGTTTCCAGAGTCAGCTGCAGACTGTATGCTCTGACTGAGTTTCAGCCAGTAGTTGTTGGCACAGCGATGAGCTGTCTGCTGGTACTTGCTGCGCGCAGTCCTCAGTGCATCCCATGTGACTTGGCAAGGGTTGTTTACATGCTCTAGGCATGCCTTGTGCTTGGCCTCCACTGCTGGTTCCATTTCCTGCCAGCTAGCCTCAAACCAGTCCTTGTTTCTCTGCTCCTTCCTCCCTAACACCTCCAGCCCTGACTGGTAGACAGCAGTATGCACGTGTTTCCATTTGGAGTCAACAGTCGTTGCTTCTGTATGCCTGGTTTCCAGTGATGCTTTGAGGATTTCCAAGAACTCCTGGATTTTGACTGGATTTGACGATCAACAGGTGTTAATGTGCGGACAGCCTTTGAATCTGGAGTGATGCATTTTATGTGGGATAAGACATATCTTGGAATGGACCAGGATGTGGTCAGTGTCGCAGTCTGTGCTGTGGAAGCTTCTAGTGTTGAACACACCATTGAGATCTTGCTTCCTGGTCAGGATTAGATCCAGGTGGGGCCAGTGGTTGGATCTGGGATGACACCATGAGACTTTGTGCCTAGCCTTGTTTTGAAAGAAAGTGTTTGTCACTCCCAGCTTGTGGAAGGAGCACAGCTCCAGAAGTCTCTGACCATTCTCGTTCATTTTGCTGACTCCATAACGACTGATAGTAGAAGGCCAGGATTCAAAGTCAACACTGACCCTTGCATTGAAGTCTCCCAAGATGTAAAGCTCTTCTTTGTTGGACACACTTCTGACGATCGAGTCCAGGGCATCGTAGAACTGGTCCTTTTCGTCTGTAGAGGAGCTTAGTGTTGGAGTGTAAGCACATACAAAGTTGGCTACACCTGTCCTTGTTGTCATCCTCATGGTCAGGAGCCTCTCAGAACCTCCAGTAGGTGGTTCGATGGTTGACAGCAAAGCGTTCCTCACGGCGAAGCCTGTGCCATGTATGTGTGCCTCCTCTGAGCTCTTTCCCTGCCAGAAGAACATGTAGTTCTGTTCATGCAAGGATCCATCATCTGGCAACCTTGTCTCCTGCAGAGCAATGACGTTGACGTTGAGATGGGCTAATTCTCTGTCAATTACAGCAGTCTTTCGTGGGTCGTCCAATGACTGCAGGTCACCTGTTGTAGCCTGGACACACTGTCCTCACATTCCAGCTTGCAATCTGAAGAACTGGCATCTTCCTTTGGATTTTACATTGGCCTCGTGCTGGAATTTACAACCTGCCTGTCAATATCTCTAAGCTCTAAGCACCCTATGGAGCAAACAGGTCGTGGCGGGGTAGTACCTTATTGTCCGGGGGCTGCCCAGATTGAGGCAGGCAGTGACTACCCAATGGAATCCGAGAATTCCTCCCACTGACAGGAGCAACCCCTGGTGCCTGGCTCTATGCCAAATGAGCCTAGGCTTATAACCAGTAAACTGCTGCTCCCTGTGTTGTGTCAATGCTAACTTAGTGAAGCTGGAGTGACCTCTCCAGGTGCAGGCCTGGGGATGTTGAAATGAAGGGCAAGCTGTTGTCCATGCAGCAGGTCCCCATTCTCCTCGCCTCTGATGGAGTCCAGGGGAAAAGCAGAAGCTAGTACACCTGGCACCAGGGCGATGCAGGAGTTGCCAGAACGATGTTGGTGACAACAGCGGACTGCCTTAGGGACTCCAGCTCCAGATTATTCCTCGGGGTTTACTCCAGAAGTCTCTCCCAGGAATGGGTATAGCTGCGAGACAGCAGAGGTTTGAGATCAGAGTTTTCCTTCTCCTAGATAAGCTATCGGGTGAACCGCTCTTTGTCTAACCTCTCATCTAGGACCTGTTTGCCTTGGAAGACCCTACCAGGGGCAAATGCCCCTGACAACATAGCTCCTAGAATCACTGAGGCACTCAAACCCCTCCACCACATTAAGGTGGCGATTCAAGGAGGGGTGGTAGTACACTGTAAAAAAAAAATATTTGTTGTTTTAACTTAAAAAAGTTAGTGCAAGGGCTGCCTTAAAATTTTGAGTTCACTGGAATTCACATAGTAAGTTAAACTGTGAACTTACTATATTAATTTCAGTGAACTCAAAATTTTAAGGCAGCCCTTAAGGCAACCCTTGAACTAACTTTTTTAAGTTAAAACAACAAATCATTTTTTACAGTGTAGTAGTAATAATAATAATAATAATAATAATAATAATAATAATGTATTAGAATTATCCAAAAACAAAAATTGGCTCTTACAATGCTAAAACTATCTACAAACAAATATGAGGACACACACTTCATAAAAATTAGGCTAAGGATATGATAAAAAAAAAATGAAGGAAAATATTATATATGTATACTAATCTAAGGGAAGTCTAATAATGATACTAATAAGCAGCATGCAGTGTATTTCTGTCAATCTGTTCTATGATGAAGGGAATATAATAATAATAATAATAATAATAATAATAATAATAATAATAATATACTTATTTCACACAAATGAACATTTAAATATGACCAACTGCATGTTACAGACATTAATAAATAGCTAAATTACAAAACATTGTCTATTATACAAAATATATATAAAAATTCATATATAAAACATATCTAAAGCAAAACAAATTATCACTTATTGTCTAAAATAATTTATCTTTATTTATCTTCATATAAATATTACAGTTGCAAAATCAATGAATAAAATGTTTCTATAAAAGAAAATCAGAATATGATGGCAATATCTTGTAATAAAGCAATAATGATACGTTCATATGATAAATTGTAAGATATAAAATTTATCCATAAGCAGCCCAAAACAAAAACATAAAAGTTTTGTGCAAGAATAAAGGCTAAGGGGTTTGTTGTGATCAACATACACTACCGTTCAAAAGTTTGGGGTCACCCAGACAATTTTGTGTTTTCCATGAAAAGTCACACTTTTATTTACCACCATAAGTTGTAAAATGAATAGAAAATATAGTCAAGACATTTTTCTGGCCATTTTGAGCATTTAATTGACCCCACAAATGTGATGCTCCAGAAACTCAATCTGCTCAAAGGAAGGTCAGTTTTATAGCTTCTCTAAAGAGCTAAACTGTTTTCAGCTGTGCTAACATGATTGTACAAGGGTTTTCTAATCATCCATTAGCCTTCTGAGGCAATGAGCAAACACAATGTACCATTAGAACACTGGAGTGATAGTTGCTGGAAAATGGGCCTCTATACACCTATGTAGATATTGCACCAAAAAACAGACATTTGCAGCTAGAATAGTCTGGCAGTTCGATATGCGTGGGTGGAGCACAGAGGACGGCAGGACAGAGATCAGGTTTATATAGAGGCTTTATTGCCACACTTTTCAGTTTAACAATGTTTTTCCTCCAAAAATAGAGACACACACACTCTCTAGCGTCTCGTCCGGGGATGAGCCTCTCTACTCTCCCTCCCTAAATAGGGCGCGGTCACTGGGAAGACACAAACAAACACAGGTTAATTGCAATCAGGTGTAGTGATTCTGCCACTTACCTTCCCTGACTCTGCCCTCCTGTCACAGACCGGCGCTTGACCACGCCCCCGCTGCCACATACCCCCACCACCCAACTCAGGCCGGGCGGCTGTCCAGCCTGCAGCCGACTCCCCCCCCCCCCCCCCTTGACGGGAGAGGAAGTCCATGTGCGCCCCCGGCCTGTGGACCACCTTAAAATTGAAGGGTTGGAGTGCCAGATACCAACGGGTGATCCGCGCATTGGCATCTTTCATGCGGTGGAGCCACTGGAGGGGTGCGTGGTCCGAACAGAGGGTGAAAGGGCGCCCCAGCAGGTAGTAACGGAGGGCGAGGACCGCCCACTTGATCGCCAGACACTCTTTCTCTATCGTGCTGTAGCGCCCCTCACGCACTGACAGCTTCCTGCTGATGTACAGGACGGGGCGATCCTTCCCCTCCACCTCCTGGGACAAAACTGCCCCCAGCCTTCTGTCTGACGCATCGGTCTGCAACACAAAGGGGAGAGAAAAGTCAGGGGAGTGTAAAAGTGGCCCCCCACACAGTGCAGCCTTTACCTCAGAAAAAGCCCGCTGGCATTGCTCCGTCCACTGGACCGGATCTGGTGCCCCCTTTTTAGTGAGATCAGTCAGCGGGCTGGTGACGTCCGAATAATTAGGTATAAACCTACGGTAATAGCCAGCCAGACCCAGGAACTGTCTCACCCCCTTTTTGGTCTTGGGCCTCGGGCAGGCCGCAATTGCTGCCGTCTTATTAATTTGGGGATGCACCTGCCCGTTGCCCAAGTGGAAGCCCAGATACCATACTTCCACCCACCCAATCACACACTTCTTTGGGTTGGCTGTGAGCCCCGCTCTCCTCAGCGACCTAAGGACGGCCCTCAGATTTTCGAGGTGCCTCTGCCAGTCATTACTATAGATGATGATATCATCTAGATAAGCGGCCGCATAAGTGGCGTGAGGGCGGAGGACTCTGTCCATCAGCCACTGAAACATAGCGGGCGTGACAAACAGCCCAAACAGAAGGGTGACAAATTGGTGTAAACCAAACGGTGTGGAAAAGGCCATTTTTTCTTGGGATAGTGGAGTCAAGGGGATCTGCCAATATCCCTTCGTCAAATCCAGCGTCAAATAAAAGCGAGCAGTGCCGAGTCGATCGAGCAACTCATCAATACGAGGCATCGGGTACGCATCGAATTTAGACACCGTGTTGACTTTTTTATAGTCCACACAGAACCGGACCTACCTGTCGGCCTTGGGTACCAAGACCACCGGGCTGCTCCAGTCACTGTGGGACTCCTCGGCGATGCCCATTTCGAGCATGGTCTCAAGTTCTTCCCGAACCACCTTTTTTTTGTGTTCGGGTAGCCTGTAAGGGCGGCTACACACTACCACCCCCGGGGGCGTCTCTATGTGGTGCTCTATGAGGTTAGTGTGATCGGGCAGGGGCGAGAACACATCCGAAAACTCGGTCTGCAACTGGGCGACCTCCGTGAGTTGGGTCGGGGAGAGGTGGTCTCCACAGGGGACCGGAGAGGTACGTGATGCCAATGCCCCTTTTTGAACCTCCGGCCCCAGCTCCGCCTTCTCTGGAACCACCGACACCAATGCCACGGGGACCTCCTCATTCCAGAGTTTAAGCAGATTGAGGTGGTAAATTTGTAGCGCCCCACCCCTGTCCGTTCGCCTCACCTCATAGTCAACGTCCCCGACTCACCGTGTGACCTCAAAGGGTCCTTGCCACTTGGCGGTCAATTTGGAGCTCGATGTGGGCAACAGTATGAGTACTTTATCTCCCGGTGTGAACTCCCTAAGGCACGTACCCTTGTTGTACAGGCAGGCTTGCCGTTCTTGGGCCTGCCGCAAATTCTCCTGGGTTAGGTGTGTGAGTGTGTGGAGTTTTTCGTGCAGGTCCATAACGTATTGAATTTCATTCTTACTTTGTGAAGGTCCCTCCTCCCAATTTTCCCACAGCACGTCTAGGATGCCGCGAGGCTTACGCCCATATAATAATTTGAACGGGGAGAACCCCGTGGAGGCTTGGGGGACCTCTCGCACTGAAAACAACAAGGGCTCGAGCCACTTATCCCAATTATGTGCGTCCTCACTTACGAATTTTTTAATGATATTCTTGAGGGTGCGATTGAACCGTTCCACTAAACCATCCATTTGTGGGTGATACACGCTGGTGCAGATTGGCTTAATCCCCAATAACCCATACAGTTTGCGCAGTATCCGTGACATAAATGTGGTGCCTTGATCCATCAGAATCTCTTTCGGGATTCCAACTCGGGAGATAACACGGAAGAGTGCCTCCGCAATACTGCATGCTGAGATATTGCGCAGAGGCACTGCTTCCGGGTATCGCGTTGCATAGTCCACCAGAACTAATATAAAGCGGTACCCTCGTACTGACCGATCTAATGTCCCGACGAGATCCATCCCAATTCTTTCAAACGGGGTCTCGATTAATGGAAGAGGGTGCAAAGGCGCCTTTGGAATGGCCACTGGATTTACTAACTGGCATTCGTGGCATGCTGTACACCACCTACGAACATCGCCGTGAATCCCCGGCCAATAGAATCGGGCCATTATTTGGGCTAGTGTCTTATCCTGCCCTAAGTGTCCAGCCATGGGATTAAAGTGAGCCGCCTAGAATACCAATTCCAGGCGGCTCTTTGGAATTAAAAGTTGCATGACTCGCTCTTTAGTCTGAGTGTCCTGCATCACTCGATATAACCTATCCTTCATAATCGCGAAGTAGGGGAAGGACGGGGTGGCATTCGGCTGGAGCGTTTGACCATCGATTACTCTCACTTGGTCAAATGCATGTCACAGAGTCTCATCTCGCGACTGCTCTAATGGGAAATCTGCGAGGGATTCCCCAAGAGAGAGAGGAGGGGCCGGCGGCTCCTCACTCTGATGCAGAGATGATGTAGATGGCTCTGTGACAGCTGCTCCCACCAAAGTGACACCGGGACCTCCCCCCGTTAAATGGCAGGACCCACTCTTGACTAAGTGTGTCATTAAATCCCGAAGTCCAGGCCAATCAGTCCCCAAAATTAAAGAGTGGGTAAGGCGAGGATTAACCGCCGCCTTCACTAGAACTTTTTCCCCTCGGAAAAAAATGTGGACCGACGCCAAAGGGTAGCTGTGAACGTCCCCGTGCACACACAACACCTTCACCCCCTGTGCTCCCCCCAATGCCTCGTTTTGCACCAGGCTTTGGTGAATTGAGGTCTGATTACAACCCGAATCCACCAACGCCTGATATGTATCCCCTTGTATACTCACCGGTATGCGATACACTCTGGCCTGATCGAGGGCGGCCTCTGGCGCGTCAGGGATCCGAACCACTGCGCCCACTTCCATCGCCGTGCACTGCTGTTGAAGGTGGCCCGGCTCCCCGCAGCACCAGCAAACCGGCCCGGGCTTTCCCTCTGCACCGGTGTTCTGGGGCTCACTCACCTGAGGGGGGGGGAGACAGACACAGAAGGGAGAAACGGGAGGGCTCCACGGGTGCGGCGGGCCGGCGGGGGTGGTGCAGGCCCCCGCCTCCGCGGTGGGGGAATGGGGCAAGGACGGGACACAGAAGGAGGGGGAGAGAGAGAGAGAGAAGAGGAGAGAAGAGAAGACACCATCTGCTGTCCTGCCACTGGAACAGCCACCAAATGGTCCTCCGCCAGCTCGACTGCCTGATCCTGCGACGCCGGGCGGTGGCACTGGACCCACTCCACGGTTCCTGCTGGCAAGCAAGCGATGAATTGCTCCAGCACCACCTGGTTGATGATCCCCTCGGCGTCGCGGTTGTCGGCCCTCAACCACCGCCAGCAGGCATCCCGGAGCTGCTGGCCAAACGCAAATGGCCGGCCGACTTCCTCCAAGCGCAAAACGCGGAAGCGCTGGCGCTGTTGCTCTGAGGTGCGCCCCACGTGCTGGAGGACGGCCCGGCGGAGGTCCACGTAGGCCAGCCGGCAGTCGGCAGGGAGCTGTAGCGCGGCCAGCTGTGCCTCTCCCGTTAGGAGGGGGAGGAGGCGCGCCGTGCGCTGCTCCATCGGCCATCCCGAGGCTTCTGCGACTTGCTCGAAGAGCATGATAAAAGCCTCGGGGTCGTCCTGCGGACCCATCTTGGTTACAGTGAGGGGAGACGGGCCCGCGGTGGGAGCGCTGGTGGACCCCGCCGATGCGAGGAGGTGCCGGAACGCCTCTCGGTCTTCTTGCTGGGCCAGCACCAGGGCCTCGAAGCATCGTTCTTGTTCCTTTCGGAAGGTGACGAGCGCCTGGTGCTGGCTTTGCTGGGCTGTGGCGAGGGCGTGGACCAGGTCGGCGAACGGGGAGGACTCCATGGGGCTGATCAGCTGGTGCTCCACTATGATCCCAGGTTTCGGCACCACTGTGGCAATTTGATATGCGTGGGTGGAGCACAGAGGACGGCAGGACAGAGATCAGGTTTATATAGAGGCTTTATTGCCACATTTTTCAGTTTAACAATGTTTTTCCTCCAAAAATAGAGACACACACACTCTCTCTAGCGTCTTGTCCGGGGATGAGCCTCTCTGCTCTCTGCTCCCCCTCCCTAAATAGGGCACGGTCACTGGGAAGACACACACAAACACAGGTTAATTGCAATCAGGTGTAGTGATTCTGCCACTTACCTTCCCTGACTCCGCCCTCCTATCACAGACCGGCGCTTGACCATGCCCCCGCTGCCACAAATAGTCATTTACCACATTAGCAATGTATAGAGTGTATTTCTGATTAGTTTAAAGTGATCTTCATTGAAAAGAACAGTGCTTTTCTTTCAAAAATAAGGAAATTTCAAAGTGACCCCAAACTTTTGAACGGTAGTGTATAGCATAAGATTGTGGTGTAACAGTCCAAAATCCACAATCATTAAAAATAGGCAAGAGGTCAAATAGATCAATAGAACACTAATACACAGTTGTTGAAATATATTAAGGGGGGGAGGGGAACATGCAGGAGGTCAATAATGAATACTGAAAGAATGACACAGAGTTCACAATTCATGCTACAATTACGCACAAAGAGGACATTTTCCTCCTTGGGTATAAAAACTACCAACACTATATTTATGAATTTGTTTCCCAAACATGATAACAGACAAATTCTCACTTTTTGTTACAACATATTAGTATACAGTAAATACGCAGGTGATTATAGGAAATCGCGTGCAATGATTGGTCAAGAAATTCAGACTATTTCTCGATAATCACCTCGAGTGACTCCGCAAAATGGCGACCAATCGCTTCATCACCGTAAGTGAGGAAGAATTACAAATTATGAAAGAAAATGCTATTCCCAAAAGCACTAAAGATGCTCCGAAGTTTGGTCTAAAACTATTCAAAGGTAAGTTGGAATTGTGACTTATATTATCTATTTCAAAACAAAGTATTTTATGTGAGTCAGCATAGATAAGTGACACAAGTCTGTGCACGCCTTTATTACATTTGTATGCTGCTTCTGAAGTTTGAAATAAATTATTTTTTTTAAATATATATTTTTAAAATAATCACTGGTGTATTTATACTAAAACAATTATCTGCCTCAGGCTCATTGAATATCAGTGAATAATAACCTCGACTTTGTCTCTGTTATTACTCATTGATATTCACTTTGCCTTCAGCAAATAATTGATAATTAGAGTGGCAGCTACAATTATCGACACCTTAACCATCTTTTGGCCATTGCAAAAGTAGAAAAGACTTTCAATATGTAAATTGTGCATGAATAATTACTCAAACTTCCACTGGAAAAAAATGTGTTGATTCCTGATTACTTAGCATATCAGATCACGTGACACCATTCCACAATTATTGACACCTTTGTCCACAATTATCGACATGCAGATGATTATTTATAAAAAAAAAAAAAATCGGTATTTGGTATTAAGTTAACAAAACATAGTTTTTACTTAAAATTTGTTTTACATAGACTTATGTTAGTACAAAATATCTTTTATATAAATATATGGATGTCGGTGCTTACGTAAATGAGGAAGTAATTCTAATGTTTGTAAACAACTGAACTGATAATGTTTAACCTGTCGGAAAATCTTTTTGTTCCACTTTCTACCCACTTTCTAAGTATTTTCATAGATCACATTTTGTTAATCATTCATTGTTGTTTGTATTTATTTCTAGTTTTGTAGTTTACCAATAAATGTCAACAAGCAATTGATATTGTAATCACATGAAAATCCAGGTCAAAGGTCGGATGTCATTCCTTGAACCAAAATTTTATATTTTTGCATCTAAAAATATAAAATGTCTACTGATATTGTAATATGTGGTAGATATATACAACAAACTGCAAAAAAAAAATTCTAAATGGAATAGAAAAATCTGAATATTTCAAGCATTTTTTTTAATATGCTAGGAATTTAATTCTGGTCTAATTCTATTTATTGCAGTAGGATTCCAAATACTCTATAAGCATTCCATTCTGTTATGAATCAGAAAAAAATATTATAAATCACAGCACTTTTAGGTTTTGACAAGGATATCATGAAATATCAGTGAATTTGATAAGTAAAAACATGTCCATGATCTTTCCACCATGCTTACCTGCAATGATAACATCCGGGTTTTTCTCAAATTGCTGATCGTGCTAAAAAACTTCCATCTCAGGTAACGAACTGTGTCATTAGATGACAAGATCAAAGGGTGAGGGGGGTCCTCCAGTTGATTAATTAACCAATAATAACTGTTGTAACTGAAACTCACCTTTGTAAAATTGTTTTTTATTGGTAAATCTGAAAAGGTGTCAATAATTGTAGCTGCCACTCTAGTACTAAATATGGCTGCACACACATTATAAGCAAATGTGCTCTTTCAACGGTCAAACAGTCAGTGCGTTTACATGCACATCCAAATCGAGCTACTGTCGGTAATCGAGCTAAGGGTCCCAGCAGGGGTGCCAGAGAAATCCAATCCTACATGCACACAAGGAAATTGAGCTATTGTGTGAGGTACATTGTGCACCCGAGCCACAGGTGGCGCTACACGCCCCATCGTGTTGGTACACTTCCGGTTGTCATCATGAAGAAGAGCTATTCAAGAGTATAAACAAAGTTATCAGTTCCATGTTCACAAGTTCCGTGCTTAAGCTGTTAGGCTTGCTCTAACAGACTGTATGGCTACAAACTGTCCTGCGCAGACCACTGTTTTGTAAGACAACTTATTTTGCACAATTGTACCTATTTTTCTAAAGTCCATTTTTTGCTTACAAAAAATATTTTTCTAAAGTCCATTTTTTGCTTACAATTTAACTTATGTCTTAATAAACACACAAAAAGTTCAATTGTTTTGTTTTTATTGACATTCTTCAGATGTTGGACATATATATATACACACACACACACACACAAATACAGTGACTTGTTTATGTACACAATTCACAGCTATGCAACAGCTGTACAGATGTATTTGGTGATACAGTAAGTGAGCTAAATTTTAACAGTGCAAACAATGCCACAAAAAGAAAAGATTCATGCCGTTGTCATGATTCGTTGTCATGCCGACTGAGGCTGTTGTGTTTCCCGCTTGTGGTCTCATCACTCGTCACTTCCGGAAGGGGCAGTGCTGAAGTAAGTAGCTCGACTACGTAGCTCGATAGGATATACATGCACTAAGTAGCTTGGCTACAATCACATAATCTAGGTCGTGTAGCTCGATTATGAGAAATCAAGTTCAGTTCAATTTCAGCCTAGCTAAGGTGTTTCCATGGCATTTAGAACTTCGACTTCAGTCGAGCAACGGCAGAAATTCGATTTTCTCTATGTGCATGTAAACGCACTGACTGGGTTTCTCTGTAAAACATGATCTCAATCACATCTGTTGTTTAAGATATTGCTACATATTGCTCAAGAGCTTTATTTATGTTGCTGTACAGAGTTGTTACTTGTACTCTCTCTTTTTCTCTCATTTGCTCTTTGTCTGTGGAATGGAGACTGTAAAAGACTAATGATCTTTAATTGGTTCACAGTTTGTTCCATTTCTACTGCAAGTTGCAATGGTTTCTTGGAATGTGGTAGCCACTTTAATTTGCACCCTGTCAAAGTGTGTGTGTGTGTGTGTGTGTGTGTGTGTGTGTGTGTGTGTGTGTGAGAGAGAGAGAGAGAGCAGGGAATTACAGTATAATGCGTTCATGTGCTTACACACAAATATATGGCAGTATGGAAAACCCCATTGGACATCGCTGTGCCTAAATCCTGCCAAACAGCCAGGAATAATGAAAAACTGGGCTTGGCCAAAATTGCTTTTTCTGTCTAATACATACTTTATTACCTCTACTATAAAAAGAAACATAAATATACCGAATTTCACCATATCAGTGTAAAAATGTTTAGATTTACTCTCGAACCTTACATTAGCTTAATGTGAAGATCACAGTCATGTCTCACAGGGATAATTCACCACCACAGCCCGAAAGAGCAACATCCCTCAAATTCCTGATCTCTTCTTCAGATGTTGAATCCACATCCTCTTTGTAGAGAATACACCAATCAGCCATAAAATTAAAACCACTGACAGGTAAAGTAAATTACATTGATCATGTTGTTACAGTGGCAGCAGTCAACGGGTGCGATATCTTGGGCAGCAAGAGAACAGTCAGTTCTTGAAGTTGATGTGTTGGAAACAGGAAAAATGGGCAAGCATAAGGATCTGAGTGACTTTTACAAGGGCCAACTTGTGATGGCTGGATGACTGGGTCTGAGCATCTCCAAAATGGCACATCTTGTGGGGTGTTCCCGGTATGCAGTGGTTAGTACCTACCAAAAGTGGTCTAAGGAAGGACAACCAGTGAACCGGCGACAGGGTTATGAGTGTTGAAGACATTGATTTGCATGGGGCACAAAGGCAAGCCCACATGGTCCAATCCCACAGAAAAGCTAATGTAGTAAAAACTGCTGAAAAAGTTAATGCTGGCTAAAACAGAAAGGTTTTAAGTTTTTCAGCAGTTTGTGTTACAGTAGCTCTTCTGTGACATTGCTAAAAATATAAATTTCACATTATAAATGGTTTGTTTCAAATTTCACACATCTCATAGTAGATCTACATGTTGCCTTCACATGTATCCTTGGGGATACTTTGTAAAAACCTGGCTACTATGGCATGCCTGTCATAGTTTTATGATATTACTGGTGTCAAAATTTCACCTCTCAAACATTAAAGAAGTACTTTGTTTGTATTGGCTCTTGATGAAACAGAACCTGGCATCCACCAGATTTGGAGTGGCTGTGTTCAGGAACTTATGATCAAGCAGCTTTGCTGCTTTTTTGTTTGTTTTTTAAATGAATATCATTTTAATATTTATTGTGAGTTGCTTCCTATACAAATTTAATCAGCTCATTTCCTTGACAAGTACTTACGTTATTGTCATGGTCGCACCAAATGGTGCAAAACTACATTACCCATCAGCCCCTGCACATTACATGATCTTGCCACACATTCACTGATCGCTCACATGGTTTCCTTTTCACCTTAATTCGCACCATTATTTAAGTTTCAGTTTTTCAGTTGTTTCATTGTCAAGCTTTTGTTGTTGTCAGTTGGTGTGTGCGCCATGTTATTGCGTATAGTCTGTATGTTTCTTGCCTTGTACTTAGGGCTGTGCGATATATCAAATATACTCGATATATCACTGAAAATTCTGTGTGCGATACATAAAATTATTATATCGTAACTATCAAGTATTTTATGGTCATCTTCCGACTTGCGTTCGTTTCGTGTTTGTTGTGTTTGTTTAAAACATTTCCCGGTGGTTTTCTCCCTGTCCCTCAGGCAGTAACGTGAGAGGCTGCCTAAGGGTAAAGAAAACAATAACGTCACGCACTCGCCAACCAATCCCAGACGACATCTCGGTGCTGAAAGGAACTTCCAGGAAGATTTTCTAGTTTCGGTTGTGTTGCCAGATTGGGCAGTTTTAAGTGCGTTTTGGCGGGTTTTGAACATATTTTGGGCTGGAAAACGTCAGCAGTATCTGGCAACACTGCGAAGATTTCCTGGTTCCGGTTTACAGTGCTGACTCAGTTCGTGCAATCGCTGATTTTGCATAGGCTACCGTGTAAGCTCTGTCAATTTCAGCGACAAATTAAAAATGGAAGCGGACGAATTGGTTCCTAAAAGAACTAGTAAGGGGTCAGTCATCTGGTATTTTTTTGGATATCGCGAGGAGGACGTGGAACAGCAAATGCCAGTTTGTAAAGTGTGCAAAAAAAACCTGTCATCACGAAAGGCAGCAGCTAGTCTGGCTAACGCAACTTCAAAGCTCTGTGAGCATTGGTCTGGCAAAGATATTAAGCCCAACCGTTTCCCAAAGCATGTGGTTGACCCGCCTCCCTGAAATGCCTCAGTTTGCTACTGGTCGAAGCCAGAAAAGGCTGTGACAAAGCTTAAACCAATCACATCACTCTTTCCTCTGACGTATGTGACGCGACGGAAACTGCTTGAGTAACAGGAAGAAGATAAATACCTCCAGGGCTGCTCTTTGCTCCGTTTTCAATGAGAACTTCCCATTGAATGCTTTCAATACAGCATCTACCGCTGTGTCAAAGGCTTGCCGCTGCTCCATGTTCGTAATGTTTCTAGTGAATGAAGCGCTTCCGGCATAGATTCTGTAAACAATCTACAGTATGGCTTCCGGTCTCAGTTCTACTACGTCACTGCCTTGAACATGACTTTACCCAGGGCCGTTGGAGATGCTCAAAGTTGATTGGCTCCCGATTTTTCGGGAGCTTGGAAGAGCTGGAGATAGCTTGCCTTGCCAGACTAAGTTCGCAACAGGCTCCCGTGTTGTGTCACACTTAGGATGGGCGGGCCCAGGCTAGGCAGCAGCCGGAATTATACACATCTGAGAGGCAAAGCCAGAAAACATTCAGTTCAAAAGTGTGCAAAGAGAAAAATTATGTTTTGCAGATCTCTCTCTTCTCTCCCTCAATCTCTCTCTATTGTGAATGTTCCAGTGGTTCTCAGTAGTCAGGTTAATAGCTTGGAGATCTATTTTTTAAAATAATTTAATGAATGAGCACTTTTCTTATTTAGGCTAAATGTCTTTCTCAATGTTGAGCTTGCACTTTATTGATTTGAGCTCTGAGCAGCTCTGTATTGTATTGCCCCTTTGTTGCAATTTTCAAGATTGTTTTTGCAGTTTGTGCCACATCTTTGTTGAATAAAAATAGTCTTATTTCAATTCAATTGTGATTAATCACGAACATGACAATTTAAAATGTGTTGTTGAAAACCACCTGTAAAGTTAACCAAGAATGTTATTTAATCTGCAGGGATTGTAGTAAAAACAGTAAAGAGTAAAAGTTAGATTTCATGGGGTCCTTTAGAGGAGATTTAAATATATCGAGATATATATCGTATATCGTGAAATGGAGAAAATGTATCGGGATATTCATTTTTTCCCATATCGCACAGCCCTACTTGTACTCATAGTTCATGTTGATGCTTTTTCTTTGCTTTGTTTGTAGTTGGTTTTTCTTTGCTTTGTTTGTAGTTTCCACAATAAGTTATTTGCACTTGCATCTGCCTCCACTACCATTTCCTGACAGTTGTGCTCATGTCTAATAGATATTGAGGTATTTCACCTGACGTCACAGGGTCACGTGACACCCCGGTGTCCGCCATTTTGAACGTCAAGCTACATACTAACGCTGCAGACAGAGAGGGAGAACCGGCTTGAAAAAAAACATGTTACAGACACCTAGAATAGATTAATTTGTCAGTAAGCACTCTATAAATAACCATGGTGTTTGCTTGTTGTTCTGTGGGCTGCCACAACAGACAGGGACAGCGTGCAGGACGCTCCTTTTACCGGTTTCTAGTGATGGGAATTTCGGCTCTTTTTCGGGAGCCGGCTCTTTTGGCTCTTCTTACTATAAGGAGCCGGCTCTTTCGGCTCCCAAACTCGGCTCCCACCGAAGAGCTGGCTCCCGTCGTTCACTTCAAAGAGCCGGCTCTTTGAACCGGATCGTTCGCGACCGACACATCACTACCGGTTTACTACTGACCCAGACAAGAGGGATTACAGCTGTGAAAAGACAGGATTGGGAGCCAACAGAGTACTCCAGACTTTGCAGTGATCATTTCATTTCAGGTTAGTTTATCAGTTAACGCAATTTTGATAAAATATATAGCAAAAAGTAAATGGGTCAGTGTTTGTTAACCCATCTGAGCAGTGAAACAAGGCAGCGTTAATTTGTCTAGGGTTGCATGTAGCAGACATCAGACATAAAACGCAATAACAGAGGCTAGAAAGAAACGGGACACAGAAATAAACAGGGAAATTAAGTAAAAAGAAAGAAAGAGGAAAAAAAAGAGCGCGGATCACCAAACACATGAGAAGCCTATCTTACACACACATCACGCGGACTCCACACCTCCACACATGCATCGCGTCTGAAGTCATAACTCATCAGGGGAAATCGTGTCCGCATTGGCATGTTCAAAAAACAACCTCGCGTCAACAATGATACCACACGCAAGAAAAAAAAAACAGTCAGGCTACTCAACAACCAACCTGGCAGCAGCAGTCGTTGTCATGTAAACACAACACTTCGGATATGCAAATGCTTCCCGTTACACACGATTGCTATGTCAATAAACATTATTTTGCCAATATTTTAGAGACCCCCCAACATTTCCCAAATCATGTTTTCAAAGGATCTCATGTCTGTTTCAGGGGATCTGGGATCGTTGAGCGGGGAGTAATAGGCGTGCGCGATGTTATTCACCGGCACAACGCAAGGGGGCGCGAAGTCGCTAGGAGTAGTTGGTGGGTGTGGTTAGTGGAGTGTTTATCCTCCGGTTACTTATAATGACTAGAACTTTTTTTTTTATAATGACTAGAACTGGAGTCGTATAGATGTACATACTTCCTCACTTCCTCAATCAACCGCTCTTCATGCTGCTCCATCTTCGCTCGTGTTTTTAAAAATGCCGGTCGTGAAAACAAAACAAACTGGGAAAGTAGGGAAGCGGAAGTGCGTGTACAGCAGGTAGAGTGGACCAATCAGAGCCCTCTTGTCTGCGGCGCTGTCTGCGAGGCTTCTGCGGTGGTCACAATTTTTGGGAGGTGCGCGCAGAGCGTCTGCGAAGGTGGGGGGGCTACGCAGACACTGTCTGCAACACTGTCTGCGAGGACTGGGTTGTCAGCATAAATTGGCCTTAACAAGACAGTGTTGTGAACATAGCCTACCTTGTACCGTTTCAAACTGCTGGGGTCATCCTTCATCAAACTGTTGACTTCTGTCGACAACCTTGGCTCCATACCAAGGCTGGGTACAGTGTTTGTGATAAAAGACAAATCCAATTTAACATGAATCACAGCTTACTTTCTTGTTAAAATGTGCAAAGGTCTCCACCATCTCATACCGCCTTGCACTGAAGGACTTAAGCGTGCCGTCCAAAATGGCTGCATCATGTGACTTGGTCACGTGGGTGAAATACCTCAATTGAGCAAGGCACCTAACCTCCAACTGCTCCCCGGGTGCTGTAGCATAGCTGCCCACTGCTCTGGGTATGTGTGTGTGCTCATCGCTCACTTGTGTGTGCATACATGTGTTCACTGCTTCAGATGGGTTAAATGCAGAGGACGAATTTCACCATGCTTGAGTGTGCATGTGACAAATAAAGGCTTCTTCTTCATCTTCTTGTGAAAAAGGGTATCTGACATTGTTGTAATTTTTTTAAATAATTAAGCAAAAGTGATGAGCCAAAACAAACTGCTAAATAAAAAGAAATGGGTGTGCCATTCCTATTTCTGCAACTTCTTGGACCACCATTCAATCCTATGCTGTATGTGTGTTTTTGAATATCATTGAATTGCGTGCTATTGGTCCTAGCTCTATGATGGCACTCAACACTACTGTATTACGTGAAGCGTTTGGAGCACTGTTCTGTCAATATATTCTGGATACATTCCTCTTTGCTTCCGAACCACTTCCTGGATCATTTCTTGTTTGGTTCCTTTCCCTAAGAGTTAAAATTTAAGCACTGTGTTAAAGCTTATTACACCTTGCAATTCATTTAGCTTCCTTGAATATTGGAACAACACATGAAAAAACATGGCTATTGCACAAGTAGGTACATAGTAACCTATAACCATGATTAGCTGACAGGACAGGTCAATGTTGAGGCTTCTTTTTCTAAGCTGCTGAATACCTCCCTTCACAGTTCAGCTACAGTCTTATTACCATGTGCCTCAGCTATGTCAGTGTTGAGTGTTCATCTAGTATGGTATGACAGTGCTTGTCCTGTTGGTTAATCGATTAGTTCTTGAACTAATCTCAGGCCATTTTCCTCAACCACGCCCCCTGTTTGCCAGAGAGCTGTGATTGGTCAGTGATTTTAATTATGTGGTAGCATGATTTCACTGTGTACTTTTTGAAAAACACGCCACTTTTTTAACAAAAAGAAGATGAGCTGATGACTTTTTCTTTTCATTTTGGTGTGGTGTAGCATGATTTCATGTTTAAATTGCATGTAATGTAATCACATAGCATTGTTTTTCTGGTTAGTGGTTGAACAAGATGCAAAACAATGAAATGATGATCTTGCTTTTCACTGAGGCACATTTCTCTTCATGTCGCACAAGGAAAAACAATGGCTGGTATGTCACAGTTTCAGCGTGCTGCTCAGTGTACAATAATATGTCAGAGTAATTGTTTTCCCCTCATCCCATATCAAGGTGGCATGAAATCCTCTCCTGACAAGACACTATTATAATATTACTGTAGCAATATCATAGTAAAATATGTAATAAACATAATTACTGTAATGAACTACATAGTAAGGATAATTACTGTGAAATCCCATCATAATATCTTGCTGTATTCAGAATTAAAGCAATGGATATAAAGATGGGCAATATTTAAAAAGAATAAGAGAAACTGCGAAGAAGCTGTCAACGAAATAATCTTAAGCCATGCGTATCCAGTGTGTGAATGTGTTGTGTAGATGTAGGTTTATGGGACGATGCGTGCCCTGATGTTTGGATGCAAAATGGTGGTAATGAAATAGAGACATTGAGAATCTGATCAAGGTTAGAAAGAGATACAAGCTGAAGCAGTGGTGTGTGTGTGTGAGTGAGTGTTACAGTCGAGTCACTAAACCTCGCGTCCGAGTCCAGTCTCGAGTCCCCAGTGTTCAAGTCTGAATTAAGTCCAAGTCATTAAAAAAATTTCGAGTTGAGTCTGAGTCAAGTCCACTATTGAGCCAAGTGGAGTCCGACTTGAGTCCACTATTGATCTGAGTTGACTCCAAGTAGAATTAGAGAACAAGACTCCAACCACACCATTTGACAGTGGCTGTTTTAGCGCCATTAATATTAGTTTGTTCTTGAACATGACGTATGAACAGGTGACTGTGCGTTCTCTTTGTCAGGGAGTGCGAAGTATTCTGTCAGATGGCTGGGAGGTGGAAGTAAGTGCAGAAGGTGTGTTTATTAATAAATGTGAAGACAGGTAAACAATCAAGAATGGCAAGCAAAATTGTAAAACAGTGAAACAGGCAATAGGTCGAGCGAGGCACAAACAGGCTATTGTAGACTCGGAAGAATCAAAGACAAGAAACAGGAACTTGGGGATCAGGAAACCAAACAAGTAAATAAGGCTCGGTAATGTGTCAGCAATGCAACTCAATACTTTGCAAAGTAAGTGTGTTTTCACAGTTTTTATATAGGCGTGCTGATTGAGCCTTAATCCTGTGCAGGTGCAAGTCGTTTACGGCACGTGCGCGAGAGTCCGTTTGGCATGTGCACTGTCCGGCGCACGCCCAAGAGTGTATCTGATGCATGTGCCAAGGTGCACAGGTGTGACACTCTTGCAAAAAATTAGTACAAAATTAATATAGATATAAATATCTTATGCCAAATTATTATGGCATGTTACAAAAAAATGAAAAAAAATCAGAGTCTCATCTCATTATCTGTAGCTGCTTTATCCTGTTCTACAGGGTCGCAGGCAAGCTGGAGCCTATCCCAGCTGACTATGAGTGAAAGGCGGGGTACACCCTGGACAAGTCGCCAGGTCATCACAGGGCTGACACATAGACACAGACAACCATTCACACTCTCATTCACACCTACGGTCAATTTAGAGTCACCAGTTAACCTAACCTGCATGTCTTTGGACTGTGGGGGAAACCGGAGCACCCGGAGAAAACCCATGCGGACACGGGGAGAACATGCAAACTCCGCACAGAGAGGCCCTTGCCGGCCACGGGGCTCGAACCTGGACCTTCTTGCTGTGAGGCGACAGCGCTAACCACTACACCACCGTGCCACCCAAAATCAGAGTCCTCATCTCCAATTTATGAGTCCTAATGCAATTAATGCATGAGTCCAAGTCCGAGTCATCAGTGTTCAAGTCCAAGTCAAGTCACGAGTCCTTAAAATTAGGGCACGAGTCGGACTTGAGTCTGAGTCCTGGAGTTGGACTCAAATCAGAGTCCTGGACTCAAGTACTACAATCCTGGTGTGTGTGTGTGTGTGTGTGTGTGTGTGTGGGTGGGGGGATGGGGGGGGTATATATTCTGCTGTTTGTGTGGTCTACTGTTAATTAGAGCAGAGAGTCTACATGACAAGGAGAATACCAGTGACCATACTTTACAAACAGCAAAGGACTGGTTGTAGAGTTAAAAGTGCTGGAGAACTCAGTGTGAAGTAAAAGATGTGAGAGAGGAAAAAAAAGGGGGGGGGGGGACATCGGTCTGTTAAGTAAAGCTGTCGAGGACCTGCATTTGCAAAGAGAATGGCTGCCATACAAAGCCTGAAAAAGTGTATGTGTTGTGTGTTTGCATGAACATAGCTTTGTTTTAACAAGTGCTTGGATCAAGGATGAGGGTAGAGTTTAATCCTGTGAAGACTTGGAACCACAGTGTACAGTGACCTGTTGTGTATGTTCACTGTAGCTAGCTACAGCTTTCTTTGTTTCTTTTTTTTTTTGAAGGACCACATATTTTACTGTAGCTTTCTTGTTGCCTTGGTAAAAAATACAGCTACCCTCAAGTCTTTTGTCATTTGCGTAGTTGACACAATGGAAAATTGCACATTGAAATTTTTATATTAGCTCCACTGACAAATACTGGACATACAGTATTCACCCCCTTTGGTGTTTGTTCTGTTTTGTCGCATTACAAGCTAGAATTAAAATGGATTTTTTTTTAGGGGGGGTTAGCACTATTTGATTTACACAACATGCCTATCATTTTAAAGGTGCAAACTCTTTTTTTTTTTTTACATTGTAACACAAACAATAATTGAGATGAAAAAGCAGAAATCTGGAGTGTGCATAGGTATTCATCCCCTTTCATATGAAATCCCTAAATAAGAGCTGGTCCAACCAATTCACTTCATAAGTCATATAATTATTTGATTAAGATCAACCTGTATGTAATCAAATTGTCACATGATCTGTAACATGATGTCTGGATAAATCAACCTGTTCTGGAAGGATCCTGACTCTGCAACACTACTAAACAAGCAACATGAGAACCAAGGAGCACTCTAAACATGTCAGAGACAAAGTTGTGGAGAAGTATAGATCAGGATTGGTTTTTAAAAAATATCCCAAACTTTGAATATCCCACAGAGCACCATTAAATCCATTATAGCAAAATGGAAAGAATATGGAACCACTACAAACCTGACAAGAGAAGGCTGCCCACCAAAACTGACAGACCAGGCAAGGAGGGCATTAATCAGAGATGCAACAAAGACACCAAAGATAACACTGATGGAGCTGCGAAGAGCCAAAGTGGAGATGGGAGTATCTGTCCAAAGGACCACTTTAAGCCATACAGTCCACAGAGTGCAGTTTTATTGAAGAGTGGCCAGAAAAAAAGCCATTGCTTAAAGAAAAAAGCAGAAAATAAGTTTGGAGATTGCCCAACAGCATGTGGCAGACTTCCCAAACGCATGGAAGAAGATTCTCTGGTCAAATGAGACTAAAATTAAACCTTTTGGCCATCATGGGAAACACCATGTGTGGCACAAACCCAACATTTCCCATCACCTTGAGAACACCATTTCTAAAGTGAAGCATGGTGGTGGCAGCATCATGCTGTGGGGGATATTTTTCATCTGCAGGGACAGGAAAACTGGCCAGGATTAAAGGAAAGATAAAAATAAAATACAGGCACTAAATACAGGGCAATTCTGGAGGAAAACCTATTTGAGTCAGCCAGAGGTTTGAGACTGGGACAAAGGTTCACATTCCAGCAGGACAATGAGCCTCAACATACTGCTAAAGCTACATTGGAGTGGTTTAAAGGGAAACATTTAAACATCTTGGAATGGCCTTGTCAAAGCCCAGACCTCAGTCCGATTGAGAATCTGTGGCATAACTTGAAGATTGATGTACACCAATGCAACCCTTTTAACTTGAAGGAGTTGGAGCAGTTTTGCCTTGAGGAATGGGCAAAAATCCCAGTGGCTAGATGTGCTAAGCTAATAGAGACATACTCCAGGAGACTTGCAGCTGTAATTGCAGCAAAAGGTGTCTCTACATAGTATTGACTTTGGGGGTGAATACCTATGCACACTCCAGATTTCTGTTTTTTTCATCTTAATTATTATTTGTCACACAATAAAACAACAGTTTGCACCTTTAAAGTGGAAAGTATGTTGTGTAAATCAAATGGCACTAACCCCCCAAAAAATCCATTTTAATTCCAGCTTGTAATGCAACAAAACAGGACAAACACCAAGGGGGGTAAATACTTTTGCAAGACACTGTACAATGAATGAGACTTCACATCTAGATTAGAACACAAATACAGAACCAGGGCAGAGACAAGTTGTGTTGTAGCCAAGACCACCTAAACCAAGACCAAGTCATGACCAAGACCAAAGTGTATCGATACCAAGACAAGACCAAGACTTTGAGGGGTTGAGATCAAGTCAAGGCTAGGACCAGATCAATGTTTGTGTGAAGGGGGGTGGGAAGGGGTGAGTCATTAACAGGAAGAAAAATTTCAAATTAGCATTGAGTCACGTTATTGATCACATTTGAAGCAGAAAAATATCTATAATCACAGTAATGATGTTAACAAATAAATCAGATAATGTGTAGGCAAGTTAGTTAAATCCCTGCAGTTGTGGTCTTGACCAGTCTTGAAATAAAATCCTGAGTCCTCTATGCCTGAGACCGAGACAAGATAGAGTAAAAATGTGGTTGATTCCAAGATGAGACTGAAACCTTCAAAAAGTGGTCTTGAGACTGGTCTCGAGACCAAGACCAGGCTCAAGTACTACAACACTAGAGACAAGACTCAAAATCAAATTAAAATGCACATAATCAGTATAAACAGAACAAAGCAGAGTCTGCAGGCATTGGAGCAATATCTGTTGTGGAGTCAACAGGAGGCAGAACAACATCTTCCACAAAGGCAGGAGATGAAGGACAATATCATCAGTGAAGGCAGTGATAGCATGATTGGCAAAATGATTAGTTAGTTACCATGATTTTTTTTTCAGTACTAGCCACCATTCTACCACATCTCTCTTTCTTTGTGTGTCTTTCTCCAACCTCTTTCCCTCTCTTTGGTCCATATTCAAAATTCTGTCATTATTTACATGGTAAAAGTTGTATATAAATAAGAAATTAGCATGCATTAAAATAAACATCTAATAGGAGTCTAATGTTTTGGTTTAACATGGCTTCTATCATTATTTCAAAGCTTACAAAATAGCACTTGATCCAGCACATCACTTTTTTTTGCAAAAAGAACAAGAAGTAGAGCAGCAGAAAGAGTGAAGTTTAAGCAGTGTTGGAAAATGTACTGTATGTAGTGTTGAGCATTGCAGCAATGTTACTTTGGCCACAATATACCAAATCGAGGTCATGAAACTGTGATGTGTGAAAGATCATTTTATCATGCTTTTTTATTCGCTATTTTGATTTGCCAGTGTTTTGGTTGATTTGCTGTCCTTTTTCGGAAAGAAAGTATGCAGTTTGAAACAGGGGCGCCTGCAGGGTTGAACTGTAAGGTATGCACTAGCAAAAAAAAAAAAAAAAAACGCTTGCGTGCTGCAGTTTCTATGAAGAGTCGATCTATAGGCTTATACACAAAACAACGATAGAACTTTAACTTGAAATTGAACAATAGCCTTCCATGAACACAGGCTGATATTTGAACAACATATGTGAACTACACACAACAATAAACAATAAACTCTTTATAGCCTTGATTAGAATCTAGTGAACTTGCTCAGCACTACCGCACCAACCATCTACTTCTGATCATAAGGGACATGGGGGAGATGTAGGTGTTCTTATATGAAATTCACTGGATGTATGGCTAGTTTCAAACTCAGAGGTAGATGAAGGCAATTCCCTCAAAGGAACTGAGCTAGCATCCAGCTGCAGCGTACTGCTGCTAGGTTGCGGAGGAGTGGAAGCTGCCGGTGCCATGTTACTAGCTGATACTGGAGAGGACTGGCAAGCAGATGACACCCCTGGATCACTGCTTTTGGACTTTTTCGTAAAAGTCTGAAACAAGCTCGTTTGTTTCAGGGTTCGTTTACTCATTTTTGACTCGCTTCTCAATAAATTCTCGCACAAGCTCTGACTACTGACGATTGTCTGTCTCTGTTTCTCAAAACTGGAGAGAATCTCAGTGGTGCAAGAAAAGTATATCTGCATTGACCAATGAGCTTTCTTGGTCACGCACACCCCGCCCACTCCTGAAGCACACAAATGCGCCGGCACACACACGTCTCTCTCTCTCTCTCTTTCTCAAATTATGTTGCATTGCCAAAGCATTCAGGTAACAATTATAATTAAAAAAAAAAATCTCTCTCCCCAAGGTACGCCTAATGCGTACGGCCGTACGCCTGGCGGCGCCACTGGTTTGAAAGATAGCTGACCAAGTGGTTGCCAAATGGTAAGATTTTGTCATGCTCCACCCCGGAAATCCACTCTGGAGATTACGGATCTCTCATGCCAGCGCCGATCCTGATCCGGGACGGGAATTCCATCTCACCTGTATTCACTTCCTGGTTTTCATCTGCTTATAAATACGCCGTTCTCATGCTCTGACTAAGCCAGAACGTCTCGTTTGCTACGTTCTATGCCTTTTCACGGCTCATGGTTTTTTGCTCTAGCTATTTTTCTTGTTCATGGTGTTTTTGTCAAGTTTTTTGTCTCTTTTTTTCCCTGGACTATTTTTGCCATTTGTTTCTTGTCCTGTTTGTTTACCTTTTTGCCACATCCTTCTTCCCTGAATTAAATCACCTTATTTATTGGATAACTGTCTGCGTTCTGCTTTTGGATCCTATCTCATCACACCTCCACCACCCCTAACAGATTTGCTAATAAGGACTTTGACTTAATTCAGCTCTGAATACTGCCGTTTGTCTCTGTAATTGCTGTGAGCTCTCAGAAATGAAATGACAGTATGATGGGTTATTCAGCATGATTCCACTGTTTTTCAGTACTCTGTTGCTCTTCTAATCCACAATCAGTGACTGGCTTTGTGGGGAAAATGTGCAGTTAGTTTGGAGATATGTATGCATAATTCACTGTCCTATTAAGATCCAACTCTTTCATTGCACCAAGAACTTTCAGGATTCTGTCTCATGTTGTAATGAGAGGAAAAAAGAAATGTGTCAACTTGACTTTTGAAAGTGCAAGTCATTCAAATATAGACATGGGTTTGAGGAAAGATGCTCAAAGTATTCCCTGCTGAAAAATCCAGCTTGGTCTGATAAGATACCAGCTGCTAAAACACAGGTTGAGCTGGTCAAAATGGTTGAATATCTTTGCCAGATGGTAAATTATTTTCCAGCCTCTTATAACTTAATAATAATAATAATAATAATAATAATAATAAGTTAAATTTATATAGCGCCTTTCAAGAAACCCAAGGATGCTTTACAGACAAGGGAAAAAAAATAAAAAAATAAAAATAATTAAAAAAAAGTAAAAAGTCCACCAAGTAGGGGTCAGGATGTAATTCCCATGGTGTAGCAGCCACAGTCCCACCAAAAGGCGCACGAAAACAAGTCCCACATCTCCAGCACCGCTGCCATTACGCCATCAGCAACATCGCTCAAACACCACGCCATGGATCCACAAAGCAAGCAGAGAAGCTCCGCCACGCAGAGCGCTGGTATGTCAAACCGCCTGCACAGCCGCCACGACACCACCGAGCAACATCGCTCGGAACATCACGCCAAGCGTTAAAGCGCAGAGTGCTGGACGTCCACGATGTAGAATAAGCAACGAGTTCACTGCAGTCCATAGCTGGGAGCGCAGGCATCGCCCACGGCGAACCAAGGCCTGGAGGGAACCGACGCCCAAATTAGGTTCGGAGCTACACCACATCTAAATTCATTCATTTTCTATGCCACTTATCCATTACAGGTCGTGGGTGAACTAGAGCCAATCCCAACTGATATTTAGGTGAAATGTAGGGTACACCAATCTATTGCAGGGTTTCAGTCACTTGACTTTTCTTAGCAGTTTTACTGGAAGTGAAATAGCTGGTGGTCTAAATGGCTGCCGTAGTGCAAACAACTAGTGATAACTTATCAGAGTATGCTCGTAATCTAGAGGTCACTGCTGATATACTGATATACAGGTAGTCGTCGACTTACGACTGCGTTTGGTTACGACTGACCGGTCATAAACCGATCTGGTCGTAAGTCGGCCTATGTTAAATGAACGTAAGTATATTGTGATGTGTAATGATATTGTAATCATCTTAAAGTCTTATTTTATCAACATTTTCTTATTTCATTACCTTGGCTCATTATTTGGTTTAAGTCAAACACTGCATACTACACTGCGTACAGTACAATTCATTTAATATGTGCAAAACAAAAAATATGAAATACAGGTGTGAAAAATAGAAAACATTTTAGTTTGAAACATACCAAAATACAAATGTAAAACATAGCAAAATACAAAATTTAGTGACCGCTGGCATCACTGGTGCTTGGCTGTGGGTCGTCTACATCATCATCAGCTGTTGCAGCGCTCGGGCTGGCGGGAGCATTTGCTCATTTCATAAACCAGGAGCTGGGGCGGAAACTGTATGACAGAGTGCACGAGGGAGCGCGAGAGAGACTGTGCATGTGCCTGGAGCTGGGGCGGAAACTGTATGACGGAGTGCGCGAGGGAACGTGAGAGAGAGACTGTGCATGTGCCTGGAGCTGGGGCGGAAACTGTATGACGGAGTGCACGAGGGAGCGCGAGAGAGACTGTGCATGTGCCGGGAGCTGGGGCGGAAACTGTCATACACTCGGCTAGCTCAGCTGGGAAACACTTGCCAGTCATAACCAGATGGTCGTAAAGTCGATCGGTCGTAAGTCACATAGGTCGTAAGTTGACGACTACCTGTATTCAGAAGATTGCTATGAGTAATGGAACCCCTACAGTCTGGGAAAGGATTTGTCAAATGATCTCGAAACTACCCTTCAGTCGAGTTCCCTAACATCTCGAACTATCTGGTGTTGCAGATATCCTTCTACGCCACAAAGCTTATGAAAGTGTGGAAGAGTATGGAGGCTTACAACTTTTTTGTATGTTGCTGGGTAAAGGACCTCGGTATCAATTCGCTGCCAAATGAATCCTGTATTGTTTTTGCCCATGTAAGTATGGTTTTGTTTTGTTTTTTTAAGCTTTTTGTTTGCAATGAAGCACTGCAAGTTGAAGTGTGAACAAAGAACAGTTTGCTTGATTCTCACTTGTGTTGGCTCTTATCTCTCAGGTAAATCATTCACAAAGATAATCAGAAACCCCTTTAAAGACCTGGATCTTAGTTAAACAAGACAGAGAAGTGATCAAAGCACATTGTAACTGAATGGCTGGGTAAGAATTTTGTCGCGACCTTCATGCATATGAACTTTGTGAGGAGTAAACAAAGAAACAGCTGGGGACTTGAGCGTTTTGTGACTAAAAAAAAAGTACTGTGAAATAACGACACATAGCAAGAAAAGTACTTGGAAAACACTAACGACATAGCTGAGAGGGATTATACAAACCTTTCACAAAGTGATCACTGCAAACTTGAGCATGCTTCAACTCGGCTCCCTTCAATTTCAGTGAGAGGTTCAAAAGCCACCTTTCTCAACGCCTTTTTTTTTTAAATCCTGTGTTCGTTCACCCTTTTTTATTAGTTCACGGGGAACTCTGAAGAAACTTTTATCAGTTTCACACTTTGATCGATTTGAACAACCTAAAGCAACGCAAGTGTAAGGCATTTTTCATGCGAGCAATGCAACTTTTCTGTACATACGTTTTGTCAACTGAGTTTTGGTAGACCACCAGCTAAAGTTTTGAATAACGAATGAGGCAGATGTGACATCACGTGAAACCCAGCAACTGCAGGGTTAACACAGAGAGACAGACAGCCATTCACATTCACAGTGGATATAAAAAGTGTACACACCCCATGAAAATTATAGGTTTTTCTGATGTAAAAAAAAATGAGACCATGATAAATAATTTCAAAACTTTTCCCACCTTTAATGTGACCTATAACCTGTACAATTCAATTAAAAAACTAACAAACATCTTAGGGGGGAAAAACCATAAAAAATGTACAATAAGCTGGTTGCAGAAGTGTGCACACCCTTAACCCTTTGGTGACTGACCCCTTGAAAATGGTTCCTCCAGGAACGATGACTTTTCAGTTGTCAGGACAACGGAAAAACTAAAATACAAAAACAGAAAGATAAGTCACAATGCTCTTGTGCACAAAACAAAATGCTCTTGTATTTTAGTTTTTCCGTTGTCTTGACAACTGAAACGTCATCGTTCCTGGAGGAACCATTTTCAAGGGGTCAGTCACCAAAAAGTTAAACTCGTACTTTGTTGAAGCACCTTTTGATTTAACTACAGCATTCAGTCTTTTTGGGTTCACACCTGCCATCAATTAAAATGACTCTGATTAACCCCAAATAAAGTTCAGACATTTACTCAGTTGCATCCTCCAGCAAAAGCCAGCGTTCACAGAGAGCTTACAAAGCATCAAAGGGATCTCATTGTTGAAAGGTATCAGTCAGGAGAAGGGTACAAAAACATTTCCACGGCATTAGATATACCATGGAGCACAGTGAAGACAGTCATCAAGAAGTGGAGAAAAATGGGACAACAGTGACATTACCGAGAACTGGACATCCCTCCAAAATTGATGAAAAGACAAGATGAAAACTGATCAGGGAGGCTGCCAAGAGGCCTACAGCAACACTGAAGGAGCTGCAGGAATTTCTGGCAAGTACTGGTTGTGTACTACATGTGACAACAATCTCCCATATTTTCCATATGTCTGGACTATGAGGTAGGGTCAAAGAAAAACATCCAGGCCCAGCTAAATTTTGCAAATAAAATATATCAACTCTCCCTCTGGGGATTTTTGGATGGATTTCACATGGATGCCTTCACGCACACAGGTAGCGACACCATGGTACTTGTTGAGTATATAGGCTATAGTGCTGTAGTCTTCAATTGTGAGTTTGTCTTCGCTGTCAGCATGGGTCTCTTGCAGGAGAATCACACTGGTGTTGTTTTCATCTGCTAGATGGCGGATCAGGTCTCTTTTAGTTCTTGTAAGTCCTTCAACATTCAGCTGGAGGATATGGGTCTTGGTGCTTGTCATCAATGTAACGATCAAAGTTGCTTCCTTCTGGAAATTGTGTTGCTGAGATTAGCCGACCAAGGTCGTTACTAGGGATCACCACATAGAGGTTCTCAGCTCAATCCCCTCAACACATTAACATCATCAAGAAGCTCAGTGGACTACAGTGGGGAGCTGATTTCACCACATTACAAACATCAGTCCTCACCCTTGTGTATTCCACTGCTGAATAGACCACAGCTGTCTGGTCTCACAGCATCCACACCAAGGCTGTCAATGTGGTTCTCAATGAAGTGATGCGCCTTATCTCTGGGACTTTGAAACCTACACCAACTGAGATGTTCCCCGTACTCTCAGGAATTCCTCCTGCAAGCATCTGGTGAGACTATCAAGTCCTCAAGCTAGCAGAGAAGGCACTCGAGAAGAATAGCCTCGTTCCACCAACTCAGGATGATAATACCCCCCCCCCCAACGGCTATCAAGGCAGCTTAAAAGTTAAAGTCCTTCCCGCGCTGTGTGGCGGCACCGATTTCCGTTTCCCTCTGCCTCTCGCCTATTACATAGCTAGGGTTACAGTAGGGGGCTAGTCCTCTGGTAACCATGAGAGTTTAACTCCCCACTTGCATCTGTATTGCAGCATGCCTTGCCAGATGGTAGTAGGTACCATTTTTATGATGGTCTTTGGTATGACCCGACCGTGAATAGAACTCACAATCTCCTGATCGAGAGGCGGGCACGCTACCACTAGGCCACTAGCCAGTCCTATCAAGGCAGCACTTCGCCATCAAAGCTGCAGCAGTCTTGAGAGCTGGACCGGCTTCCGACTCCTGGGTGGAGCAGAGATGGTGGGAGGAATGGAGCCACTCACACACCACCTTGCACACTTTCATTGATTTCCCCTCTGCAAAGCCCTGTGGTTACCATCTCACCCGCAAGGCATGGAACTGCCTCAACCGTCTCCACACTGGATGGGGCAGGACCCAGTCCTTCCTCAAGACGATTGGAGCTAGTGAGGACGACACCTACCAGTGTGGTTGCACACAGACAATCCCCCACATCCTTCAGGAGTGCCCATTCTTCAGGCCACCCCATGGGCCTGACAGTCTCATCAAACTGGACGCGGACACAGTCAGCAGGCTGGAGAATGCTGACATCTCAGTGTAATTCCCAAGGAAATTACACGAACGAATGATCAACTCTCCCAAAAGCATGTGGGAAAATGCATTCTGGTCTGATGAAACCAAGGTTGAACTTTTTGGCCACAATTCCAAAAGGTATGTTTGGTGCAAAAGCAACACTGCGCATCACCAAAAGAACACCATACCCACAGTGAAGTATGATGGAGGCAGCATCATGTTTTGAGGTTGTTTTTCTTCAGCTGGAACATTTCTCTCTTCCTACATTGTCAAGGTGGAGGGAATTATGAACAGTTCTAAATACTAGTCAGTTTTGGCCCAAAACCTTTGGGTGTCTGCTAGAAAGCTGAAGATGAAGAGGAATTTCATCTTTCAGCATGACAATGACCCCCAAAAAAGTTATGGAATGGCCCAGCCAGAGCCCAGACCTAAATCCAATTGAAAATTTGTGGGGTGGCATGGTGGTGTAGTGGTCACCCCTGTCGCCTCACAGCAAGAAGGTTCTGGGTTTGCTGCCGGTGGGGGCTTTCTGTGTGGAGTTTGCACATTCTCCCCATGTCAGTTTGTGTTTCCTCCGGGTGCTCCAGTTTCCCCCACAGTTCCGACATGCAGTTAGGTTAATGTGGGGTGGCCTTGGGCTGAAGTGCCCTTGAGCAAGGTATTTAACCCCTGACTGCTCCCCAGGTGCTGTAGTATGGCTGCCCACTGCTCTGGGTGTGTGTGCATGTGTTCACTGCTTCAGATGGGTTAAATTCAGAGGATGAATCTCTGTGCTTGAAGTGTGCATGTAACAAATAAAGGTTTCTTCTTCTGACCTGAAGAGGGCTGTGCACAAGAGATGTTCTCGCAATCTGACAGATTTGGAGTGCTTTTTCAAGGAAGAGTGGACAAATATTGCCAAGTCTAGATGTGGCAGGGTGATAGACTCCTCCCCCAAAAGACTGAATGCTGTAATTAAATCAAAAGGTGCTTCAACAAAGTATTAGTTTAAGGGTGTGCACACTTCTGCAACCAGCTTATTGTAAATTTTTTATTTTTTGTTTTCCCCCCTCACAGAGTTGTTGTTTGTCTCATCTCATCTTCTTCTGCTTATCTGGGGCCAGGTTGTGGAGGCAGCAGTCTGAGCATGGAAGCCCAAACTTCCCTTTCCCCAGACACCTCGGCCAGCTCCTCGGGAAGAACACCGAGGCCAGCTCCTCGGGAAGAACACCGAGGCGTTCCCAGGCCAGCCAAGAGACATAGTCCCTCCAGTGTGTCCTGGGTCTTCCCCGGGGCCTCCTCCCGGGGGGACATGCCTGGAACAGCTCCCCAGGGAGGCGTCCAGGAGGCATCCGAAAGAGATGCCCGAGCCACCTCAGCTGATTCCTCTCGATGTGGAGGAGCAGTGGCTCTACTCCGAGCTCCTTCCGAGTGACTGTGCTTCTCACCCTATCTCTAAGGGAGAGCCCAGCCAACCTGCGAAGGAAACTCATTTCGGCTGCTTGTATCCGCGATCTTGTTCTTTCGGTCATTACCCAAAGTTCATGACCATAGGTGAGAGTCGGAACATAGATTGACCGGTAAATTGAGAGCTTTGCCTTTTGGCTCAGCTCCTTCTTCACCACGATGGACCGGTAAAGCGACCGCATCACTGCAGAGGCCGCACAATCCACCTGTCGATCTCACACTCTATCCTTCCCTCACTCGTGAACAAGATCCCGAGATACTTAAACTCCTCCACTTGAGGCCGGACTTCTCCACCAACCTGGAGAGGGCAAGCCACCCTTTTCCGGTCGAGAGCCATGGCCTCTGACTTGGAGGTGCTGATTCTCATCCCAGCCGCTTCACACTCGACGGCAAATCACCCCTGTGCATGCTGAAGGTCCTGGTTTGAAGAAGCCAAGAGGACAACATCATCTGCAAAAAGCAGAGATGAAATCCTGTGGTTCCCAAACAGGATTCCTTCCAGCCCCTGGCTGCGCCTAGAAATTCTGTCCATAAAGATTATGAACAGAACCGATGACAAAGGGCAGCCCTGCCGGAGTCCAACATGCACTGGGAACAGGTCTGACTTACTGCCAGCAATGCGTGATCCTCGAAGTATTCCTTCCACCGCCCAACAGTGTCCCCAGTCGAGGTCAACAGCTCCCCACCTGCACTGTAAACAGTGTTGGCAGAGTACTGCTTCCCCCTCCTGAGGTGCTGGATGGTTTGCCAGAATTTCTTCAAGGTCGACCGATAGTCCTCCTCCATGGCCTCACCGAGCTCCTCCCAGTTCCGAATTTTTGCCTCCGCAACTGCCCGAGCTGCGGCACGCCTGGCCTGCTGATACCCATCAGCTGCCTCAGGAGTCCCGGAGGCCAACATGGCCTGATAGGACTCCTTCTTCAGCTTGACGGCATCCCTTACTTCCGGTGTCCACCACTGGGTTCGGGGATTGCCGCCACGACAGGCACTGGAGACCTTGCAGCCACAGCTCCGAACAGCTGCGTCGACAATGGAGGCAGAGAACATGGTCCACTCAGACTCAATGTCCCCTGCCTCCCTCGGAAGCTGGGAGAAGCTCTCCCGGAGGTGGGAGTTAAAGACCTCCCCGACAGAGTGCTCGGCCAGACGTTCCCAGCAGACCCTCACCATACGTTTGGGCCTGCCAGGTCTGTGCGGCTTCCTCCTCTGCCAGCGGATCCAACTCATCACCAGGTGGTGATCAGTTGACAGCTCAGCCCCTCTCTTCACCCAAGTGTCCAAGACATAGGGCCGGAGATCTGATGAAATGACAACAAAGTCGATCATCGACCTCCAACCTAAGATGTCCTGGTGCCACGTGCACTTATGGACACCCCTATGCTCGAACATGGTGTTCGTTATGGACAAACCATGACTAGCATATAAGTCCAATAACAAAACACCACTCGGGTTCAGATTGGGGAGGCCGTTCCTCCCAATCACACCCCTCCAGGTGTCACTGTCATCGCCCATGTGAGCATTGAAGTCCTCCAGTAGAACAATGGCGTCCCCAGTCTGAGCACTCCTCAGTACTTCTCCCAGAGACTCCAAGAAGGCCGGAAACTCTATACTGCTATTCGGCCCATAGGCACAAACAACAGCAAGAGCCCTCTCCCCGATCTGAAGGTGCAGAGAGGCGACCCTCTCATTGACTGGGGTAAACTCCAACACATGGCGGCTGAGCTGGGGAGCTATAAGCAAGCCCACACCAGCCCGCCATCGTTCACCATGGGCGACTTCAGAGAAGTGGAGAGTCCAGCCCCTCTCAAGGAGCTGGGTTCGTGGAGGTGAGCCCGACTATCTCTAGCCGGTACCTCTCAACCTCCCGCACAAGCTCAGGCTCTTTCCCCCCCAGCGAAGTTACATTCCATGTCCCAACAGCTAGCCGCTGTGTTCGGGGATCAGGTCGTCGAGGCCCCTGCCTTCGACTGCCGCCCAATCCATATTGCACCAGCCCCCTATGGCTACCTCTGTGGGTGGTGAACCCACAGGAGGTTGTTGTTTGTTTTTCAATTAAATTATACAGGTTATAGGTCACATTAAAGGTGGGAAAAGTTTTGAAATTATTTATCGTGGTCTCATTTTTTTTTTACATCAGAAAAACCTATCATTTTAATGGGGTGTGTACACTTTTTATATCCACTGTATGGGCAATTTAGAGTAGCCAGTTGACTTAATCTGCATGTCTCTGGACGATGGAAGGAACCTGGAGCACCCAAAGTAAACCCATGCAGACATGGGAAGCACATGTAAGCTCCACACAGAAAGGCCCTGTTTGATTGACAGGTTCAAACCCAGAACCTACTTGCTGTGAGGCAACAGTGCTAACCACTGACCCACTGTGTCACCTATTTGACTAAAATTGATTTTATTGATTCGATAAATTGAGATTTTCTAATTTCCTTTTTGTTGCGAAATAACTTGTTACATTATGGATGCTAGTAGCATCCATGGGATAAAATTAGCTCATGTTTTAAGTCGTTCAAATTCTGTAAAGCTGCTTTGCGACAATGTTTATTGTTAAAAGCGCTGTACAAATAAACTTGATTTGATTTGATTAGTAGCAGGGATCCGCACCTGCTTCCTTATTCCTTCCACATTATTCAACATGATTCATCATGTGTGTGAAAAGACTGCAAAACAGCCAATAGTTAGCATTCTCTTTCACGTAAGGCTGTATAAAACACATTTTTCTTGCAGATATTCATAAGTAATGGCTTCATCTGCATATTTAAGTCAGTCCTTTGCTTTTTTATTGTCCTTTTAATGTTGCTATACATCATGAGTCTTATTATTTTAAATCAGTCTTGTGAGTCATATCCCCTGTCATGCACATAACATGGTTATAGAGAAATCAGTCAGAATAAACTGATCCAAATGTGATTTCAAACTTTTCTATAAATCATGCATTTCAAACTAGGCTGATTTAATCTAAACTGGGTTTGAAAAGATATGGTTAAAAAGAATAATAAGAAAAAGCAGGTATGATGATATGAATTTGATGCCTGCAACACATTCCAAAAAAGTTGGGACAGCGTCATGTTTACCACTGTGTTACATCACCTTTTCTTTTAACAACACTAAGTAAACATTTGGGAACTGAGGATACTAATTTTTGAAAAGTTTTGAACGTGAAATTCTTTCCCAGTCTTGCTTGCTATATGACTCCAGTTGCTTATCAGTCAGGGGTCTCTGTTGTTGTATTTCACACTTCATAATGTGCCACACATTTTCAATGAGAGGCAGGCAGGCCAGTTTAGCACCCACACTCTTTTACTATGAAGCCATGGTGTTGTAACACATGCATAATATTGCTTGGCATTGTCTTACTGGAATAAGCAGGAATGTCTCTAAAAAAAGATATCATCTGGATGGCAGTATATGTTGCTCCAAAACCTGTATGTACCTTTCAACATTAATGGTGCCTTTACAGGTGTGCAAGTTACCCATGCCATCACAGAAACTCGCTTTTGAACTTTGTGCCAGTAACAATCTGGTTTATCATTTTACTCTTTAGCCTGGATGACACAATGTTCATGATTTCCAAGAACATGGGGAGAAATCCCTAAACTGTACAATGAGAAATGTTGTTCTTAAACTGTTGGATTATTTGCCTACACACTTTTTCACAAAGTGTTGAACCTTGCCCCATCCTTGCTTGTGAATGACTGAGTTTTTCCAGTTACCATTTAACCTGTTTACCTGTAGCATGTTTCAAACAGTTTTTTTAGCATTCCACAACTTTCCCAGTCTTTTGTTGCCCTTGTTCCAACTTTTTTTGGCATGTGTTGTAGGCATCAAATTCAGAATGAGTGTCCATTTACAAAAAACAATAAATTTTATCAGTTTGAACATTAAGTATCTTGTCTTTGTATTGTATTCTACTGAATATAAGTTGAAAAGGATTTGCCCATCATTGTATTCTGTTTCTGTTTATGTTTTACACAGCATCCCAATTTTCTTGGAATTGGGGTTATAAGAATTAACCAGTTATTATCTGAAGTAAATTTCTGGAGTTAATATAATTGTAGACCATTACAATAGATGACTTGCAACCACGTGATCAAAATGTGCTAGGTCATGAGCGTCCACCGTGATGGTGGATATACAAAGCAACTAGGATGGCAGCCACTGAAAGCATGTCTGTAAACAATGCTGAATTTTCTCAGTATTACCACAATTTGAACGGTCAAGTGAAGATTCAATATAAAAGGAAGATAGATATGTGTGGTTTTGACCCATATTATTTAAAAAAGTTGGATTTTTCTGAGGATAAGACACTTCTACCAACCATTGAGTACCCAGATATCACGTTCTATCTGGTTTGGCAGACTTCGTGGGCCGACAAATCTCAAATGAAGGTTTATAAATCCATGGAAGCTTATAACTTCTTTGTCTCTGGATAGGTAAATAACTTATTAATTAAACCAGTCAATGATGACAAAGCATTTGTACTTGCTTCTGCAAATTCAGCTGTCTTCCTCCTCCATTGAGCTCTTTGGCGTCATCTGGCTGCCACAGAATCAAGTCTGACCTTGGTCGAAACGTAGCCCATGTTCTGGGTGGGTGCCTAGTCTGTATTGTTTCTATCATATAATTTTGCTGGCGCTCCTAGAAGCGAAATGGCAATACACGTGTTAAAATTATAACAATGACCGAATGAACCACAACAAGAAAACGCTCATTTTATAGCAAAGTTCTAGCAACATGAAATAAAATTCTTCCATGATATATTGAGAGCTTTTGAATCTCACCTGAGATAAAATGATTACTGCAAACACGAGCTGTTTTGTTTTTAGCCTCTGTTAGATCAGCCCTACCGATGTTGTTCAACCGTGTTCGTCTCCTCCCTGTACTAAGCCTCAGAGTTTCCTCGTTCTCTTTCGGAATCACAGAAGGAATTCTAAAAAATCGGAACATGCCACAGTCACGAGTACTGTTGTGACCACAACCATATACAGCACAAAGATATGGCATAGCTAAAATAACTCTTAAAGCAGTGGAAAAACAAAGAAAGTTGTGCACACATGACTATGTTTTGTATGGAATGTCGCTTGACCCCACATTTGTATCTCCACCAGCATGGCTGGCATCTGGGTTTCTATTTTGCTTTGACGTCACTTGCAAGTCAAGGAGAGCTGGCTAGCTTTTGGGTCATAATGGTTTACCATTTGTAGCCTTGTTACTAATGGCCCTTTTCCACTACCCTTTTTCAGCTCACTTCAGCTTGCTTCAGCTCACTTCAGCCCGACACGGCTCGCGTTTCGACTACCAAAAAACAGCACAACTCAGCTCGCTTCAGCCCTGCTTAGCTCCTAAAACTCGCACCGTTTTGGAGTGGGGCTGAAGCGAGCCAAACCGTGCCGAGTGAGGCTGGGGGCGTGAGCAGACACTCCCCTGTGCACTGATTGGTGAGGAGGGGTGTCCTCACATGCCCACACACGCCCCGCGAGCACGCTGGGATCTGTAAACACCGTAAACCCGGAAGAAGAATTACGAATTACGAGAATTTCTGAAGCCTTATGCGCCTCGCCTCATCTATACGCTCTTGCCAGTATCTGTCCGCGTTGTCGGTGACAACAAGCCACAGCACCAAGACCAGCAACACTAACGACTCCATGTCCTCCATGTTTATTGTTTACTATTCGGGTCGTGAGACTACCGCTTAAAAGCTCACTGATGTCACTGTTTGCGCTGCTTAACGACATCACCTGACGTCCACCCACTTTCGCTAACTCCACCCAATGTGTCCACCCACTTCCAGCCAGCACGGTTCAGCGCGGTTGTAGTCGAAATGCAACTCCAACAGCCCCGCTCAGCCCGACTCAGCACGGCACGGCTCAGCCCGACTCAGCCACGTTTGTAGTGGAAAAGCGGCATAAGAGAACTATGGGTGGGGGAGGGGTATTTTGTTTATTCTGCAGTTATTTGACACATTTATATGAAAATAATGATAGTATGCAAACAGATAGAAAAAGGAACTTAGGACTGTTCTGTTCTAGGAGGTTAGCACTGTTGCCTCACAGCAAGAAGGTCCTGGGTTCTGGCCCAGCAGCCAATGAGGGCCTTTCTGTGTGGCGTTTGCATGTTCTCCCCGTGTCTGTGTGGGTTTCCTCTGGGTGCTCCGGTTTCCCGCACAGTCTAAAGACATGCAAGTTAGGCTAATTGGTGGCTCTAAATTGACCGTAGGTGTGAATGTGAGTGTGAATGGTTGTTTGTTTCTATGTGTTGGCCCTGCGATGACCTGGTGGCTTGTCCAGGGTGTACCCCGCCTCTTGCCCATAGTCAGCTGGGATAGGCTCCAGCTTGCCTGTGACTCTGCACAAGATAAGTGGCTATGGATGGATGGATTTCTTATTTTTGCAAAGATTTGCCTATAATGGTTTCAATAGTTTAGTTTCTGTACAAAGCCATGAGTGCCTGACTACTTATGTAGAAAACCTAAAGTGAGGCAGGTGAGGGTGTGGTCTGAGGGGGCTATGGAGGCACTACAGGACTGTTTTGAGTGCACAGACTGGGACATGTTCAAGGAAGCTGCCACTTATAATAATCATACCAACATACCGTAGATGAGTATGCCATGTCTGTGTCGGCCTACATTTAACAAATGCATGGAGGACGTCAGTGACATAAAGAGCATCACCACCTGGGCCAACCAAAAGCCCTGGATGACTTATGAAGTACGCAAAATGCTAAAGGCACAGAACTCAGCCTTCAAGTCTGGCAATAAGAAGGCACTGAGAACATTGAGAGCTAACTTGAACCGTGCCATCATATTAGCAAAGCGTGCTCACAGTAAAAAAAATCCAGGACTTTTTCCATGACACCACCAACACCAGGGATTTGTAGAAAGGCATACGGGCTATCACAAACTACAGGATAGGCCCTCCTGAGTGTGATAATGACACGGACTTCCTCAATTAACTCAATAACTTCTTTGGGAGGTTTGAGGCACTAAATAACACTCCTGCAGTGAAAGCTGTTCCCCATCAGGATGAAAAGGCACTCTGTCTTGATACAGCTGGGGTGTGGAGGACTCTGAGGAGAGTCAACACACGGAAGGCCCCAGGCCCCAATAATATTCCTGGTCTGGTGCTCAGGGAATGTGCAGACCAGCTGGCTCATGTTCTAACGGACATTTTCAACATCTCACTGGATCAAGCCAAAGTCCCATCATGCTTCAAGACTGCCACCATCATCCCAGTGCCAAAAAACCCTCAAATCTCATCACTCAATGACTACCAGCCCGTCGCACTCATTCCCATTATGAAGAAGTGCTTTGAGAGGCTGGTAAAGGAGTACATCACCTCCAGGCTCCCTCCCACATTCGACCCCTTCCAGTTTGCCTACCGGCCTAACCGCTCCACTGAAGATGCCATCTCCTCCGCTTTTCATCTGAGCCTTGCACACCTGGAGGAGAAGAACACCCATGTGCAGATGCTGTTCCTGGACTTCAGTTCAGCATTTAATACCATCATTCCACAGCATCTGGTGAACAAACTAGGTCCCCTGGGCTTCAGCACCCCCTTGTGCAACTGGCTACTAGACTTCCTCACTGAAAGACCACAGTCAGTGCAGGTCGGACAGAACACCTCCAGTGTTATCACCCTCAGCACAGGCTCCCCTCAGGGCTGTGTCCTGAGCCCTCTGCTGTTCACTCTGATGACACATGACTGTGTCCCCAGGGCTGCTAGCAACCACATTGTGAAGTTTGCGGATGATACAAAAGTGGTGGGCCTCATTAGGGACGATAACAACCTGGCCTATAGAGAGGAGGTGGAGCAGCTGGTGCAAGGAAAACAACCTGATCCTGAACATGGACAAAACTAAAGAGCTCATTGTTGACTTCAGGAGAAACCAACCCAGCCACGCTCCACTTCTCATCAACAACATGGCCATGGAGGTTGTCAATAGCGCCAAGTTCCTGGGGGTGCACATCACAGACAACTTCACCTGGTCTGTGAACACTGCATCACTGGTCAAGAAGGCACAGCAATGTCTGCACTTCCTGCATAGCATGAGGAGAGCCCACCTGCCCCTGCCCATCCTCACTACATTCTACAGAAGCACCATAGAGAGCGTTCTGACCAGCTGCATCTCTGTGTGGTGTGGAGGCTGCAGTGCCTCTGACTGGAAGACTGTGAGGAGAGTGGTGAGGACAGCAGAGAAAATCATTGGGACTTCTCTTCCCTCCATTCAGGACATTGCACCAAGGCACTGCATGTCTCGAGCCAGTAACCTCATCAGTGACCCCTCACACCCTCACTATGGACTGTTCTTCCCTCTGGCCTCTGGAAAGAGGTTCTGCAGCATTAGGTGCAGGACCACCAGGTTCTGTAACAGCTTTTTCCCCCAGGTCACCAGACTGCTGAACTCCAAATCCAAACTTTAAACTTCAATTTATAACTTGAACATTTCCTAATTCCACAGGTCATTTTATACTATTGCACTTTATAATATTTTTGCTGCTTCATAATTTAATTTCATACACTTCATATTTAATTCTGTGCTGAGCCAAATTGCAACGAAATTTAATTCGGTGTACACTTGTTGCATACTGAATGACAATAAAGGTTGTCTAAGTCTAGTGTTGGTAGATCACTTTTAACATAAGCATCATATTCTACTTCATTCACCTTCTCTGCTTGTGGTATTTTTCATTTGGATGGTGCTGTTTATGGTTTGGGGCAGGGTTTGCAGGGTGGGATCTTGCTAATTCATTAGGATGAACGTAATTTTTCTCCCATTTTTTTTAATCACAGTAAATATGTTTCAAAACCATGAACAGCAAACTGAATTTGTGTAACACTTTAGTTTAGACAATTGATCTTTTGAAACTGTGCACTCCCTCCACAAAATGGCTAACAGCTCATGTTATTATCTCATCTCATTATCTCTAGCCACTTTATCCTTCTACAGGGTCGCAGGCAAGCTGGAGCCTATCCCAGCTGACTATGGGCGAAAGGCGGGGTACACCCTGGACAAGTCGCCAGGTCATCACAGGGCTGACACATAGACACAGACAACCATTCACATTCATACCTACAGTCAATTTAGAGTCACCAGTTAACCTAACCTGCATGTCTTTGGACTGTGGGGGAAACCGGAGCACCCGGAGGAAACCCACGCGGACACGGGGAGAACATGCAAACTCCACACAGAAAGGCCCTCGCCGGCCCTGGGGCTCGAACCCAGGACCTTCTTGCTGTGAGGCGACAGCGCTAACCACTACACCACCGTGCCGCCCTAGTGTTATTATGGGATAGCTAAAAGGTCTGTACACATGGTTAGATATGTGCACAGTGCTCAGAGCTGTGCTGCCATATTGATCTAGCCAGACTCTCAGATGACCCTCAAAGTTTAGATTAGACTTATGGGGATAACGTGCAAGAACTTAGTCTCAGCTCTTCAGCTGGGGTTCAGCTGAAGTTAGCATACACACTCAGCTTGGTACTGGTTTAATACACTGTCCACTACAGTGTTTGTTGTGTTGGGTGGAGCAATGTTGCATGCTTCCTGTTGAGATGATGAAGCAAGTGAATAACCATTTTTCTGACCTCAACACAAATAGTTCTGAATACAAAGCCAAAAATTGTTAAGGTTTTGCTGGGAATCAAACCCAGGTTGCTGGTGTAGTAATCCAGCAAACCCCCACTAGGTCACCAGGGGAATGACTCAAGTGCAGAGGAGTGAGGTGAAAGTAGAATAGAAAAAACAGTTTATTTACAATGTTCAAAATGTCCAAGGCAAAAAAGTATAATCCAAACGCTCAGAAGATAAACGGGAAAAAATAAAAAATCCAAAAGTTCAAAGTCAAATAAAAAGCCAAAAGTCAGAAAAGAAAAGGCAAAAATGCAAACGCTCAGAAGATCCAGAATGTAAAGTACATAGTCCAAAAGAAAGCAAAATACCAAAAAACACAAGGGCATAAGCAAGGTACAAGGGACAGAGGTTACTAGCCATAAGCAGCACAAAGACTCCGTGACTAGAGGCCAAACTGGGGGAGTATAAATACACAAAATAAATTGAACACAGGTGACGATAATGAGGACTAGGCGGGGCACAAGGCACATGAAAAACAAAAGCACATGGCTGTATAAAACAAACACAAAACACAGAAACAGTGGCGGCCTCTAGAGGCCAAAACAAACATGACAAGATAAAAACATAACAGCGGCCTCTAGAGGCCAAGACAGTCCCCAGTCCTAACAGGACCCCCCCCCCCCCCCAAGGAGCGTCTCCTGACGTTCCCAGGGCGATCTGGATGGGCTGAATGGAAGTCCTGGCAAAGTTCTTTGTCTAACACGTCCCGAGCGGGGACCCAACAGTGCTCCTCAGGGCCATAGCCCTCCCAGTCCACAAGATATTGAAGCCCACCACGGACCCAGTGGGAGTCGAGCAGGCGGTGCACCGTGAACACAGTCTGACCCTGGAGGATGTGGGGAGGCGGGGGATTCCTAGGGGCAGGGGCATATGAGGACGACAGTACGGGCCGCAACAGGGATACATGGAATGTGGGGTTGATCCTTAGAGTCCGAGGCAACTGGAGCCGGTAGACGACGGGGTTCACCCTGCGCACAACCTTGAAGGGGCCAACGTAGCGAGGAGCAAGCTTGTGGTTCTCCACCCACAGCGGAAGGTCCTTGGTGGACAGCCAAACCTGCTGCCCAGGGCGGAAAATGTGGGCAGGCCTTCTATGGTGGTTGGCCTGCGTCTGGTTGGCCCTGGAAGTCTGGATGAGGGTCCTCCTGACCTTGTTCCAGGTCTTGCAACACCGTCTCACGTACTGGTTGACTGAGGGCACCCCAGTGTCCTCCTCCTGGTCCGGAAACAGAGGTGGCTGGAACCCGAATTGGCACTGGAACGGCGACAGCTTGGTGACCGACGACTGCAGGGTGTTGTGAGCGTACTCTGCCCATGGCAGCCAGGTGCTCCATGATGTCAGGTTATCCATCACCAGGCCTCGCAGGGTGGTTTCCAGGTCCTGGTTAAGCCTCTCAGTCTGGCCATTGGACTGGGGGTGGAACCCAGAGGAGAGGCTGGCAGTGGCCCCGATGAGTTTGCAGAACCCCCGCCACACTCGAGAGGAGAACTGGGGCCCCCGGTCTGAGACGATGTCCTATGGGAGACCAAAGACTCCGAAGACATGAGTAAATATTAGTTTGGCAGTTTCGAGAGCAGAAGGGAGCTTACACAGCGGTATGAAATGGCAGGCCTTAGAGAATCTGTCGACTATGACCAAAATGACAGTGTTACCTTGAGAGTCTGGAAGGCCCGTGATGAAGTCGACTGCCACATGGGACCAGGGACACCGGGGAATGGGCAGAGGATGCAGGAGGCCCTGGGGATGCTGTCGTGGGTTCTTGCTTCTGGTGCAGACATCACAGGGCAGGACGAATGACCTTACTTCCTTCTCCATGCTTGGCCACCAGAAGCATCTTTTCAAGAAGTCCAGGGTCCTCCGCGCTCCTGGGTGGGCGGTGAGAGGGGACGAATGACCCCACTGGAGAACCTTGGCCCGGGCTTGACGTGGGACATACAAGAGGCCCGGTGGCCCCGTCCCAGGACCGGGGTCCTTGCTTTGAGCTCATCGGATGGCCTCCTCAACACCCCAGTGGACAGGGGCCACAATCCGGGATGCAGGGATAATAGGCCCAACTTCACTCTCCCTGTTGGTGGGCGAGAACAGCCTGGAAAGATCATCAGGTTTGGTGTTCTTAGAGCCTGGGCGGTACGATAGGGTGAAGTTGAATCGACTAAAAAACAAGGCCCACCTAGCCTGTCGTGGATTCAGTCTTTTGGCTTGCTGGAGGTACTCCAGGTTCTTGTGGTCCGTCCAAACCAGGAATCGATGTTATGCTCCCTCCACCCAGTGCCTCCATTCCTCAAGGGCCAGTTTAACTGCGAGCAGTTCCTGATCCTCCACATCATACCGGGACTCCACAGGGCTCAGGCGGTGGGAGAAGTATGCGCAGGGGTGCAACCTTCCATCCGAGCGTTGAGAGAGTACCACGCCGACGCCACTGTCCGAGGCGTCCACCTCGATGATGAACGGTTGTGAAGTGTCTAGGAGGACCAGAATGGGTGCCATGCAGAAGCGGTGCTTGAGGTCCTTGAATGCCTTCTCCGCCTGAGGAGACCAGACATAAGATCCACCAGTCTTTTTGGTGAGGTCCGATATGGGCACTGCTACAGAACTGAAGTTCTTGACAAACTTGTGGTAGAAGTTAGCAAATCCTAAGAACCACTGAACTTCTCTGACGGACTTGGGAGTGGGCCAGTCCCGGACGGCCAGGGTCTTGGCTGGATCCATCTGGAGTTGTCCTGTCCGTACAATAAAACCCAGAAAGGAGACCTCGGGGATGTGAAACTCACAGTTCTGGGTCTTAGCGAACAGATTGTTCTGTAGCAGCCTCTGGAGGACCTGGCGGACATGGTGGCGGTGCTTCTGCAAGGTCTTGGAAAATATTAGGATGTCATCGAGGTAGACAAAAACGTACTGGTTGATCATGTCCCTCAAGACGTCGTTGATAAGGGCCTGAAAAACTGCTGGTGCATTGGTGAGTCCGAAAGGCATCACCTGGTACTCGTAGTGCCCAGACAGGGTGTTAAAGGCAGTCTTCCACTCGTCTCCCTGTCGGATACGGATGAGGTGGTAAGCGTTCCGTAAGTCCAGCTTGGTGAAGATAGTGGCGCCTTGGAGCAGGTTGAACGCTGTGGACATCAGCAGAAGGGGGTAGCGGTTGCGCACAGTGATCTTGTTCAGGCCCCTGTAGTCAATACACGGTCGGAGCCCCCCATCCTTCTTGCCGACAAAGAAGAAGCCGGCACCAGCAAGTGAGGTGGAGGGTTGAATGAACCCAGAGGCCAGGGCGTCCTTGATGTTTTCCTCCATGGCCTTGCATTCTGGCTGAGAGAGGGAAAACAGTCTGCCCTAAGGAGGGGTAGTCCCAGGGAGCAAGTCGATGGCACAGTTGTAGGCGCGGTGCGGAGGAAGAACGGCGGCCCTACTCTTGCTGAAGACTTCTTTAAGATCCCAGTACTCTGTGGGAACTTGAGATAACTTGGTGAGATCAGGAGGCTTGGCAGGAGACACAGGAGAGCTAGAGAGCAGACAAGAAGCATAGCATGCAGGACCCCATTCCACAACCTGGCTTGTTACCCAGTCTATACGAGGGTTGTGGCGGGTAAGCCAAGGAAGGCCTAGGATAACTGGGAACTCTAGCGAATGAATAAGGTGCAGGGAAATTTCTTCTTTGTGACCTTGAGACTGGAGAAAGATTGGAGAAGTAACCTGGGTGACTCTTCCATCACCTAAAGCTTGGCCATCCAGGGCAGACACAGACAGCAGGACTTCAAGAGGTGCAGTAGGGACATTAATTCTTCAGGCGAAGTGGACATCCATAAAGTTTCCAGCCGCCCCGGAGTCTAACAAGGCCTGGCAAGAGTGGACGGACTCACCCCATGAGATGGAGACCGGGATGTAGACTCCTTGGCCAGGGAGTTTGGGAGAGAGGGTAGGCTCCATCACAACCCTCCCTCAGCTGGACGGGGCGGTCCTTTTCCCGAGAGCTCGGGAGATGATGCTCGGAAATGGCCAGGCTTGCCACAGTAGATGCAGCACTTGTCCCTCCTTCTGCGCTCCCTCTCAGATGCAGAGAGACGAGTACGGCCCACTTGCATGGGCTCCGGACAGTCACTGGAGGAGGCAGACGGGCTCCATGTTGAGGCAGTGAGGCCGGGGAGGCTCAGGACTTGGCGGCGCTCTCTAATCCTCTTGTAAAGACGAATGGCATGTGAGATCAGTGTTTCGAGGTCACTTGGGCATCCGATAGAGGCCAGACAGACCATGGTGGAAGGCTGAAACCAGGGCAGTCTTGTTCCATCCACTGACTGCTGCGAGCATCCAGAACGAGATGGCATAGTCTGCAACGCTTTCTTCTTGCCGGATGGACATGAGCTTCCTGGCTGCATCTTTACTGATGTCTGCCTGATCGAAGACCCGAAGCATCTCCTCTGTAAACAGCTTGAAGTCAGAGCACTCAGGTCCCTGTCTCTGCCAGATGGCTGTTGCCCAAGCTCGTGCCTTATCAGCTAACAAGGTTATCACATATGCGATCTTGCGGCGATCCGTAGTGTAGGTGGAAGGCTGGAGCTCAAAGGTGAGTTGGCACTGGGTAAGGAACTCCCGGCACTCCCCGTGCTTGCCGCCATACCTCTGTGGTGCAGGAAGGCAGGGTTTGCTAGGTGACGGAGGCAGCGTGGCAGGAGGCACAGGAGCGGGAGCAGATGGTGGAGCAGGAGATGCAGGCATAGGAGTCAGATGTGCCAGGGCTTTCCCAATTTGCTGAAGCAGTACCTCGTGGCGAACAAGGGCGTCACGCTGGTTTGCAAGTGTTCATCCATGAGTGTCCATGGTCGCTCCGAAGCATGTCAAAGCTGCCATAATTCCCTGAAGGTTGGCTGGGTAGACAGTTGAAGCAGCCTCTGCTGAGTCAGTCATGACGGAGTCTTTCTGTTAAGGTTTTGCTGGGAATCGAACCCAGGTCGCTGGTGTAATAATCCAGCAAACCCCCACTAGGCCACCAGGGGAATGACTCAAGTGCAGAGGAGTGAGGCGAAAGTAGAATAGAAAAAACAGTTTATTTACAATGTTCAAAAAGTCCAAGGCAAAAAAGTATAATCCAAACGCTCAGAAGATAAACGGGAAAAAATAAAAAATCCAAAAATTCAAAGTCAAATCAAAAGCCAAAAGTCAGAAAAGAAAAGGCAAAAATGCAAATGCTCAGAAGATCCAGAATGTAAAGTACATAGTCCAAAAAACACAAGGGCATAAGCAAGGTACACGGGACAGAGGTTACTAGCCATAAGCAGCACAAAGACTCCGTGACTAGAGGCCAAACTGGGGGAGTATAAATACACAAAATAAATTGAACACAGGTGACGATAATGAGGACTAGGCGGGGCACAAGGCACATGAAAAACAAAAGCACATGGCTGTATAAAACAAACACAAAACACAGAAACAGTGGCGGCCTCTAGAGGCCAAAACAAACATGACAAGATAAAAACATAACAGCGGCCTCTAGAGGCCAAGACAGTCCCCAGTCCTAACAAAAAATAATGCTATCATTCAGGAATAGTCATGAATCTATTCAATTGGTATGACCTGCAGTATGAGGATTTAAAGGGGCAAAACAAGTTACCTTAGTGATTTTGAATGTGGTAGCATATTTGAATAGATTTGCTGATTCTAGCATGTCCCAATCAGCCTGGGTGTTTTATCAATTGTTTCAAGGGGGTATCAAGAATAGTGCAACATATACGCAGGATATACAATCCTGTTGTTGGACACAGCTTATGCTGGGATCAGGCTACATTATATTATTTTTGATGTTCACAATGGCCATCATGTCAGATTAGGCAATCATAAGTCCATAAATTCTTACCGTGTCTTGATCGGGAGACTGGCAACACTACAAGTTTGATTCCGACCAATTATCGTTCACATCTTTATGTGTTATATGAGAGGAGGGTCAAGAAATTGTCAATCATGGTTATCAAGGAACACACTGTAGGATTTAGAAAACTAGGTGGGAAACTACAAAAAATTCTGAAATGCTAATCTTTTCACCAAGGTGTTGTGGGGTGTCCTGGATGCCACATTGCTGTTCTTCAATTATGTCATGCTACAAGATTCGTTCGTTATTCCCGACATTCATATTCGGGCCTGATGCTGGAAATTTGTTGACCATTTGTGAAGTCTGATCTTGTCATTATGTGGAGAATGGAAATAAATGTGCAAGAAAATAGACAGGCCAAAACCAGGCAAATCAATCTCAGAACATACCACACCATGTATTACACTTTGTCTATAAACAGCACCATGTCAGGTGGCAATGTGCTAGCAACAAACAAGAGCACACATCTCCAGTGTGTAATGGAGCATCAAAACCAGACCATTGAAAAACCAGTAGAAACCTCTGATCTTTATTTGGATTTAATCACAAACACTTCATTGATGACAAGTGTATGATTATTGCTACTGAACAATAGGTTGAATGTGATTGGTCAGTTCTGAGCACAGAAATATTTCTATTTGTTGTTCACTTGATTTTTTTGGTTACGAAGACATATTAAAGGTGGAATTATTTATCTCACTTTATTTATTTATTTTTTTACATCACAAAAACCTGTGGGGTATGTAGACTTTTTATATCCACTCTAAATGCAAACAAGTGTTGCCAGGCAAAACAAACCTCGCCTGGCAGCACTTATTTTATATCTATATGTTGATAATGGTAATATTTCTCAATCATCAGCTGTCAGGTTATAGTACTATGAAAATTCATGACCTCGAGTTTGACATTTCAAAGTCATTCAAGGTCAAAGATCATGGTGAAAAATGAAAGCCCATATGGCACTTCCTATAAGTTGAGAATGGTAACTATCTGTCTACCATCAACCATTTTCAAGTTACAGCCCTCTGAAAATCCATGACCTTGAGTCTAACCTTTTAAGATCACTCAAGGTCAAAGATCATGGTGCCAAATGAACGGCAATATGCTCATGATAGTAAACATCTGTCTATCGGCAACCGTTTTTTAGTTATAATGGAAAATATTATTTTGACCAAAAGGTTGACCTTTCTGGTGACCTTGACCTTCACCTTGACCCAATTACCCCCAAAATTTAATCAGGTAATCTACGGACCATTGCCCACCTATGCTAAAAAATTTGAAGTCAATCGGTGCAACCGTCTAGACGCCAGATTGTTAACAGACAGACACACACAAACAAATGAAAAGTTGTGCAAAGCACGATACTTGCGAAAATCACAAAGAAATGGAACTTTTGGCTGATTTAGGTGTTTTTACAAGATTTGACCTTGGTGACCTTGACCCACCAAAAGCTAATGATGTCTTTGTGTGACTCTAGTGAGTTGTCCTGTGCATTTTCGTGAAGATTGGTCAAGAAATGACGATGCTAGAGCACCAACAAACAAATGGACAGATCAACATACTTGCAAAAATCTCTGATTTTTGCAAGTAACAAACCTCACTGATTACAATACCTCGCCCCGCTGACTCTGTCACGGGCGAGGTAACGAGTGCTCTGAGAGCACAATATCTCCTGCTGGCAACTGTGCCATAACTCTGGTAAAATGAGACTGAATTGAACGAAATTGCAATATGCGTATTACTGACATATAACAAAGAATCCTGTCAAGTTTCATGAAATTCCTCCAAAAATTGTGAAAGGAGTTGATTTCAGAAGGTGAGTACCCTTCCCTGGGTGGACGGATGGACAGATGGATGGGCATCGCTACGCGTAATCCCCCTTCGGGCTTTTTCGGCCAGTTGGGGATAAAAACAGGCAAGAAGCATGGAAAGATGACAATTTTTCCAATACTGTGTGTACAAGACAGGATTGGAGGTCACTCAAGTACCGACTCCCACTCTCTCTCTCTTGTTCCTGACCTGACACACAATAATAAAGCAAATGAAAAATGTGATTAGCTTTATTGAGAGAAACAAATATTTCTATATTCTGTTAATCATTCCTGCAAACCACTGGCTGGTGGTATTTCTTCAGATTGCTTCTTTAAGCGAGACTGACTTGACTTTGCTAATGTCTTAAATCTTGCATGACTCAACTCAGATTCTTATCCTACCACAGAAATCTGTCAAGATTAGAGAACCTCTGGCTAACTTTTACATTTTTATAGACAGGAGAAAATTGATCCCCTTGATTGATTTCTCAAACAAGGCCAGTGTGAGGACAGATGAGGTTTTTAAACATCACAAACTAGTCTTTCTAAATTACTTTAAACTAGTGTTTCTAAATGATTCAGAGGTTATACATCAGGAGCACAGAGGAAACCTTCCTATCTCCATTCATATCTCAAGATAATTCTAGAAGTTGAAATGTAAAAAAAAATAATTATAAGAAAGAAAGCTAAAGGGTTGAAATGTGGCGGTGAGGCTAAAAAAAAAAGAAGAATGTTTTATTCTGAAAGCACTGAGCCAGAAAAGACTAGCTCTGTTTTTTTATTTTATTTTTTTAATGAATTTGTTATGCATTTTATTAATGTCTGAAAGCACAGTTGGTTCCAGTAATTACTGCTGTCACTGTGTTCATGTTTCCATTTATGCAACATTATTTCCTCCTCGATGGTTCCCTGGAATGTAATCATGGATGCTTCAGTAAATGTCACACCAAAGTTACACTGAGCTTTATCATGAATAAGGCATAAACTCATGCTCTGATTAAGAGATAACACGTGGTTCTCAACCTTCCTATTTTAAAGCTTAGACATATTGGAGAACTTGTAGTCCTTCTTTTTTGAACCACTATCTTTTCTTACATGGTACTACACATACTGTATTTCTATTAAAGCGACAACTGTAGAAGACTCAACTGATTTGATTTGGAGCTTTCCCTTAAGAACAAAAGCAGAGCATGAGTGTGAATATAGATATGAGATAATGAGCACACTGCTAAAGCTATCCCTCAGGATTACAGTGCCAGATGTCTCGTGAATTCTCTCTCTATCCTCTCATCAGAATCTGGTTGTTTTCCTACTACATGCATTTTAGGTGCGAATGATGACTTAGCTGTGAATAAAACACCTTCCCCATGGTCTTCTGAGTGATTGTTTATTGCACTGTATCCCTTTTTTTAATACACCCTCTCTTACTCTGCCTCTTTTACATAGTACATAAGGGAAAAGGAGTGCTTAGGATAATATGTACTGGGTGATTGAATCAGCTAGAACCGATGGAAGACAGCGTGTGTGAAAATTTTGATGTGACCTCATTAATCTGGGTCTGAGCTGCACACTCGTTGAGCGCCTCAGAGCCCACAACATGACAGATGCACAGAGTCAGATGTTTCTTATGGTCTTATCAACATGCACTGTCCATCCCTTGCTACCACACTTGTGTGTCTTCTTTAAATACAACTCCTGTTGTCACATCACTTTGACATCAGCTGCACCTCCTGGCTACAGAAGCATTGGGGAAGATAATCCTGATTTTTAGTAGCAAGCCAGAATTTGCTTTCTAAAATGTCACTTTGAGTTGTTGGATGTCAGAATCAGACGTGTGCTCATAAACACATTCCTTTGCACTGCGTATTGTGGAATCACACACTTTTCCAAGCCAACAGAAGACGGTTGGGGTTACAGGCAATTAGGAGAGATAATTGATCTGTAGATCTCCTTTTTTTTTTCAATGCTCATTTAATCTCAGCTACGTAGCTAACAATAATGTTAGTGAACTAAGAATTTTATAGGTTTCGCTTACTAGTTATGTACCATGCCTAATACAGTATGCAGGGTGTCCGAAAGTCCAACGGGGAAAAAAGTATCAATGGGAGTTAAACTACTTTAGTATAAATACACAGGTATAGGAAATCACACGCACTGATTTGGACTATTTCGCGATAATCACCTCGAGCAACTCGGCAAAATGGCGACCAATTGCTTTGTCACCATAAGTGAGAAAGAATTACAAATTATGAAAGAAAATGCTGTTCCTAAAAACACTAAAGATGTTTGATGTTTCAAAGTTTGGTCTAAAACTACTCAAAGGTAAGGTGGAATTGTGATTTATTTTATCTGTTTCAAAACAAAGGTATTTTATGTGAGTCGGCATAGAGAAGTGGCACAAGTCTGCATGCATTATATTTGCATGCCACTTTTGAAGATTGAAATAAATAATTTTTTAATACCATTTAAAAAAAAACAATCACCTGTGTATTTATAACGAAAACAATTATCCACCTCAGACTCAGTGAATATCAAATCAAATTAAATCAAGTTTATTTGTATAGCGCTTTTAACAATAAACATTGTCGCAAAGCAGCTTTACAGAATTTGAACGACTTAAAACATGAGCTAATTTTATCCCTAATCTATCCCCAATGAGCAAGCCTGTGGTGACGGTGGCAAGGAAAAACTCCCTCAGACGACATGAGGAAGAAACCTCGAGAGGAACAATATCAGTGAATAATAACCTCGACTTCGTTTCGGTTATTATTCACTAATATTCACATCGCCTTCGTCAAATAATTGTTAATTAAACATATTGTATTTATTATTTATTGACACTTTTTTGATATTTATTTTGCCTTACAGGTGAAAAATGGCATTGACATTGGATGAAAAGGTAGAGATAGTGCCTCTTGGTTCTCTCACTGGTTCTCAACTTTTTGGACACTCTACATATTGCTTTAACGTTTCGACATAGCTCTGCTAAAATCTGCATCAAGTACCTAGTGAGGTCACATTCTTACTGAGGACTTGCCTCTAATGGACACATTTAGCAAGATAACATTGTTCAACTTTGTTTACAATGTTGCAAACAGCAAAGTTGTAAAAATCAAAAGACTTTTATGCCTTAAAATTCTCTTACATTGTATAAACACTCAGAATTTCTATGTGTATGTATTTGTCATGGCAGGGTAGAGCAACTCTTAAGATCATTTAACCACTGACAGGATGCCAAGTCATGAGAATCTTCTGGAGTTCTACCATTTGAAAGTGTTAGTTGATCTGATTAACACTCCCTGTCTTTTAGTGTGAATACATAATAATAAGTGGAGAATAGAGAGCATGTCTGATATTTTACAAGTAGGAAATAATAATAATAATAATAATAATAATAATAATAATAATAATAATAATAATAAATTTTATTTATAAGCACCTTTCAAGGTACCCAAGGACACTGAACAGTAAAAAAATAAAAATAAATAAATAAATAAAAAGCAAAACAATAAGATAAGAACAACAATAATAAAAATAATGAGAAATCAATAATGATAATAACATTATTAAAAATCAGAGAGAAAAGGCCAAGGTAAAAAGATGTGGTTTTAGCTGTTTTTTGAAAGTGGACAGTGTTGAGCGCAACGCTAGTGGCAGGGCATTCCACAGCTTGGGGCCATTAACACTGAAAGCCCTGTCACCCATAGAGCAGAGCCGAGAGTAAGGGCCTACTAATAGGTGGGCATCTGTAGAACAAAGATTTAGAGGTAGCTGATATGGAGTTAGGAGATTTGATAAATAGGGAGGGGCCAGGTTATGTAGGGATTTGTAGACAAGCAGGATAATTTTGTACTGGATGCGATATTTGACTGGGAGCCAATGCAGGTTGTAGAGAATAGGAGTAATATGATCCCAGGGCCTGGTGTGAGTGAGTACCCTAGCAGCTGAGTTTTGGACATATTGCAGCCTATTTACTCGCTTGGCTGGGATGCCATCGAGTAGGGCATTGCAGTAGTCCAGTCTTGAGGTGATAAAAGCATGTATAAGTGTTTCAGCTGCAGATGAAGTTAAAGAGGGACGAAGTTTGGAGAGACTTTTCAGGTGAAAGAAAGCTGTTTTAGTAATATTTTTAATGTGTGAGTCAAAAGAGAGAGTAGAGTCCAGAATAACACCCAGATTTCTTACTTCAACAGTAATGAAGGTGAAATAACCAGGAATAGATAGCTGTGAGTGCTCCAGTTTTTTCAAGATAGAAAGGGTGGAAATGAGGATGGCTTCTGTTTTATCTTGATTTAGTTTAAGAAAGTTCTGCACCATCCAATTGTTAACTGCATTTAGACAGTTGACTAGATTGGACGGAGGGAGTGGGTGAGAAGGTTTGGTTTGAATGTAAATTTGGGTGTCATCTGCATAGCAGTGAAAGTTGAGCCCATAATGCTGTATTATGTGGCCAAGAGGGAGGATGTATATTACAAATAGTAAGGGTCCCAGGACAGAGCCCTGAGGGACACCATGAAGGAGGGATGATTTAGGGGATCTAAAGTCTCCAACTGACACAAACTGTTCTCTCATGGTAAGATAAGATTTGAACCAGGCTAAAGAAGAACCAGTGATGCCAAGCAGAGTTTCTAAGCGGCTCAATAAAAGATTGTGACATACAGTGTCAAATGTTAATGTTATGCCATTGCTAAGAAGCATCTTGTAAGGTGTGGCTCCTTAAAGAATAACAATTTAAGCCAACTCTCTTGGTGTTTAAAATAATTTCCAAAGCTCATTTGCATTACTCTATCCTTGACTTGCAAGTGACGTCAAAGCAAAATAGGAACCCGGATGTCAGCCATGTTGGTGATATACAAATGTGGGATCAAGTGATATTCCATACAAAACAGTCATGCGTGCACAACTCTCTTTGTTTTTCCACTGCTTTAAGCATTCTTTTAGCTATGCCATATCTTTGTGCTATATACGGTTGTGGTCACAACAGCACTCGTAACCGTGGCATGTTACGATTTTTTAGAATTCTGTCCATGATTCAGAAAGTGGGTGAGGAAACTCTGAGGGTTAGTATGGAGAGGAGATGAGCGCCGCTGAACAACATCGGCAGGGCTGATCTAACAGAGGCTATAACCAAAACAGCTCATGTTTGCAGTAATCATTTTATGTTAGGTGAGATTCAAAAGCTTTCTCAATAATATCATGGAAGAATTTTATGTCATGTTGCTAGAATTTTGCTATAAAATTAGCATTCTCTTGTCGTGGTTCACTCGGTCGTAGTTATAATTTTAACACGTATATTACCATTTCACTTCTAGGAGCACCAGCAAAATTATATGATAGAAAACAATCCAGACTGGGCACCCACTCAGAAAATGGGCTATGTTTCAGCCAAGGTCGGACTTGATTCTGTGGCAGCCAAACGACACTAAAGAGCTCAAAGGAGGAAGAAGACCCTTGAATTTGTGGAAGCTGCATGTGGTAGCTTGCTCATAGAGTTCCAAGACACCATGGTTGAAGCTGAGAAATTAATACCAGGTCAGCTAATTTTGACTGAAACAAAGTGATTGTCACGAGTGGCGAGCTGAGGTGAAGTGAGGACCCAAGAGCAGACTCAGAAAGCAGGCAGTGTAAAGAGAAAACTTCTTTAATGAAATAGATGGCAGAAAGGCAAAAGATACAGTAGGGCCCAGGCAAAAATCAGTAGTCAAAAAACAGGCCAGGAGGTCAAAAACACAGGAGCAGGTAGACACGATCAGGGACAAAAACATCTTCACAAAAACTGATGAGCACAGGGACAAGGGAAATCCAGGCAGAGGTAGCAAAAGACACAATCCAAAAGAACAGACAGGCAAAAACAGGGACAAAAACTGGACAGAAAAACAAGGAAAAATTCAGGCAGGGGGAATTAAGAAGACAAAATACCAATGAGCTGTAGCGAGACAAGGAAAGTCTACAAGAGACAGTCTGGCAACTGGAGTAGCTCCAAACAGTTCTTAAAAAGCCCTGGCTGATGGGAGAGGAGTGGTAGCAGGTGTGGGAGTGCCACTTCAGGAAATGACCTTCAGCAAGGCAGGACTGAATTCCTGTCCTGGATCTGGCATGGAAGTCCCACAATCTAAGGTATGGATGGACTGGACCGGACTGTGACAGTACCCCCCCCCCCCCCAACGGGCGTCTCCAGGCACCTTAGAAAGTGCCTTAGAAAGTGTTGTTGGTGGAAGTCCATGATGAGGGTGGGATCCATGATGAACCTGGTAGGAACCCAGCTCCTCTCTCAGGACCATACCCCTCCCAATCAACCAGGTACTGAAGTCCTCTGCCTTGGCGTCATACCTTCAGCAACCTCCTGACAGTGAAGACCTCACCACCATCTATGAATCTGGGAGGAGGAGGGGGTTTGGAGGGTGGGGACAGGGAACTGGAAACAAGGGGTTTGACTTGGGAGACATGGAAAGTTGGGTGAATACGGCACATGGTTACAGGCAGAGACAGTCTTACAGAGCAGGGATTAATTACCTTGGAGGCGGGGAAAGGTCCTATGAACCTGGGAGCCAATTTGCAGGAGACCGTCTTGAGGGGCAAGTGGCGAGTGGAGAGCATTACCCGCTGCCCCACCCAATAGATGGGAGCTGCCGAGCGGTGTTTGTCGGCTTGCTCTTTAAACATCTTGACAGAACATAGGAGCTTTTTCCTGGTCAATGCCCACGTTCTCCTGCAGCGGTGCATAAACATCTAGGCAGAGAGCATGGCAACAACTTCTTCTTGGATGGGGAAGAGTGGTGGCTGGTAACCCAGAGAGCACTGGAAGGGGGAAAGACCTGTAGCAGAGGTGGGTAAGGAGTTGTGAGCGTACTCTATCCAAGGAAGGGTCTTGCTCCAGGAGGCAGCATCCTTGGACACCATGCACCTGAGAGCCACTTCCAGCTCCTGGTTGACCCATTCGTCTGAGGGTGAAAAACTGAAGACAGACTGCGAGAAGCACCAATGAGTTTACAGAAAGCCTTCCAGAATTGGGCAGAGAACTGGGGTCCACTGTCTGATACGATGTCTGAGGGGAGTCTGTGTAGACGGAAAACATGCAGTATCAGCAATTCGGCGGTCTCCTTGGCAGTGAGAAGCTTGGGCAGAGGGATAAAATGAACAGCTTTAGAAAAACGGTCAACAACAGTGAGGATACAAGTATTGCCACCTGAATTAGGGAGTCCTGTGACAAAATCCAGGGCTATGTGTGACCAGGAAGAGGTCTCAGCAGGCCAGCAGGGGGTCTGTTGCCAGTCTTGTTCCTGGCACAGATGTCGCAAGCTGCCACAAACCTCTGGACGTCCTCCTTGATGGATGGCCACCAAAAATGTTGTTGGATGAGTGCCAGAGTCCGGGCTGCTCCTGGGTGGCATGCCATTCTGGAACCATGATCCCACTGCAACACCTGTGCCTGCACAGAAACCGGAACAAAAAGATGGTTAGGAGGTGCATTACTGGGCCCCGGGTCCTGCTCATGGGCCTTCTGGACCAGGGTTTCCACCTCTAACAGAGCAGTCCCCACCAGGCACTGTGGAGGAAGGATGGTCTCAGGGGAGTTTGATTCCTCCTGGAGGGGAGAAAACATTCTGGACAAGGCATCAGGCTTACCATTCTTAGAGCCTGGGTAGAAGGAAAGTGTGAACTTGAAGCGAGAAAAGAAGAGAGACCATCGGGCCTGACGAGAATTGAGGTGCTTGGCAGTCCTGAGGTATTTGAGGTTAGTGATCATCCATACGATGAAGGGAAGGTCTGACCCTTCCAACCAATGTCTCCATTCTTCCAAGGCCAGTTTAACGGCCAACAATTCCCTATTGCCAATGTCATAGTTTCTCTCGGGGGAAAGCCGACAAGAGAAGAAGGAGCAAGGATGAAGTTTGTTGTCACTAGCCGATCATTGGGACAATATGGCCCCCACCGCTGACTCTGAAGCATCGACCTCAACCACAAACTGCTGGGATGGATCTTGAATGGTGAGTATAGGTGCTGACGTGAACCTTTGTTTGAGCTCAGAGAACGCCTTCTTGGCCCCTTCCTCCCAGCTGAAAGGGACCTTGGTGGAAGTTAGAGTCGTGAGGGGCCCAGCCACTGTACTAAAGTTCCTGATGAATTGCCTGTAGAAATTCACAAACCCAAGAAACCGCTGGAGTTCTTGCAGAGAGGACGGGGTGGGCCAGTCAGCAACTGCCTTGAGTTTCAGGGGGTCCATCTGAATATGTGTGGGGGAGATAATGAAACCCAGAAAGGAGACAGAACTTCTATGGAACTCACATTTCTCAGCCTTAACAAAGAGTTTATTTTCCAGGAGTCACTGAAGGACCTGCTTGACACGGATGCAGTGTTCAAGGGAGCAGGGGAAAAATCAGTACATCATCCAGATAAACAAAAACATTAAGGTAGTCCCTCAGGACATCATTAAAGAGGGCCTGGAAAACCGAGGGAGCATTAGTCAGGCCGAACGGAACCACAAGATATTCGTAGTGGTCCGTGGGGGTGTTAAATGCCATCTTCCATTCGTCCCCTTCCCTGATCCTCACGAGGTGGTAAGCATTACACAGATCTAGCTTGGTGAAAATCTGGGCTCCCTGGAGTAATTCAAACGGCATAGACATGAGAGGTAGGGGGTAACGGTTCTTGATGGTGAGGTCATTTAGCCCATGGTAATCAATGCAAGGGCGCAAGGATTTGTCCTTCTCCACAAAAAAGAATCCTGCCCCTGCAGGAGAAGAGGAGGGACGAATAATTCCAGCTGCTAAGGACTCTGTGATGTATTTATCCATGGCTTGCCTTTCAGAAGGAGAGAGAGAGGGAGAGAGACAGTGTAAAGTCGCCCCTTAGGTGGTGCAGTCCCAGGGAGAAGGTCAATTCCACAGTCATAGGGCCTATGGGGAGGAAGGGAAACAGCTTGAGACTTGCTGAATGCAGGTTAAGCCATTATACTCAGGAGGCACGTTAGAGAGGTCAGGATATTCACCAATGGTGGGCTGGAGTAGCTTGGCGTGAGGGAGAGCAAATCTCAGACATGACGATAAACAGAGTTGACGCCATCCTAAAATGGTGTTGTTAGTCCAGTTGACATGGGGGTTATGTAGAGTTAGCCAGGGCAGACCAAGAACTATGGGTACATGGAGATTACTCATGACAAAATCTGGATGGATTCAGAGTGGTTGCCAGAAATTCTTAAGGTGACCGGGGCTGTTCTATGGGTGATGGTGGTCAGACTAGTACCGTTAAAGGTCAGGACAGTGAGGGACGGGTTCAGAGCCACTAGTGGAATCCCCAGGTGCTTGGCGGTGGTCGAGCAGATCAGGTTTCTGTCAGCCCCTGAATCAATGAGCGTCTGGAGGTCGTGGGGCTGATTGCCATGGATAATGACCACTGGGAGTAGCAGTCGATTGGTAGGGGGCTGATTCTGGACATTGCCCACCAGGGCCCCTAAACTCACTGGTGGGCTCTTCCTTTTAAAGGGCAAGATTGGCAGAAATGCCCCAGCTGTCCACAATAAAAAACATGCCCTCATATCCTGATGGCACTGTCGTTCTTCAGACTCTGTCTACCTGCATTGGCTCAGTGGAAGGAATGGGAGGCTGAGGGGGAGCAAGACTAGTCAGAGTTTTCTCTTTCACCCACTGTCTGATCCAGGAGTCAATACGACTGGCGAGGTCCATGAGACTGGGGAGATCAGGTGGCAGTTATTGTGAGACCAGCTCATCCTTGATGGAGTCTGACAGCCCGTTCAAAAATGTGTCAAACAAGGCGTTCTCATTCCAGCCACAAGATGCTGCCAAAGTGTGAAACTCAATCACATAGTCAAAAGTGGACCGGGCACCCTGCCACAGCCCCATGATTTCTCTTGCTGCCTCTCTGCCAGACAGAGAGCGATCAAAGGTTCGCCTCATCTCCTCTGTGAAATCCTTGAAGCTGGCGCAGCACAGTGCATTGGCATCCCACATAGCTGTTCCCCACTCCCTAGCTTTGCCAGTGAGGAGAGTGATGGTGTAGGCCACTCGAGAATGCTCTGTAGGGAATGCCAGTGGTTGAAGCTCAAGGGTTAGCTAGCATTGAGATAAAAAGTTATCTGCCGGTACCTGGTTCTCCGTCGTATAGCTGTGGGGAGGGAAGTCTCGGCTCTCTGAAGAGGGCTGGAGCAAGAGCGGTAGGTGGAGGGGGTTGTGTAGGAGCAGACATTACTTGAAGCTGTTGTAGCTGAGTGGCAAGAAGATTGAAAGTGTCAAAGATGGCAACAAGGTTTTGATTCACCTGTTGGATGTCCTGTGGGTGGGTCCCAAGGAGAGCTCCCAGTTTCTGCACCGCTGTGCTTAGCTGGGTGAAATCTGCTGGGTCCATGTTGGCCAGACTGTGCGGTCACGAGTGGCAAGCTGAGATGAAGTGAGGACCCAAGAGCAGACTCAAAGCAGGCAGTGTAAAGAGAAAACTTCTTTAATGAAGTAGATGGCAGAAAGGCAAAGGTACAGTAGGGCTCAGGCAAAAAATTGGTAGTCAAAAAACAGGCCAGGAGGTCAAAAACACAGAGGAGTAGGTAGACATGGTCAGGGACAAAAAAAACAGGGCAGAAACATCTTCACAAAAACTGATGAGCACAGGGACAAGGGAAATCCAGGCAGAGGTAGCAAAAGACACAATCCAAAAGAACAGGCAGGCGAAAACAGGGACAAAAAACTGGACAGAAAAACAAGGAAAAATTCAGGCAGGGGGAATCAAGAAGACACAATACCAATGAGCTGTAGCGAGGAAAGTCTACAAGAGACAGTCTGGCAACTGGAGTAGCTCCAAACAGTTCTTAAAAAGCCCTGGCTGATGGGAGAGGAGTGGTAGCAGGTGTGGGAGTGCTGCTTCAGGAAATGGCCTTCAGCAAGGCAGGACTGAATTCCTGTCCTGGATCCGGCCTGGAGCTGGTATAGAAGTCCCACAATCTAAGGCATGGATGGACTGGACCAGACTGTGACAGTAATATTATTTCGAAACTTCCATAAATGTAAGATTTCCAAACTGATTTGGGTACTCGATGGTCAGTAGAAGCATCTTATCCTCAGAAAAATCAGACTTTTTTAAATAATATGGATCAAAACCACACATATCTATCTTCTCTTTGCATCAAATCTTCGCTCGATCGTTTAAATCGTGGTAATACTGAGAAAATTCAGCATTGTTTACAGACATATTTTCAGCAGCTGCCATCCTAGTTGCTTTGTATGTCCACCATCATGGCAGACGTAGCACATTTTGATCACGTGGTTGCAAGTCATCTATTGTGTCACATTGGAAGTGAGACAGAGAGTGGTGGAGTGACCTTCCGACCCGCCGTAAACACACAATATGGTAGAAATACTGTTATCAGCCCATATATGGTGTTTTTTTTTTTCATTTAAAATGAACATTTTAACATTTTACTCCACAGATTGGAACACATGGATCAAAAATGAAAATTTTCTTTTAAAGCAACAATAATGTTTAAAAATGACATTGATTCATAACTATTTTTTTTAAATATGTTTGTCATTTTTTCAATAATTTGAGAATATGATCAGCGTTACTGAATATTTCTTCTTCTTCTTCTTCTTCTTACAACTGTAATGGTAGGACCTCACAAGGATAGTAAGACAAGCAAGCGTGTGTGTGTGTGCACGTACATGTTAGTGCAGGCTCTGTGTTGGGCTTATTAACTGTCTGCTGTCTCTACTCTTCACTGGTTCTTGGCTTAAGACTGTGGTGGACCACGTTTCCCTCACTAGCTTTTCCCTGTCTTCAGCTCATTCATCTCCTTTTCAACTGATGCCCTTGTGCTTGGCTTATTTCATCTCAACTCCAAACAGAGGGGCTGAGGGTTGTCGAGGGTTTAGACGCGTATATATTCGCGCGCGTGTGTGTGTGTGTCTCCACTCTCACTGTGTCTGGTAGAAGGAATTAAATGTCACTCATACAGATTGATGTATACTGTGATAGTAGCTACAGAAAGAGCCATGGAGATGTCTGCAGGCTACGAAGATGGAGCAGCCTCCCCACCTTGCATTAGAATTTAGAATAGACACTGCTACACACACATGCACACTGTCTGCATTCATTTTTAGCTTTAAATACACAAATATAAAATGCATCCTTTCCTTATGCTTAATCATGCACGACAGCAGAGTAGGATTTCACTGTGTTCTGGTCATGCTAACCTGCACAGTTCTCACTGCTGCACCCTGCCATCTCTGCAATTTGATGTGATTATGCAGCATGATGTGCAAGTTGCTTACCAGTGCAAGGCGTTGCAATGATGGCAGTGGACATTTTGCTCCTAAATGGTGTCAGGACTCAGCAGAGGAACACCGTGAAGGCTAGTCAAATTAAGTCAAGTTTAGTTGTATTGTGCTTTTAACAATAGACATTTTTGCAAAGCAGCTTTACAGAAAATTAAAGACTTTAAACATGAGCTTATTTTATTTTATCCCTAATTTATCCCCAATGAGCAAGCCTGTGGCAACAGTGGCAAGGAAAAACTCCCTCAGACGGCATGAGGAAGAAACCGCGAGAGGAATCAGGCTCAAAAGGGAACCCATCCTCATTTGGGTAATAACAGAGAGTGTGATTATAAATAAATTGCTTCTATAACTGTGTCCTATATAGTCACAAAGTATAACTGTGAAACCAGTAAATTCATTATAGTTTTAACACAAAGTCTGTTTTTTGAAGTTATAAACTGTCCATTGATGAAAACTTGAGTGCAAAACTCTTCATGACAACTGCAGTCCTAAAGTTAGCAAGTCAACTGTAGTCCTCAGGCATAAATGTATTACTGTAAGTGTCCAGAGCATCTTCCAAGTGTGACTTTCGACTGTCCATATGGGGCTCTCCTCCACAGAAGTGATGAGATGAGACTCCAGCCAGACATATGGCGTCAGGATGGATCAGGCAAATTTGAGGACCAGAAAAGGTCAGCATCTTACTGATGTTTCAGGATCAACATGTAGCTCAGAAACGGACAGAAAGAGGGAAGAGATAGGGGAGAAAAAGCAGAGGTTGTTAGGTATGCCCAATGTCACCTAAAGAGTAAGAACAGGATATATTTTACACTGAGTGAAAGCAGGGACTCCGACAAGACTAACTATGACAGCATAACTAAAAGGGGAGAGCCAGAAGGTAACACAGTCATGAGGGAGCCCTTGGACATAAAGCAGCCAGCCACTACACCGTCAACAAAGCCAAGTGAGAATGTGTATGTATGTGTGTGTGGGGTGACAGCATTTTACCAAAACACTCTATGCCTGAGGACCCTCCAGATCTACTCCTTTACCTAATAACAAAGACTATTAACAAAAGGCTTGACTAAACAGGTATGTTTTCAGCCTAGACTTAAACACTGAGACTGTGTCTGAGTCCAAACACTACTCGGAAGGCTGTTCCATAACTGTGAGGTTTTGTGAGAAAAGGCTCTGCCCCCTGATGTAGCCTTCACTATATGAGGTACCAGCAGATAGTCTGCACCTTTTGATCCAAGTAGGTGTGGCGGGTCATAAAGGCCCAGAAGTTCACTCAGGTACTGTGGCATGAGATCATTCAATGCTTTAAAAGTCAATAGTAGTATTTTATAATCAATATGAACTTTGATTGGGAGCCAATGCAGTGTGGATAAGACGGGTGATGTGCTCATATCTTCTAGTTCTTGTAAGGACTCTTGCTGCTGCATTTTGAACTAACTGGAACTTGTTTATGCACTTCTTGGAACATCCAGATAGTAAGGCATTACAATAATCCAACCTAGAGGTAACAAAAGCATGAACTAGTTTTTCTGCATCATGTAGTGACCTTACATTTCTTATCTTAGCAATATTTCTGAGATGAAAGAAAGTTATCCAGGTAATATGAGTTTCAAACGAAAGACTGCAGTCAATGATCACCCTGAGATCTTTTACTGCTGCACGTGAAGAAACAGAAAGGCCATCCAGAGTTACTGTGTAATCAGAAAACCTACATCTAGCTGCATGTGGTCTTAGTATAAGTACTTCTGTCTTGTCAGAGTTAAACAGAAGGAAGTTAATAAGCATCCAGTGTCTAATGTCCTTGATACATTCCTCAATTATATTAAGCTGGTGTCTCTAATCTGGCTTTGCAGAAACATATAACTGTGTGTCATCAGCATAACAGTGGAAACTAATAGCATGCTTATGAATAATATCACCCAGAGGTAACGTATATAAAGAAAAAAGCAGTGGACCCAAGACAGAACCTTGTGGAACACCAAATTTTACCTCAGTATGTACAGAAAAATCACCATTTACATCAACAAACTGATAGCGATCAGGGGTGGGTTTCCCCAAAGTCTCTTAAGGCTAAGAGCATCTTAACTGGGAGAGAGTGTTCATTGTGATGCTCGCTCTACCATTTAATGATGATCTTTCTGCTATGATGCTTTTGGGAAACCCACCCCAGGAGAGGGCCGTTCCCTTAACTCCCACAACATTTTGTAGTCTATCCAATACCTACACAAATACACAGTAAATAGGTAAACACATCACATAGCATATATCTTAGAAGTGCATTTTGGGTAAAGTTGGCATATAGTCAGCATGAGCTAGCATAGTGTATCGGTCACAAAAAGGCTGTTTAACTGGAAGTCATGACTCAGTGTGCTAAACTGCATTACCAATAGCGATGAAACTTATGGGGAAAAATGTGCCCTTTAAAACATGGTCGGGTTTCTAGAAGTTGTATGAATGCATTTGCAAAGAAAGAGAGACACAAAAAATTAAACTTATCTTAATAAATGTAACAGTGGGAGAATCAAGCATACAGTCTGTACACTATTGGAATAGGATTTATTCAAGGTCAAGGTCTTGGTGGTTATCAGAACAGATCATTGACATAGAAAGTATTTTAATTGGGCATTAAAAGAAACTCTTCTTTTTTATGTATAGATATCTGGCTAGCTAGTATGGATGTAACAATTTGGTGTATTATATTTTGCAGTATCATATTGTACCGAGCTAAGATGCAAGCATAATCTAGCACTAATACCATTGCATCTGTGTAGATATCACATAGATGAACACACATATACACATGCTCTCTCTCCCTGCTGCTTCAAGACACCATTCCCAGCTGATTCAGTCCAGATTAAAGAATAGGTGGCACGGTGGTGTAGTGGTTAGTACTGTTGCCTCACAGCAAGAAGGTTCTGGGTTTGAGCCCAGCGGCTGTGAGGGGCCTTTCTGTGTGGAGTTTGCATGTTCTCCCCGTGTTAACATGGGGCAGCCTTGGGCTGAAGTGTCCTTGAGCAAGGTACCTAACCCCTGACTGCTCCCTGGGTGCTGTAGTATGGCTGCCCACTGCTCTGGATGTGTGTGTGTGTGTGTGTGTGTGTGTGTGTGTGTGTGTGTTCACTGCTTCAGATGGGTTAAATGCAGAGGATGAATCTCACTGTGCTTGAAGTGTGCATATGTCAAATAAAGGTTTCTTCTTAACTGTGCAGTGATTGGGATGTTTGTTGCTGCAGATATGAGGCCACTCTGTATAAAGGAGAACACAAGATTTAAAAACACAAAGGTTAAGCTACAAAGAGCTACATGAGTACAGACATACCTCCTTGAATCACAGCAGCCAGGTTTTTTTTTGTTGTTGTTCTTTCCCACTCCAAGTTATTATAGTTTTGGAACAGTTGCGGATGGAAAAATGAAGGCAGTCCCTGTGTCCAAAATCACTCACTCGTTCACTACTCCCTATATAGGGAATTACTATATAGAGGACTATATAATGAGCTCATTGGTAAAATGAAAAAAAAAATGCTTTCAGACACTAGTCCGTCATGCTGGTATTTACGTCATTACTGTCGCACAATTAAAACGTGCCAGATCAGTCGGCTGGTGGGTTTTCAAAATAATAAATACATGCATGTATTTTTGTGATAAATCCATATTATACTGAGTGCATTTCCCACATTAATAAATACAAAGTACCTGCATCTTTCAGTTTTTTTTTTATCAAGGCTGAATACTTCTTTGCCACTGCCTTTTATTCAATCAAATTTGAGACTTTTAATTTGATTTCTTTCAGCATGACTGCAATTCATGATGGGATATACTGCTTTGGTTAGTGACCATCAGTTGTACACTACTTTTCGTGATGCATTGTGGGATACTTTGAGTACACTATATAGGGTGTAAATAATCCTCACTAAGGTTTCAGACAGCACTACAAAATGGCGTCCCCACTATATTGTGCTCTATATAGTGAGTAGGGAGCAATTTCAGACACAGGGAGTGAAGGCTCAATGGCCAAACCTTTTTTGGCAAATCTGAGAAAATTGTAAAAGCTAAAGAGGAAAAATGGAAAGCTAATGTTTAATTTTGTTACATTTTAATGCACAGATTGTGTTTCATGAAGTGCTGCTAAGACGCTGAAACGATCACACAAAAACTTCCAATTCTTATACATAATGTTGACAACAGTACCAGTTAAAAGTTTGGACACACCTTTTAATTCAATGGTGCTGTTTTTTTAATGAATTAAAAGTCATGGCATGTCTTAAAGTAATGATGGATGTCGTTTCTCTTTACTTAGTTGAGTTAACATAATATGGATTACTCCAGTTGTGGAATAGGGCTATTTACTGTGTTTTGTTATTATTTACTATTTACTGTTTGATCTCAAATGCGTTAAGAAGGAAAGAAATTGCACTAATTAACTTTTAATGAGGCACACCTGTTAGTTGAAAAGCATTCCAGATGAAGCTGGTTAAGATAAAGCCAATAGTGTGCAAAGCATCACCAAGGTAAACATATTTTGTTTACCACTTTTTTGTTTACCACATAATTCCAAATATGTTCCATGTGTTATTTCATAGTTTTGTTGTCTTCAGTATTGTTCTACAATGTAGAAAATATTCAAAATGCAGAAAAGCCTATGAATGAGTAGGGGTGTACAAACTATTGACTGGTACTGCACTTTAATCAGTTGAAAATGAAATTCTAAGGCACATATTCAAATGCTTTATTTGGACCACACTTGTTATTTATTTTTACTTTACCTTTTACGGCTTCTGTACGCTTTTTTTTTTTTTTGGGGGGGGGGATACTTGAGATTAAGATATTGCCAGGTAGAAGTGCAGTTTTTTTCCAACTGCCTGATTGATGCCAAAACAATTTCCATTATGAATCCAAAGTGATGATATCTTAAGTTTGAAAGTCTGCTATAGTAAGCTGGTTATCATGACTGTGCTTCTACTTCATTCCAAGTCAGTCGCCCACACACTCTTTGAGAACCCAACATTACAATCAGTAAAGCTTACCTATTCTATGTGCTGAGTGCCAGCTGGATATGCCTGATTTGATTTTAATCTTACACTCTATATTTTTCTCTGCCTTTCTCACACACTCCAGAGAGTCTGAATCAGCTGGACAAGGTTCTACAATTCTTCTTTCACTTGTGTCTGTAGCTGGTTATGGACACATCCTGAACTGTCTCCTGAATTGTCACATTATGAATTGTTTCCTCTTCTTTTATGATCTGCTGCTGTGGGTTTATTCTAACATTTTTTTCATTTTATCAGTCTTGATTGTGGCATTTGTGTTATTTTATTTGTCAGCCAAGCTTTGCTTAACATCTTGACTCCAAGTGTTATATTTTGTCATATTTCCATCGGCCACCACTGTAAAGAAGTATCTTGTTCTTAGAGACTTGCCTGATTGAATAAAGGTTTATAAAATATATTGATGAACTTCTTTAAGTGAGAAGCATGATTTTAGAACTGTACCGAGACAAGAAGCCTTTATTTATCACATGCACACTTAAGCACAGTGAAATGTCTCTTCTGCATTTAACCCATCTGAAGCAGTGAACACACACAAGTGAGCAATGAGCGCACACGCATACCCAGCAAAGTGGGCAGCTATGCTACAGCGCCCAGGGAGCAGTTGGGGGTTAGGTGCTTTGCTCAAGGGCACTTCAGCCCAACCTTCAGGCCATGGCTGCCTCATGTTAACCTAACCACGTTTTTGAACTGCAGGGGAAACCGGAGCACCCGGAGGAAACCCACGCAGACACGGGGAGAACATGCAAACTCCACACAGAAAGGCCCCCGTCAGCCACTGGGATTGAACCTAGAACCTTCCTGCTGTGAGACAACAGTGCTAACCACTACACCACCTTTCCGCCCACTGGTGATTGATTGATTGATTGATTGATTGATTGATTGATTGATTGATTGATTTGCATTTTGGTTACCATAACTGACTGTATTTAATGCACTAGGTAACATGACTGCATGAATACAATATAAGCAACCTTCCCAAAGTATTTAACACTTGTATTAACTAATGTATTTGTTTTGTCTGTTTTTGAATAATAAACCAAAAACAATTTATAAAAAATTATACCTGCAGTAACCAATATGAACAAACACCTTAATTAATATGGTTGAGATTGTTAACTGGCAAAATTCAGAACTATGGCTGAATAATTTTTTTTAAGGCCTGAACATCAGAGTTCTGAAAGTTCTGAACATTTTAGAGCATGCTGAAAATTGTGCTAATTTATATGCATATGTATAATACAGTATATGCTTTCTAATATGCTTGGTGATTTTTCATAGTCAAGGTTAAAAGTCTTCAAAAATATCGAGCATTCATTGAGTGCTAAAAAAACTGTCAAGGATTTAAATAGAACTTGAGGCTTTTTTTTTTAGGACTCAATGAATGATTGATATTTTTGAAGTTATTAATTATTGTCCCCTGTCCCCATGCTTTTCCCCAAGTCACACCAGTGTTTATATGAAATGGATTGAATATATTGGATTCTTAATCATGGATTGACATTAGTCAGTGCAAGTGCATTTAGTTAATATTTTTAAACAAAGATCAACTCATATTTTGGTTACCTTTTTTGTAAAATGTTAGAATGATAATATTAGATACGATTCAAAACAGGAACAGCTTTTCATATTTTAAAAGTCATGCTGAAAAAAAATAAGGGTAGTGAATAGTCTTTTAGTGTTTAGCCTAATGATTATGTTGTTGTCATAATTACCTTAGTGGCTAGTAAGCCTACAGTGGTGCTTGAAAGTTTGTGAACCCTTTAGAATGTTCTATATTTCTGCATAAATATGACCTAAAACATCATCAGATTTTCACACAAGTCCTAAAAGTTGATAAAGAGAACCCAGTTAAACAAATGAGACAAAATATTATACTTGGTCATTTATTTACTGAGGAAAATGATCCAATATTACATATCTGTGAGTGGCAAAAGTATGTGAACCTTTGCTTTCAGTATCTGGTGTGACCCCCTTGTGCAGGAATAACTGCAACTAAACATTTCCAGTAACTGTTGATCAGTCCTGCACACCAGTTTGGAGGAATTTTAGCCCATTCCTCCGTACAAAACAGCTTCAACTCTGGGATGTTGGTGGGTTTCCTCACATGAACTGCATGCTTCAGGTCCTTCCATAACATTTCGATTGGATTAAGGTCAGGACTTTGACTTGGCCATTCCAAAACATTAACTTTATTCTTCTTTAACCATTCTTTGGTAGAACAACTTGTGTGCTTAGGGTCATTGTCCTGCTGCATGACCCACCTTCTCTTGAGATTCAGTTCATGGACAGATGTCCTGACATTTTCCTTTAGAATTTGCTGGTATGATTCAGAATTCATTGTTCCACCAATGATGGCAAAACGTCCTGGTCCAGATGCAGCAAAACAGGCCCAAACCATCATACTACCACCACCATGTTTCACAGATGGGATAAGGTTCTTATGCTGGAATGCAGTGTTTCCCTTTCTCCAAACATAACGCTTCTTTATTTAAACCAAAAAGTTCTATTTTGGTCTCATCTGTCCACAAAACATTTTTCCAATAGCCTTCTGGCTTGTCCTGGGTTCTTTGTGACATCACCAACTATTACACGCCTTGCTCTTGGAGTGATCTTTGTTGGTCGACCACTCCTGGGGAGGGTAACAATGGTCTTAAATTTCCTCCGTTTGTACACAATCTGTCTGACTGTGGATTGGTGGAGTCCAAACTCTTTAGATATGGTTTTGTAACCTTTTCCAGCCTGATGAGCATCAACAACGCTTTTTCTGAGGTCCTCAGAAATCTCCTTTGTTCGTGCCATGATACACTTCCACAAACGTGTGTTGTGAAGATCAGACTTTGATAGAGCCCTGTTCTTTAAATAAAACAGGGTGCCCACTCACACCTGATTGTCATCCCATTGCTTGAAAACAGCTGACTCAAATTTCACCTTCAAATTAACTGCTAATCCTAGAGGTTCACATACTTTTGCCACTCACAGATATGTAATATTGTATCATTTTCCTCAATAAATAAATGGCCAAGTATAATATTTTTGTCTCATTTATTTAACTGGGCTCTCTTTATCTACTTTTAGGACTTATGTGAAAATCTGATGATGTTTTAGGTTATGATGGAAAGAAATTTTGTCCTTCCACACTCTTGATTTCAAATATTGATCATAGTAGCCCTTCAGTGGTAGCTCGTAAATAACTGTGTTGTCAGTGACGACCAGGATTAGTTTCTGCTCTGCCATTGTTGAGTGGTGATATTGAAAGTCCTGCCCCTTCTTGATTGTGATTGGTCAATGAGAGAGAAATGACATACGGTAGACAGGCTTGACGGTGTTCCAAATGTTTAACTACTGCATTTTCAACTGAAAGTGCCCTGAGCGCAGTGGAAAGAAAAATGTATGCTGAGGGTGTTTTTGCACCAAGGACATTGTGTGCTGTCAGTGCTGAACTTCATGGGATTTGTAGAGAAAATAGATGCTGCCAGTGCAAAAAAGTGCACTTGGTGGACACAGGCCTTTAAGGAACCCTATTGTAAAGAGTTACCAAATTAATCATAATTAAATTGAACCTATGAAAAATTCGGCACGTGAATTTAAGCTTCATGTGTCAACTTTTGTTGTATCATGTTTTGTTATACTGTATTTGTTGTGTCAGGTTATCCTATTATAATTGGTAGTGCACACACATTTTTGTTGCTTTTGGTGTTGAATGTTTTGAATATGCTTTGTCAATGTCTGCTTGTTTTTGCTGTTGGCTTTGAGGTGGAGCTACAGCTGGACACTGGACTGAACTCTGCAGTAAATCTTAACCAGTGTGTTCGGTGCTCTGTAGGGACTGGACATAGTGAAGCCTGCTTTTCTCTTCTGTATAGATATGAATATTTATTCTCATATTTCACTGTTTAATATGCAGCAGAACTCAATAAAGCAGTCTATAGGAAGCCTGAGGGAGGGAGACACAGCTATAGTCTGTGTGTGTGTGTGTGTGTGTGTGTGTGTGTGTGTGTGTGTGTGTGTGTGTGTGTGTGTCTGATTTAGTGTCACATTAACATGAATCTGGCAAAAGTGTAGTTCACGTTATATGTCAAATTCATATACATAGACAATAAGATTAGTTAAAGAATGCATTTTTGATCCACTGTTTGTTTGCTTTTGACTTTGCTTACGGTTTCTCTCCTCCAGCTACTCATGACGTGTGTGAGGCACAAAGATGCAGACAGAAAGAAAGACCTGGTATGTTCATATTTTAATGTCATAATGTTGTTGGCATTAAGTCAGTATTTTTATGCTATTTTGACTGTGTGTGTGTTTATATCAATTTCTGTGCTTATTAACTATCTTTCAGTCGACCATTCTCCTCTATTTCTACTCTCAGTATATGGGTTGAGTAATTATCTCTGACATCGGCACACACACAAAAAGAGGAGTTGAGTAATTATTTCTGACACTGCATACATTGCTTGGATGCCCTTCTCCTTCATACATTATTCCTCCAACCTTCAATTAAAAAGGCATCTCTTGTTTGTAAAGAAGCTCTTCAATTCTCTACCTTTAGTACAACACTTCAGCAATTGTACTGGGTGGAAATCAATGTGGTCTCATGTAATAGTCATACAACTTTCAGAATTTGTAAGAAGACTTATGAACTCCACTGTTGGCACATCCATACAGGATACAAATGAGTGGAAAAGTCTGCATAATCTCAGGACAAAATGAAAAGGATAACCTCAACTCATTTTCCTGCATGTTGTCCTAGTTTGGTCATTTGCCAATCATTATCACGCAAAAGCTACCTGTATCTGAACAGCATATTATATAAGAGAGCACTTTTCAAATTAAAAAAAGGAAACATAATGAAGGCTCCTGGGTTTTATATATATATATATATATATATATATATATATATATATATATATATATATATATATATATATATAAACATCAGTAGCTTTTCCACTTGTCCTGCCCCTCCAAGTGTTCTTCTGAGGGATGTGAGGCTGAAAGGAGTCATACAGTAATGAGAAATTGATTAAAAAGTAAAACAATTAAAAGACTCATTAAAGCTGGAGGAAGACACCACCCTACAGAAAACACAAGAATGGCTGGGTCCATCTCAAATGCCTCACTTACCACGCTGCCTTTGTAGAAAATGACATTTACACTTCACTTCCATATGTCCCTCAACAATAAAAAAAAAAATTAATAATAATAATAATAATAATAATAATAATAGGGGCGGCACGGTGGTGTAGTGGTTAGCGCTGTCGCCTCACAGCAAGAAGGTCCAGGTTCAAGCCCCGTGGCCGGCGAGGACCTTTCTGTGTGGAGTTTGCATGTTCTCCCCGTGTCCGCGTGGGTTTCCTCTGGGTGCTCCGGTTCCCCCCACAGTCCAAAGACATGCAGGTTAGGTTAACTGGTGACTCTAAATTGACCATAGGTGTGAATGTGAGTGTGAATGGTTGTCTGTGTCTATGTGTCAGCCCTGTGATGACCTGGCGACTTGTCCAGGGTGTACCCTGCCTTTCGCCCGTAGTCAGCTGGGATAGGCTCCAGCTTGCCTGCGACCCTGTAGAAGGATAAAGCGGCTAGAGATAATGAGATGAGATGAGATGAGATAATAATAATAAAAGGTAACAACCCAAAAAAAAGGCTGTTTTGGGAATTAAGTACTTAGGACAAATAATTCAGGGAAACAGGAAGGATTTTTGTATTTGAAGAAGAAGAAGTTTATTCATCACACGCTTGTGAAATTCCTCTCTGCATTTAACCCATCTGAAGCAGTGAACACACACATGCACAAACGTAAGCAATGAGCACACACACATACCCAGAGCAGTGGGCAGTCATGCTAACAGCACCCGGGAACAGTTGGGAATTAGGTGCCTCACTCAAAAGCACCACAGCCCAAGGACGTCTTATATTAACCTAACCAAATGTCTTTGGACTGTTGGACTTTTGACTGCTTCAAAATTCACCATGGTGCCATCTGAGTTGCTTTAATGCTTCGCTTTCTCTGACCTGTAAGATTTTACACAACAATACAGCAAAGTGCTTTAGTGACACATCTGGCTTTAACGCCATGAGCTCTTAGTTTATTACCTCATCCGGCTGACAGGCGATGAGCTTATGCCATCATGTGTTGTCCGGTGTCGTCCACATTTCTCAAAAATCGATTCTTCTCTCTCAATTCTTCACTGATATTTATTCTTTTTGGCAGGAAGGTGGGTCTGCCTGGGGTGCGTATAGCTTCTACCCAAATTTGCATAATTGTGATTAATAATGAAGATCTGGAGTAATTAAGCCCTAACAAGCAGTTTCCACACAAATTGCTTCTTCTCCCTCAATTCTTCACTGATTTTGATTCTTTCTGGCATGAAGGTAGGGGTACCTAGGGTGCATATAACTTCTACCCAGATTTGCTTAATTACATTAATTAATTAATAATTAAGTTATGGACTAATTAAGCCTTAATGAGCAGTTCAACAAAAATAGTTTCTTCTCAGTTCATTCCTCGCCATTTTGAATTCTTTCTGGCAAATAGGTCGGTATTTCTAGGGTGTATATAGATTCTGTATATAGCATGTGTATAGTGTATATAGCTTGCAACATTTATTGCGCAAGGTGGCCCACTTTGGATCGTTCCTTCTGGATTAGACGGGACCGGAGTGAGCTACGCCATCATTGACAGTCTCGTTAATAGTTACTCAATTTAATGCTTATTATTCAGTGAAAATGAATAGAAGCATTAAAAAGAGTGAGGAATATAACCCTGGACTCTGCAAAGGGGTTAGCATGTGCTTATGATTGCATGTTAACGCTTATCTATCAAGATCTACAGTCTGAATGTATTCATAGCGTGCATTCAAAAGGCACTAAACAGTGTTATAATTATTAATGAAAATGCACTACATTCATAGCATATGTTTAATATGCATTATTATTGGTAAACATAATGTATTATACATCGTATTCATGCGACAATGAATCATTTTTAGTTTGGATAATCCGATAGTGCATTTGTTTTAGTGACATACACACTGAGACCTGTCTTGATTTATTATGAATGCTACTTATAACTCCTTCTCTCCTCCCTCCATTATCCATAGCCGCGTATCCTGTGCAGGGTCGCGGGCCAAGCTGGAGCCTATCCTAGCTGACTATGGGGGATGTACACCCTGGACAAGTCACCAGGTCATCACAGGGCTGACACATAGGTGGGGTTTACATTAGACCGTATCAGCGGATCATCAGATTAACATTTTTAAAACAATTTGCGTGCACACAGCAACGCCAATACACGGATACGCTCGGCTCCGCAGGCATCCTGCGCTCCAAATCACTCCACCCTGAACAGCGAGTGCCCTCTGGAGGGTGCGCACTCCGGCCCTGCGCAGCTCACAGAGCGCGCAAGGGAAGCGCACGAGCAGTGATTCGGGACTGAGCCGCTGTGTGTGTGATCCCAGTGCATATCGGGCATGCGCGTCACTTACCAATTGCAAGTGGAAGGATGGCAAGCCTAAAGACAATCATAACTACACAATGGGCAGTATTTGCATCAGTATTTGCAGTATTTTCATACTTTTATACTCTTTAATGAAAGGTGATACAAGGCGGAAGTCCCCGCCGTTTTTCAGCAGTCGCGTCACATGACCAACGCCAGCGAATCAGGAAGGTGGATGTCACAGTGACGTTGTCCAATGACGATGCCAGCTAGAGCTCAGCACAGCGTATCCGCGTATTCTCAATGTTTACACAGCACCGGACCAGACACGATCTGGATTGAATACGTGGACCCTGGCAGATTCCCATTTCCCGGCGTTTTAATGTAAACGGACAGTGCATCTGCGAAGAAAACGAGACAGATACGGTCTAATGTAAACTTGGCCATAGAGACACACAACCATTCACACTTACAGTCAGTTTAGAGCCCCCAATTAACCTACCCTGCATGTCTTTGGACTGTGGGGAAAACCGGAGCACCAGGAGGAAACCCACACAGACAACATGCAAACTCCACACAGAAAGGCCCCCGTCGGGCACTGGGCTTGAACCCAGAACCTTCTTGCTATAAGGCGACAGTGCTAACCACTACACCACTGTGCCACCCCCCCACTTATAACTCATTTTCATCTCATTATCTCTAGCCACTTTATCCTGTTCTACAGGGTCACAGGCAAGCTGAGCCTATCCCAGCTGACTACGGGCGAAAGGCGGGGTACACCCTGGACAAGTCGCCAGGTCATCACAGGGCTGACACAGACACAGACAACCATTCACACCTACGGTCAATTTAGAGTTACCAGTTAACCTAACCTGCATGTCTTTGGACTGTGGGGGAAACCAGAGCAAACCCATGCGGACATGGGGAGAACATGCAAACTCCGCACAGAAAGGCCCTCACCGGCCACGGGTCTCGAACCCAGACCTTCTTGCTGTGAGGCGACAGTGCTAACCACTACACCACTGTGCCACCCCCCTACTTATAACTCATGTTAACAATTTATAATGCATAATAAAAAAGGCTATAATGTTTTGTTGTAAATAAATTATAGCAATGTATAGAATGCCTGAATGAATGTGCTAAACATTTCCCCTTGTCACTAATGAGTTTCTCTTCAAAGCAGAGAGAGTGTGTGTGTGTGTGTGTGTGTGAGAGAGAGAGAGATCATATCAATAATACTACTTTGAAATGAATCTTTCAATCATATAATCAGTTGGATGAGAAAGCACTTGAATAGTCAGTGAAATAAATAAACAAAAAAGTAATCAAATGCCTTAAGGGTTTAGCAGGTAATATGTTTTTATTTTTTATCATCATATTGTTGTCAGAATTTCATACTGTAGATGAGTACACAGAAATCAAATCCAGCTCAAGGTAATAGTCCAAGATTGTATTCACCACAGTTTAACACTGTGCCTGGTGAAGAGTGAATGCTGAGCATGTGGTAGATGAAGATATCTGAAAACATCTCTTAGTTGTGAGATCAGTTTCATGAACTCCAGGTGAAATAGCTCACATGTGATAACATAATGACAGATTCCATCTATGCACTGAAGCTTGAGATGGATTTATTTTGTTATACATATTTGAATGTGAATGAGGACACATGCTTTATTAATGAAACTTTCTAAAGCAGATGGATTTTTTTTTAATTCTATGCTAATGTAAGTGTGGGTGTAGACACTTTCCATGCCATACTTAAACTGTATAATAAATCTGTCACGGACACAGCAGAGATCACTTTCTCAAGGACTGTTTCACAGGGTTAGAACAATTCAAGGTCTGAGGTAAAGGGAAGAGTAATGTCACTGAACGGTGCCGTACCTGGGTATCCATGGTTTGCACATGACTTTGCTTTGATTGCATTTGATTTTTATGCTAATGTGAGCACAGACCTTCATTTTCTGGAACCTTTGTCAGCCGCAGTTACATCCGCATGCAAGTCCTTATGTCTGCACTGCAAACATGGTTATAATAGGTATTAGAGAGTAGCCTAGCATAATAACAAAAACCTCAGAGAGAATTGGATTCATTTACTAGCTTTGTATCTCAGGCATAGTGTGTGTGTGTGTGTGTGTGTGTGTGTGTGTGTGTGTGTGTGTGAGAGAGAGAGAGAGAGAGAGAGAGAGAGAGAGAGAGAGAGAATGAAGGTTAAAGTGCATGTTGCATTTCTGTGATCCTTGATCCAGTGAAAGAACAGCTTTGCAGTCATCACAGCCAACACTTTTATTAAGTCTCCAATTAAGGCTGTTTTGGATCAATCTCTAAACCCACCTCCACATTTTGTGGAAAGTTAGTGGTCTGGTCCAGATCAATGGCCACTCGGCTGAGGAGAGAGATGGATCTGAGCTATTTTTCGCCTCCACACATTTCATTGATCAAGAGAATGAGTAGTTCTCAAAGTGTGTGTGTGTGTGTGTGTGTGTGTGTGTGTGTGCACATTAGTGTTAGAGTAGGATATATCCTTATTTAATATGAAACAGCAACTCACATTTGTTTTTAGCCGTGTGTGTGTGTGTGTGGGGGGGGGGGGGGGGGGGGGGGGTTGGTTGGTTTCAGGGCTCATGGAGAAACATTTCATGATGATAAATCAATATATACACATAGTATTACTGTGTATATATCAATAGAATACAGTGGTGCTTGAAAGTTTGCGAACCCTTTAGAATTTTCTATATTTCTGCATAAATGTGACTCAAAACATCATCAGATTTTCACACAAGTCCTAAAAGTAGATAAAGAGAACCCAGTTAAACAAATGAGACAAAAATATTATACTTGGTCATTTATTTACTGAGGAAAATGATCCAATATTACATATCTGTGAGTGGCAAAAGTATGTGAACCTTTGCTTTCAGTATCAGGTGTGACCCCTTTGTGCAGCAATAACTGCAACTAAACATTTACAGTAACTGCTGATCAGTCCTGCACACTGGCTTGGAGGAATTTTAGCCCATTCCTCCATACAGAACAGCTTCAACTCTGGGATGTTGGTGGGTTTCCTCACATGAACTGCTTGCTTCAGGTCCTTCCACAAAATTTCGGTTGGATTAAGGTCAGGACTTTGACTTGGCCATTCCAAAACATTAACTTTATTCTTCTTTAACCATTCTTTGGTAGAACGACTTGTGTGCTTAGGGTCATTGTCTTGCTGCATGACCCACCTTCTCTTGGGATTCAGTCCATGGACAGATGTCCTGACATTTTCCTTTAGAATTCGCTGGTATAATTCAGAATTCATTATTCCATCAATGATGGCAAGCCGTCCTGGCCCAGATGCAGCAAAACAGGCCCAAACCATGATACTACCACCACCATGTTTCACAGATGGGATAAGGTTCTTATGCTGGAATGCAGTGGTTTTTTTTCTCCAAACATAACGCTTCTCATTTAAACCAAAAAGTTCTTTTTTGGTCTCATCCATCCACAAAACATTTTTCCAATAGCCTTCTGGCTTGTCCATGTGATCTTTAGCAAACTGCAGATGAGCAGCAATGTGCTTTTTGGAGAGCAGTGGCTTTCTCCTTGCAACCCTGCCATGCACACCATTGTTGTTCAGTGTTCTCCTGATGGTGGACTCATGAACATTGGCTAATGTTAATGTGAGAGAGGCCTTCAGTTGCTTAGAAGTTACCCTGGGGTCCTTTGTGACCTCGCCGACTATTACACGCCTTGCTCTTGGAGTGATCTTTGTTGGTTGACCACTCCTGGGGAGGGTGACAATGGTCTTGAATTTCCTCCATTTGTACACAATCTGTCTGACTGTGGATTGGTGGAGTCCAAACTCTTTAGAGATGGTTTTGTAACCATTTCCAGCCTGATGAGCATCAACAATGCTTTTTCTGAGGTCCTCAGAAATCTCCTTTGTTCGTGCCATGATACACTTCCACAAACATGTGTTGTGAAGATCAGACTTTGATAGATCCCTGTTCTTTAAATAAAACAGGGTGCCCACTCACACCTGATTGTCATCCCATTGATTGAAAACACCTGACTCTAATTTCACCTTCAAATGAACTGCTAATCCTTGAGGTTCACATACTTTTGCCACTCACAGATATGTCATATTGGATCATTTTCCTCAATAAATAAATGACCAAGTGTAATATTTTTGTCTCATTTGTTTAACTGGGTTCTCTTTATCTACTTTTAGGACTTGTGTGAAAATCTGATGTTTTAGGTCATATTTATGCAGAAATATAGAAAATTCTAAAGGGTTCACAAACTTTCAAGCACCACTGTATATACACAGTAATACTATTAAAGCCATACCTACATTTGAATGTACAATGCTTATTTCCATGCAAGCACACAAATGCGTCTTACATGTCTGCTAATACTTTAGTTCCTGGTTACACTGGACGATTCAGTTAATTAAGATTAAGCACATTTACATGTGCTACCTAACATTAGTAATAATGCTAATCTTATCTCGTGTGTAGATATAATTTTAGGCGGCACGGTGGTGTAGTGGTTAGCACTGTTGCTTCACAGCAAGAAGCTTCTGGGTTTGAGCCCAGCGGCTGACGAGGGCCTTTCTGTGTGGAGTTTGAATGGTCTCTGTGTGGGTTTCTTCCGGGTGCTCTGGTTTCCCCCACAGTCCAAAGACATGCAGATTAGGCTAATTGGTGGCTCTAAATTGACTATAGGTGTGAATGGTTGTTTATCTCTATGGCCAAGTTTACATTAGACCGTATCGGTCTCGTTTTCTTCGCAGATGCACTGTCCGTTTACATTAAAACGCCTGGAAACGCCGGGAAACGGGAATCCGCCAGGGTCCACGTATTCAATCCAGATCATGTCTGGTCCGGTGCTGTGTAAACATTGAGAATACGCGGATATGCTGTGCTGAGCTCTAGCTGACATCGTCATTGGACAACGTCACTGTGACATCCACCTTCCTGATTCGCTGGCATTGGGATCTCACACACAGCGGCTCAGTCCCGAATCACTGCTCGTGCGCTTCACTCGCGCGCTCTGTGAGCTGCGCAGGGCCAGAGTGCGCACCCTCCAGAGAGCACTCGCTGTTCAGAGCGGAGTGATTTGAAGCGCAGGAGGAAGCGCTGAGCTGCACTGAGGTTTATTTACACATTTCAACCTCCTTCAGGCGCTTAAACTCAGTGAGAACATGAACATCACAGCCAGGTGTGTTTATCTGCTGGAGAAGGTGTTCGCTTGCCATCCTTCCACTTGCAAGTGGTGAGTGACTTGCGCATGCCCGATATGCACTGGGATCATGTGACGTGCCGTCTAATTAGTCATGTGATTAGCGTATCCGTGTATTGGCGTTGCTGTGTGCATGCGAATTGTGTATTGGCGTTGCTGTGTGCACGTGAATCGTTTTAAAAACGTTAATCTGATGATCCACTGATTCGAAATAATGTAAACAGGGCCTATGTGGGGCGGCACGGTGGTGTAGTGGTTAGCGCTGTCGCCTCACAGCAAGAAGGTCCTGGGTTCGAGCCCCGGGGCCGGCGAGGGCCTTTCTGTGTGGAGTTTGCATGTTCTCCCCGTGTCCGCGTGGGTTTCCTCCGGGTGCTCCGGTTTCCCCCACAGTCCAAAGACATGCAGGTTAGGTTAACTGGTGACTCTAAATTGACCGTAGGTGTGAATGTGAGTGTGAATGGTTGTCTGTGTCTATGTGTCAGCCCTGTGATGACCTGGCGACTTGTCCAGGGTGTATCCCGCCTTTCGCCCGTGGTCAGCTGGGATAGGCTCCAGCTTGCCTGCGACCCTGTAGAAGGATAAAGCGGCTAGAGATAATGAGATGAATGAGATGAGGGCCTATGTGTCAGCCCTGCGATGATCTGGTGACTTGTCCAGGGTGTACCCCACCCATAGTCAGCTGAGATAGGCTCCAGCTTGCCCGCTACCCTGCACAGGATAAGTGGTTATGGATAAAGGATCGATGGATGAATGGATATAATTTTAGCTTTCTGCTATACGAAAGACTTTCTAAAATGCCAGAATGTTTATAAACCTGGTGAGTCCATAAGACCTGCAGTGTGCTGTACAGATACAGTGCTTGAAAGTTTGTGAACCCTTTAGAATTTTCTATATTTCTGCATAAATATGGCCTAAAATATCATCAGATTTTCACACAAGTCCTAAAAGTAGATGAAGAGAACCCAGTTAAACAAATGAGATAAAAATATTATACTTGGTCATTTATTTATTGAGGAAAATGATCCAATATTACATAGCTGTGAGTGGCAAAAGTATGTGAACCTCTAGGATTAGCAGTTAATTTGAAGGTGAAATTTGAGTCACTGTTTTCAAGCAATGGGATGACAATCAGGTGTGAGTGGGCACCCTGTTTTATTTAAAGAACAGGGATCTATCAAAGTCAGATCTTCACAACACATGTTTGTGGAAGTGTATCATGGCACAAACAAAGGAGATTTCTGAGGCCCTTAGAAAAAGCATTGTTGATGCTCATCGGGCTGGAAATGGTTACAAAACCATCTCTAAAGAGTTTGGACTCCACCAATCCACAGTCAGACAGATTGTGTACAAATGGAGGAAATTCAAGACCATTGTTACCCTCCCCAGGACTGGTCGACCAACAAAGATCACTCCAAGAGCAAGGCGTGTAAAAGTCGGCGAGGTCACAAAGGACCCCAGGGTAACTTCGAAGCAACTGAAGGCCTCTCTCACATTGGCTAATGTTAATGTTCATGAGTCCACCATCAGGAGAACACTGAACAACAATGGTGTGCATGGCAGGGTTGCAAGGAGAAAGCCACTGCTCTCCAAAAAGAACATTGCTGCTCATCTGCAGTTTGCTAAAGATCACGTGGATAAGCCAGAAGGCTATTGGAAAAATGTTTTGTGGATGGATGAGACCAAAATAGAACTTTTTGGTTTAAATAAGAAGCGTTATGTTTGGAGAAAGGGAAACACTGCATTCCAGCATAAGAAACTTATCCGATCTGTGAAACATGGTGGTGGTAGTATCATGGTTTGGGCCTGTTTTGCTGCATCTGGGCCAGAACAGCTTAACATAATTGATAGAACAATGAATTCTGAATTCATCTCATCTCATCTCTCATTATCTCTAGCCGCTTTATCCTGTTCTACAGGGTCGCAGGCAAGCTGGAGCCTATCCCAGCTGACTACGGGTGAAAGGCGGGGTACACCCTGGACAAGTCGCCAGGTCATCACAGGGCTAACACATGAATTCTGAATTATACCAGCGAATTCTAAAGGAAAATATCAGGACATCTGTCCATGAAATGAATCTCAAGAGAAGGTGAGTCATGCAGCAAGACAATGACCCTAAGCCCAGAAGTCATTCCACCAAAGAATGGTTAAAGAAGAATAAAGTTAATGTTTTGGAATGGCAAAGTCAAAGTCCTGACCTTGATTCAATCAAAATGTTGTGGAAGGACCTGAAGCAAGCAGTTCATTTGAGGAAACCAACCAACATCCCATAGTTGAAGCTGTTCTGTACAGAGGAATGGGCTAAAATACCAGATACTGAAAGCAGAGGTTCACATACTTTTGCCATTCACAGATATGTAATATTGGATCATTTTCCTCAATAAATAAATGACCAAGTATAATATTTTTGTCTCATTTGTTTTACTGGGTTCTCTTTATCTACTTTTAGGACTTATGTGAAAATCTGATGATGTTTTAGATCATATTTATGCAGAAATATAGAAAATTCTAAAGGGTTCACAAACTTTCAAGCACCACTATAAAAGCTGATTTTTCCTTGTGTTTGTCATTGTCACTGAGGCTTTTCTTTATTGCCAGAGTGTAAATAGTTGGATACACATATGTTGATTGGCCAAGGTTGCTGATGTTCTATTCCTGTCATGTTCATCCTGGTTGACGATTGGCTGGCAGGTGGAACCATATAAAACCAAGTTTGTCTGTGAGTTTGGAGACAGAACTTAAAACTTACAACAGGAAAATAAAGTATCCTCTGGTGATAGCCTTTACAGTATGTTAGGGGAAGCCATGGCCTAATGGTTAGAGAAGTAGCTTTGGGACCAAAAGGTCACCTATTCAATTCCCTGGACCAGCAGGAATGGCTGAAGTGCCCTTGAGCAAGGCATCTAACTCCTAACTGCTCCTCAGTCTGCTCTAGGTATGTTGTACATTGCTCTGGATAAATGCCATTAATGTTATGTAATATAATATGATGAATAAATTTTCATGCAAGATGTCAGATAAACCCTTATACAGTAATGGGTCCACACAGAAAGGCCCCTGTCAGCCACTGGGCTCAAACCCAGAACCTTCTTGTTGTGAGGCAATAGCGCTAACCATTACACCACCGTGCCACCCCAGATTGGTTAAATGCAGAGATTAAATGTCATTGCGCTTAAAGGAGATACGCAGAACCTTTATTTTTAAATAAATTTCTGAGTGGATAATATCTCCAGCCTTGACTCATGTATGCTGCATAAATGGGAATAAAAAATCTGTATATATTTTCGAGAGTTAAAATCGATCACAAAGTTGGCATTCGAGCTGCCCTGCTGAGACAGTCAGCCCTGGGTGCGTGACATCACAGCAGGAACCAGTTTTAAGGACGAGGCCTTTGACAGCTATAGACCAAAGTCATATCAATAAAATTTTATGGTGAAAGTAAGAAATATCATTACCGACTTGCTCAACTAAGACTGATTTGACTTCATTGTGGGTTGGCTCTCATTAAAACAGGATAGGGGTTATAACTTATGCAACATACATGAACATGCATGCATTTAAACTCATAAAACATACAAGGCTAATTAAATAAATCAGATGAACTGAGACAATCACATTCTGAAATAAATTAAATAATCTTATACTGGTAACTTAAACACACAATACAAGTTACATGTATTAATCTAAATGCAGGTAAACAATGAGTGTTGCTGCTTTTGTTGTTTTGTATCCAAATGAGAGTCGCTTCTTACCCATCTGTGTTCTCGCTTCTTGAAGGCTGACCTTGTGGCCAATTGTTTTGAAACAATCTGACTTTCAATTGTTCGTTCAGTTCTCCGTTCATTCACTTCTTCCATGTAAGGGCGAGATATTGCTGCTGAGGCAAGCATATCCAGTGGAGAAATCAGACGGCTGGTCCACTCATTTTCCATTTTCTCCATACTGAGTACTCCACTATTACTGTTCAGCTCAGGCAATTACTAAAACCCGGGATGGAACGTCACCAGTTTTAGCAACAACCACGGGGAGGTCACTGCCTGAGCGATAATATGTCATGTCCCATCCCATTCCGTCCCAGGTTTTAGCAACAACCCTTGGCTCACGCTCCAGGAGAACTGGTGCAACTGAACTTACTTTCCTTTTCTTGTAGTTTTCTTTTCCTTTAATTGTTGGTACTGCACCCTCTTTCAATACGGGCTTATAGACAACATTCCTCAACAGATCAGAAGTCTCGTATGAGTCTTCAGTAAAATGTGCAGAGCAGAGGAGAGACCACTTCGTAGGCACCCAATGTGCCTGTGATCTTCTCGCAAAACGCGTCCAAATCTTTGCAGTTTGAACATTCTCGGGCCATAAATGCAATGTAAATCCACCTTCTGTCGTGTTGCTGCACCTGCCCGCAACACATCTATGTGGCATGGTGATAAACTAGCTCAAAGTGGAAGCTCGAAGTTACAGTCAGCTCTGTGTTTTAGTATAGCGGAAATGGCAATGAAAACGATAGTCTTACCGCGGTGACGTCACAGGTCATTCACTCAAACCGCTACCTATATGAATCATTTTAATCATAAAAATGACTATATTAGATTTATTGTTAATGCTTAAAACTATTCCTATGGCATTCTTGAGGTCTCAAGGCATTTATAAACAAAAAGTGAGGCCATGGTTCTGCATATCTCCTTTAAGTCTGTGATTGAATGTACATGTGACAAATAAAGGCTTCTTGGCTTGGCTTCTTCATTCAGATGGGCAGCTTACTACAGGTAAGAGAGTGAGATGAAAATCATGGAGTAATGCAGTTATTTTTAGTTGGTACATTACATTTACGTGATCTACTTTGATTAACATAAAGGATTAGCCAGTGCCAGCTAGCTAGCAAATGGTAGTTCAGTCAGTCATGACTCAAAGCTCTAAAGTCTTTTCAGGACAACATTAATGTGCTTGTGCAAGTAGTATAACTACTGGCCATATCTATGGTGTGGCAACTTCTAATTCGCCAAAAAGGCTTCAAAACTGCACAATGGGAAGAAATGGCCCATGATGCTGTCCACTCATATATGAGGGTACTTCAAAAAGTTCTCGGCTTCACCCAGAAAAAAGGGGCATAACTGTATACTATAAAGACATATATCATCCATCCATCCATTATCCGCAACCGCTTATCCTGTGCAGGGTCACAGGCAAGCTGGAGCCTATCCCAGCTGACTATGGGCAAGAGGCAGGGTACACCCTGGACAAGTCACCAGATCATCATAGGGCTGACACATAGAGACAAACAACCATTCACACCTACAGTCAATTTAGAGCCACCGATTAGCCTAACCTGCATGTCTTTGAACTGTGGGGGAAACCAGAGCACCCGGAGGAAACCCACGCAGACACGAGGAGAACATACAAACTCCATACAGAAAGGCCCCTATCGACCACTGGGCTCGAACCCAGAACCTTCTTGCTGTGAGGCGACAGTGCTAAGAACTACACCACCATGCTGCCAAGACTTATATCACTGTCCACAAAAACACAAATAAAAGAAGCAATCAAAGAAAAAAAGAGAGGAAAGCTTCGAGCTTGCATGCTGTTGCTCCAGGACAATGCACCCATCCACACAGCACAGGTGGCAGCGGCAGAAACAGCCAAATGTAGCTTTGAACTGTTGCTCCATGCACCTTACTCACCTGACCTGGCACTGTCTGATTTCTGTCTGTTTCCCAAACTGAAAGCCCACTCATGTGGTCACCATTTTCAGAGTGATGATGAAGTCATCCATGCTGTTGAAGAGGATCTGGAGGCTCAAGATACGACCTTCTTCCATGAGGGGACAGTGAAGCTTGAACATCAGTGGACCAAGTGCATTGATGTTAAAGGAGACGATGTAGAAAAATCATGCAAGAACAATCTTTCTCCTGTGACATTTTCTTTTTGAGAACTTTTTGAAGTACCCTTGTATACAATCATTGCCTTCTTAAGGTGGCATCAAACTTTCATTATAAAAGGGTTCTATAATGTTCAGACAAACATGTTGAAATTTTTGTCTGTAGTCATTGTGCATATACTACAGGTAGTCAGGTAGCACGTTGAAAAGACCAGGTCATTCATCCATCCATCCATCCATCCATCCATCCATTATCTGTAGCCACTTATCCTGTCCTACAGGGTCGCAGGCAAGCTGGTGCCTATCCCAGCTAACTATGGGCGAGAGGCAGGGTACACCCTGGACAAATCCCCAGGTCATCACAGGGCTGACACATAGACAACCATTCACATTCACACCTACAGTCAATCTAGAGCTACCAGTTAGCCTAATCTGCATGCCTTTGGACTGTGGGGGAAACCAGAGCACGTGGAGGAAACCCACGTGGAAAGCATGCAAACTCCACACAGAACGGACCTCGTCGGCCGGTGGGCTCGAACCCAGGACCTTCTTGCTGTGAGGCGATAGTGCTAAGAACTACACCACCGTGCCACCAGGTCATTCATTTAAAGTTAAATAAATAATATATTTAAAAAGAAAACCCTGCAAGGGCGGCACGGTGGTGTAGTGGTTAGCGCTGTCGCCTCACAGCAAGAAGGTCCTGGGTTCGAGCCCCGGGGCTGGCGAGGGCCTTTCTGTATGGAGTTTGCATGTTCTCCCCGTGTCCGCATGGGTTTCCTCCGGGTGCTCCGGTTTCCCCCACAGTCCAAAGACATGCAGGTTAGGTTAACTGGTGACTCTAAATTGACCGTAGGTGTGAATGTGAGTGTGAATGGTTGTCTGTGTCTATGTGTCAGCCCTGTGATGACCTGGCGACTTGTCCAGGGTGTACCCCGCCTTTCGCCCGTAGTCAGCTGGGATAGGCTCCAGCTTGCCTGCGACCCTGTAGAAGGATAAAGCGGTTAGAGATAATGAGATGAATGAGATGAGAAAACCCTGCACACTTCTGTACTTGGGTCATATTTATGAATGGAGTGCAGTGTAGCTCATCATTATGTTGCATTCTATTAGCACAGTTTGTCTCAATTTGAGATGGGATTAGTTAATTAATGACATATGAATTGTGAGGATTTAATGTCGTCTCACATACACATGCACACATACCCACACACTGACCTGGCTTTAACTCTAACATCCCTTCTGTTCAACACTGTTGCAAACACATACACATATCTGTCATGTGCCAGTGTGTGTGCATTTACTCCTGTTTACAACGAGTCAGAGCCTCTGTTTACTGTTTTGTGGAGGGGGGTTGTGTGTGTGTGTGTGTGTGTGTGGGGGGGGGGGGGGGGGGGGGGGGGGGGGGGTTCTGAAAAATATTGGCCCTGAGGGACACAACATTAATTTTATGCAAATGTGTAAAAACTGCTGTGGCACACAACCTCAATGATGTTGGTACAATGCAAATCTTGTTTGCTAAGCTGACATGGACCTCATGCCCACCCCCAACACACACACACACATGTATATGTGACAAATAAAGGCTTTCTTTTTTGTTATTCTGATTTGCATTTGACAATTTAAATATGTAATAATTTTTACAGTAATTAATATATAATGTATGGTGGTCTAGAAAAAACCCATCAGATTTCAACATGGCTAAAATATCTTTAGGTGAGATGACTAGGAAGAAGGAAAAGAGAGCTGAAAAGAGAAAAAAGAGATAAATGAGGTGTGTGTGTGTGTGTGTGTGTGTGTGTGTGTGTGTGTGTGTGTGTGTGTGTGTGTATAGATAGATAGATAGATAGATAGATAGATAGATAGATAGATAGATAGATAGATAGATAGATAGATAGATAGATACACAGTGGTGCTTGAAAGTTTGAGAACCCTTTAGAATTTTCTATGTTTCTGCATAAATATGACCTAAAACATCATCAGATTTTCACACAAGTTCTAAAAGTAGATAAAGAGAACCCAGTTAAACAAATGAGACAAAAATATTATACTTGGTCATTTATTTATTGAGGAAAATGATCCAATATTACATATCTGTGAGTGGCAAAAGTATGTGAACCTCTAGGATTAGCAGTTAATTTGAAGGTGAAACTAGAGTCAGGTGTTTTCAATCAATGGGATGACAATCAGGTGTGAGTGGGCACCCTGTTTTATTTAAAGAACAGGGATCTATCAAAGTCTGATCTTCACAACACACGTTTGTGGAAGTGTATCATGGCACGAACAAAGGAGATTTCTGAGGACCTCAGAAAAAGCGTTGTTGATGCTCATCAGGCTGGAAAAGGTTACAAAATCATCTCTAAAGAGTTTAGACTCCACCAATCCACAGTCAGACAGATTGTGTATAAATGGAGGAAATTCAAGACCATTGTTACCCTCCCCAGGAGTGGTCGACCAACAAAGATCGCTCCAAGAGCCAGGCGTGTAATAGTCAGCGAGGTCACAAAAGACCCCAGGGTAACTTCTAAGCAACTGAAGGCCTCTCTCACATTGGCTAATGTTAATATTCATGAGTCCACCATCAGGAGAACACTGAACAACAGTGGTGTGCATGGCAGGGTTGCAAGGAGAAAGCCACTGCTCTCCAAAAAGAACATCTGCTCATCTGCAGTTTGCTAAAGATCACATGGACAAGCCAGAAGGCTACTGGAAAAATGTTTTGTGGATGGATGAGACCAAAATAGAACTTTTTGGTTTAAATAAGAAGCGTTATGTTTGGAGAAAGGAAAACACTGCATTCCAGCAGCAAAACCTTATCCCATTGGTGAAACATGATGGTGGTAGTATCATGGTTTGGGCCTGTCTTGCTGCATCTGGGCCAGGACGGCTTGCCATCATTGATGGAGCAATGAATTCTGAATTATCCCAACGAATTCTAAAGGAAAATGTCAGGAACTGAATCTCAAGAGAAGGTGGGTCATGCAGCAAGACAATGACCCTAAGCACACAAGTCATTCTACCAAAGAATGGTTAAAGAAGAATAAAGTTAATGTTTTGGAATGGCTAAGTCAAAGTCCTGACCTTAATTCAATCGAACTGTTGTAGAAGGACCTGAAGTGAGCAGTTCATGTGAGGAAACCCACCAACATCCCAGAGTTGAAGCTGTTCTGTATGGACGAATGGGCTAAAATTCCTCCAAGCCGGTGTGCAGGACTGATCAACAGTTACCGGAAACGTTTAGTTGCAGTTATTGCTGCACAAGGGGGTCACACCAGATACTGAAAGCAAAGGTTCACATACTTTTGCCACTCACAGATGTGTAATATTGGATCATTTTCCTCAATAAATAAATGACCAAGTATAATATTTTTGTCTCATTTGTTTAACTGGGTTCCCTTTATCTACTTTTAGGACTTGTGTGAAAATCTGATGATGGTCTTGGTCATATATATGCAGAAATAGAGAAAATTCTAAACGGTTCACAAACTTTCAAGCACCACTCTGTGTGTATGTGTACGTGTGTGTGTGTGTGTGTGTGTGTGTATGTATATATATATATATATATATATATATATATACATACAGGGCCGTCGACAGGGGGGGACAACCGGGTATTTTGTCCCGGGCCCAGGCATGAGGGGGGGCCCAGAACTGGTCCCTCATGAAGATGCCATTAATCATTCTGTTTCATTTCAAAATGTGTTGATTTGGGGGAGAAAAATGTGCTATATTTGCATTCAATGAATGATTTCTGGTTCTTTTGCCTTTATTGTATTCGAAAATAGATTCAAGAACCCACCTACCACCCCAATGCAGAAATGGTTTGGTCTTTGATTAAGGCGCCAAATAACACGGCACTATTCCATCATAACGCTTCGACAATAAGCGTGCGAGCCCGTTTGCCAACATGCACAAGTCAGGAGCAAAGAAAAGAAAAGAGAAAAAGAGATGAAGAAGCCAAGAGCCTCAGGGGCTCACTGCATAGATATTTTAGAAAAGATTCAGATGATGCAGCAGGTGGTGAAGGCAGTGGGGCAGCTGAGCCAGGTAAGACACAGATAACTTTTTTCCAGCCCCGTAATGTAACCCCAGCACGCATGACGCGCCATTCATAATTATAAAGTAGGGGATAGCAGGGTACACTGAGTGAACACTGAAATGCACAGGGCATTGAATTATTTCATAAACATATCGGTTTAATAACACTGTGTTGCATATATCTCAATGAAGCAACGAATAGCACATTGGCCCGCAATCATATCCAAATGTTTTAGGCACGCTTGCTGAGCTGCGCTGAGCTGGACTCCGGTTAGCTGAAAGCCCGTGGAATGCTGCCTCTTGTTAATTAAACCTTATTTTGTTGGAAATCATCCCATGTAGATACGACGCCATGTGAAATTGCCAGCTAGATAGAGTTTAATGTAACGAATGGGTTATAAATGGGGTGTTTTGAGGTTAGTCTGTTGCAAAACATTAAACTTTCGCTTAGACTGGATACTCTTCAAACAATTCCCTTGCTCAAGTGAAAAATGATAGGCCTGTATGAAAAGCGCAATTAATGAAAGTAGCCTAATAAGCCCTAAATGAATAAAACAACCTCTGTTTTATTGTTGTTGCTTACACGTTAAGATTTTGAAATCTTCTTGGTCCAGTTCTATATCCAGGGAACGTTGTAATCCTTTTGGTTTATCCATAATAAACGTGTCAGCCCCCAGGTCAGATAGGCTAATGTTACGTGGTTGGGAGGGTGTCAATTTTTTTTGTAACATTCTAAATCGAGTACGGAAAGGACGTTTATGAAAAACAAGACAAAAAAATACACTGAAAAACTCACTGTACACATCACTAGTGGTGATGCTTCTATGTTCAGATTTTGGGAAAGCCATAACTCCGTTCTCATTGAGGCCCAGTTCCATCCCGTAAACAATCATTTTGGTTTATCAACTACCTGCGCTCAAACATGTCACAGGAGAGGCTCAATGGGCTGGCTATGCTCTCTATAGAGCGCGAACTTGCAAAGAAGCTGGACTTCAATGACCTTATTGACGACTTTGCCACAGCAAAAGTCCGGTGCATTGCATTTCGCACCTGAATAGTTGCAGACTAAGGAAGTGTTCAAACTGTAAATATGTTGAAATGTTGAAATAAAATGGTTGACTGTTATAATGGGCTTGGAATACCTGTTATTTAAGGGTTGGAGTGAATGGAGACTGTGAAAAGAGGGGTTGGGTGTGGGTGGTTGCTGTGTGGCGATGTGCGTGCGCGCGTATGTGTGTGTGTGTGTGGGGGGGGCACTCAGATTATTTGGGGGGGGGGCCCACTCAGATTATTTTGTCCTGGGCCCAGCCAAAGCTGTCAACGGCCCTGTGTATATATATATATATATATATATATATATATATATATACACACAACCCCGATTCCAAAAAAGTTGGGACAAAGTACAAATTGTAAATAAAAACAGAATGCAATAATTTACAAATCTCACAAACTGATATTGTATTCACAATAGAACATAGACAACATATCAAATGTCGAAAGTGAGACATTTTGAAATTTCATGACAAATATTGGCTCATTTGAAATTTCATGACAGCAACACATCTCAAAAAAGTTGGGACAGGGGCAATAAGAGGCTGGAAAAGTTAAAGGTACAAAAAAGGAACAGCTGGAGGACCAAATTGCAACTCATTAGGTCAATTGGCAATAGGTCATTAACATGACTGGGTATAAAAAGAGCATCTTGGAGTGGCAGCGGCTCTCAGAAGTAAAGATGGGAAGAGGATCACCAATCCCCCTAATTCTGGACCGACAAATAGTGGAGCAATATCAGAAAGGAGTTCGACGGTGTAAAATTGCAAAGAGTTTGAGCATATCATCATCTACAGTGCATAAGATCATCAGAAGAGTCAGAGAATCTGGAAGAATCTCTATGCGTAAGGGTCAAGGCCGGAAAACCATACTGGGTGCCCATGATCTTCGGGCCCTTAGACGGCACTGCATCACATACAGGCATGCTTCTATATTGGAAATCACAAAATGGGCTCAGGAATATTTCCAGAGAACATTATCTGTGAACACAATTCACTGTGCCATCCGCCGTTGCCAGCTAAAACTCTATAGTTCAAAGAAGAAGCCATATCTAAACATGATCCAGAAGTGCAGACATCTTCTCTGGGCCAAGGTTCATTTAAAATGGACTGTGGCAAAGTGGAAAATTGTTCTGTGGTCAGACGAATCAAAATTTGAAGTTCTTTATGGAAATCAGGGACGCCGTGTCATTCGGACTAAAGAGGAGAAGGACGACCCAAGTTGTTATCAGTGCTCAGTTCAGAAGCCTGCATCTCTGATGGTATGGGGTTGCATTAGTGCGTGTGGCATGGGCAGCTTGCACATCTGGAAAGACACCATCAATGCTGAAAGGTATATCCAGGTTCTAGAGCAACATATGCTCCCATCCAGACGACGTCTCTTTCAGGGAAGACCTTGCATTTTCGAACATGACAATGCCAAACCACATACTGCATCAATGGCTGTGTAGAAGAAGGGTCCGGGTACTGAACTGGCCAGCCTGCAGTCCAGATCTTTCACCCATAGAAAACATTTGGCACATCATAAAATGGAAGATACGACAAAAAAGACCTAAGACAGTTGAGCAACTAGAATCCTACATTAGACAAGAATGGGTTAACATCTCATCTCATCTCATTATCTCTAGCCGCTTTATCCTGTTCTACAGGGTCGCAGGCAAGCTGGAGCCTATCCCAGCTGACTACAGGCGAAAGGCGGGGTACACCCTGGACAAGTCGCCAGGTCATCACAGGGCTGACACATAGACAACCATTCACACTTACATTCACACCTACGGTCAATTTAGAGTCACCAGTTAACCCAACCTGCATGTCTTTGGACTGTGGGGGAAACCGGAGCACCCGGAGGAAACCCATGCGGGCAGGGGGAGAACATGCAAACTCCGCACAGAAAGGCCACGGGGCTCGAACCCGGACCTTCTTGCTGTGAGGCGACAGCGCTAACCACTACACCACCGTGCCGCCCTGGGTTAACATTCCTATCCCTAAACTTGAGCAACTTGTCTCCTCAGTCCCCAGACGTTTACAGACTGTTGTAAAGAGAAAAGGGGATGTCTCACAGTGGTAAACATGGCCTTGTCCCAACTTTTTTGAGATGTGTTGTTGTCATGAAATTTAAAATCACCTAATTTTTCTCTTCAAATGATACATTTTCTCAGTTTAAACATTTGATATGTCATCTATGTTCTATTCTGAATAAAATATGGAATTTTGAAACTTCCACATCATTGCATTCCGTTTTTATTTACAATTTGTACTTTGCCCCAACTTTTTTGGAATCGGGGTATATATATATATATATATAATGTGTGTGTTTGTGTGTGCGTGCGTGTGTGTGTGTGAGAGAGAGAGAGAGACTGTGCTCTCACTCTGGACAGTTTTTAGTGGGGGCAGAGGCAGAGGTCTTTGGGGTCCATTGCAGGGATAATTTTAGCCAATCCACAGGTGCCTTGTCCTTGCTAGAACCTTCAGTCAATCAAGAAAAACAAAAGAAACTGAGAAACAGTTAATGTGTCCCACCCTCATGCTGCTTTCGCTTGTATGGGAATGCAAAGACTTTTATTCCTCTTCTGCACTTCCTTCTCAGTATGAGCCAGGCATAACAATAATTAGCAATTACTTTTGCCTTTTGCAAATCAATATGTATGTACTGAGTGCTTATAGTTCATTTTTCAAAGCTGTAGAAATCAACCTTGTTAATTGTTCATTTTTAGAAATAATGTATACATTCTTGGCGACACAGTGGTGTAGTGGTAAGCACTGTCACTTCACAGCAAGAAGGTTCTTGGTTCGAGCCCAGTGGCCAATGGGGGCCTTTCTGTGTGGAGTTTGCGTGTTCTCCCCGTGTCTGCGTGGGTTTCCTTCGGGTGCTCTGGTTTCCCCCACAGTCTAAAGACAGACAGGTTAGGCTAATTGGTGGCTCTAAATTGACTGTATGTGTGAGTGTGAATAGTTGTTTGTGTTTATGCATCAGCTCTGCAATGACCTGGCGACTTGTTCAGGGTGTACCCCACCTCTCGCCCATAGTCAGCTGGGAGAGGATCCAGCTTGCCTGTGACCCTGTACAGGATAAGCAGTGATGGATAATGGATGGCTGTATATAATCTACAAGAAATTACTCTTCATGCATAAAATGATAAGAAACAGCAGCTGGTTTTTTGCATATTTATTATTCAACACATTCTAATTAAAAAGGTTAAAGTATTTCATTTGTGTCAGTGTGACATTGTTATGGGCAAACCTGGAATATGACACTGAAACACTTTACTCACTGGTAGTTTTATCAGTTATTGACCAGAGTTTATACAGTGAAGGGTGTGTGTATGTGTGTTTTCAAACACTTTTGTTATTTCCTTTGCACATATCAACTTCAAATTTACACCCATAATGTCTTTTGACTTTGTACTTATAAATATGAACAAAAATATGCATTCATAAGAATAAACACAGATCTGGTTTAAAACCACTGATTGTGAAAAAAATGTTTGGACACCACAAACATGAGTAATTTGTTGTAAAGCTGTTGTTTGCAAGTATGGCTTCAAGATGTCTATGGTAAGAAGTATAGTAATTAGCTTATTTTCAGCATTGTGGTTCAATTTTGGCCCATTACTCTTCCAGTTCCCCAAGGTTACAAGGGGTCCACTGATGGAGTCACAATTTCAAAATCCTCCATAAATTTCCAATGGACTTCAAGTCAGAAGGTTGACTGTGTCATGAAAAGTGTTCTTGACCTTGCACTATGTTGGCTAGTATGTTTGGGATCGTTGTCTTTTTGAAATAACCATCTTCTCCCCAGATTCTTTTTCTTGGCCAATGAAATTAAATTCTCCTTGAATTTATCTTGGTACATCACTCCATTCTGCCAATCATGTGTAATGCTCGAGTACTATTGCCAGAAAGTCAGCCCCATATCATGATGCTCCACCTGTACTTCACTGTGTGTATGGTGTTCTTGGGATCCTATGCACAACCCTTCTTTCTCTAAACAATAAATTATTGGCAGTAATTACAAATGAGTACTGATGTGTAAAAATGCTTTTAGATGGGTGTTTTTTTTCTTTTGTTTTTACTACCAGAGAGTTTTGTGTGAGGTGTAGGAATTGAGATTCTGATGGTGCAGTTCATTGCCTATTGTTCTCAGTGTAACTTGTTCCTGCTGCTTTCTGATTGTCCTGCAATTCTTTTTGAGTGACTGATAGATTCTCTCTTACCTTCCTTATCATTAGTCTGACAGCACATTGTGACAGTGTTGTAGTAGAGTCACTAAACCTCGAGTCTGAGTCCAATCTCGAGTCCCCAGTGTTCAAGTCCGAGTCAAGTCCATCCATTCATTAGCTGTAGCTGCTTATCCTGTGCAGGGTCACAGGCAAGCTGGAGCCTATCCCAGCTGACTATGGACAAGAGGCGGGGTACACCCTGAACAAGTTGCCAGGTCATCGCAGGGCTGACATATAGACTCAAACAACCATTCACACCTATGGTCAGTTTAGAGCCAGTGTCTTTGGACTGTGGGGGAAATTGGAGCACCTGGAAGAAGGCCACAAAGACACAGGGAGAACATGCAAACTCCACACAGAAAGGCCCTTGTCGGCCACTGGGCTCGAACCCAGGACCTTATTGCTGTGAGGCGACAGTGCTAACCACTACACCACTGTGCTGCCCCTCAAGTCCAAGTCATTAAAGAAAATTTCAAGTCGAGTCCGAGTCAAGTCCACTACTGATCCAAGTTGAGTCTGACAGAAGTCCTGCTATCAACAGGGCAAATAACATGAGAGAGGGTTAACACTAGCTAGTTCATCGGTCAGCAAGCAAGCCCTGCTGTCAACAGAGCAATAAACATAGCATGTCACTTACTTCTCTGGGTGTAGTCTTGCCAAATGACGATTGAAGTTGGATGTTGTCCCCGTTGTCTCCTCGATAGTTCTTCTACATATGGAACACATAGCAGTGCTTTTTTTCCCACTGCACAAGAAGTCTGTATAAGCAAAGTGGACAATCCTAGGGGCTCCTCTCCAGGCATTTTAGCACCATTAAAGTTAGTTTGTTCCTGAATGTGATGTATGAACAGGTGAATGTGCATTCTCTTGCACAAAATTAGCATAAAATTTAATGTAGATATAATTATAAATATCTTATGCCAAATTATCATGGCATGTTACAAAAAAAAAGAAAAAATCAGAGTCCTCGTCTTCAATTTATGAGTCCGAATGCAGTTAATGCACAAATCCGAGTCCAAGTCCGAGTCATCAGTGCTCAAGTCCAAGTCAAGTCACGAGTCCTTAAAATTCGGGCACGAGTTGGACTCGAGTCTGAGTCCTGGACTTGAGTGCTACAAGCCTGCATTGTGATATCTTGTGTGGTACAACTATCAAAGGACAATTAATTGTGGTTCCATGAACTTTCTACCTGCATATTGTCAAACCAATTGCAGTGACTGGGATGTTTAAGATCTTTGTTATGGCCCTGCAACTTTCTGTTCAAGTGTTGCTTAAAAATGCTGTCCCTGAGAACTTTAGGAAGTTTCTTCACTTTCAACATGATTGCTACTTGTTGCGTGAATAAATTTTACCTCCATCAGTTGTCAGTGACATTGACATGATAGTGTTTGTGGTGCTGGAACAAATGTATCCATACAAATCATCTTGATGGTCCTTTTAGATTAATAGAGAGGGTAGAAGATGCTGATACATATTGCAGAGCAATAGATGGACTCCACAGAGACAAAATCAGCTGAGAATGGTTGGGGATAAGAATGACATCTTCTGCAGTCTAACTTCCAAGTCGTCTATGTGTAGTAGTACCAAAGTTTACAGTGTGTGATGTTCTTATGCACAACAATATGAAACAAGCGAATGAATAACACAGAGCAGCTGAAGTCAGCTTCTTGAATGTTAACCTTCCATAAAATGATTTATAACTTTCTTTTCCAACAAGTAAAGGCAAGTTACTTTCGGCAGGTAAGCATGTACTCTGCCAAGCTCTGAAACCTCTCCGATACTGTTAGCTTTTCAGGATGAAGGTGGAAAGAACAGTAGCAGTACCCTTTAGTGCAGTAATGAAACGCTACATGTATTTTCCATTGGTATCATAAAAAAATTTTATTGTTTTATCCCTCTTAATAGCACAAACTCATTTTCCTTTGGCACATCATCAATGGAAAAGCTATAGAAAATTAAGTAGTGGTAAATTGTTTAGAAATATATCACACTAGTTAGCTGCATAAGCTCTTATTCATATACTCAGCCATAATTGTATTCCTAGTCATAAAGTTACCTTAGAAAGATCACATCAAGAGCCCTGTGGACAGGAGCAACCGCGGACTTAATTAGGATTTTTAGCATTTGATTTACACCACATGTCTAAGATTTGAAGGTAGATTTTTTTGTGACACAAATGTTAATTAAAAAAAAAGTAGATGTGTCGGTTGCATAAGAATTCTGGTTAAAAACTTGATAGAACCATCTTTGTCAAACTGCTCAAGCTCTATCTGAATGGAGATTGTTGGTGGAAAGCAATTTTTATGGCGGTCACAGATTGAGGTCTGGATTTTGACTTTTGATTGGAACACATTCAGGTTCTTGGTTTTGAACATCTAGTGTAGCTTTGGCAGAATTCTTAGGGTCATTGTGTAACTGGTAGGTGAAGCTCCACATCAGTCATTGGAAGACTGAAACAGGTTTTCTGTTTTGTCCTGTATTTGGCACCATCCATAATGGTCATCATAATGATTTTCCTATTTTCACAGTTATACTTTGTGACTCAATAGGACACAGTTATCAAAGTGAGTTATTTATAATCACCTTATCTGTTATTACCCAAATGAGGATGGGTTCCCTTTTGATTCTGGTTCCTCTCAAGGTTTCTTTCTCATGTCATCTGAGGGAGGTTTTCCTTGCCACCGTTGCCACAGGCTTGCTCATTGGGGATAAATTAGGGATAAAATTAGCTCATGTTTAAAACCTTTAACTTTCTGTAAAGCTGCTTTATGAAAATCTCTATTGTTAAAAGCGCTATACAAATAAACTTGACTTGACCATCCATTTTGCCTTCAACCCTAACTAGTTTCCCTCCACCTGCTGATGAAACACATCCCCACATCATGGTTCTACCACCACCATGCTTCACACTGCAGATGCTATTTTTAGGTTGATGAGCAATGTTGCATTTGTAGCTGAAAAATAATTTTCTTCTCATCTGGCCAGGGAACCAAGTAGCTGCATAATAAAATAGGATAGCTGCTTTTTCACAGACAAAGTAGATTCAGTATAGTTGGCTCCTTTTTCTTAGTAGCTTGAAGCATAGCTAGCTGCTTCATTAAAAGAATAGTTTAGCCCCTTACCACCACCATCATCGTCATCATCATCATCATCATCATCACATCAGCTGAGGGAATATCTTTTGGAAGAATGGTGTTCATCCCTCCATTACAGTTCCAGAGAATTTCAATTCATATTCCATTCTCTCTCTCTCCCCCCCCCTTGGCAGCTTTTCCCCATTGGCCTTGCTGCAAGCAATGTGCCTTATTCTTCAAGCCACATTTGTAGTTCTCATAGGCTGGTATGCTATAATAGGAGATCTAAGTTAAGACCTAGCATTTGACAATAAGAAGGGCTTAGTTTGGTCCTTTCCAGTGAGGATGTGAGGCTTCTTAGCACTGCATATGAGTTTCTACCGCTGTCTGTGTGTGTTAGTGTCACAAGCAGCAATGTTTAACAGCTCTTGCATGGAAAACAGAACTTGCCCCAAGCAATCCCTGCAGCTACATGCCATAGTTTCTTTCTCTTTCTCAGGCTTTCCTTCCATTTCTTGGCACGCATGTTTTAAACCCATGAAAAGCATACATATACACATATGAACAGCATAGACTAGAGGTCTTACAAATGCCTAAGGATCGAAATAGAATGGAATAATGTCACGTGCCCACTAGAATAGTAAGATGGCAGCAGCATGCTGGGTGGAATAGAAAGAGACAGAGAGACAGAGTGAGAGAGATAAAGGAAGAAAGTAAAAGAGACAGAACAAGCTCTTGTGTGGTTGTCACTGATTGAATAATTGATGTTATGAGAGTTGTGCGGCTGTGCAGTCTCTGTCACTCACTGCTGTCAACAGCTCTGGATCAAACACACACAAACCTGACAACTTCCTCTGGGTTGCCCCCTGCCACCTCACTCCTTAGCAAAAAGAGACAGATGGGGTGGGAGGGAGAGCGGGACATCATCAACAAGAGAGGAAATACACTTCTTTACTCCTTTCTCCATTTATATTCCCAGCACTTAGTCTTCTGCTTGACGTTATTTTTCCTATTTGCAGTATTGTGTTGTCCTACAGACCAGTGCGTCTTTGAAACACTATATGGCCAAAAGTGTGTGGGCACCTGACCATCATATCGATGTGTGTTTTTGAACATTCCAGGTTTAGTCCCCCTTTGCCATTATAATAACCTCCACTCTTCTGGGAAGGCTTTCCACTAGATTTTGGAGTGTGGCTGTGGGGATTTGTGATCTTTCAGCCATAAGAGCATTAGTGAGGTCAGGCAGTGATGTTGCTGAGGAGGTCTGGGGTTCAGTCGGTGCTCCAGTTCATCGCAAAAGTGTTCAGTGGGGTTAAGGTCAGGGATTTGTGCAGTAGTTTTTCTACTCCAAACCATGTCTTCTTCTTTGGCAAACCATGTCTTCTTCATGGAGCTTGCTTTGTGCATGAGGCATTGTCGTGCTGGAACAGGTTGGGGCATCTTAACCCTAACTTAATCTTAATACTTAAGTAGGGAAGGGAAATCTTAATACTTTAGCAAACAAAGACATTCTATACAATTGGGTGCTTCCAGCTTGTGGCAAAGGTTTGGGGAAGAACCAAAGTTTTGGCCATGTAGTGTATGTGTACATTTTATCACTATTGGCTTTAAAAACAAAATTAGACAAAAACCATAACTTTTGTTTTCTTTTATAATGTTGGATTTTGAAAAACAATGCATTTGGTTTTATATTTTTGGATTTGATTGTGAAAAGCGGCCTTTTTTGCATGGTGAAACCTGACATGTTATTATTGTGCATGCATGACTGAAATGTCAAAATTCAGTTAGCACTGAAGAATCACATCTTTCTTTCGTAAGATTTTAATTGAATTTGCTGTTATTGCACACCTATGTCAAAGTCCTTCCCGCACCATTTATGGCGCGTTTGGTGGCACTGATCTCCATTTCATAGCTCTTGGCCTCTCACCTATATTACATAGCTAGGGTTACAGTGGGGAGGTAGTCCTCTGGTAACTGTGAGAGTTTGACTCCCCACTCGCACCTGTATTGCAGCACGCCATGGCAGTAGGCACCATTTTTATGATGGTCTTTGGTATGACCCAACCATGAGTAGAACTTGCAATTTCCCAATAGACAGGCAGACACCATTACCACTAGGCCACTCGCCGGTAACACCTATGTTACTGAAGTTAAATTCAGCAATACTCAATGTATCTCTTCCACAAAGAACTGACAACTTATTACCCAGAGTCACCAAACCTGGTTTATCCTTAGTGAAAATTGCTAAGCAGCCACAATGTTCCATGTTTTGTAGAATATTCATCAGTTCTTTGCTATTTGCAGGGAGTTGTGTAATTAACAATTTTTTTTTTAAAATTAGTGTGCTTTAATGATGATGGTGGCACAACGGTTAAGGCTCTGGGTTACTGCTCAGAAAGTAATGGGTTCAAGAGCAAGGCCCTTAACCCTCCCTGCTCCAGGGGCACTAGGGAGCTGAGATATGCAAAGAAAAAAAATCACTCTGCTGTAATGTAGATGTGACAAAATAAAGGCTGCTTCTTCTTTTTTGGCTCCACTATATACACAATCACACCAGCTTCACAGTGATCAGTCATCATCTGTAAAAATGTAGTTATCAAAGCTACAAAAAAAATAAATAAATAAAGCTCAACTACACAACAAGCTACATTCCAAAAGCAGCTTCCTTTATGAAGTTATATCCATGCATGCCATCACAGCTTCTGGTAATTAAAATTAATAATGAAATGAAGATCCTGAGGGATTTATTGCACTTTTCAAAGAACACAGCCACAATGAATAAACATTGGCTTGTCCCGGAAATGTGCCCCAAGCTAAATATAAATACAAATCATTGACTCTAAGAAAAGCAGATTCAATATTAAATCCTAAAGTGTAACTTTAGGAAGCCTATTCAGAAGGGAGCATAATACCAGCTGTTACACAGTTACAAAACAGAGCATGACTTTTAATGTGTCATCTAATTCCATTCAAACAATGCCTTTGTGCTTTTTCCCCCCTTGGTATTTTTTCTCCCTCTTTGAATAATTCTGTATGTATCCAATCTGTCATTTATTAGTTTTGATAAAGCCTTGGCAAAAAAAAAAAATGGAAAAAGCAGAAAGCATTCAGCGGATGAGAAGACTAGAGTGATAAAATCCACTTGCTGAGTAGCATGTTATAACATTTTAGGTCAGAGGTCCTCTACTTTGATGGGCTGCCGTGCCTGCTTGAAAACAATTGCCAATCTGTGAGATGAAGTTTGCCTCCATCACCAAATGCCAGGGCCTGTCATTCCCTTTCAGCAACAGCATGCACTTAATGCTCCTTATCAGCAAACAATGGAGGAATCATGCTGCTGTTCAATGGCTAATCAACATTCCAGTGGCAATGCTAACTGAAGCCCATTTAATCAAAACCAACATTCTCACCTTCTCAGCTGGTGATATGGGGATCTTGAGCCCTAGGAAACCATAACACGCCAATACGAGAGAGAGAGAGAGACAGAGAGAGAGAGAGAGAAGGACATGAACTGGTTGTTACATGGCTGATGGGAATGATTTTTAAAATGGCTAAATTCAGGAGATGACATCGATATTGCAAAAGAGGTAAATTGTAGGAAAGTAGCTGAGTTCGGCTTTCCAAACTCTGACAAACCCTCGAGCAAAGACACACAGATACTCAAAGTACATACTGTTGCACAAACTGCTGAAAAACATTAATGCTGACACCTTTCTGTTTTAGCCAGCATGAACTTTTTCAGCAGTTTGTGCTACATTAGCTTTTCTGTGGGATTGGACCATATGGGCTAGCCTTCATGCCACATGCAAACCAATGAGCCTTCAACACCCATGACCATGTTGCCGGTTCACCAGTTGTCCTTCTTTGGGCCACTTTTGGTAGGTACTAACCACTGCATACCATGAACACCTCACAAGATGTGCCATTTTGGAGATGCTCAGACACAGTCATTTCACCATCACAATTTGGCCTTTGCAGAGTCGCTCAGATCCTTACGCTTGTCCATTTATCCTGCTTCCAACACATCAACTTCAAGAACTGATTGTTCTCTTGCTGAGATAATCCATATTATTCACTTCACCTGTCAACGTGTCAGTGGTCATAATGTTCTGGCTGAGTGGTGTTTATGTGTGATTTTGATTTTATATATATATATATATATATATATATATATATATATATATATATATATATATATAAAAAACTTGTCCAGGGTGTACCCCGCCTTTCGCCCGTAGTCAGCTGGGATAGGCTCCAGCTTGCCTGCGACCCTGTAGGACAGGATATATATATATATATATATATATATATATATATATATATATATTGTGTGTGTGTGTGTGTGTGTGTATAAAAAACGCACAGAGATGCTTGAAAGTTTGTGAACCCTTTAGAGAACCCTTTAAATAATAGAGAGAGAGAGAGAGAGAGAGACAGTGGTGCTTGAAAGTTTGAGAACCCTTTAGAATTTTCTATGTTTCTGCATAAATATGACCTAAAACATCATCAGATTTTCACACAAGTTCTAAAAGTAGATAAAGAGAACCCAGGTAAACAAATGAGACAAAAATATTATACTTGGTCATTTATTTATTGAGGAAAATGATCCAATATCACATATCTGTGAGTGGCAAAAGTATGTGAACCTCTAGGATTAGCAGTTAATTTGAAGGTGAAATTTGAGTCAGGTGTTTTCAATCAGTGACAATCAGGTGTGAGTGGGTACCCTGTTTTATTTAAAGAACAGGGATCTATCGAAGTCTGATCTTCACATGTTTGTGGAAGTGTATCATGGCACGAACAAAGGAGATTTTTGAGGACCTCAGAAAAAGCACTGTTGATGCTTATCAGGCTGGAAAAGGTTACAAAACCATATCTAAAGAGTTTGGACTCCACCAATCCACAGTTAGACAGATTGTGTACAAATGGAGGAAATTCAAGACCATTGTTACCCTCCCCAGGACTGGTCGACCAACAAAGATCACTCCAAGAGCAAGGCGTGTAATAGTCGGTGAGGTCACAAAGGACCCCAGGGTAACTTCTAAGCAACTGAAGGCCTCTCTCACATTGGCTAATGTTAATGTTCATAAGTCCACCATCAGGAGAACACTGAACAACAATGGTGTGCATGGCAGGGTTGCAAGGAGAAAGCCACTGCTCTCCAAAAGAACATTGTTGCTTGTCTACAGTTTGCTAAAGGTCATGTGGACAAGCCAGAAAGCTATTGGAAAAATCTTTTGTGGACAGATGAGACTAAAATAGAACTTTTTGGTTTAAACAAGAAGTGTTATGTTTGGAGAAAGGAAAATACTGCATTCCAACATAAGAACCTTATCCCATCTGTGAAACATGGTGGTGGTAGTATCATGGTTTGGGCCTGTTTTGCTGCATCTGGGCCAGAACGGCTTGCCATCATTGATGGAATAATGAATTCTGAATTATACCAGCGAATTCTAAAGGAAACTGTCAGGACATCTGTCCATGAACTGAATCTCAAGAGAAGGTGGGTCATGCAGCAAGACAATGACCCTAAACACACAAATTGTTCTACTAAAGAATGGTTAAAGAAGAATAAAGTTAATGTTTTGGAATGACCAAGTCAAAGTACTGACCTTAATCCAGTCGAAATGTTGTGGAAGGACCTGAAGCGTGCAGTTCATGTGAGGAAACCCACCAACATCCCAGAGTTGAACCTGTTTTGTATGGAGGAATGGGCTAAAATTCCTCCAAGCTGGTGTTCAGGACTGATCAACAGTTACTGGAAATGTTTAGTTGCAGTTATTCCTGCACAAGGGGGTCACACCAGATACTGAAAGCAAAGGTTCACATACTTTTGCCACTCACAGATATGTAATATTGGATCATTTTCCTCAGTAAATAAATGACCAAGTATAATATTTTTGTCTCATTTGTTTAACTGGGTTCTCCTTATCTACTTTTAGGACTTGTGTGAAAATCTGATGATGTTTTAGGTCATATTTATGCAGAAATATAGAAAATTCTAAAGGGTTCACAAACTTTCAAGCACCACTGTATGTGTATATCTCATCTCATCTCATTATCTCTAGCTGCTTTATCCTGTTCTACAGGGTTGCAGGCAAGCTGGAGCCTATTCCAGCTGACTACGGGCGAAAGGCAGGGTACACCCTGGACAAGTCACCAGGTCATCACAGGGCTGACACATAGACACAGACAACCATTCATGTATATATAATGCTTGCTCCATGGATGGACAATAATTGTTCATCCTGAGTGTAAGATAGAAAACACACCGAGTTTGTCAGTCTCTCTTGTTCAGGTGGTTGCTATGCTACTGCTAAATGCTGTTGTGGGCAGTTGGATGAAGCAGCACCAAGTCTTCTTTGTGGTTTTAGAATGAAATGGCTTTTGATCTGTTTTTAGTCTTGAGCCACGCTCCCATGACACAGTGTACCTCAATCAACCTGAAGAATTACCTCCGTTTCTCTCATAGTCCAACAACATTTGACACAAAGAGAAGGAGTGAGAGAGTAACCTTTTTTTTTTTTAAACTTTTTTTTAGAAATTTTCATTATCAAAATCCATTCATCCATCCATCCAGCCATCCATCCATCTACAGTAACCTTATTATTCTGGTCATGGTCACTGTTGATCCACAGCCTATCCCAGCAACATTGAGCATAGGGTGGGACACACATTCAAACACTGAGTCATGCCAAGAGGCAATTTACAGTAACAATTTTGCCTCCCAGTAGGAACATGTGAAACTCCACACAGACAGTAACCCGAGAATTGATCTGTAGACCCTGTAGCTGTATGGCAGCAAGGATACCTGCTGCACCACGGGTTACCCTGCTATCAAATACATTTTAAATACACATTAAATAGCTTTACCTATTCACCCATCATTTTCTAACTACTTAAAGCAGAGCATAAAATAATCACAGAGATACTGATTTCCAACCCATCAAAGTTTAGACTAATAACCAGAAAAAGGCTGGTTACTTGTAGAAAGGGTAGTCCAGTTGGGTTAAACACACTTACCCAATGTGTTGGGCTTATATTTTTCCTTTTCCACTGTACAAAAAATACAGCCAATGTACACTAACTTTATCCTTGGTAAAAGAGATGGTGTTTGACACTGTCAAGAAGATATATACAATATGTTTGCATTTTTGCTGAAATAACACACTATATACATAAAAACATGTGGACACCTAACCACTAAACATCCATCCATCGATTATCTATATTGCTTATTCTCCAGTGTCACAGGTAAATCTACTGCAAGGCTAACAAAGAGAGGAACAACCATTCACATTCACATCTATGGGCAATTTAGAGTAACCAGTTCACCTAATCCATGTCGTTGGATTGTGGGAGGAAATTGGAGTACCCAAGGGACACCCACACAGGCATGGGGAGAACAGGCAAACTCCACATGGAAAGACTGAAAACTGGCCATGAGGTTTGAGCCCAGAACCTTCTTGCTATGAGGTGACCGTGCTAACCACTACATCAACCAACCATTGAACATCCCATTCCAAAACTGTATGAATTAATATGGACTTGGTTCCCTTTTTGCCTCCAATCTTCTGAGAAAGCTTTGCACTTGAATTTAGACAGTGGCTGTGGGGATTTTTGCCCATTCACCCAGATGTTCTGGACTGAAGTTGATGTTCCCTTTCATCCCAGAGTTATTCAGGGGGTTGAGGTCAGGTCTCTGTGCAGGACACTTGAGTTCTTCCATACCTACCTTGGTAAACCATGTCATGCTGTAGCAGATTTGGGCCCCTAAAAAACAGAATGTGAAGATTTGCAAATCATGGAAATCCTATATCTCATTGAAAATAGTGCAAAGACAATATATCAAATGTTGAAACTGAGAAATGTTATTGTTTTTTGAAAAATATAAGCTATGTTTGAATTTGATATCAGCAGCACATTTCAGAAAAGTTGGGACGGGGCAACAAAAGACTGAAAAAGTTGTGTAATGCTAAAACAACAAACAAACAAAAAAAGTAATTTAGTTAATTGGCAACAGGTCAGTAACATGATTGGGTATAAAGAGAGCATCCCAGAGAGGCTGAGTCTCTCAGAAGTAAAGATGGGGAGGGGTTCACTGCTTTGTGAAAGACTGTGTGGGCAAACAGTGCAACAATTTAAGAATAACTTTCCTCACTGTAAAATTGCAAAGAATTTGGGGATCACATCATCTATGGTACATAATATCATTAAAAGATTCAGAGAATCTGGAGAAATCTCTGTATGCAAGAGACAAAGCTGAAAACTGACCTTGGATGCCTGTGATCTGTGAAAACACTTCATTAATGCATCCACAAATGCAAGTTAAAACCAGATATAAACAATATCCAGAAACACCGCCACCTTCTCTGGGCCTGAGCTCTTTTACGATGGACTGAGGCAAAGTGGAAAATTGTCCGGAGGTCTGACAAATCAAAAGTAGAAATTCTTTTTAGAAATGATGGACACCACATCGCCCAGGCTAAAGAGGAGAGGGACCATCCGGCTTGTTATCAGTGCAGAGTTCAAAAGCCAGCATCTGTGATGGTATGAGGGTGCATTAGTGCACATGACATGAGTAGCTTGTACATCTGGGAAGGCAGCAATGCTGAATGAGATATACATGTTTCAGAGCAATATGCTGCCATCTAGACAAAATCTTTTTCAGAGAAGGCCTTCCTTCTTTCAGCAGGACAATGACAAACTGCTTTCTGCACACATTAAAACTGCATGGCTCCATAGTAAAAGAGTCCAGGTGCTAAACTGGCCTGCCTGCAGTCCAGACCTGTCTACCATTTAAAACACTTGGCACGTTATGAAGTGCAAAATACAACAAAGGAGACCCCGAACTGTTGAGCAACTGAAATTGTATATCAGGCAAGAATAGTTCGACATTTCTGTTTCAAAACTATAGCAATGGGTCTCGGCAGCACGGTGGTGTAGTGGTTAGCGCTGTCGCCTCACAGCAAGAAGGTCCGGGTTCGAGCCCCATGGCCAGCGAGGGCCTTTCTGTGCAGAGTTTGCATGTTCTCCCCGTGTCCGCGTGGGTTTCCTCCGGGTGCTCCGGTTTCCCCCACAGTCCAAAGACATGCAGGTTAGGTTAACTGGTGACTCTAAATTGACCGTAGGTGTGAATGTGAGTGTGAATGGTTGTCTGTGTCTATGTGTCAGCCCTGTGATGACCTGGCGACTTGTCCAGGGTGTACCCCGCCTTTCGCCCATAGTCAGCTGGGATAGGCTCCAGCTTGCCTGCGACCCTGTAGAACAGGATAAAGCGGCTAGAGATAATGAGATGAGATGAGCAATGGGTCTCCTCAGTTTGCAATTGTTTAGAGTGTTGTTAAAAGTAGAAGTGATGCAACACAGTAATAAACATGCCACATCCCAACTTTTTTGAAATGTGTTGCTGACATCAAATTCAAAATAAGCATATATTTTTCAAAAAACAATAAAATTTCTCAGTTTCAACATTTGATATGTTGTCTTTGTACTATTTTCAATGAAATATAGGGTTTCCATGATTTGCAAATTATTGCATTCTGTTTTTATTTACAGATTACACAGCATCCCAACTTTTTTGGAATTGGGGTTGTGGACAACTGTGTGTTTCCCACTTTGGGGGGAACAATTTGGGGAAGAGCCTCATATGGATATTCTGATCAGGTGGTCACATACAATTGGCCCAATGACTGTAAAAAAACATGGACAGCGCAATGTCTCTAATACAGATATTTCGGCACTGCCTAAAAGCAGAGCTCCAGATGAGTGTATGAGGAAAATATTTACAAGGGCACAAAATCAACCTAAATAGAATATTCTCGCATATGCACCATTGAATTGTGTAGTGTATTTAATGTCAATAAATTGCTGCATTCTCTTGTGACAATGATATCAGTAATGAGATACACATCACAGTTACGTATACATATTCCTTTCTTTGACATCACATGTCATGCGCCAGAAACAACACCACAACATTTATTATGGTGTGACTCTGCTGGGTGCCTGGTGTTCAGCAGTGAACCAGCATGTTCACTTGATAACCTTACTATATAGTTATGATCGAATATCAAACTTGATATGTCAAACAGCTGTCTGGTTACATTTTTCATGTTGATGCTCAGAGCATGCAGCCATAGATTCTAAAGCGTATGCATGCCATTAATGTAGGTTTAATTAGCATGCACTTTGAGCTGTAAGCAGTAACGTCACAGTGCATATATAGAAGGACTCTCAGTAACACACAGACTTTGTGAAAGCCTTGTATTTTGTATCACTTTTCTGGTTTTGACTTTCTTTGTGTTTTTGGACTGTGAGTACTGTATTACCTCTGATATTCTGTCTGTGGCTCACTTGACCACAGCCTGTTTTTTGACTCTGTCTTTGTCTATGTTTTGGATCTGTTTGCTAGCGTGCTTTCAATAAAACTCTTCCTGCAGTTACATCCATCTCTTACCATTACATGACAGAAACTGTCAATTGTCCAACAAGCTAGTGGACTAATACAACTGTTTTACCTAGTTTTATATGAAACTGTCGTGAATATTTTCTGTAAAATGTGTTAGTAAATAATCCCACATTATTACTTTTTTAAAGTAAATTAACAATAACTGCTGGATAAAAACCAATCTATCTTATGTAAATAAAGATAGAAATTTCATTGTCCAGTGGTCAAGTGTTCATGAGATACATTGCCCTGAACTTACAGTCAGGTTCCTTGTGGTGGTACACGTTCGTACGCATGTACGTACGTACGTATGGTCAAAGCCATCAAAAATCAGGTCAATGCATTACCATATTCTCTTAAGTATGGGGTTTTGCTCCGTGCATGCTTTGCTCTGTTAAAAAGTGAAGCAAACATATGTTTAGTGCCCCTGCTGGGTGGCTGCAGTATAATATGTAACATCACCCATCCCCATGTGTTTCAGTGACAAAATTGCCTATTTTCCATGTCACTTTTCTCTGTCTTTCCATCTGCAGTGTCTAATTCCAAGAGTTACTTTTCCCTTTGCTGATAACTGCACTTTTTTTATTTCCCCCAGAAATTAGTTTTTTTTTTTAAATATTATTCTACTGTATTGTAAGAAAGTGTGCATACACCTGGGAATTAATTAATTAACTGCCTTGGTGATATGCTGGACCTTAGTATTGGGGTATATTTAAAAAAAAAGGAATTGAGGAATTGTACAGACAGTGATCTTGTGCTATAACAAAGAAGCAACCAAATTATCAGCCTCCAGCCCACTTTGCTCAAGACAAGTAGGTACATGCAGTATATCCTTCATTATTCTATCCACATTCACTGGATATGAGCAATCACGTGCTCGGATTGGCTACTCTACTACTAGGCTATCAGCTCATATGCCATGAGTAGAGAAAAACAAAATGGTGGCGCGTGTTGCTGAACCAACCGAGGACGAAATAAAACTCTAGTCAATAACAAAACCCCAAAAAGTACAAAAAACACACAACAAAATATGGAATGAAAGTATTTGATGGTAAGAACATATCTTTTTTATTTTTCAAAATTATTATTGTAGCATTTTTCACAAATTGCTACTGTCATTTCACCGATTTGTTTAAATTCTAAGCGGAAATTATTTTGTTGTTTTGTATAAAGATTTTATTTATTGAATTTGCAAAAAATAAAAATGTTCTGTTTCTTAAAATCCAGTGAATGTGGATAGAATAAAACAGTTATTCCACTCAATCTCATCGTACATGGCTTATAGCCAACTCGCCGCTTCACGCCTTGGTGGCTATCAGCTCATGTACAATTCAATTTCGTGGAATAACTGTTAATCATTCTTTGCTTCTGATATTGCCTTATTGTTATTTCCCATGTCATTTGACTTTTTACTGTCCTGCAAAAAACAAACAAATTCTGTCAAAGAAAAAACATCCCTCTCAGAACGCAAATTAAGGCTAAGCAAACCCTGTAACACCTCCTCTTTTCCTCCAATGAATTTTGTCCTCTGTGATTCTAACCACCCCCCCCACCCCACCAAAAAAAAAAATCTAAAGTTCAAGCAACCCATCATTGCAAGCTGATGAAATGCTAGCTGCTGAACAGCAGTAGTTAGTTGCTGGAATTCAATATCCAGACTCCAGTGATTTGATTTGTGCTCAGTTTAGGCAGACCCATCAATCGCTCCTCCCTGCAAGATAAATAACACACATCAGCACTATAAAAGTCTGTATGAAGGTCTATAGCAGTCCTTCTCATTTCACTAGGCTTTGTAGCCAACCTTCTATCAGGATGATAAAGATTCAGCATTTGATTCAATTAATTATCATTTATTGCTGCATTATAGCGTTTATCCAACCCAATTCCTTGTCATGATGGCAAGATTTACATGTATTCTTTGCATTTGTTTTAAACAAATATCACTTTCATCAAATTTCACCATTTGTCTTTGAGTAAAATAAGCATGATTTATGATTATTTATTTGGGGTAATGTAGACCAAAGCCCACAGAAAACTTGAGTAATTATCAAAGATGACTGATCTGGACTTCAGTGTTGAAGTTGTTGGTTTTGTAGCTTTACAAACTCAGTCAGGCTACAGGGTAAATGAAAAGTGTCAAACAGTGAAACAATAAAAAAAAAAAGTCTGAACAATAAAACTTTATTTGTCTTGCAAACTGCAGAGATTCAATTATATTATAATCCATTATAAGAAAAAGAAATAGATCAATACATAAAAAAATTAACATTTAATTTCTAAACCTAACAAATTCCATAACATTTGTGTGCATATCTCTGTTCATGCACAAGTGTCAATCAGTGTGGAGTCATAATGGCATGTGACATACAAAAGCATTTGATTCTTTTTTTTTTTTTTTGCACATGTTGCTGGTTTTTACATCTTTTGGGCTGCAGAGATGGGGTCAAAATCATAACCGGGGCTTCCAGGTCTCAACAAAATTTCCAGTGCAACTAATTACATTGATATTGGACTGGTACTGGTAAAGGGAGGTTCATTTATCTTTGCTTTCTCACAAATTCACAGTGGTATGCATGAATTGTTGAACTGCAATATCTACAATATGCCATTTGGTCAACTAGTATGTTAAGTATCCACTCCTTAACATTTCTTTCCCTTTTCTGATCTTTACAGTATTGCTTACAACAGATATAGTTATGTTCATCATAGATACACCATCTGCACTTACATGTTTTCTTTTTTCACCATAATTTATGTTTGCGGAAATTGATTTAGACTTAATTCCAGTTATTTTCTTGGTGACTGTGGACTATCTTAATCCCCCACCACCATCACCACCACCACCCCTCCTTAAACCACTTGATGTTCTCTCTGTTCTATGAAGGGATTACTGCTACCCTTGCATTATGGTTTGACCCATTAAAAGGGGACTACCTTCATTCATTGTGTCGGTGTGTTTTCGTGTGTGTGGAGAGAAAATGAGTGAGACGGTGTAGTAGCATATAACAGCCTGTGTTAAACTTGCCAACTTGACTGCAGGCTGAATCAAAATTGGGTATCAATAGCATTGGCAGCTGTGTGCGTGTGTGTGTGTCGCACTGGGAGAAATTACTCTTCACAATCAATCAAGGCTGCAGCTGTGACTTGATAATTACCTTCCACTCTATAAGGAAACCCCCAGCATTATCATGATGCCATAAACCCCTGAGGGCTTTATAAACAAGAATACACACGTAAACAATGCAAGAGCTGTTTAAAGGTCAGAAAGTATGCATTAATGATGAAGTGATTTTTGATGTGGATTTGGGAACAACATTTCATTTTCCGTACATATACACAACATATATTGTTTTATACTTACATCTATAATGTTTCAACCATACTGAATTAAACCTGCTCATAAAGTATTTTCATATTACACATGCAGTATGATTGGATCTCTCTCTCACACACACACACACACACACACACACACACACACACACACTGTGGCCTGCCCCCAGTTCTTAGGCAGGCAAAAGGAAATCAATAAGAGGAGAGCGAATCACTGAGCCCTCTCTGTCTCACTCTCCCTAAATGATCAGCAGGACATAATAACAAGTGACAGAACCTAAATATTTCCTTAATTCAATGCACACACACGGAAACCAAAAAGCTTTTGCTCAGAGAGCAGAAACACTTTTGCCTGAAGGAGGATATGTTCAAATGGTGTTGTAAGGCAAGATAGTCGGGTAATCTTATCTGGCTTTTACACATGAACAAAGCACCTTGTTTCTAATGCCTACTACTACTACTACTACTACTACTAATAATAATAATAATTACATGTGGAAACTTGTGGAAAAGTGGTATAATGTCTCACCTTTAAATAACTTTTTACTGGACTTATAAACAGTGATGTTTTAAATCCATCCATAACCGCTTATCCTGTGCAGGGTCGCGGGCAAGCTGACTATGGGTGAGAGGCAGGGTACACCCTGGACAAGTCACCAGGTCATCGCAGGGCTGACACATAAAGACAAACAACCATTCACACTCATATTCACACCTACGGTCAATTTGGAGCCACCAATTAGCCTAACCTGCATGTCTTTGGACTGTGGGGGAAACCAGAGCAAACCCACACGAGGAGAACGTCTCATCTCATCTCATTATTTCTAGCCGCTTTATCCTGTTCTACAGGGTCGCAGGCAAGCTGGAGCCTATCCCAGCTGACTACGGGCGAAAGGCGGGGTACACCCTGGACAAGTCGCCAGGTCATCACAGGGCTGACACATAGACACAGACGACCACTCACACTCACACCTACAGTCAATTTAGAGTCACCAGTTAACCTAACCTGCATGTCTTTGGACTGTGGGGGAAACCGGAGCACCCGGAGGAAACCCACACGGACACGGGGAGAACATGCAAACTCCGCACAGAAAGGCCCTCGCCGGCCACGGGGCTTGAACCCGGACCTTCTTGCTGTGATGTGACAGTGCTAACCACTACACCACCGTGCCGCCGAAGAGAACATTTAAACTCCAAACAAAAAGGCCCCCAGTTGGCCACTGGGCTCGAACCCAGAACCTTCTTGCTGTGAGGCGACAGTGTTAACCACTACACCACCTATTTTAAATCCAGTAAAATTATATGTATTTAACCTAATTTGTTGAGAAATATGAGGCACTACCCTTCAGCTTTATGGAGAGACCTCATAGAGTGGTGACTGACTGGATTTCTTAACAAATCAGTGGGAAGTGCTGCTCAAAATAAGCATAAACCTTTTTCCTGTCATACATTACACTGATTTAGCGAACTGTTCCAAACATTGTTATGACACAAAGGAGAAAGCTAGTGAGACAAACTCTCATCTGCAGTCTAAGTAATTTATTTCACCCCTTTTATCCGTTAGTCAAATAACATTTAAGCCAGGAAGTTCTGATTGGTTTGAAATGGGCCATGTGTTTGAGAATTTGTCACAGCTGAGTGCCAAGGTAATGGACCAGGCATGGGATTGGTGAGTGCAGGGGTTTAGTAGAGGAGTCACATGTTAACACAGCAGCCAAGAGTTATCAAGCTCCGCTAAGACTGATACAAAATGTCTAGCGCGATCAGTCAGTGTTTGTATCATGTTAAAACACCTATTTGTTTAATAGCATTCTTATTAGGGACAGTGTGCTGTGAGTGTGATTCAAGAAGAATAGAATCAGGTTAGGACAGGATTTCCCAAACTAAGGGTCGCTTGATTTACAAATTGGGTCATAAGAGAAATTCACAACGTCTTCTTTTGTTCCATTAATATACAAATTAATCTCAGAAATATTGAAGAAGGATTTTGTGTGTAAATATTTTGAAATGGGGTGCCACAGTGGTGTAGTGGTTAGCACTGTCGCCTCACAGCAAGAAGGTTCTGGGTTTGAGCCTATTGGCTGACAGGAGCTTTTCTGTGTGGAATTTGCATGTTCTCCCCGTGTCTGCGTGGGTTTCCTCTGGGTGCTCCGGTTTCCCCCACAGTCCAAAGACATGCAGGTTAGGCTAATTGGTGGCTCTAAATTGACCGTAGGTGTGAGTGTGAATGGTTGTGTGTCTCTATGTGTCAGCGCTGCAATGATAGAAGAAGAAACCTTTGTCACATGCACACTTCAAGCACAGTGAGATTCATCCTCTGCATTTAACCCATCTGAAGCAGTGAACACACGCACACACACCCAGAGCAGTAGGCAGCTACACTACAGTGCCTGGGGAGCAGTCAGGGATTAAGTACCTTGCTCAAGAGTACTTCAGCCCAAGGACACCCCATGTCAACCTAACTGCATGCCTTTGAACTGTGGGGGAAACCGGAGCACCTGGAGGAAACCCACACAAACACAGGGAGAACATGCAAACTCCACACAGAAAGGCCCCCGCCGGCCTCTGGGCTCAAACCCAGAATCTTCTTGCTATGAGGCAACAGTGCTAACCACTACACCACTGTGCTGCCCGATCTGGTGACTTGTCCAGGGTGTACCCCACCTTTCACCCATAGTCAGCTGGGATAGGCTCCAGCTTGCCTGCGACCCTGTATAGGATAAGCGATTACGGATAATGGATGGATGGGTTCATGTTATTTTAGTCTTTTTCACTATAATAACTAAGTTAAAAACAGACAAATCTCCCTGTCCATCTGCCTCAGAGTTACAAACTAGTATTGTGTCTCAAATTACATACTTGTGGACTCTTCCAGCACACTATTAAATACTAATACGAACCAGTTTTCCTATTACATTTATTGTTTGCCTTTTAAAATCTCTCATCTCGCTTTAGAACTTTCAGAAAGGTCTATTCATGTACCAGTCTTCTGGATTTTCTAGATTAGTGAATACTTTTGAGTGTAAGATCAGAGTTTTTGATTCATGAAGCAGCTCATGACAAACATCACAATGACCATAACTGAAAGTTTTAAGAGAGACAGGACTTGTCAATTTTAATCCTCCAGATGTAGGCCTACATAAGATACACATGTATGTGATATGTGTGAGCAATGCCACTTGCACTCCTACTGCTGCTGCACATGGACACAAGCTCATGCATCACGTATAAACCAGAACCCTCTCCATCCATCCATCCATCCATCCATCATCTGTAGCCGCTTATCCTGTGCAGGGTCGCAGGCAAGCTGGAGCCTATCCCAGCTGACTATGGGCAAGAGGCGGGGTACACCCTCACCAGGTCATCACAGGGTGAACCCTCTTCATGTCAGGCTTTATCATACTACCCCGTTGTGGATTATTTTCCAATAATAACACACTTCCCGCAAAACTTGTAAGTCAGTGCAAAAAATATTCTTTTGTTTTTCAGCCATTTACACTCACCGGCCACTTTATTAGGTACACCATGCTAGTAACGGGTTGGACCCCCTTTTGCCTTCAGAACTGCCTCAATTCTTCGTGGCATAGATTCAACAAGGTGCTGGAAGCATTCCTCAGAGAGTTTGGTCCATATTGACATGATGGCATCACACAGTTGGCGCAGATTTGTCGGCTGCACATCCATGATGCGAATCTCCCGTTCCACCACATCCCAAAGATGCTCTATTGGATTGAGATCTGGTGACTGTGGAGGCCATTTGAGTACAGTGAACTCATTGTCATGTTCAAGAAACCAGTCTGAGATGATTCCAGCTTTATGACATGGCGCATTATCCTGCTGAAAGTAGCCATCAGAAGTTGGGTACATTGTGGTCATAAAGGGATGGACATGGTCAGCAACAATACTCAGGTAGGCTGTGGCGTTGCAACGATGCTCAATTGGTACCAAGGGGCCCAAAGAGTGCCAAGAAAATATTCCCCACACCATTACACCACCACCACCAGCCTGAACCGTTGATACAAGGCAGGATGGATCCATGCTTTCATGTTGTTGACGCCAAATTCTGACCCTACCATTCGAATGTCGCAGCAGAAATCGAGACTCATCAGACCAGGCAACGTTTTTCCAATCTTCTATTGTCCAATTTCGATGAGCTTGTGCAAATTGTAGCCTCAGTTTCCTGTTCTTAGCTGAAAGGAGTGGCACCCGGCGTGGTCTTCTGCTGCTGTAGCCCATCTGCCTCAAAGTTCGACGTACTGTGCGTTCAGAGATGCTCTTCTGCCTACCTTGGTTGTAACGGGTGGTTATTTGAGTCACTGTTGCCTTTCTATTAGCTCGAACCAGTCTGGCCATTCTCCTCTGACCTCTGGCATCAACAAGGCATTTCCGCCCACAGAACTGCCGCTCACTGGATATTTTTTCTTTTTCGGACCATTCTCTGTAAACCCTAGAGATGGTTGTGCGTGAAAATCCCAGTAGATCAGCAGTTTCTGAAATACTCAGACCAGCCCTTCTGGCACCAACAACCATGCCACGTTCAAAGTCACTCAAATCACCTTTCTTCCCCATACTGATGCTCGGTTTGAACTGCAGGAGATTGTCTTGACCATGTCTACATGCCTAAATGCACTGAGTTGCCGCCATGTGATTGGCTGATTAGAAATTAAGTGTTAACAAGCAGTTGGACAGGTGTACCTAATAAAGTGGCCGGTGAGTGTATATTAAACATACACTCACCAGCCACTTTATTAGAAACACCCATACACCTGCTGTTTTATGCAGTTCTCTAATCAGCTAATCCCTTGACAGCAACACAATGCATAAAATCATACAGATACAAATCAAGCGCTTCAGTTAATGTTCACTTCAAACATCAGAATGGGAAAAATTGTGATTTCTATGACTTTCACTATGGCATGGGTGTTGGTGCCAGATGGACTGGTATAAGTATTTCAGAAACTGCTGATCTCCTGGGGTTTTCACACACAATAGTCTCTACAGTTTACACAGAATGGTGTGAAAAAAAAAAAAACATTGAGTAAGTGACAGTTCTGTGGGTGGAAACACCTTGTTGATAAGAGAGGTCAGAGGAAAATGGCCAGATTGGTTCGAGCTGCCAGGAAGGATATAGTAACACATAGTAACTTTTTACAACCGTGGTGAGCAGAAAAGCATCTCAGCATACAACAGCAGAAGACTACACTGGGTTCCACTCCTGCCAGCCAAGAACAGGAATCTTACAATCAAGAACAAGTCCCTATTAAAGTGGCTGGTGAATGTACACACATTAGTGACAATAAAATGTCCAAATGGCACAGTAGTCTTAAATTATAAATCTGTCATTTAAAAAAAAAAAAAAAAGGTAGAGTGGTCAAGGTTTGGGGTCACAGAAAATCCATAATACCATTTGGGTTCTGACCCAGAAGTTTGTGAACTCCTGGGTGATCTTTCTGGAGGTAATTTCTGAGTTAGTGTGTGAGAATTCTTAAATAATTACAACCATAAGACATAATCTAACCCCATAAAACATCATCTCATTTGTACATGAGGAGGTTTTAAATTCATATTATTCAATGAGGTAGTTTGCAATAACAATAAAAACACTGCCTTCTTACTTCTGCCAATCATACAGTTAAAATCAAGTCTCTAAAGACCCACAAGATTTTTCTCAGCACTGCATTATATCTTCATTATACACTCACCATCCACATCCATTCATGTAGTTAACTAATCGACCAATCATGTGGCAGCAGCACAGTGCAAAATATCATGGAGATACAGGTCAAGAGCTTCTGTTAATGTTCACATCAAACATCAGAAGGGGGAAAAAATGTGACTTTAACCATGGCATGGATGTTGGTATCAGAAGGGCTGGTTTGAGTATTTCATAAACTACCTATCCCCTGGCAATTTCATACACAAGAGTCTCTAGACTTGACAAAGAATGGTGCAAAAACCAAAACAATGAGTGAGCATTCTAGAAATGCATTCTGGAAACACCTTGTTGATAAGAGAAAAGACAGAGGAAAATGGCAAATCAGTCATGTGTGTCAATTTTTCAAAATCGAGTTATTATGCTTTCAGGAAAGGGCATTACAAAGGCTTTCCAATGATGTATAGATCAAGAAATTTGACTAAGATACCTCTGAGATGTGGGCATTTGAAATGGTCAGATTTTAGTCTTTATGATGAAGCCAGAAATGGAGAAATCTGCTTGTAAAGTTTTACATAAACTCCTTAGCAACACACATTAAAAAAAAAAAAAGATATTACAATGAAATTTGGGCTAGATATTTATTATGGATTCACATATGTACACAGACGGCATGGTGGTGTAGTGGTTAGCACTGTCACCTCACAGCAAGAAAGTTCTGGGTTCAAGCCCAGTGGCTGATGGGGCCTTTCTGTATGGAGTTTGCATGTTCTCCCCGCATCTGCATGGGTTTCCTCCAGGTGCTCCAGTTTCCCCCAGGTGCTCCGGTTTCCCCCATGGTCCAAAGACATGCAGGTTAGGCTAATTGGTGGCTCTAAATTGACCATCAGTGTCAGGAATGGCGAGCTGAGGTGAAGTGAGGACCCAAGAGCAGACTCAGAAAACAGGTAGTGTAAAGAGAAAACTTCTTTAATGAAGTAGACGGCAGAAAGGCAAAAAGGTACAGTAGGGCTCAGGCAAAAATCGGTAGTCAAAAAACAGGTCAGGAGATCAAAAACACAGAGGAGCAGGTAGACACGATCAGGGACAAAAACAAGACAGAAAAAAATCTTCACAAAAACTGATGAACACAAGGACAAGGGAAATCCAGGCAGAGGTAGCAAAAGACACAATTCAAAAGAACAGGCAGGCAAAAACAGGGACAAAAAACTGGACAGAAAGACTTAACAAAAAACAAGGAGAAATTCAGGCAGGAGGAATCAAGAAGCCACAATACCAATGAGCTGTAGCGAGGAAAGTCTACAAGAGACAGTCTGGCAAATGGAGTAGCTCCAAACAGTTCTTAAAAAGCCCTGGCTGATGAGAGAGGAGTGGTAGCAGGTGTGGGAGTGCCACTTCAGGAAATGGCCTTCAGCAAGGCAGGACTGAATTCCTGTCCTGGAGCCGGCATGGAAGTCCCACAATCTAAGGCATGGATGGACTGGACCAGACTGTGACAGTAGGTGTGAATGTGAGTATGAATGGTTGTTTGTCTCTATGTGCCAGCCCTGCAACGATTTGGTGACTTGTCCAGGGTGTACCCCGCCTCTCACCCATAGTCAGCTGGGATAGGCTTCAGCTTGCACAGGATAAGCAGTTATGGACAATGGATGGATGGACATATGTATACACCACTTTTTTCACTGTATCTTTTTAGAAACAAGTTATTAAATATTTAGAAAATCTAGATTTTCTTAGAGGATTTTTCTTCTTTGTATCCACCATGTGCCCCCCGTCTACAGTTCAAAAGTTCCAAAATTCTAAAGTTCCTTAAAAACGTTGTCTATAATTCATGTATAACAGCAAAAGATCCCCCCCTGCATCAATCCCTCTGCCTTTGCCACACCTGCTTCTGCAGCCATGTGCACATTCCTGCCCACATCCATTACCTCAATTCTGTCCTTCTTGTCCTTTATATACCTGCACCTGTATCTTCTCATCCTCTGAACTATCTGGAGGTAGCACATCTGGTTTATGTCCTTGTAGTGCTCAGGAACAAAGGCTCGGATGTGTTTGTAGAGATACTGTTGCCGAGCTAGTGGAAGTCCAGGTGAGGGAAGTGTGACTGGGAGACCACCTGGATCATTTCTTTGGGCACAAAAAGGTGACTGCAAAAAAAGTTTTCCACCCTGCCCAATCTGGCATGTACAGCTGGAAAAAAAGAGGAGTTCATTGAGCTGTAGGAAACCAATAGAACAAAAGCTATTATGCCTAATTCATTAAATTTAGTCTTGTCTGTCATGTGTAACCACTGTAGGCACTCAGCATCACAACCCATGCTTGTCAATTTAAAAATTAAAGGGCATAAACAAGTAAGGCCTATCTGTGGCTGTACAAAATTAATTACATTTCAGTTCTTTGTCAAAGTCTTGGAATTGAATGTGACTGAAATTTCTCATCCTGCTTTAAGGTTGCTTACTTTTCTATGTGCCTTCAGTACTATGCGTTGTCCATACAGTGCATATAAATGTAATTATGTAATGTTATGTTTCTGTAAGACTTTAAAATGTACACTCACCAGCCACTTTAATAGGAACTCGTTCTTGATTGTAAGATTCCTGTTTTTGGACTGTGAGTACTGTATTACCACTGATATTCTGTCTGGGCCTCACTTGACCACAGCCTGTTTTTTGACTCTGCCTTTGTCTATGTTTTGGATCTGTTTGCTAGTGTGCTTTCAATAAAACTGTTCCTGCAGTTACATCCATCTCTCGCCATTACATGAGAGAAATTGTCAACTGTCCAACAAGCTAGTGGACTAACACAACCATTTTACCTAGTTTTATACGAAACTGTTGTGAATATTTTCTGTAAAATGTGTTAGTAAATAATCCCACATTATTATTTTTTAAAGTAAATTAACAATAACCGCTGGATAAAAACCCATCTATCTTATGTAAATAAAGATAGAAATTTCATTGTCCAGTGGTCAAGTGTTCATGAGATACATTGCCCTGAACTTACAGTCAGGTTCCTTGTGGTGGTACACGTTCGTACCCATGTACGTACATACGTACGTACGGTCAAAGCCATCAAAAATCAGGTCAATGCATTACCATATTCTCTTAAGTATGGGGTTCTGCTCCATGCATGCTTTGCTCTGTTAAAAAGTGAAGCAAACATAGGTTTAGCACCCCTGCTGGGTGGCTGCAGTATAATATGTAGCATCACCCATCCCCATGTGTTTCAGTGACAAAATTGCCTATTTTCCATGTCACTTTTCTCTGTCTTTCCATCTACAGTGTCTAATTCCAAGAGTTACTTTTCCCTTTGCTGATAACTGCACTTCCCCCCCCCCCCCCCCCCAGAAATTAGGCTTTTTTTTAAAAATATTATTCTACTGTATTGTAAGAAAGTGTGCATACACTTGGGAATTAATTAATTAACTGCCTTGGTGATGTGCTTGACCTTAGTATTGGGGTATATTTAAATAAAAAGGAATTGAGGAATTGTACAGACAGTGATCTTGTGCTATAACAAAAAAGCAACCAAATTATCAGCCTCCAGCCCACTTTGCTCAAGACAAGTAGGTACATGCAGTATATCTTTCATTATTCTATCCACATTCACTGGATATGAGCAATCATGTGCTCTGATTGGCTACTCTACTACTAGGCTATCAGCTCATATACCATGAGTAGAGAAAAACAAAATGGTGGAGTGTACTGCTGAACCAACCGAGGACGAAATAAAACTCTACTCAAAAACAAAACCCCAAAAAGTCCAAAAAACAACAAAATATGGAATGAAAGTATTTGATGGTAAGAACGTATCTTTTTTTTAATTTTTCAAAAATTATTATTGTAGCATTTTTCACAAATTGCTACTGTCATTTCACCAATTTGTTTACATTCTAAGCGGAAATTATTTTGTCAGACATTTTGTATGACATATTCGATTTTATTTATCGAATTTGTAAAAAATAAAAATGTTCTGTTTCTTAAAATCCAGTGAATGTGGATAGAATAAAACAATTATTCCACTCAATCTCATTGTACATGGCTTATAGCCAACTCGCTGCTTCAAGCCTTGTCAGCTATCAGCTCATATACAATTCAATTTCATGGAATAACTGTTAATCATTTCAGTTCTTTGTCAAAGTCTTGGAATTGAATGTGACTGAAACTTCTCATCCTGCTTTAAGGTTGCTTACTTTTCTATGTGCCTTCAGTACTATGTGTTGTCCATCCAGTGCATATAAATGTAATTATGTAATGTTATGCTTCTGTAAGACTTTAAAATGTACACTCACAGGCCACTTTAATAGGAATTCGTTCTTGATTGTAAGATTCCTGTTTTTGGCTGGCAGGAGTGGAACCCAATGTGGTTTTCTCCTGTTGCATGCTGAGATGCTTTTCTGCTCACCACGGTTGTAAAGAGTTGCTATGAGTAGCTATATCCTTCCTGGCAGCTCGAACCAATCTGGCCATTTTCCTCTGACCTCTCTTATCAACAAGAATTTTCCACCCACAGAACTGTTGCTTACTCAATGCTTTTTGTTTTTCACACCACTCTGTGTAAACTCTAGAGACTGTGTGAAAACCCCAGGAGCTCAGCAGTTTCTGAAATACTCAAACCAGTCCATCTGGCACCAACACCCATGCCACAGTGAAAGTCACAGAGAGCACAATTTTTCCCATTCTGATGTTTGAAGTGAACATTAACTGAAGCTCTTGATTTTCTATCTGTGCAATTTTATGCATTGTGCTGCTGTCAAGGGATTGGCTGATTAAAGAACTGCATAAAACAGCACGTGGATGGATGTACCTAATAAAGTGACCAGTGAGTGTCTACTCATGCTCATGAAATTTATGGTGATTCCCATCATGTTTATGATGCTTCTTGCAATAGAAACTTCCACAACACACTACAGAAAGATCATAGTAACTACCCACAATATATATCCGTGATTCACCTACATTTTGAATCTTTCTCCCACTGGCATTGGCAGCATATTCATCACAAGCAGCACTTTGCATGATAAACTTGAAATCAGTTTTTTTTTGGGTCAAAGCTATCCTCAAATTTATCTTCATTGTTACTGATATCAGTTATAATATCCTCTTCCCAGGGTTGGGCGAAGAAATCCACGACTAATTCTTTCAACATTTAACTATCGTTGTGATTTTAAATTTAAGAGTTTTGCAATTTCTCCCACTATGGTTCATACAGGAATGATGCTATCCATGATCTATAAGAAGGCTTCTGATTGGCTGCACTGCTCCTTTGCATGCACAGTTTGTAACACACAGCCAATCAGAAGCCTTCTTATAGATCATGCATAGCAACAAGGGCATTAAATGCAATAATACAAATTTTGTTTACACAAAGACAAGTTTGTTTTATCCCATTTTATTGGCTACTCATTGACATTACATCAAAATGAATCATGAATCTAGTGAGTGGGAAATCTCCAGTGTATTTTGATACCAGACATGAAGGTTTAACCTCTGAAATACACGATCACTGGTAAAAAGTCTGAAGGGTTTTTTTTTTCCTTCAGGATTTGAATACATTGTCTCATTTAAAGCACATTTTAAAGGTAATAAGGTATTAATTTCTGCAAAATTCTTTCAAAACATGAAAGTGTAGACATTATACGCTGACATTTTGCCACAATCTAAAATTTGATTATTTTAGCCCACACAATGTATTTCCCCATGTATTTCAAAATCGTGCCTTGTGACTTCCGAATGGTTTTTAATGGAGGGTCACATTTATATTTCTCCTTTTGGTGTAACCCAAATGACATGCAGAATTGTCTGCTGACATGAAAGCAAACAACCAGTGTTTTGAACGGTGATGGATATTACACTGTGAGTGGTTTATGGTCTAAATAAAATATGCAAACGCACCCATACACCCACCCACCCACACACACACACACACACACACACACACACACTTTACCTGACACAAATGTATAAATTGGGGGGCACTTAGTGGTTCCTTACTCACCGATCCCATGCTGAGTCCATTACCTTGGCGCTTGGCTATAGCAAATTCTCTAACGCAAAACCCATTTCAAACCATTAATCAGGACTTCATGGTGTGAAAAGGTTATTTGGCTAATAGATAAAAGAAGTGAAATGAATTACCTAGAGTAGTTTGTTCTCTCACATTTTCTTTCTTTCTGTGTCCCATTATACAAAGTTTGATGGTGACCTTCTATCTAAAACCAGACAGAAACAATTTTAATTAAACTTACAATGTCACCAACGAGAACAAATGCTCACGACTTCAGAATTCACAATGCAAAGTCCTTCACAGTTAAAAACAACAGCCACTGTTATTGATGTGTAACCTGCTTTTAATGCTTAAGTAGAGAATGCCAGTTGTCTGAACTTTTCATTAATTGTTCTCCTGATTCATCCATTATCTGTAGCCGCTTATCCTGTGCAGGGTCGCAGGCAAACTGGAGCCTATCCCAGCTGACTATGGGCGAGAGGTGGGGTACACCCTGGACAAGTCATCAAATCATCACAGGGCTGACACATAGAGACAAACCATTCACACCTACAGTCAATTTAGAGCCACCAATTAGTCTAACCTGCATGTCTTTGGGGGAAACCCACACAGGCAGAACATGCAAACTCTACACAGAAAGGCCCCTGTCAGCCACTGGGCTCGAACCCAGAGCCTTCTTGCTGTGAGGCAACAGTGCTAACCACCACACCACCATGCCACCGCTCCTGATTCAGTTATGCTCTTAAACTGCTGGATGTTGAAGTCAGCTCTACACTTAGGACTGCACTAATATTTAACACAAATCTTCTTACTTTTTGTAGAGAAAGAAACCTGCATGCTGCAGGGAAGTGAGTTAGAGCAGTGAGCAGAGAATTGTGTGCCATCCCACACCTTATCCATCTCTTTGGTTTGGACTCATTGCCTTAATATAATTTGTCCTTGAGTTGAGGCCAAATGCTTACGTACACCTGAGCTATTGACATTCTCATTTCATGTTATCGTTCATTTCCTATGTGAAGTCAATTAGGATAATTACTGAATGTTTTTTTTCCATAATACAGCTAAGAAACAGATTTAATTCAGTTTTTATATAATATATATTTAGGCACTGGCACTGCCTGAAAACAGAGCTCATGATGAGTGTATGAGCAAAATATTTGCATGGGCACAAAATCACCCTGAATAGAATAATACTAATATTTTCCTAGTTTTCATCACGTCATCAATGATGTCATACCACGTGACCATTTGTTTGTACCTCCCTTATCACTGAGATAAATATGTGCAAATTTTGTTGTCCAGTGGTCAGGTGTTTATGAGATGTTGCTTTGCACTTACGATCGGGTTCCCTGTGGTGGTATATGTACACCATGTGGTCTCAAAAGCCATCAAAAATCAGGTTGATGTATTAAATGATGTATACATATTCTCTAAAGTATGCAGCTTTGCTCCACATGCAGGAGCTCCACTGTTAAATTTTCAGTGGGTCAAAAGTTTATAGGCACTTTGTTAGTATTTGGCACCATTGCCTTATTATTGCTTAACTTGAATCAAACACTTGGTGTACCCTTCCAAAAGCTTCTGAAAACCCATTCCTCCTGATGAAACTGGTGTAACATGCCTTTTCAATTCAGTCCACAAATTTTCTATGCGATTCAGGTCAGGGCTTTGTGATGGCCACTCCAATCCTTTCACTTTGTTGTCTCTAAGCCATTTTCTTCCTACTTTAGAGGTATGCTTGTGACCAAGGTTAACTTTTTGACTCGTATCTTATTGGTGTTGCTTCAATATTCCTAGATAATCCTCCTTCCTCATTATGCCATCAATTTTCTGAAATGCATTCATTCCTTTTCCAACAAAACAGCTGCAGAACATTATGCCACCACCCCATGCTTCATAGTTGGGATGGTGTTCTTCAGATTATAAGCCTGATTCTTCAGATGAACTGCAAACAGTTTGGCTTTTTTATATTGGTCTTGAAGTAGAGTCTTTTTCCTTGCATAACAGCCAGTGAATGTACATACTTTAGTACATGATGCCTCCACATCCTTCACCAGTTCCTCTGTTGTTTTTGTGGGGTTCAGTTGAACATTACGGATGAAAGTTTATTTGTCCCTAGGAGTGTCTGTAGGGTCCCAATATTTTATAATTCTATAAAATTGTTTATACAGAGGGCAGCATGGTGGTGTAGTGGTTAGCACTGTTGTCTCACAACAAGAAGGTTCTGGGTTTGAGCCCAGTGGCCGATGTGGGGTCTTTCTGTGTGTGGTTTGCATGTTCTCCCCATGTCTGTGTGGGTTTCCTCCAGGTGCTCTGGTTCCCCCCACAGTCCAGAGACATGCAGGTTAGGCTAATTGGTGGCTCTAAATTGACTATAGGTATGAATGTGAATGGTTGTTTGTCTCTATGTGTCAGCCCTGCAATGACCTGGTGACTTGTTCAGAGTGTACCCCACCTCTTGCCCATAGTCAGCTAGGATAGGCTCCAGTCCGCGACCCTACACAGGATAAGCAGTTATGGATAATGGATGGATGTTTGTACAGATACTTGCAGTATCTTCAGTAGTATGGAAATTGCTCATAAGGAGGAATGGACTTCTGAAGCTGAAATAAATTGGCCTCTAATTGATCGTTTTAAAATTACATTTGATGTGAACAAAGCTACTGCCCTAATTGATTTGCGAGAAGAAATATATTGTAACATGAAATGTGCGGACTTGTGAAAAGACTTTTGGCTTCACCTGTGTTTATTGACCAATATCTACATCATAAGACAGAACCAGCAGTGATGGAAAGAGCCAAAACAAATGAACAAACCCCACAACACCACTTGCGTTATGGGATTATGCAGTATGGGATGTTGATCATTGATTAATTGTGAGTGTGTAAATTCTGAATTAATGGACTTTTGTGGTTCATAATGACTCCACGCTGTTAACCTGACAGTAATGTGTGTGTGCACAAGGTCACCCACCCAATCTCTGAATTACACAACTATAATTACCCAGTAAAAACACAGCCACTGGATGCTCTAATGACTTCCTTATTTAGCTCATATCTTGAAGCATATCCATTAAGTTCCAGTGTAGTGTTGGTTATTTTGTGGAGAGCACACATACAGTAAAATAGGAAGATCAGGAAGTTGCGGTTATCCTTATGTGTGCTGAGTTGTAGACAGCAGTCATCTGAAGAGCCAAAATAATGTTTACCATAAACTCATTAGGTTTATAGATATAATTATCTGCCACCGGCTGAACATGTTCATCCATGTGTTTTGTTTGTTTGTTTGTTTGTTTGTTTGTTTTTTAACATAGAATGCAATTCTTAGAAAGTTAACATTTAGGTCATTTTACTGTGATACAGCATATGCCTCATGTTCATAGTAAAATTGATTTTTTTTAATGGCTCTCATGCATGAAACAATTTAAACTCTAATTTGCAATTTAATGAACAGGTGTCCTTACTTACTTTACAACAAAGAGGGTAGATTTTTATTTTAATCTCATTGTATTATCACTGAACTGTTACTCTTTGCTGTTTTATGAGCATCAGTGAGATTCTCTATTGGAGTTGGACACCTAGTTGAACTGTCCAACTTTAAGGTTAAATCAGCCACATTATTGTGGGTAGGCTTTGTACCCAAGATTGCTGGATTTGTTCTCAGGTTAAGTTTAGGTGTTTCCTAATATCATTGAAAGTAGTGTAAAACTACTTGGAGGGAAAGGATGAGGAGAAGAATGAATGAAATAGCAAATCAGGATAGAGATGTGGACTCTAGGAGCGTATATCATATAATTAGGCTTCTAATCAAGGAAAGGCCAAAGAAGTGAGATTTTGCACGGCTAGAACTTGAGAAGTTTGAATTCAATTTATTGAGAGAGAAGATTAGATTACATGTGAGAATATATGAAAATGAATGAAGAATGTAAAAGACTCTAGTCTAGGGACTTCTTCTTAGAAAGCAACTCTTTCTCATTTATCTGTTCAGTTCTGATTTGTCACATTGTTAAACTCTGATAGAAATCACTACTGTCAGATATGTTTTTACTGCTGCCTGTGACAAGCTATAAAATGACAACTCCAGACACCAACAGTGACTGATATGTTGTTCCAGTGCTGACATAGAGGGTTTACAGTTATTTAGCACAAAAGTCTTTTAGCACAAGTATTTTAGCACAAATCTAAAGTCTTTTAGCACAACTCTAAGTTCTTTAGCACAAGATCCAAGAACATTTAATCTTTATTATGAATACTTACTGATCATGTTTAAAGATATTTGATGGATTTTTTATATGAAAGTTGCCAAGATTCCAATTGAAAACAATCGATTTTAAATAACGTTTTTTAGCAGTCGATGGCATTGAACAAAAAAAGAAATATTGAAATCAAATATAAACATGCTGCAACAAAATGAATTTCCCTGTAAACTAGCCACAGCTTCGAGACTTGTCTTGATGATCAAACAGCCCTTACATCTTAGCATAATCTCTTCTTCTTCTTGCTTCACGATTGCCGTATTATAAACAATTGATATATTAATTTTGGCTGTTTTGTCATTCCTGAATGTTTATATTGCACTTTTATTTAATTGCCATTCGTTCTAGGATACTTTAATGGACGTTTCTTTCGTTTGCTTACATATTGCAACTGTTGGTTACTAAGGAGACATGATTCTCATTTTTCTAATTGAAATTGGTCTTTGTAGCTTTATTAGTCAAATACATATGAAAACAGTAATATGTGATATCAAATGGACTTTTAATAATTTGAGTAAGTTTTTAGGAATAAATTCCGCTCTTAGTTGGCAAAACGCATGTTGTCAAGCAGGGCAAGAGACACAATCCCCCGGTTAATTAACTCGGCAAACGCGTAATTATTGACAGTTGAACTATGAAGGTGCCCACAATTCAAGGTTTGTTATGGCTTAACTACAAATTTCCAAAGACGACAAAGAATCGGATTTTCAGTCCATGTTTCAGGGATCAACAACTGATCCTTAACATGCACAGCAGCAGAAATTCCGGTTTCCAGTCCCGAAGCAATCATAATAAACCCCTTCCTATATCAAGACGGGGCGGAGCTAAAGGGGGGGGCAGGCGGGGCCATTGCCCCTGGGCCTTGGGCCCTCCCCCTAGCCGTACAGGGCCCCACCCTTTGACATTCAGGCCCTCCCAATAAATGTGCCTTACGCGATTTCATTGGAAATTCCTTGAAACCTACAAGTTTTCTCATGATTACAGACTAGTTGACCTATATATATCTCATTTTTGCTACATATTCTTATCATGGTTAAAAAAAAACCTGTGAAATCCCTAAACAAACTTAAAATATAATAAATTGTAATGTTTTCAAGCTAAACTAAGCTGTTCCTTTTGTATTTCATTGTTTTTTGTTTGAGGAATTTGCAAAAAAACTGCAATGAAACTTTTTGTCCATCATTGAACTGTTGGCCCACTACAACCCTGTCCTGAAAGAACTGATCAGCCAGCCCGAGGGATCAGTTAAATATCTGAGCCATGCTATTCAGGATGAGATCATTTATATATTATCACAGAGAGTCAAGAGCAACATAGTCCATGAAATAAATGCATCTCCACTTTATTCCATCATTATGGACACCACTCAAGACGTAGCAAAGCGCGATCATCTGAGCCAGGTCTTCAGGTATGTTTTAATTGATCGAGACGAAATGGGTGTTGCTACAGATATCAGGATAGTTGAGGCTTTTCTTGGATTCAAGATAACTGTGAACGCTTCCGCTTCTGAACTGGAGGGCTGAATTATTAGCTGCATTGAAGGGAATGGCTTAGATCTCTCCAGATGCCGTGGATAGGGTTATGACGGCGCAGCGAACATGAGCGGAATTTATTCTGGTGTTCAAGCGAGAATAGCAGAGCAGGAGCCCCTTGCTTTGTGCGTGCACTGTGCGGTTCATTGTCTGAATTTGGTACTGAATGATTCTATCAAAACTATCCCAGAGATTAGACAGTTTTATGATGTGGTTGAACAACTGTACAACTTTTTTGCCAACAGTGGGCATTACTTGGCGACTTATTGAGCCCAGAGAGCAGGGACATAACCTTGAAACGCCTCTGCCCAACCCACTGGTCCTCCTGCTACGATGCGCTTGTTCAGTTAAAGTACAGATATGGAGATGTCATTAAAGCTCTCGACAAGCTCTCACTTACAAGTGAGAAAACGAATGAACGAGATGAGACAGATGCACTTAAAAAGGCCATTACTAAATTTCAGTTCATATTTTTAATCAGCCTTCAGACAAAGATTTTGGAGTGCACTAATGCCATCTCAAAGTTACTGCAGGAGAAGACCACTGATCTCCTCAAAGTGTCTGCATTATTGCAGAATGCTGTATGAACTCTACAGGAGTACAGGGAGCAGTTTGATGAGGCTTCCACTCTGGCAATGGCTATGAAATGGGGCAGTCAAACGCAATTTGTAGCCACCAGGTTGAAAAAAGTGAAGCGCCACTTTGATCACATTAGCGAAGACACTAGGCTTTCCAATGCAGAACATTATTTTCGGGTGAATGTGTTGTATGCATGCCTTGATGTAATCATTCAGCAGCTGTCACAAAGGTTTGTTAGTTTAAATCGGACTGCTCATTTGTTTGAGGCTATTCATCCAAATACACTCCAGCATGCCAAGGACGAGGAGCTATGGACCCTTTTCACGTGACGTCACGACAAAAGCGGCCGCCATTTTGGACGTGTACTACCAGTAGTTTACCACAGCCAACATTGAGGAATGGCAGCAAAGAAAGTGTTTATTTTCAGCAAGACTTCCATCATGCCACTATATTGTTGTGCACCTGGATGTAGTAACCATCAACAAACAAGGCAAGGGTTATCATTTTATCGGATCCCGACGGAGAAGATGGATAGCGGCCATAAACAGCAAAGATTGGCAGCCCTCGGCATACCAGCGCTTGTGTAGTGACCACTTTGTTGGAGGTAAGATGAATAAAATTAGCCAGAAAAGGCATTACATTGCTGTTAACATTCTGTGGCGGCGAGTGTGTAACCAAATAGGCTAAAATAACCCATTGTAACCTCTTTGTTCTTCTGTCGTAGCTATTAGCTAACGACATTAGCTAGCGTTGTGTTCCTTTGCTGTTGGTAGACTGTAGGACAGATCAGAGGCAGTGTCCTACAAACAGCGCTTAATTTGAGGGGGAGCAAGCCGGAGCGCGCTCCGGAACCTCGGGCGTTGGCTCCGGCAGCTATTTACACTGGATCCGGTGATCAGACACCTCTTTTGACTATGTAACAAAAAAAAAAAAATAACTAAATAAAAAAATGCAAGTTTATTTAGTGTTAATGTCTGATTTTGATATCTGTCTTGTTGGTGATTTCTCTCATGAAACGACATCCACAAAATATCTGCAGATGAACTTAATTTGCAGTGTTATTACAAAACATGCCCAGAAGCGCAGCGCAGCGCCGCGCCCCCCCCCCCCCCTTTTTTTCCACACCGGAGCCGCTCATCCTCTGCGCTCCGGGACCTCCCACTTTACAAATTAAGCACTGCCTACAAATAAGTGTTCAAAATAAGAGGAACATGTATTTGTCTCTTAAATCCAGGCCGTTCCCTGTAATCTGTAACAACGGTTGGAGAAAGTAATGGCAAATAGTGAGTGCACAAACCATACGGTAGAAGGTAAACTGTACACAGCGCCAGGGCAGTGTGATGGTATGTCTGCTTTTAGATTGTGTTAGCTTATCAATGAACACACTCGTCACTCGACGAGTTTCACGTCTTTACGACGGATACTTAAATGTGTGTTAGGTATTACTGTTGCAGTCTAAGCAGTTATTGTAGCAGCTAGATGAGCGAGAACCGAAAGGGTCTGTGCCATAAACCATTTCTGTACGGCATTGCTAATGTGTTGTTACTGTTGTTATTTCTCCTTCTGCTCGCCCTGTAAATGCCCTACGTCGCTGGATAGCAAAGGTGTTTTCTGCATCTCGCTCCTTTTTCTTGTATGTTCTCCGTTTGTCGCCTTCCTCGCATTCAAACCAATTCGAGCTGAAGTCCGCTACATGTCCAAAATGGTGGTCGCATTTACGAAGGTCACATGACTGAAAAGGGTCTATACGAAGTGGCCTGTCGACTGTGTGATCACTATAGTCGGGATATTGACTCCAGCTTTCCTGGTCAACTAGTGTCATTTAGGGCTTGATTCAAGGAGCAGATAGCGAGACGCACATCTGTGCTTAGCCTGGCCAGGTTGCTGGTAGTAGATCATCCGGCAGTAACTTCTACATTTAGTGAGGTGTGCACAGCCTTCTTGCTTTTTCTCACTCTCCCCGTCTCAGTTGAACAGCAGAGCGTTCATCTCATCTCATCTCATTATCTCTAGCCGCTTTATCCTGTTCTACAGGGTCGCAGGCAAGCTGGAGCCTATCCCAGCTGACTACGGGCGAAAGGCGGGGTACACCCTGGACAAGTTGCCAGGTCATCACAAGGCTGACACTTAGGCCAAGTTTACATTAGACCGTATCTGTCTCGTTTTCTTCGTGGATGCACTGTCCGTTTACATTAAACCGCCTGGAAACACCGGGAAACGGGAATCCGCCAGGGTCCACGTATTCAATCCAGATCGTGTCAGCTCCGGTGTTGTGTAAACATTGAGGATACGCGGATACGCTGTGCGGAGCTCTAGCTGGCATCGTCATTGGACAACGTCACTGTGACATCCACCTTCCTGATTCGCTGGCGTTGGTCATGTGACGCGACTGCTGAAAAACGGCGCGGACTTCCGCCTTGTATCACCTTTCATTAAAGAGTATAAAAGTATGAAAATACTGCAAATACTGATGCAAATACTGCCCATTGTGTAGTTATGATTGTCTTTAGGCTTGCCATCCTTCCACTTGCAAGTGGTAATTGATATGCGCTGGGATCACACACACAGCGTCTCAGTCCCGAATCACTGCTTGTGCACTACACTCGCGCGCTCTGAGCTGCGCAGGGCCGGAGTGCGCACCCTCCAGAGGGCACTCGCTGTTCAGGGCGGAGTGATTTGGAGCGCAGGATGCCTGCGGAGCCGAGCGTATCCGTGTATTGGTGTTGCTGTGTGCACGCAAATCGTGTATTGGTGTTGCTGTGTGCACACTAATCGTTTTAAAAACGTTAATCTGATGATCCGCTGATACGGTCTAATGTAAACCCCACCATAGACACAGACAACCATTCACACTCACATTCACACCTATGGTCAATTTAGAGTCGCCAGTTAACCTAACCTGCATGTCTTTGGACTGTGGGGGAAACCAGAGCACCCGGAGGAAACCCACTGGGAGAATATGCAAACTCCGCACAGAAAGGCCCTCGTCGGCCACGGGGCTCAAACCCGGACCTTCTTGCTGTGAGGCGACAGCGCAAACCACTACACCACCGTGCCGCCCAGCAAAGCGCTCTTTCTCCAAATTAAAATTGATAAAAAATTCTCAGGAGTGCAATGGGTCAAGAAAGACTCTGTGGATTGGCCATTTTATCAATTGAGAATGAGCGAGCAAGAGCGCTTAACATCCCTCAAATAGTCGACGACTTTGCAGAGCGCAAGGCGCATCAAATGCCTTTTTAATGACGAATGCAGGTTTCCGTGTTGGCTTTGTAACTGAAGACATGCTTACACAATGAGGGTGTATCATTCATGATTGCTGGATTTTTGTTGTCGTTTAGTGTCTATTTGGAACATAATAAAAAATGAATGGAAAATACAGGCTATGTAGGCCTATAAAATGCATAAATAAAATAATAATAATAATAAAATAAACTTTGAGCAAGTTCTGTTCTAATATAGCCTGATTATATGCTGCAGGCCTTCTGTTTGTTTGCAATTTCGCCATGGCTAGGTCCAAGGGCTACGTTCTTAAAAACTGCTTTTTGTTAGATATAGCCTGAGTAGGCCTATATGGCGCAAGCCTTCTAATTTTTTTGTTTGCAATTTCACCATGCGGGGGGGCTGATTGGTGTTTTGCCCCAGGGCCTTGTGTGCAGTTGTTCCGCCACTGTATCAAGATGAGCATTTTTTTCAATTATTGTGACCATAATCCAGAGTTGAGTTAAAGAACATAGAGTTGTGCTGAGACTTTAGAACTTATGCTAAAAGACTTTGGATTTGTGCTAAAAGACTTTTTGTGCTAAATAACCAGATACCACATAGAGAATAGTCATCCAGGGCACACATGCTGAAGCAGAAAGCAAGAGAACATGAGAATGACCTGCTTGCTGCTGATTAGGTAAACACACAGTGCTTGGATTTGCATGCACATTGTGTAGTGCTATTAGATTTGTCTAGAAATGTTCTGATAAAAGTGTTACTTTGTCCTTTGAGGCTTGTTGTTTCCTTTCCACCCTCTCATGCAATGCAACCATTAATCATGATCATCTGTTTTTGATCAGCGCTTAATCAAGCCTGGCATTTTAGAAGCGCCATGTCACTGCTGCATTACAGAAAGATGAGATATTACTGCTTGAAAGGAGCCAAAAATCAAATGTGAGTCTCCTTTGATCATGAGGTAAACATAAGAGTTTTGCTCTGTTGCTCAAATGAATGCCCGGTCAGCAGAAAGTTTATGAGTTTGGTTGAAACATGTGTACGGTATGAAAATATCTACAAGGGGAAAAGGTGCATCTCTCTATTGTGTTCTTTTATTCACGAGTGATTAGAGTGGGAATGGTAAGCATCTTTAGAGTATCTCCAAACTGTAGATTTAAACAGAAAGTTACTAAAGACCAGGCATTAAGAAATAATTGTTTTGGTTATTCCCTTTTGTTTCTGCCATGCTTTTGTACTCCATGCAGATGTTCCTCTCTCATGTTGATATTGTATTTATTTCTCCTATTCCATTCCCAATTTTCACCCCCATGCCACTGTGATGGACATGACATCTTGAGTTAACCAGATTCTCTCTATGGGGCACCCTGAGGTTTTTTTTTTTTTGTTATGTGCAAATAGTATTAATGTTTTAGATTTTGAAGTATATGTCGCTATGAGCTCGTATGAACCATTTTTAAGTAACTCAGAATATCCCTTATGAAATAACTAATGACTTCAGTGAGTATAATGAAAATATAATTCTCTTTACTTTAAAAAATTTAATGAAATTACATGAAAATAAATGATATTATACCTTCTTATTTGTCTTTCTTTGTAATTCAAATTCAGTGTATTAAATGTAAGGAAAGAGGCATAAGAACCGATACTACAGTAAGATACTGAAATACAAGGCAGTTGTTTTACCATCTCTCTTGTATGGCTCAGAGCCCTGGACTATTAACAGGTGTCATCTGAAGCCCCTTGAAAAGTACCATCAGCGCTGTCTCCGCTGTATCCTGGGCATCAGCTGGCAGGATCGACGAACGAATGTCAGCATTCTGGAGGAGGCCAACTGCACTAGCTTTGAGACCATGGTGACTCAAAGTCAACTCCACTGGTCAGGACATGTCATCAGAAGACAAGATTCCCATCTTCCAAGGCAAGTCCTCTACGGTCAACTCAGCTCAGGGGCAAGGTCCAGAGGGGGTCAGAGAAAATGCTTTAAGGACAATCTAAAAGCTTCTCTGAAATTGTGCAGCATCGGTTTTGACAATTGGGAGGACATAGCCCGTGACAGAGCAGGATGGTGAAGGGCTGGCCACAAAGGCATTGCTTGCTTTGAGCTTGAGAGATGCTGAAAAACCAAGGAAAAGCGCTCACGGTGCAAAGAATGTGATAGTGCTCCTTTGCCTGCTGCTGCTAATTTTATCTGTGCCCATGCAGAAGAGTCTGTGCATCCCGCATTGGATTAGTCAGTCACGTTACGGTCCATAAGGATTAACCTATAGTGGCCAATCTTACTCATCTTGAGGGATTCCTGATCATGATGATGATGATGATGATTTAAATGTGAAGCCAAATCACTATTCAAACCTTTAAATGTCCTATAAAACCCAATTTTACTATAAATCAAATTATTTCTTGTGTAAACCCACTTTACTTGAAAGAATAGAATCTCATCTCATCTCATTATCTCTAGCCACTTTATCCTGTTCTACAGGGTCGCAGGCAAGCTGGAGCCTATCCCAGCTGACTACGGGCAAAAGGCGAGGTACACCCTGGACAAGTCGCCAGGTCATCACAGGGCTGACACATAGACACAGACAACCATTCACACTCACATTCACACCCATGGTCAATTTAGAGTCACCAGTTAACCTAACCTGCATGTCTTTGGACTGTGGGGGAAACTGGAGCACCCAGAGGAAACCCACGCGGACACGGGGAGAACATGCAAACTCTGCACAGAAAGGCCCTCGCCGGCCACGGGGCTCGAACCCGGACCTTCTTGCTGTGAGGCAACAGCACTAACCACTACACCACCGTGCCGCCCCAGAATAGAATCTATGGTACAATAATATTGTCAAATACAAGTATTCCCGGCGGCACGGTGGTGTAGTGGTTAGCGCTGTCGCCTCACAGCAAGAAGGCCCGGGTTCGAGCCCCGTGGCCGGCGAGGGCCTTTCTGGAGCCTATCCCAGCTGACTACGGGCGAAAGGCGGGGTACACCCTGGACAAGTCGCCAGGTCATCGCAGGGTTGACACATAGACACAGACAACCATTCATACTCACATGCACACCTACAGTCAATTTAGAGTCACCAGTTAACCTAACCTGCATGTCTTTGGACTGCAGTGTGAATGGTTGTCTGTGTCTATGTGTCAGCCCTGTGATGACCTGGCGACCTGTCCAGGGTGTACCCCGCCTTTCGCCCGTAGTCAGCTGGGATAGGCTCCAGCTTGCCTGCGACCCTGTAGAACAGGATAAAGCGGCTAGAGATAATGAGATGAGAGACCAGTATTCCCAAAGTTATTGAGAGCACCTTTAACCTTCACTAATTGCTGGGTTTCACGTGACATCACACGTTATTCATAACTTTTGCTGGTGGTCTACCAAAGCTCAGTTCTCATCTCATCTCATTATCTCTAGCCGCTTTATCCTGTTCTACAGGGTCGCAGGCAAGCTGGAGCCTATCCCAGCTGACTACGGGCAAAAGGCGGGGTACACCCTGGACAAGTCGCCAGGTCATCACAGGGCTGACACATAGACACAGACAACCATTCACACTCACACCTACGGTCAATTTAGAGTCACCAGTTAACCTAACCTGCATGTCTTTGGACTATGGGGGAAACCGGAGCACCCGGAGGAAACCCATGCGGACATGGGGAGAACATGCAAACTCCGCACAGAAAGGCCCTCGCCGGCCATGGGGCTCGAACCCGGACCTTCTTGCTGTGAGGCGACAGTGCTAACCACTACACCACCGTGCCGCCCCAGAATAGAATCTATGGTACAATAATATTGTCAAATACAAGTATTCCCAAAGTTATTGAGAGCACCTTTAACCTTCACTAATTGCTGGGTTTCACGTGACATCACACGTTATACATAACTTTAGCTGGTGGTCTACCAAAGCTCAGTTGACAAAGCATTTGTATGGAGAAGGTACATTGCTCGCATGAAAAATGCCCTACGCTTGTGTTGTTTTAGGTTATTCTAATCGATCAAACCGTGAAACTAAGTTTCTTCAGGGTTCCCCGTGAACTAATAAAAAAGGGTGAATGAACACAGGATTTCACAAAAAGGCATCAAGAAAGGTGGCTTTTGAACCTCTTACTGAAATCGAAGGGAGCCGAATCGAAGCATGCTCGAGTTTGCGGTGATCACTTTGTGAAAGGTTTGTACCTCCCTCTCAGCTATGTCCTTAGTGTTTTCCAAGTACTTTTCTTGCTATGTGTCGTTATTTTACCATCCTTTTTTTTTAGTTACGAAGTGCTCAAGTCCCCAGCTGTTTCTTTGTTTACTCCTCACAAAGTCCATATGCATGAACGTCGCAACAAAATTCTTACCCAGCCATACAGTTATAATGCGCTATGATCACTTCTCCATCTTGTTTAACTAAGATCCAAGTCTTTAAAGGGGTTTCTGATGATCTTTGTGAATGATTTACCTGAAAGATAAGAGCGAACACGAGAATCAAGCAAACTGTTATTTGTTTACACTTCAATTTGCAGCTCTTTGTTGTAAAGATGTGAAAGAAAAGCTTAAAAAAACATACTTACATGGGCAAAAACAATACAGGATTCATTCAGCAGCAACTTGATACCGAGGTCCTTTACCCAGCCACATACAAAAAAGTTGTAAGCCTCCATACTCTTCCATGCTTTCATCTGTTTTGCGGTGTAGAAGGACGTCTGCAACACCAGATAGTTCGAGATGTCTGGGAACTCGCCTGAAGGGTAGTTTTTGAGATTGTATGACAAATTCTTCTTTCCCAGATTGTAGGGGTCATAGCAATCTTCTGAATATATCTAAAGCGAGCAGTGGCATCTAAATTACGAGCATACTCTGATAAGTTAATCGCTAGTTGTTTGCACTACAGCAGCTGTTTAGACCACCAGCTATTTCACTTCCTGTAAAACTGCTAAGAAAAGTCACATGACTGAAACCCAGCAATAGCACATTCAAATGCCTAGCATTCTTATGCATTTAACATTACACCAATAGAAATAAGAAACGTGCTATAGCAAACAGCACAGAAGTTAAATGCAACATATATCAAGTTTCCAGTTCAATATTCAACTTAAATGAAAGTGTATAAATGTCCTATGCTGGCAATATAACCATAAAGAACTTAAATGTCACCTTCGATGCAGGCCTGTTACGTAGCTTTGATTTGGTTAGACCAGAAACTAAATGGCTCCTTCACTCAGTAGAGCAAGAAAATAAAAATGCGGCATGCCAGTATCTGAAGTTTCGGAGAGAAGTAAGTCTGCATGAAATAAGCAGCCACGTTGTTCCTCATGTCGACTTGTAAATGCTGGCTGTCAAGCTATTTCTCCTGTACTGTTTGTCTTGTCCAGGTGAACAGCATTGTTTCTTGACTGGGAGCATGTTAGCCACGATGGTGATCAGGCATGGCTTCACCACTAGACTAACTACTAATGTGATTTCTAAGTCAATAAACTCGATGTACACAGTCACTAATAACGTACAGTTGTAGTCAGAAGTTTACATACAGTGACATGAATGTTATCTTGGATATGAATGTCATGGCAATATTTGGGCTTTCAGTAATTTCTTTGAACTGTTATTTTTCTGTGGCAGAATGCACAGCATACATCTTTAATAAAATAAAACACTAGAATTTGGTGCACAAGTTTTACTTTTCTTTGGGTTTTCTGAAATCAACACAGGGTCAAAATTATACATACAGGGTCAAAAATATACATACAGCACACCTAATATTTGGGTAAAATGTCTCTTTGCAAGATTCACCTTGACCAAACATTTTTGTTGACCATGAACAAGCTTCTGGCAGAATTCTGGTTAGATATTTCATGATTCTTCATGGTAGAATTGGTAGAGTTCAATTATTTTTTTTTTCTTGGCATGGACTCCATTTATAAGCACGGTCCATATATTTTCAATAGGGTGGAAGTCAGGACTTGTTTTAAGCTTAATGTTAGCCTGCTTTATCCTCCACAACCAGCTCTGATGTGTGTTTGGGTTCATTGTCACGTGGTAAGTCCCAAGTCGTGTTCAAGTTTCTGATGGTTTATGCCGAAGAATTCTGAGGTAGTCCTCCTTCTTCATTATTCCATCCACTTTGTGCAATGAACCAGTTCCACTGGCTGCAAAACAGCCCCAGAGCATGATGATCCTACCACCACCAGCAGCTGGTCCAGTGTCCCTCTGTACATGGTGGTCATTGTGGCCAAACCACTCAATCTTTGTCTCATCTGACCATACAGCTATCCTCCAGAAAGATATGTGGTCAGCTTCAAACTTTAGTTAAGCTTGAAGATGTCAATTTTGGGGCAGGGGGTTATTTCTTGGATAACAGCCTCTTGGTCCATGGTGATCTGAACTGTAGACAGTGATCCATCAGCTTCCAGTTCATGGCAGGGCTGTGCCATGGTGGTTCCTGGGTTGTTCCTGACCATCCAAACCAATTTCCTTTCAGCTGTTGGTGACAGTTTGGGTTTTCTTGAAGCAAAGTGCACTGAAAAAAAATCATTTGGATTTACTTGATTTTATGTGTACATCGGTCCCACATGACAGGGATCGAAATTCACCGTGGTCCGGTCGCCCGAGGCGACTTAATTTGTCATTTGGCGGGTAATTCCTGTCACTAACCAGCCTGGCTGGCTAGTTGAAAATAAAAAAGATATATGAAGCGAAGATTCAGACACACTGTCAACTAAAGCCGCCACATATTAAGCGTGTGCCGTGTCTGTGTTCATCGATGTGTTTATCGGCAGGACGGTCAGGCTGTCAGTTTTTTCACTACTGCGCATGCATATAACAGACATCCCAAGTCTCCCAGAAGTTCCGGGAGTCTCCTGCATATTGATAGTGGCTCCCTGATGCCCGCAAATTGGAGAATATCTCCCGGAATCTAGAGCAAGTGAGCAAGAGCATGCACGCGAAACATTAAAGTCTGCATCACGCATATGACGGAGTGCGTGAGGGTGCGCGAGGGAGCACGAGAGAGCGACGGTGTGTGTGTGCCTCTCATTCTCATTATCTGTAGCCGCTTTATCCTGTTCTACAGAGTCGCAGACTACGGGCGAAAGGCGGGGTACAGCCTGGACAAGTCGCCAGGTCATCACAGGGCTGACACATAGACACAGACAACCATTCACACTCACATTCACACATACAGTCAAATTAGAGACACCAGTTAACCTAACCTGCATGTCTTTGGACTGTGGGGGAAACCGGAGCACCCAGAGGAAACCCATGCGGACACGGGGAGAACATGCAAACTTCGCACAGAAAGGCCACGGGGCTCGAACCCAGACCTTCTTGCTGTGAGGCGACAGTGCTAACCACTACACCACCGTGCCGCCCACACATGTGCCCGCGTGTGTGCCTGTTAGACAATAATAAATAATTAGGTGTATTTTTCGGCACGTGCACACTATGACTCAAAATAATAGTACCAGCAAGAAATAAGTTACTTTCACCCCTGATCAAAATATTTGGGTCTTGAAATAAATGCACATTAGTCATGAACAATGGTGACTACTCTCTTTTGTGTTATTTTTGACAGAAGTAAAATTCATACATGAACAAATTTTGGCTAGTTGATTATCTGTTTGGCTAGTTACTTTGGAAGGTAACTAGTCCGGCTGGCTGGTGGAAAAAATATACGAATTTCGAGCCCTGCATGATCAGAATGTGGATGATTGACAATTTCCTTCTTTTTCTCAATGAATTATTACTTGTTAAACAAAAATAATTAAATCATGTCAGATTATTTAAAAGAATCAAGTTCTCATCTCATTATCTCTAGCCGCTTTATCCTGTCCTACAGGGTTGCAGGCAAGCTGGAGCCTATCCCAGCTGACTACGGGCGAAAGGCGGGGTACACCCTGGACAAGTCGCCAGGCCATCACAGGGCTGACACATAGACACAGACAACCATTCACACCTACGGTCAATTTAGAGTCACCAGTTAACCTAACCTGCATGTCTTTGGACTGTGGGGGAAACTGGAGCACCCGGAGGAAACCCACGCGGACACAGGGAGAACATGCAAACTCCACACAGAAAGGCCCTCGCCAGTCACGGGGCTTGAACCCGGACCTTCTTGCTGTGAGGCGACAGCGCTAACCACTACACCACCATGCTGCCCAAGAATCAAGTTGATTTAACATTTCTTTTTAAAGCTATTGCAATACCAATTAATTGAGTAATGTTAAAGTGATTTCATCATGTTCAGGATACCAGATTTTTAAATGTAACTTTAACTTTATTTGTTAATGCTAATATTATTTAAAAGGTATTATGTAACTTAAAAGCAATTTTATTATGTCCTTACAACCCAAGTTAGGTCTCTAAATTTAACTTGACTTGTTAAAGCCAGCCAAATGCATTGTAGACATCAGTTTTGTATTTACGGTAAGTGTGCAAATACAAAAATCAGATATAAAAAAATGATTGCACTGACAAAAAAAACAAAGATTCAGAGTTCTGCATTAAACTTTGACTGTATTGATCCTTAAAACTTTGGAGATCACACACTTGACCTGAACAGAAGGACTCTGCAGTTGTCATACAGTAAATTCAGCATAAAAACTAGACACTGTAACCACTACATTACTAGCAGTAGATTCAAAACACAAAAACTTCACAGTAAACTGACAAAAATAAAAGAATTCTGCATAAAGTGCAATGGATTCATGATACATAGAATCTAACTTTGCACTGTTTTCAGTGTACCAGTGGAAGCACATACAAACTTCAGTCACAGCAGATAAACGGTATAAACTTCACAGTACATTCAAAAAAAAAAAATATTGTGAACTGTTAGTTCACAATATTGCAACAGTGCATTCTCAAGAGTGAATACAAAATAACAGCATTTTACTGAAGTAAACCAAACATGCCACAAACTGAATGAGGCAAATAAGCGCTAGTGCTTCTATTAATAATAATAATAATAATAATAATAATATATTACAGTGAGGGTTAACCCCGTGAACACCATTTTACATAGCTAACAACTTTGACAAATCAAAGTGGCTTTACAAACAAAAAGTAATCAACCCTACATAAACTCGTCACTGAGAAATAAAAAGTGGGTACACAACAGAAATCAGTCTAACCCGTTCACTGAGAGAGGCTGTTTTTCAGAGCAAATGCTTTGTTCTCCATCCAGTTCCATCCAAATCTTTTGGATTACCTCAAAAGTGTAGGGTAGCTGAGGTTCAGTGCATACATCAGTCCAAACAGCATAGCAACAGCTAATGCTACATTATCAAGATCTTGTAACACCTTGATGCCTTCAAGAACAATGCCAATGTCCTCTGCTTCATAGATCCCAACAGTGGTGTCGTCAATGGCCTCATTGATGGTGTTTTGATCCATGCTCTGTACAAAACAGACAAAAGGTAGGTAAACCAAAGTTAGGTAAATCAAACCTTATCACCAAGCCCCATCAAGAAAAGGATAAACATAAAATAGTGACACTATAGATCTAGGTAAAGTGAAAGTTAGAAGGAAGGTAAATTTCGAGACAACTAGAGCAGAACATTATATAAACATTTAATAAAATGGAAGCATTATCTGTTCCATGAGGAAACAAAAACATCTTGAATGCACCTGCTGACTGGCTGAAATAATGTGAGACTCGGTCCGAGCCACTTTGTTTCCCATTTACAGAATCATGGTTGTGTATGAACACTGGATTCTTTTTTCATCGCACACACAGATCAGACAGCTGGCAGACCATAAGGAGATATTTACTGAATTTGACAAAGTGTATTGCACAATTGTTCTTGAGAACCATTTATTCTACCTTTAAGTTAATTTAACCAGCAGCCAGAAACACTATTGATTTTGTGTTATGAAACAGAAAAAAAATAGATTATAAAAATGGTAATACATATTCTTTTAAAATCGATGAATAATTTCAGCACAAGTGATCTAGAATGAGAACAAGAGAAGAGTGGAAGATAAGCGTAAGCACCGAATTCATATACATACCACATATTCCTGTAAAAAGTTATCTGGATCTTCACAAACCACCGCTGCCGCCACCCTCACAAAGATGGGACTGCAGGACGATCCGGGAGCGTTCCTCGCTCTTTTCGAGCAAGCAGCCGAGGCGTGGGGGTGGCCGCAGGAGCAGCGCGCGGTGTGCCTTCTCCCGCTCCTGACTGGTAAGGCACAGCACGCAGCGCAGCAGCTCCCTGCTGACAGCCGGCTGGTCTACGCTGACCTGACAAAAGCCATCCTGCAGCGGCTCGGCCGCTCCCCAGAGCAACATCGCCAGCGCTTCCGGACGCTGGCATTGGAGGAAGCCGGCCGACCGTTTGCATTCAGCCAGCAACTCCGGGATGCCTGGCGGTGGTGGCTGAGGGCGGAAAACCGTGACGCCGACGGAATCATCGATTTGGTGGCACTGGAGCAGTTTGTCTTTCGACTTCCAGAAGGAACGGCGGGATGGGTCCAGTGTCATCACCTGGCGTCGCTGGAGCGAGCCATCAAGCTGGCGGAGGACCATCTGGAGGCGGTTCCAACGGCAGGCAGACGAGGCGTCTCCCCTCGCTTCTCTTCTCTCTCTCTCTCTCTCTCTTTTCTCCCCCTGTCTCTTGTCCCCCTCCCCACCCCATTCCCCTGCCACAGAGACAGCAGCTGGCCCTTCCCTAGCTGGCCTGTCGCACCTGTGGTGCCCTACCCTCTCCCTCTCCTGTGTCTGTGTTGTCTCCCCCTCAGGTGAGTGACACCCATAACACCAGTGCAGAGGGAAAGCCTGGACCAGAAACCGCCCCCGATCGGGCCAGAACATATCGCATACCGGTGAGTATCCAAGGGGCTACATATCACACTTTGGTGGATTCCAGTTGCAATCAGACCTCAATTCACCAACGCCTGGTGCAAGGTGAGGCACTGGGGGAAGCACAAGTGGTGAAAGTATTGTGTGTGCATGGGGATGTTCACCATTACCCTCTAGTGTCTGTCCAAATTCTATTCCAGGGCCAAATGTATAGAATAAAGGCAGCGGTTAGTCCCCGTCTCACCTACTTGTTGATTTTGGGTACTGATTGGCCGGGATTTAAAAACCTAATGGAATATTTAACACGCAGTGGGTCCTGCACTAGTAGGTCGCGGGAAGGTCCTGGTGTGGTGTTGACTGGAGAAGCTGTTGCAGAGCTGTCTACATCAACACCGCGACAGAGTGAGGAGCAGCCCGCTCCTCCTCCCTCTCTCGGGGATTCCCTTGGGGATTTCCCGTTAGAGCAGTCGCGAGACGAGACTCTGCGGCATGCGTTTGACCAAGTGAGAGTAATCGATGGTCAAACTCTTCAGCCAAGCGCAGCACTGACCTTCCCCTATTTTGCCATTATTAAAGATAAATTGTACCGAGTGACGCAGGACACTCAAACCAAGGAACAAATAACCCAGTTGTTAATTCTAAAGAGCCGTAGGGAACTCATGTTCCATGCGGCTCACTTTAATCCTATGGCTGGACACTTGGGGCAAGATAAAACACTAGCCTGAATAATGGCCCAATTCTACTGGCCAGGGATTCGCAGGGATGTCCGTCGGTGGTGTGCGGCATGCTGTGAATGCCAATTAGTAAATCCCGCGGCCACTCCAAAAGCGCCTTTGCGCCCTCTTCCTCTAATCAAGACCCCGTTTGAGCGAATTGGGATGGATCTCGTCGGGCCATTAGATCGGTCAGCATGGGGATATCGCTTTATTTTAGTTCTAGTGGACTATGCAACGCCAAATCCGGAAGCAGTGCCTCTCCGCAATATCTCAGCACGCAGTATTACGGAAGCGCTCTTCCGCTTTTTCTCCTGGGTCGGGATTCCGAAAGAAATCCTGACAGACCACGGCACTTTGTTTATGTCACACACACTGCGCGAGCTGTATGGGTTACTGGGGATCAAGTCTATCCGCACCAGTGTTTATCACCCACAAACAGATGGCTTAGTAGAGCAATTTTAACCAGACACTCAAAAACAATCCGTAAATTCGTAAGTGAAGATGCACGTAATTGGGATAAGTGGCTCGAGCCCCTGTTGTTTGCAGTACGAGAGGTCCCGCAAGCCTCCACGGGGTTTTCTCCCTTTGAATTATTATATAGGTGTAAGCCGCGTGGCATTCTGGACATGCTACGGGAAAATTGGGAGGAGGGACCTTCACCGAGTGAGTAAAAATGAAATCCAGTACGTTCTTGACCTGCACGCAAAACTCCACACCCTCACACACCTAACCCAGGAGAATTTACAGCAGGCACAAGAACGTCAAAGCCGGCTGTATGATAGGGGCACGCACCTTAGAGAGTTCACGCCGGGAGATAAAGTGCTTGTATTATTGCCCACGTTGAGTTCTAAATTAGTCGCCAAGTGGCAAGGGCCATTTGAAGTCACATGGTGAGTCGGGGATGTTAACTATGAGGTGAAGCGAATGGATAGGGGTGGGGCACAGCAAATCTACCACCTCAACCTTTTAAAATGCTGGAATGAGGGGGTCCCCATGGTGTTGGCGTCGGTAGTCCCAGAGAAGGCGGAGCTGGGGCTGGAGGTAAAAAAGATAACATCACGGACCACTCGGGTTCCTTGTGGAGACCACCTCTCACCGGCCCAACTCACAGAGGTAACAAAGTTGCAGAAGGAATTTTCCGATGTGTTCTCGCCCCTTCCTGGTCATACCCACCTCATAGAACACCACATCGAAACGACCCCAGGGGTGGTAGTGCGTAGCCGCCCTTACTGCTTGCCCAAACACAAGAAAAAGGTGGTTCAGGACGAACTCAAGGCCATGCTCGAAATGGGCATAGTCGAGGAGTCCCACAGTGAATGGAGCAGCCCAGTGGTCCTGGTTCCCAAGACCAACGGGTCGGTCCAGTTCTGTGTGGACTATAGAAAGGTCAATGCAGTGTCTAAATTTGACGCATACCCAGTGCCTCGCATTGATGAGTTGCTTGATCGGTTAGGTGCTGTTCTCTTTTATTCGACACTGGATCTAACAAAGGGATATTGGCAGATCCCCTTGACTCCTCTATCCTGAGAAAAAATGGCCTTTTCCACATCGTTTGGATTACACCAATTTGTCATGCTCCCTTTTGGATTGTTTGGGGTGCCCGCTACGTTCCAGTGGCTTATAGACAGGGTCCTCTGCCCTCAAGCTGCCTACGCGGCTGCCTATCTAGATGACATTGTAATCTACAGTAATGATTGGCCACGGCACTTGGAACACCTGAGAGCTGTCCTAAAGTCGCTGAGGCAAGCGGGCCTCACAGCTAAACCAAAAAAGTGTGCAATTGGGCGGGTGGAAGTATGGTATCTGGGGTTCCACTTGGGGCATGGGCAGGTGCGTCCCCAAATTAACAAGACTGCAGCAATTGCGGCCTGCCCGAGGCCCAAGACCAAAAAGGAGGTGAGACAGTTCTTGGGGCTGGCTGGCTATTATCGTAGGTTTCTACCTAATTATTTGGACATCACCAGCCCACTAACTGATCTCACTAAAAAGGGGGCTCCAGATCCGGTCCAGTGGATGGAGCAGTGCCAACTGGCCTTCTCGGAGGTAAAAGCTGCACTGTGTGGGGGGCCACTTTTACACTCCCCTGACTTCTGTCTCCCGTTTATTTTGCAGACTGATGCATTGGACAGAGGGCTGGGGGCCGTTTTATCCCAGGAGGTGGAGGGTGAGGAACGCCCAGTGCTGTACATCAGCAGAAAGCTGTCGGTGTGTGAGGGAAGCTACAGCACAATCGAGAAGGAGTGTCTCGCCATCAAGTGGGCAGTCCTCGCCCTCCGATACTACCTGCTGGGGCACCCTTTCACTCTCTGTTCAGACCACGTGCCCCTCCAGTGGCTCCACCACATGAAGGATGCCAATGCGCGGATCACCCATTGGTATCTCACCCTCCAGCCATTTAAGTTCGGGGTGATCCACAGGCCGGGGGCGCAGATGGTGGTGGTGGACTTCCTGTCCCGTCGGGGGGGGAGTCAGCTTCAGGCCAGACGGCTCCCCGGCCTGAGTCGGGCAGTGGGGGGTATGTGGCAGCGGGGGCGTGGCCAAGCAGCAGTCTGTGAATGGAGGGTGGGGTCGGGGAAGGTAAGTGGCTAAGTCATTCCACCTGCTGTCAATTAGTGTGTGTGTGTGTGTTTGTGTCTCACTGTTTGTTACAGGGATGGAGCATAAAAGGAGAGAGAGAGCAGAGGAAGGGAGCTCTCTCCCCAACCACAATGCATGTGTGTGTGAGTGAGTGAGTAAATGAATGAATGAACGAATGATAGATAAAAAGGAAGCTGAAAAGCTCAATAAAGTTTGGATAAACATCAACTCTTGCCTGCCGTGCTTCTGTGTTCCACCCACATCAGGAAGTGTTACATTGATATAAAAATATGCAATAGTGGAAGGACAAAGATGTAGAGTAAATGCACCAAAAAAAAGTTGTAAATTTAACATTTCTAGGACTGTGGGACCCCGGCATCACTTAGATTAGCCATTTGTGCAGCAATTATTTTGAGCCTTATCCCTAGTTGTCCTCCTCTCCTTTGGAACAGCCTTATCAGGTTGTCAGAGTGGAGGTCCAGCTGAGACAGGAACTTGGACTGAAGTGGAACAGTGGTGATTCTCTTGAATTCAGCATTGATCTGAAAAACAAGCAAGAACAGAGGATTCAAAGGGAAGGTCAAGGCAGACCAGGACAGTCAAGGAAAGAGATGAAGCACAGACAAATGATGTACTATCAGGCATATTAGCAATTTGCCAGTGCACGCAAGACTTTCCTTTTATCAACAGCAAATTCAAGATGAAAAACCCAGCATGAGATAAGACTTACCTCACTGACTTCAAACAGAGCAGGCCATCTCGCTATGAAATCCTCGACCATTGGTGCATCACGAACAACTTCATGTCTTCTGTACGCAAAACTCTTTTTTCCATCTTGAGCTTCACAACCTCTCAGTTGTTCCTCTTCTTTACATCTAAGAGTAAAGATTTCTGCATGGTTTCCAGACTGTCCTCAGTTTCAGCTGATGGGTATGTCAGGCAAAAATTCACTTCTGCTCTCTTTGCCTTTTTGACACCAAAGGCTGCACTGTGCTTTCCAGCAGGCTTGTTTTTAAAGGAGTTTACAGTCACTTCTGGGCAGCCCAGTTTTCTCAGATGTGTGTGATAGTTAGACAGTTTATATTTTAAACTGGTCTTCCATCCACCACATCCAGTGCAGGACCCCTTCTCAGTTATACATGGATGTTTGGATGTTTCTTGATGAGACTCTGGGCTACCTGTTCCATCTCCTTATCAGTGACATAGACTTTATACTGCACAAGTTCCTGCACTAAACCGTCAAGAATGGCTGACTTCAACTTGGGATCTGGAATAAGTATAGTGCCATTTTGAATGTAAGCTAAACCTACCCACTGAAGTTTTAATTCTGCATCATAGGAGAACTTTGGTACATGAAACACAGCTGGCCAGGAGGACCGTGAGCTTGTAGACTCGCTTGATGACAGTATATCTGTATCCACAAGTTCACCTGACAGGGATGAAGAGTCAGTTGCTGAGCAAGGACTCAAAGCACAGTAGAGCTCTCATGTTGCATAGTGTTGGGCCTTGACATATCAATAACTCTCAGCCCATGTTTACATTAGACCGTATCAGCGGATCATCAGATTAACATTTTTAAAATGATTAGTGTGCGCACAGCAACACCAATACACGATTTGCGTGCACACAGCAATACCAATACACGGATACGCTCGGCTCCGCAGGCATCCTGCGCTCCAAATCACTCCGCCCTGAACAGCGAGTGCCCTCTGGAGGGTGCGCACTCCGGCCTTGCGCAGCTCACAGAGCACGCAAGTGAAGTGAACGAGCTGTGATTCGGGACTGAGCCACTGTGTGTGTGATCCCAGCGCACATCACTTACCACTTGCAAGTGGAAGGATGGCAAGCCTAAAGACAATCATAACTACACAATGGGCAGTATTTGCATCAGTATTTGCAGTATTTTCATACTTTTATACTCTTTAATGAAAGGTGATACAAGGCGGAAGTCCGCGCCGTTTTTCAGCAGTCGCGTCACATGACCAACGCCAGCGAATCAGGAAGGTGGATGTCACAGTGACGTTGTCCAATGAGACGCCAGCAAGAGCTCAGCACAGCGTATCCTCGTATTCTGAATGTTTACACAGCACCGGAGCTGACACGATCTGGATTGAATACGTGGACGCTGGCGGATTCCCGTTTCCCGGCGTTTCCAGGCGGTTTAATGTAAACGGACAGTGCATCCGTGAAGAAAATGAGACAGATATGGTCTAATGTAAACATAGCCTCAGTGTACATTTGTTTTCCACTTCTGATACTGACATAAGGTTAAGGAACTCGTTTCCAAATAAGGAATCGATAAATTGAAGTCTAAAGTTGCCCTGAAGTTCACACTGTTTCATGACTTCAACAATAAGGTCATTGTAGAACTTTGAGCGGATGGGTGGAGCACAGAAGTACGGCAGGCCAGAACTGAGTTTCCAAAACTCTTTATTTTTGCACTTTTCAGTGACTTTATACTCTCCCAGCCACACATGCATGCACACACACACACAAGTCGTCTGGTTGGGGAGAGAACTCCCTTCCTCTGCTCACTCTCTCCTTTTATGGGGCGCGGTCACTGGGGAAGACACACAAACACAGGTTAACTGACATCAGGTGCAGTGATTCTGCCACTTACCTTCCCTGACTCCACCCTCCGTTCACAGGCCGATACTTGACCACGCCCCCGCTGCCACATACCCCCACCGCCCGACTCAGGCCGGGGAGCCGTCCAGCCTGCAGCCAACTCCCCCCCCCCCCCCCCCCCCCCCCCCGACGGGAGAGGAAGTCCGCCAAGATCATCTGCGCCCCCGGCCTGTGGACCACCTTGAAGTTAAAGGGCTGGAGTGCCAGATGCCAACGGGTGATCTGCGCTTTGGCATCCTTCATGCAGTGGAGCCACTGGAGGGGCGTGTGGTCCAAACAGAGGGTGAAAGGGCGTCCCAGCAGGTAGTAGCGGAGGGCGAGGACTGCCCACTTGATGGCCAGGCACTCCCTCTCTATTGTGCTGTAGTGGCCCTCATGCACCGACAGCTTTCTGCTGATGTACAACACTGGGCGATTCTCCCCCTCCACCTCCTGGGACAGAACAGCCCCCAGCCCTCTGTCCGACGCGTCTGTCTGCAACATAAAGGGGAGAGAAAAGTCAGGGGAGTGTAACAGTGGCCCCCCACACAGTGAGTCTTTACCTCAGAGAAAGCCCGCTGGCATTGCTCCGTCCACTGGACCAGATCTGGTGCCCCCTTTTTAGTGAGATCAGTCAGTGGGCTGGTGACATCCGAATAATTAGGTATAAACCTACGATAGTAGCCAGCCCCAGGAACTGTCTCACCCTCTTTTTGGCCACAATTGCTGCTGTCTTATTAATTTGGGGACGCACCTGCCCATTGCCCAAGTGGAAGCCCAGATACCGTACTTCCACCCGCCCAATCGCACACTTCTTTGGGTTGGCTGTGAGACCCGCTCATCTCAGCAACCTAAGGACAGCCCTTAGGTGTTGCAGATGCCACGGCCAGTCATTACTATAGATTATAATATCGTCTAAGTATGCGGCCGCATAGGTGGCGTGGGGGCGGAGGACCCTGTCCATAATCCACTGGAACGTAGCGGGTGCCCCAAACAGCCCAAAAGGAAGTGTGACAAATTGGTGTAAGCCAAATGGTGTGGAGAAGGCCGTTTTTTCTTGGGATAATGGAGTCAAGGGGATCTGCCAATAACCCTTTGTCAAATCCAGTGTCGAATAAAAGCGAGCTGTGCCTAGTCGATCCAGCAACTCGTCAATACGAGGCATTGGGTATGCATCGTTGACTTTTCTATAGTCTACACAGAACCGGACCGACCCGTCGGCCTTGGGAACCAAGACCACCGGGCTGCTCCAGTCACTGTGGGACTCCTCGACAATGCCCATGTCGAGCATGGCCTCGAGTTCTTCCCGAACCACCTTCTTCTTGTGTTCGGGCAGCCTGTAAGGGCAGCTGTGCACTACCACCCCCGGGGGCATCTCAATGTGGTGTTCTAAGAGGCGGGTGCGGCCAGGCAGGGGCGAGAACACATCTGAAAATTTGGTCTGCAATTGGGCAACCTCTGTGAGTTGGGTCGGGGAGAGGTGGTCTCCACAGGGGACCGGAGAGGTAAGCGATGTCAATGTTCCCTTTTGAACCTCCGGCCTCAGCTCCGCCTTCTCCGGAACCAACGCCACCAACGCCATGGGGACCTCCTCATTCCAAAGTTTGAGCAGATTGAGGTGGTAAATCTGTAGCGCCCCACCCCTGTCCGTTTGCCTCACCTCATAGTTGACATCCCTGACTCGCTGTGTGACCTCAAAGGGTCCTTGCCACTTGGCGATCAATTTGGAGCTTGACGTGGGCAACAGCACGAGTACTTTATCTCCTGGTGCGAACTCCCTAACCCCTGTTGTACAGGCAGATTTGCCATTCTTGGGCCTGCTGCAAATTCTCCTGGGTTAGGTGTGTGAGTGTGTGGAGTTTTACGCGCAGGTTGATAACGTATTCAATTTCATTTTTGCTCATTGAAGGTCCCTCCTCCAATTTTCCCGCAGTAAATCTAGGATGCCATGTGGCTTATGCCCATATAATAATTTGAATGGGGAGAACCCCATGGAGGCTTGTGGGACCTCTCGCACTGTGAATAACAGGAGTTCGAACCATTTATCCCAATCGCATGTGTCCTTGCGTACAAACTTTTTAATTATGTTCTTGAGGGTGCGATTGAACCGTTCGACTAAACCGTCCGTTTGTGGGTGATAAACGCTGGTGCGGATCAGCTTAATTCCCAGTAACCCATACAGTTCGCGCAGTGTGCGTGACATACTGTAAATGTAGTGCCTTGATCAGTCAGAATCTCTTTGGGGATTCCAACTCGGGAGATGACGTGGAAGAGTGCTTCCTCAATACTACTTGTCGAAATATTGCGAAGAGGCACTGCTTCCAGGTATCGCGTTGCATAGTCCACCAGAACTAAAATAAAGCGATACCCTCGTGTTGACCGATCTAATGGCCCGACGAGATCCATCCCAATTATTTCGAACGGGTTCTCAATTAATGGCAGAGGGCGCAAAGGCGCTTTTGGAATGGCTGCTGGATTTAATAACTGGCATTCGCGGCACGCCGTACACCACCTACGGACATCGCTGCGAATCCCTGGCCAATAGAACCGGGCCATTATTCGGGCTAGTATCTTATCCTGCCCCAAGTGTCCAGCCATGGGATTAAAGTGAGCCACCTGGAATACCAATTCCCGGTGGCTCTTTGGGATCAAAAGTTGTGTGATCGGCTCCTTAGTCTGAGTGTCCTGCGTCACTCGGTATAATCTATCCTTAATAATGGAAAAATAGGGGAAGGACGGTGTGGCATTTGGCTGGAGCATTTGACCATTGATTACTCTCACTTGGTCAAACGCATGCCGCAGAGTCTCGTCTCGCGACTGCTCTAACGGGAAATCCATGAGGGATTCCCCGAGAGAAGGAAGAGGAGCCTGCTGCTCCTCACTCTGACACAGTGATGACGTAGACGGCTCTGTGACAGCTGCTCCCACCAATGCCACACCGGGACCTCCCCCTGCTGAACTATAGCAGGCCCCACTCTTCACTAAATGAGTCATTAATTCCCGAAATCCCGGCCAATCAGTCCCCAAAATTATTGAGTGGGTAAGGCGAGGATTAACCGCCGCTTTTACACTAAATTTCTCCCCTTGAAATAGAATGTGGACCGACACTAAAGGGTAGTTGTGAACATCCCCGTGCACACACAACACCTTCACCAATTGTGCTTTCCCCAATGCCTCGTCTTGCACCAGGCTTTGGTTGATTGAGGTCTGATTACAGCCTGAGTCCACCAAAGCCTGATACGTATCCTCTTGGATACTCACCGGTATGTGATATTCCCCTGCCCGATTGAGGGCGGTCCCTGGCGCATCGGGGATCCGGACCACCGCGCCCACCTCCATTGCTGAGCACTGATGCTGGAGGTGCCCTGGCTCCCCGCAGCACCAGCAAACTGGCCCGGGCTCTCTCTCTGCACCGGCGTTCTGGGGCTCATTCACCTGAGGGGGGGGAGAGACAGACACAGAAGTGGGAAACGGGAGGGCACTGCGGGTGCGGCGGGCCAGCTGGGGTGGAGCCGGCCCCCACCTCTGCAGTGGGGGAACGGGGCGAGGACGAGGAACAGAAGGGAAGGGGGAGAGAGAGCAAGAGGAGAGGGGAGAAGAGGAGACATGCTGTCCTGCCATTGGAACAGCCGCCAAATGGTCCTCCGCCAGCTCAATGGCCTGATCCAGTGACGCCGGGCAATGACACTTGACCCACTCCGCGGTCCTTTCGGGAAGTCGGGTGATGAACTGCTCCAGTACCACCAGATTGACGATTCCCTCGGCATCGCGGTTGTCAGCCCTCAGCCACTGCCAGCAGGCATCCCGGAGTTGCTGGCCAAACTCGAACGGCCGGCCGACCTCCTCTAGGCACAGAGCGCGGAATCGCTGTCGATGTTGTTCTGGGGCGCGCCCCACACGCTGGAGGACAGCCCAGCGCAGGTCTGCGTAGACCAGCCGGCTGTTGGCAGGGAGCTGTAGCGCGGCCAGCTGCGCCTCACCCGTGAGCAGGGGGAGGAGGCACGCCGCGCGCTGTTCCACCGGCCAGCCCCAGGCCTCTGCTGCTTGCTCAAAGAGCACGAGGAAGGCCTCGGGGTCATCGTGCAGGCCCATCTTCGTTAGGATGAGGTAGGGAGGGCCGGCAGCGGTGGAGGTGGTGGACCCTGCTGACGCGAGGAGGTGCCGGAATGCCTGACGATCTTCCTGTTGCGCCAGCACCAGGGCCTCGAACCTTTGCTCCTGCTCCTTCCTGAGGGCAACTAGCGCCTGGTGCTGGCTCTGTTGGGCTGTGGCGAGGGCGTGGATCAGGTCCGCGAAGGGGGAAGACTCCATGGGGCTGTTCTCCTCTGTGCTCCAAACCCCGGGTTTCGGCACCACTGTAGAACTTTGAGCGGGTGGGTGGAGCACAGAAGTATGGCAGGCCAGAACTGAGTTTCCAAAACTCTTTATTTTTGCACTTTTCAGTGACTTTACACTCTCCCAGCCACACATGCATGCACACACACAAGTCGTCTGATTGGGGAGAGAGCTCCCTTCCTCTGCTCGTTCTCTCCTTTTATGGGGAGCGGTCACTGGGGAAGACACACAAACACAGGTTAACTGACATCAGGTGCAGTGATTCTGCCACTTACCTTCCCTGAGTCCGCCCTCCGTTCACAGACCGACGCTTGACCATGCCCCCGCTGCCACAGTCATCAATGGATTCAGGGAGTCCATGGGAGACAGTCAACCTCTGAGAGCTGCCATCAGTCAATTTAGGATCACAGGAGTAGCCATCTTCAAAGCCATTTACTCTGCAGACACACACAAAGAAAATTATGCAACAGACATCCATGTAATTTAAAATGCCAAATTCAGTGGCAAAAACCTATTTTTCAATTACTGCATGCAGCAGGTATGCAAATTTATAGTAAAAAAAATTATAAAATATAGTTGGAAAAAAGGAGAAAATAAACAAGTAGCAAGATAATGTAATACAGGGTGAGTGCACATAATCCTGTAACATACATCAAGATAATAATTAGTCAGATCATTCATCCCCAAAATGTAATTCAGATTGAAACAAAAAGGCTCACTGCACTACCAGAATTCAAAACAAGATGAAAACCTGCTATCATGTCCAAATAAACTGACAGGTCTTTAAACACAAAGACTATAGCTCCTTTAGACTAGCAATATTTGTCAGAATAAAGCAAGTCTATATTTTCAATTATAATCAAATGTGAAAGAAAATACTAATGCTATTTTATCTATAAAACATTCTTTTTAAAATGTATCTCAAGGTAAATGAAGATTCAAATTTAGGGCTTTAAAAAAATATGAGAGCACTTACTATTATAAAGCCTTTTGAATATGTATGATGTGCAAATAGGACGGTGTACCTGTAAAAGAAAATATCAGTGAGGTGTCTGAATTAAAAATAAATAAATAAATCACAAAGCAAATGTGCAAGATGCAGACATTAACTTTGATTAGACTTTCTGGACATAATGGCAAGCTGAAAAATAATTTTAAAACCAGTTTGTGTTGCAATTACATGTACAAAATGCAATGTCGTCATAGATAATGTATTATTGTCTTGGAAATGGTGCTAAGAGAGTAATGTAATGTTGAACATGGTGGCACGACTGATGCTTGCGGCGGTTTCTCTCAGTGAAAATGCAGTGCTTTCGTGTGTTAGTGGAATGACTGGTGAAAGCATCCAAAAGTTTAATGCAAGTTTACTGTAAGTATCTAGTAGGTTCCTGATGTGGGCAAATGTTAAACAAAACACACACACACACACACACACACTAAATAAATAAAATGAAACCCCAACCTGATTATTGACATCTTCTAAGGCAACATTTTACCGAGCTCAACTACCTACATTTTACTGGGGCTTTGTCTCTGCATTTGTAACTGTAATATAAATTGGAGTAGTGCTTACATGTATATCACATCTTTATATATATTTCCTATGGTTCACATAAACGGTAGAAATATAAACTTACCCTTTACGAAATGATCTGCACATACTCGTACATATTTGTAGCTGGTTTCTTTTATGTTCGATCTGTTCAGATTTGCAAGCCACTGTCTCTGTCATCTACAGGTTAGAGCTTCCATTTGGGGTCTTTCTCGCATTTTGACACCGGGTAAACTAAACAATCTGACTCCAGCCTGAGCAGTATAGTTTGAGCAGCCGATAACTGCGCAAATTTGCGGCATTTCGTATTAAGGTACTTGCTGCTACGCATGTGTTATTCCACAAAGATGGTGGACACAGCTAAATCAGAGAGGGTCATGGGCAAACAGTCTGGAGTCACTGTCTGGAGCGCAGGGGCGAAGCTCAATGAAATCCCTTCACACAGCCGGCTAACGGCTGCTCTCCACTGGCTGCTACTTTAATGAAGCATCGTGGTCAGCAGCGGGACCAGGAACTCAGCAGAGAAACATGATTATTGACAATAACTGTCAACAGTAAATTAACTAGCAGGTGTTAGCTAACATCCGCTAATATGCTATGATATTGATATATACACACACACAAAAGTTAACAGGCTGCTGTAACTGTTACATAATGTTACTGTTTGAAAACAGCACTCTAGTGGACTGTTGCCCAATTTACTTTAACACGAACATATATAAATTTGAAGAACTTGCTTTTTTTAGTGATTCGATTTCTCTCCATGGTGACTTGTGCTGCAGAAAACGGAGACTTTCCACAATTTTTGCGGGCTTACAGGTCTTCTTATTTGCTTATTTGGCATCCAACTTATCAGTGCATTAGCACCACCTTCTGCTCCAGAGTGGTTAATGACCTTTCCTGGCGACATTTGAACATATTCCATTTCTGGTAGAGACAAAACTGGATTACATTGTGTAGCAACTCGGATGGGTGGGTGGAGCACAGAAGGACGGCAGGCCAGAACTGAGTTCACAAACACGTTTATTATAGCTTTTCAGCCTTAACTATACTTTGACATACACACCAGTCGTCTGGTTGGGGAGCGAACCCTTTCTGCTCTCGCTCTCTTCCTTAAATAGGGCGCCGTCACTGGGGAAGACACACAAACACATTAATCAACCTCAAGTGTAGTGATTCTGCCACTTACCTTCCCCGACTCCACCCTCCGGTCACAGACCGACGTTTGGCCACGCCCCCACTGCCACATACCCCCACAGCCCGACTCAGGCCGGGCAGCCGTCCGGCCCGCAGCCGACTCCCCCCCCCCCCCCTTGACGGGAGAGGAAGTCTGCCACGACCATCTGCGCCCCCGGCCTGTAGACCACCTTGAAGTTAAAGGGTTGGAGTGCCAGATACCAACGGGTGATCCGCCCGTTGGCATCCTTCATGCGGTGGAGCCACTGGAGGGGCGCGTGGTCCGAACAGAGGGTGAAAGGGTGCCCCAGCAGGTAGTAACGGAGGGCGAGGACTGCCCACTTGATGGCCAGGCACTCCTTCTCTATGGTGCTGTAGCACCCCTCACGCACCGACAGCTTCCGACTAATATACAGCACTGGGCGATCCTCCCCCTCCAGCTCCTGGGACAAAACAGCCCCCAGCCCTCTGTCCGACACGTCCATCTGCAAAATAAAAGGGAGAGAAAAGTCAGGGGAGTGTAACAGTGGCCACCCACACAGTGCAGCCTTTACCTCAGAAAAAAGCCCGCTGGCATTGCTCCGTCCACTGGACCGGATCTAGTGCCCCCTTTTTAGTGAGATCAGTCAGCGGGCTGGTGACGTCCGAATAATTAGGTATAAACCTACGATAATAGCCAGCCAGTCCCAGGAACTGTCTCAACCCCTTTTTGGTCTTGGGCCTCGGGCAGGCCGCAATCGCTGCAGTCTTGTTAATTTGGGGACGCACCTGCCCATTGCCCAAGTGGAAGCCCAGATACCGTACTTCCACCCACCCAATCGCACACTTCTTCGGGTTGGCTGTGAGACCTGCCCGCCTCAGAGACCTAAGGACGGCCCTCAGGTGTTGTAGGTGCTGCGGCCAGTCATTACTATAAATAATGATGTCGTCAAGGTACGCGGCAGCATAGGTGGCGTGGGGGCGGAGGACCCTATCCATCAGCCGCTGAAACGTCGCGGGTGCCCCAAACAGCCCAAAAGGAAGTGTGACGAACTGGTGTAAGCCGAACGGTGTGGAAAAGGCTGTTTTTTCCTCAGGATAATGGAGTCAAGGGGATCTGCCAATAACCCTTTGTTAAATCCAGTGTCGAGTAAAAGCGAGCTGTGCCTAGCCGATTGAGCAACTCATCAATACGAGGCATTGGGTACGCGTCAAATTTAGACACCGCGTTGACGTTCCTATAGTCTACACAGAACCGGACCGACCCATCGGCCTTGGGTACCAAGACCACCGGGCTGCTCCAGTCACTGTGGGACTCCTCGATGATGCCCATTTCGAGCATGGCCTCGAGTTCTTCCTGAACCACTTTTTTCTTGTGTTCGGGTAGCCTGTAAGGGCGGCTACACACTACCACCCCCGGGGGCGTCTCAATGTGGTGTTCTATGAGGCTGGTGCGGCTGGGCAGGGGCGAGAATATGTCCGAAAACTCGGTCTGCAACTGGGCAACCTCTGCGACTTGGGTCGGGGAGAGGTGGTCTCCACAGGGGACCGGAGAGGTACGCTATGCCAATGTTTCCTTTTGAACCTCCGGCCCCAGCTCTGCCTTCTCCAGAACCACCGACACCAACACCACGGGGACCTCCTCATTCCAGAGTTTGAGCAGATTGAGGTGGTAAACTTGTAATGCCCCACCCCTGTCCATTCGCCTCACCTCATAGTCAACATCCCCGACTCGTCGTGTGACCTCAAAGGGTCCTTGCCACTTGGCGACTAATTTGGAGCTCAATGTGGGCAACAGTATGAGCACTTTATCTCCCAGTGCGAACTCCCTGAGGCGCGTACCCTTGTTGTACAGGCAGGTTTGTCGTTCTTGGGCCTGCCGCAAATTCTCCTGGGTTAGGTGTGTGAGTGTGTGGAGTTTTGCGCGCAGGTCAATAACGTATAGGATTTCATTTTTACTTGGTGAAGGTCCCTCCTCCCAATTTTCCCTCAGCACATCTAGAATGCCTAGAAACGTGGCTTATGCCCATATAACAATTCAAACGGGGAGAACCCCGTGGAGGCTTGGGGGACCTCTCGCACTGAAAACAACAAGGGTTTGAGCCACTTATCCCAGTTATGTGCATCCTCACTTATGAATTTTTTAATTATATTTTTGAGGGTGCAATTGAACCGTTCAACTAAACCATCCGTTTGTGGGTGATACACGCTGGTGCGGATCGGCTTAATACCCAAGAATCTATACAGTTCCTTTAGTGTACGTGACATAAACGCAGTGCCTTGGTCAATCAGAATCTCTTTCAGGATTCCAACTCAGGAGATGATGCGGAAGAGTGCCTCCGCAATACTGTGTGCTGAGATATTGCGAAGAGGCACTGCTTCCGGGTATCGCGTTGCATAGTCCACCAGAACTAATATAAAGCGGTACCCTCATGCTGACCGATCTAATGGCCTGACGAGATCCATCCCAATTCTTTCGAACAGGGTCTCGATTAATGGGAGAGGGCGCAAAGGCGCTTTTGGAATGGCCGCTGGATTTACTAACTGGCATTCGCGGCACGCCGTACACCACCTACAGAGGTCGCCGTGAATCCCTGGCCAATAGAACCGGGCCATTATTCGGGCTAGTGTTTTATCCTGCCCTAAGTGTCCAGCCATGGGATTAAAGTGAGCTGCCTGGAATACCAATTCCCGGCGGCTCTTCAGAATCAAAAGCTGCGTGACTTGCTCTTTAGTTTGAGTGTCCTGCATCACTCGGTATAATCTATCCTTCATAATAGTGAAGTAGGGGAAGGACGGGGTGGCGTTTGGCTGGAGCATTTGACCATCCATTAATCTCAGTTGGTCAAATGCATGCCACAGAGTCTCGTCTCATGACTGCTCTAACGGGAAATCCACGAGGGATTTCCCAAGAGAGAGAGGAGGGGCCAGCGGCTCCTCACTCTGACGCGGAGCTGACGTAGATGGCTCTGTGACAGCTGCTCCCGCCAACGCGACACCGGGACCTCCCCTTATTACACTACGGCAGGACCCACTCTTCATTAGGTGATTCATTAATTCCCCAAATCCTGGCCAATCCGTCCCCAAAATTATTGAGTGGGTAAGGCGAGGATTAACCATCGCCTTCACTATAAATTTTTCCCCTCGAAAAAAATGTGAACTGACACTAAAGGGTAGCTGTGAACATCCCCATGCACACACAACACCTTCACCCCCTGTGCTCCCCCCAATGCCTCATCTTGCACCAGGTTTTGGTGGATTGAGGTCTGATTACAACCCGAATCCACCAACGCTTGATATGTATCCCCTTGGATACTCACCGGTATGCGATACGCTCTGGCCTGATCGAGGGCAGCTCCTGGTGCATCGGGGATCCGAACCACCGCGCCCACCTCCATTACCGAGCACTGCTGTTGGAGGTGGCCCGGCTCCCCGCAGCGCCAGCAAACCGGCCCGGGCTTCCTCTCTGCACTGGTGCTCTGGGGCTCACTCACCTGAGGGGGGGGGAGAGACAGACACAGATGGGAGAAACGGGAGGGCACCGCGGGTGTGGCGGGCCGGCTGGGGTGGGTCCAGTCCCCGCCTCCGTGGTGGGGGAACGGGGCGAAGACGAGACACAGGAGGAGAGGGGGGAGAAAGAGAGGGGAGAAGAGGTTGTCTGCTGTCCTGCCGTCAGGACAGCCGCCAAATAGTCCTCCACCAGCTCGATTGCCTGATCCAGCGACGCCGGGTGGTGGCACTGGACCCACTCTGCAGCTCTGGCTGGTAGACGAATGATGAACTGTTCCAGCGCCACCTGGTCGATGATCCCCTCGGCGTCACGGTTGTCGGCCCTCAACCACCGCCCGCAGGCGTCCCGGAGTTGCTGGCCAAATGCAAACGGCCGGCTGACTTCCTCCAAGCACAAAGCATGGAAGCGCTGCCGTTGTTGCTCGGGGGTGTGTCCCACACGCTGGAAGACGGCCCGGCGAAGGTCCGCGTAGGCCAGCCGGCGGTCGGTGGGGAGCTGTAGCGCGGCCAGCTGCGCCTCTCCCGTTAGCAGGGGGAGGAGGCTCGCCGCACGCTGTTCCATCGGCCACCCCGAGGTCTCTGCAACCTGTTCAAAGAGCGTGAGGAAGGCGTTGGGGTCATCCTGCGGGCCTATCTTTGTCAGGGTGAAGGGGGACGGCTCCGCGGTGGTGGACCCCGCCAACGCGAGCAGGTGCCGGAACGTCTGTTGCTCTTCCTGCTGAGCCAGCACCAGGGCCTCGAACCGCTGTTCCTGTTCCCTCCAGAGGGCAACTAGTGCCTGGTGCTGGCTTTGCTGGGCCGTGGCGAGGGTGTGGACCAGCTCGGCGAAAGGGGAGGATTCCATGGGGCTGTTTTCTCCTGCGCTCAGTCCCGTGTTTCAGCACCACTGTAGCAACTCGGATGGGTGGGTGGAGCACAGAAGGATGGCAGGCCAGAACTGAGTTCATAAACACGTTTATTATAGCTTTTCAGCCTTAACTATACTTTGACATACACACACACACTAGTCGTCTGGTTGGGGAGCGAACCCTTTCTGCTCTCGCTCTCTTCCTTAAATAGGACGCTGTCACTGGGGAAGACACACAAACACATTAATCAACCTCAGTTGTAGTGATTCTGCCACTTACCTTCCCCGACTCCACCCTCTGGTCACAGACCGATGCTTGGCCACGCCCCCACTGCCACACATTGAGTTTGGTTTTTTAATTCAATCAATTTCAATCAACATGAAAGAAACTAGTACATTCAACATTCTCTATAAACAACTTAAGTCTACTTGATTAAACCATGTTCACAAGCAGAATATAAATTAATTGTGTTGCATTTACTAACTTCATTTTTGTAAATTCAAAGACCCGATATTTCCCTTTTTTCAGTGTGGCTTGACAAAGTGACTACACCTCACAATAACTTGGATACAATTGTTTGAACTGATATTGGAATTTGCAGTTGTTTAGAAATGGCTCCAAGAGACATTTCGGAGTTGTGTATATCTGCGATCCTCTTTCTCAGCTCTGCACTGAGCTCCTTGGACTTTCCCATTTTACTGTGTGTTGGTCAATCCAATGAGTGCTGTAAACAAACCCTTTTTATGAAGGCACAGAGAAGCTACCAGCTGTAGTCGGTCATGATCACTAACAGGAAGTTAAGAGACCTCGGCCTTGGCAAGATAAGAGGCATTTTGGAAGTTTCAGCACCTCTGAATTAATAATCTAAGTGAGCATATGTACATTTTTGGCTCTGTATGTATAATTTTGCCCCATGTTGATTTCAGAAAACCCAAAGAAAATTAAAACTTGTGCACCAAATTCTAGTGTTTTCTTTTTTTTTAATTAAAGATGTATGCTGTACAATCATTCTGCCACAGAAAAAGAACATATCCAAGATGACATTCATGTCACTGGATGTAAACTTTTGACCACAACTGTAGTTCTCTGTCCGATAACTTTCATCAGTTAAACTCCACTCCAATGTCCTGGAAATACCATGTAAATTTAACTTTCTATACTGCGAGCTCAGACTAACCATCTGCACTCTTCCATCTTCTCTCTTCCTCTCCCTACAACAGGATCTGGTTCATACTTCACAGAAACTTCGCAGCCAATAAAATTACAGAAAATAAAAGGCTCAAATATTCAAAAATTAAATTAAAATGCAGGCCATGAGAAAATAAATACACTTTGGCATAGTACATTCAAAACCATTTTTTATACAGTTCTCAATATTTTTCAGTATAAAGAAAACCAAAGAAAAATATAGCACAGGGCTGCACCAATCTCAGCCGTTATATAAAATACAGGAAAACTTGATCTTGAACATTTTGTTCCACTGGGCCTCAGAGCACAGCAAATTGTATGTTGTTGTTTTAATGCTGCTGACTTTTTACTCATCTTAGTGGTGACATTTTCAAGCACGGTTCTGTGTGTTCATCAGCAAAATGCACTTTAATCTGTAATGCAACTTCAGATTCTGACATTTGTAGCAGAATTCTAGATTTACTAATAAGAACTACGACCTGATCATAACTAACCTGCAAATGAGGGTTGTTCAGTGATAATGTGATTGATGTAGTGTGTGAAAAGGTCAATATGCATGTACAGAACTTGCTTTCATCTGATGAGAAAGAGGGATTTTTTTTTTTGCCACCAGGCTGACTTAGTGCTACATAGTGAATCAAGTGTGTCCTCTGTAGAATGCTTTCTAAAACGACTCACCATGAATCCCACAGTGGCCAGCCAACTAGACGTGCAATTCCAGAAATGAATCCTGGGTTTGGCCACAGCATTACTGAACTCTGACCAATTCACACTAATAGACTGAGGTGTTAGGGGTAGACAGCTGGAAAATGAATGTCCTATAATTCCAACTCTCAGTGCGAACAGCACTTCATGGTTTTTGTCTTAATCTTGTAGTAGAAAATTTGGCCCTGACACAGGTAAAAACAACAGGACACAGGTGTAGAGTTTAAATCATCAGGGCAGCGGCAAGGCAGCACGGTGGTGTAGTGGTTAGCACTGTCGCCTCACAGCAAGAAGGTCCTGGGTTCGAGCCCAGCAGCCGGTGAGGGCCTTTCTGTGTGGAGTTTGCATGTTCTCCCCGTGTCTGTGTGGGTTTCCTCCGGGTGCTCCGGTTTCCCCCACAGTCCAAAGGCATGCAGGTTAGGTTAACTGGTGGCTCTAAATTGACCGTAGGTGTGAATGTGAGTGTGAATGGTTATTTGTCTCTGTGTTAGCCCTGTGATGACCTGGCGACTTGTCCAGGGTGTACGCCGCCTCTCGCCCACAGTCAGCTGGGACAGGCTTTAGCTTGCCTGTGACCCTGTAGAACAGGATAAGCAGCTACAGATAATGGATGGATGGATGGATGGATGGATAGAGCAGCAGCTACAATTATCGACAGTCCATAATTATCGACACCTTTTCAGATTTACCAATAAAAAAAAAACAATTTTACAAAGGTGAATTTCACTTACAGCAGTTATTATTGGTTAATTAATCAACTGGAAGACCCCCCTCGTTGATCTTGTCATCTGATGACACAGCTCATTACCTGAGATGGAATTTTTTCAGCACGATCAGCAATTTGAGAAAAACCCAGACGTTATCATCGCAGGTAAGCATGGTGGAAAGATCATGGACATGTTTTTACTTCTCAAATTCACCGATATTTCATGATATCCTTGTCAAAACCTACTTTGTTTCTTACTCTTTCATTTGACAGTTGCAATTTTGTATCTAAACGCACATTTGAGAAGTCACATAATGCTTCAATAATAGTGATCACTTTCACCGGTGTCCACCATTATCGACATCCTGTGGAATTAAGTGACATTTACAACTGTTATGGATCGATCTTTGTGTAACATTTTTGAAATAGATGAAGTACTTTAAAAAAATAAAAGTGCTGTGATTTTATAATTTTTTTTTCTGATTCATAACAGAATGGAATGTTTATAGAGCATTTGGAATTCTATTGCAATAAATAGAATTCAACCAGAATTAAATTCCAAGCATATGAAAAATTACATGCTTGAAATATTCAGATTTTTCTATTCCATTCAGATTTTTTTTTTTTGCAGTTTGTTGTAAATATCTACCACATATTACAATATCAGTAGACATTTTACCGTATATTTTGGTTTGAGCAATGACATGCGACCTTTGACCTGGATTTTCATGTGGTTACAATATCAGTTGCCTGTTGACATTTATTGGTAAACTCCAAAACTAGAAATTAATACAAACAACAATGAATGATTAACAAAATGTGATCTATGAAAATACTTAAAGTGGGTAGAAAGTGGAACAAAAAGATTTTCTGACACAGGTTAAACATCAGTTCATTTGTTTACAAGCATTAGAATTGCTTTCTCATTTACATAAACACCGACCGATATATTTGTATCAAAAATATTTTGTACTAAATATAAGTCTATGTAAAACAAATTTTAAATAAAATCTATGTTTTGTTAATTTAATACCACATATACTGATTTTTTTTTTTAATATATAATCATCTGGATGTCGATAATTGTGGAACGGTGTCGATAACTGTGGACAAAGGTGTCGATAGAATGGTGTCGGTGTCGATAACTGTGGAATGGTGTCACGTGCTCTGCTATGCTAAGTAATCCGGAATCAGCTCATTTTTTCCAGTGGAAGTTTGAGTAATTATTTATGGACAATTTACATACTGAAAGTCTTTTCTACTTTTGCAATAGCCAAAAGATTGTTAAGGTGTCGATAATTGTAGCCACCGTTCTAGTAGGAAAACCACTGAGTGAATTAGAACTTAGAATAGCTGTATGTTAAGCAAGAGGTCCCAGATGGTCAAATTTAAATACAAGAGAAGAATAAATAAAAACATAGATAGAGGAAATATGGACTTGAGGTAACCCTAAGAGACAATAGCAGAGATGAAATTAGATATAAATAAATGAAAACCATAGTCATTAATAAACCATGGATGGTGTAAAGAGAATTCCAATTCAGGGAAGGTATTAACAATAATGTATCAAAAGCAGGAGGGGTCATTAGAAGATGTATTAAAAAACGTGGTCGAGCCTAAAAAATTCAGTCACGTCTGAAGAGATTTTGTGCTTGGACATACTGGCTCATTCTGACTTCCTTCCTGGAATGAACTCATGGCTGTGTCTTTTTTCTGCAATAAACTGCTGATTTTTGCTACTACAACAGAATCCAGATAAATTTGACTTTTTGGATCCCTGCTGTAGTAAATTTAAAGCGAGACGGCCTTTAGATTTCATAAAATATGTGAAATTTAGTTCCCTCTGAAATTTGGTCATTGTGATATACAGTGCTCAGCGTATATCACAACTTGTCTCTTCAGAATTCCCCATAGGTGTTCGATTGGGTTCAGATCAGGAGACATACTTGGCCACTGAATCACTTTCACCCTGTTCTTCTTCAGAAATCCAACAGTGGCCTTAGATGTGTGTTTAGGATTATTGTCATGTTGGAAAAGTGCACAACAACCAAGGGCATGGAGTGAGGGTAGCATCTTCTCTTTCAGTATAGAGCAATACATCTGTGAATTCATGATGCCATCAATGAAATGCAGCTCCCCGACACCAGCAGCACTCATGCAGCCCCACATAAGGACACTGCCACCACCATGTTTCACTGTAGGCACCATGCATTTTTCTTTGTATTCCTCACCTTTGCAACGCCATACAGTTTTGAAGCCATCAGTTCCAAAAACATTTCTCTTGGTCTCATCACTCCAGAGTATAGAGTCCCAGTAGTCTTCATCTTTGTCAGCATGGGCCCTGGCAAACTCTAGGCAGGCTTTTTTGTGTCTGGGCTTTAGGAGAGGCTTCTTTCATGGATGGCATCCATGCATGCCATTCTTCTGCAGTGTACGCCATATTGTGTCACGGGAAATAATCACCCCAGTTTGGCTTTCTACTTTTTTAGATAACTGCAGTGAACTTGCATGCCGATTTTCTTCAATCCTTCTCATCAGAAGACGTTCCTGTCGAGGTGTTAACTTCCGTGGACGACCTGGACGTCTCTATGAGATGGTTGCAGTTCCATCTTTCTTAAATTTTTGTACCACTTTTGCTACAGTATTCTGACTGATAAGTAAAGCTTTGCTGATCTTCTTGTAGCCTTCACCTTTGTGGTGTAAAGAAATTATTTTCTTTGGGAAATTCTGAAGAGACAAGTTGAGCATCACTCTCCATCCAGCATCCAGTCACTAAAAGAGGTCATTGTTGAAGAATGGAAAAAGATTGATGTTGCAAAATATCGCCAACTTGTTCATTCCATGCCTAGAAGACTTGGTGCTGTCATTAAAAATCATGGAGGCCTTACAAAGTACTAGATGTAGTAGTTTTTGTTGTGGGGTATACTCATTTTTGCACCACCCTAATTTGAGTAAAACTGAAAAAATGTGTAATCTAAGTTATATTATTAACCTTACTTTCACGTTATAAGTTAAACAGATGTTAAATTAAACTTTGTCTTGTCAACATTTTGGAAATTGTTTGTGTTCATTGAGATATTGTTTAAAATGTTACTTTTCAAAGGGGGTGCACTCATTTATGCTGAGTACTGTATGTTTATTTTTGCAATATCTAAAAAAAAAAAACCAAACAGGCCATTCTGTGGCTGGGACGTTATTTAATTTGAAGGGATTCCCAAGCAAATAATGTGCATGAAATCGCTCACTTCGTGCAGTCAAGCAGACAGAGGAAGTCCATGTGCATATGTGCAGGTTTATCTTCGTCTTCTTTTGGGTTTTACAGCAGCTGGTATCCAGTGTTGCATTACTGTCATCTACAGGTTTATCTTGATCGTGCACTGACAGTTACATCATTCTGTCGCTAAATGAACAGCTGATCACACTGAGGTGCTCGCTGACCACCGATATTTATTAGTTTGGTCCTGTGTTTCTTCTCCTTCGCAACATAACACCTTTTCTTCTTGCTTTCTGTTACTGTAGTTGGTCTTTCACGTTTCATTCACATCCTCCATTTTTCTCTCTTGTTTCAAATTTGTATCCCACAATGCCTTGCACAAACAGGGAAAGCCCATCACGTGATGCGTGACATAGTATCTTGAATTGGGTCATGGTGAAGCAGGAATAATTAGCACATAATTCAAGGCTACATGGCCCTAAATTCATTAATTGTTCTATTAAAAAAAAAAAAACTAATACAATTGGAAGTTTGTGATTTGAATTCAGTAGCTTTTGGTCCACTAAACAAAAATAATTGGGTGTCAGGGAAAAATTTTTTTCATGACCTACACTTGAAAAATCTGAAAGGCAGTCTAGTTTCAATTTAGTTTATTTTTTAATCCACTGAGTTTGTACAAATAATTAAATAATTTGAAGAAGTGGGAGCAACAAGAACTTAAGGAGAGGAGTGGGTGCATTTTCCTGCCACAATCTCCATCTGTTTACCTGTGAATTTGTTTTGATTTGTTGCACATATCAGCTCCTGTCCTGTCATTGCTTTATTGCACTATTGTGTTTCACCTGTTTTGTGTTACTTTCAGATCAATTTGGATATTTATATGCCCGTATGTCCAAGTTTCAGTGCAAGGTTTCATTTTCCTGGTTTGAAACCATACTTGTGCTTTGTTGTCCTTGATTATGGATTATCCCCCATTTGATGCTGTCTGCCCATGTTTCAACTTATGCTATGGAATTTCATTACCATTTTTGCATATGCTTTAATAAACCACATGTCAAGTTGATGCATTTGCAGCCTGGATATTAGCTCCCTCGTACATTACAGGAAAGTTTTCTTTTGTCGGAGGTGAACCGAGGTCCAGGGTCTCAACTGAAGTGTGGAATATGTTGGTCTAAAATGTAGGTTTTCTGCACAATGGACCAAGGTAGATAGTCCGGCTGTTAAGCAACAAAAAAACAAACAAACATGGAATTGTTCATTTTGTGATAGAAGTATGAAATTTGTCACACTAGCTCAAGTTGATATGTATAATAATTATAGACATGGGGGCATTTCAAATTCGGCTTCTAAACCCTGGAATACGCAAGTGCAAAATCGACCCAATGTGAAAACGAGGCTAAACGAATTTTCTTTATGCTTCTGTGGCAGGGATTGTAATCAATAATAACAAGAGAGGTATTTTTTGAATATCACATGATCATCCATCCATTATCTGTAGCTGTTAATCCTGTACAGGGTCACAGGCAAGCTGGAGCCTATCCTAGCTGACTATGGGCGAGAGGTGGGGTACACCCTGGACAAGTTGCCAGGTCATTGCAGGGCTGACATATAGAGATAAACAACCGTTCATACTCATGGTCAATTTAGAGTCACCAATTAGCCGAATCTGCATGAGTTTGGACTGTGGGTGAAACCAGCGCACCCAGAGGAAACCCACACAGACACAGGGAGAACATGCAAACTCCACACAGGAGTTAGGCCCTTGTCAGGCTCGAACCCAGGACCTTCTTGCTGTGAGGCAACAGTGCTAACCACTACACCACCATCACATGATCATATTAACCCATATTAACAGGTAAAACTTTAAACTGCAAACATGCTCTTCTGGCAGCCTTTTTATTTACTTAACACTGTATCCCTATGTCATGTGGCTTGTCATGTGATTAATTATGTGATATCTTTGAGAACAAGAAATTCTCTATTTGTGAGGTAGACATTCAATCAATCAATGTGATTGATTTAATCAATCAATGTGATTGATTTAATCAATCAATGTGATTGATTTTTATAAGATTGTAAGCAATCTTATAAAAAATACTTTGAAAACAAAAGAAAATTCATTTAGCCTCATTTTCATGTTGGGTCGATTTTGCACATGCGTATTCCAGGGTTTAGAAGCCGAATTTGAAATGCCTCCATATCTAGAATTATTATATATATGGTGGTATGCAAAAGTTTGGGCACCTCTGGTCAAAATTGCTGTTACTGTGAACAGTTAAGCAAGTTGAAGATGAAATGATCGCCACAAGGCATGAAGTTAAAGATGACTCATTCCCTTTATATTTCAGCAAAAAACTTTTTTTTATTTTCATCTTTTACATTTTCTAAATGACAAAAAAGGAAAAGGGCCCGAAGCAAAAGTTTGGGCACCCTGCATGGTTAGTACCTAGTAACACCCCCTTTGGCAAGTATCACAGCTTGTAAACACTTTTTGTAGCCAGCTAATAATCTTTCAGTTCTTACCTGGGGTATTTTCACACATTCGTCCTTGCAAAAGGCTTCCAGTTCTACAAGTTTCTTGGGCTGTCTTGCATGCACTGCTCTTCTGAGATCTATCCACAGATTTTCGATGATGTTTAGGTCAGGGGACTGTGAGGGCCAGGGCAAAACCTTCAACTTGTGCCTCTTGAGGTATTCCATTGTAAATTTTGAGGTGTGTTTTGGATCATCGTCTTATTGTAGGACCCATCTTCTTTTTAACTTCAACTTTTTTACAGATGGTATGATGTTTGCTTCCAGAATTTGTTGGTATTTATTCGAATCCATGCTTCCCTCGACCAATGAAATGTGCCCTGTGCCACTGGCTGCAACACAACTCCAAAGCATGATCGATCCACGCCCATGCTTCAGAGTTGGAGAGGTGTTCTTTTCCTGGAATTTGGCACCCTTTTTTACCAAACATACCTTTGCACGTTGTGGCCAAAAAGTTCTATTTTGATTTCATCAGTCCACAGGATTTGTTTCCAAAATGCATCAGGCTTATTTAGATGTTCATTTGCAAACTTCAGATGCTGAATTTTGTGGCTAGGATGCAGGAAAGGTTTTCTTCTGATGACTCTCCCATGAAGGTCATATTTGTTCAGGTGTCACTGCATATTAGAACAGTGCACCACCACTCCAGGGTCTGCTAAATCTTTCTGAAGGTCTTTTGCAGTCAAACAGGGTTTTTTATTTGCCTTTCTAGCAATCCAACAAGCAGTTCTTTCAGAAAGTTTTCTTCATCTTCCAGACCTCACCTTGATCTCCACTGTTTCTGTTAACTGCCATTTCTTAATAACATTACAATCTGAGGAAACAGCTACCTGAAAACACTGCTTTGTGAGCATCAATTATTTTACTATTCAGAATGCGAGGGAGTTGCTTAGAGGAGCCCATGGCTGTTGATTTTAGGGACAAGTTTGAGGAGTCAGATAATTTATACAGCTTTGAAATCTGCATCATCTGACCTTTCCTAACAAATAATTTGAACAAGCCACAGCTCAATAAGCTAATTAAGGTCTGGAACCTTGGTAAAAGTTACCTGAGAACTCAAATGTATTGGGGTGCCCAAACTTCCGCATGGTGTTCCTTTTCTTTTTTCACTCTCCAATTGTACAAAACAAAAATAATACACAAATCTTACAGAAAACGCTGAAAAGAAATGTGTCGTCTTTACTTTTATGCCTTTTGGTGATCAGTTCATCTTCTGCTCACTTAACTATTCACAGTAACAGACATTTTCAGTAAGGGTGCCCAAACTTTTGCATGCCACTGTATATATATATATATCAACTTGAGCTAGTGTGCCAAATTTTATGCTTCTATCACAAACTGGACAATTTCTCACCTTAACAGCCCGACTAAGAGGGATGCACTCATTAAGGAGGTTAACTGTAAAACCACTGAAAGACCTCCAGTATAGTGCAGGGAAGGTTAAAACCTCATAATCCTTGTGTTTTGTCCTCATGCACCCATCTGTTCATCCACCAACCCACCCTCAGCACTTTGTCAACCTTGTTTTTTTGGAGTTTCATTTTCTCAAAGCTTAAAACCAACCTGAACTACAACATCATTCAAGAAAAAAAAAGCACATCATCAAAGGTTATAAAAGGAGTTTGACATGAGCTGAGAGGCATATCAAAGCACTGTCTTGGTCCTGATATTCACTCAGGGGTAAGTGGTTAGGATTAGAATGCCATTCACTGTATATAGACTTGAGCTTGAAGAATCTGCCTCTGGTCAGCCACAGCAACCACTTTCCTTTTTAATCTGTAAGCCAAGTGCTTCTCGACAACAGAACTCTACTTTTGACATCTCCTTTACTGCATGAAAAGGTCACCAAGTGTGAGTGCATTGGGTGCATGTCAGTGTGGTTTCAATTTGAGCACTGCTCTTTAGGTTGCTCGATCTCCCTCTGTGTGTGTGCGCGCGCGTGCATGTCACCGCAGCTTATTTTGGCAGGCTGCTCCAGGCTTTCCCGTGTTACATACCAAGTTCTCAGAAGCACGCAAGTGTCCATAGACCTTACAGGAAACCTACAGAGAGCTTGGGTATTACTGAACCCTAAAAAGTGTGCCTGAAAGAGAAAAAAGCAGCTCATAAAATGAACCTTTTATGAATCTCCTTTTGAACCTTTTATGAACCTAGGATTAAGAATCCTAGATTCGGTCATTTTGTATTTAAGCATCTCCCCTTTACAGCATAATTTAAATGAAATTATGTCCTGCAAAGTTCAACTGTGTTAGGTCGAATAATGGTACATTTCCAACAGGTCTGTGTAAATCATAGTCCTCTCATTCTCTTGCATAAACTAGGGCACCCCTTGCACCACCTTTAGCCGATACTCCCAGAGGCCCCTCAAAGCCTGAAAAGAAAAAAGTATGAACAAGTAAAACAGAATAATGTTTCAGCATGCATTTAGAATGGTAAAACAACAAACCCAGAAAAAAAATCTAGACTAAAAGTATATCACAAATGATTTAGTATAAAATCATATGATTGACAAAACAGTGGAGCTCACTAACAACTGAAAATGGAAATAACCCTAAAATATCATCTGTTAAGTTCAGTAGGCTTTAAATCCCACAGTGTGGCCAGTTCATTAATGAATCAATGTGTGAAGGATTTGTTATGCTTGCAAAATACTACTACTACTATGGCAGCACAGTGGTGTAGTGATTAGCACTTTGCCTCACAGCAAGAAGGTTCTGGGTTCAAGCCCAGTGGCTGATGGGGGCCTTTCTGTGTGGAGTTTGCATGTTGTCTGCATGGGTTTCCTCCGGGTGCTCCAGTTTCCTCCAAAGACATGCAGGTTGGGTTAATTGGTGGCTCTAAATTAACCGTGAGCGTGAATGGTTGTTTGTCTGCAATGATCTGGCGACTTGTCCAGGGTGTACCTTGCCTCTCACCCATAGTCAGCTGGGATAGACTCCAGCTTGCCTGCGACCCTGC